>NW_027325365.1:2202780-2832367 GCF_036924035.1 Leuresthes tenuis
GTTTGAGTATTAAGAATATTTTGCACTTCTTGTTATATTTCATTGAGAATGATGCGACTAGTATTAATTATTTCGATTTAAGACGTAAATTATTACGTTTAGGTTTCCATCCTTTCATCCATCCATTTTCATATAGTGCCTACTATACTTTTGGTCGTTTTCTATTACAGTTGAGTAGCATCTCAGTATTACTGGTGTTGTCATAGCAACTCGGCCCAAAAGTCCTGCAACAATGGGAGGACATTGAGGCGGTGGTATACTATGTATGTAGCTGTTTACCTCGCTGACGATCACAGAAATAACAGATCACACGGTCGTTGTTGCCGGGTTTTTAAACATGCTGCCATGTTCTTGAGAAGGAGTCTGTTTCATGACTCATTTAGTGACGTCACTCCCCGGCCAATCGGTGGCCTGCAGTCTGCAGGCGTCACATTTTTGGCTCAACTCAGCCCCCGGCTAGTAGGTGCTAAAAATATACCTGATTCTAGTGGAAAAGGACCATATGTTCCTACAGTAGCCCAGCAGGGACAAATGTAGAACTGTTCTGTAGCGTAAGCCTTATTTTCAGAGAAGTTTAGGGTTTTCAGTTGTTTAGTTAAGATCAGTGCATCCCACGCACTGGACCTTTAAGACGGGGAAAGAAAACTCTGAGTCTGCAATTCTGTTTTTCAAAATGTTTGTAACTACAAAATAAATTAACTGGCAATGCATTAAATAAGAAACAATAACTGATGCTGCTTTTTAAGATATTTAGATAACTGGAGATCCATATAACGGAGTGAACGGGGCTTAGACGATGCAGCCTCTAAATAAGGCATTATCTGTCTTTATTTCACCAATACTTTAAGAAGAATGAATGAATGAACGTCTGCTATAGCTCTGTTAGCTCATAGCTGCTGTTATGTGGCTACTTGCAGCTATAGGAGAGCTAACGGAGGGATTTCTACACAGGCACTCTACTGGGACCACTTCATCCACACGCCCCCCTGCAGCACAGTTTATTCACTCCGTGCTCTGTGACAGTCGGCTAACTTCACACAGAGTTTGCTGCTGATAGTTTTGTGCAACATGGCAGGATATTTATCAGATTTTGACAACGTGAACGATGACTTTGAGTAAGATGGACGTTCTTACCGGAGTGAATGAGCTGTGCTGCAGCCATGCTTTAAAGGATTTTCAACTAAATAATTGTTGTAATTGACTGGAATGAAGACTGCTTTGAGTTAAGTGGCACTATTAGTTTGTCTGAAGTATTTTAGCTTCTTCGTCTAAAAGTTATTATTTTCAACATGTTTTCATGCATTTCGGAGTCCTGTGCTGCAGCGGCGGGCGTTGATGACGTCATCCCAGTAGACTAGTGTGTAGAAAGCCCTCTATAAGCCCCCCGATAGCCGCCAATAACAACAACACAGCAGCTATGAGCTAACAGAGCTATAGCACACGTTCATTCATTCATTCTTCTTAAAGTATTGGTGAAATAAAGACAGATAATGCCTTATTTAGAGGCTGCATCCTCTAAGCCCCGTTCACTCCGTTATATGGATCTCCAGTTATCTAAATATCTTCTGAAGGACGCCGACTTTCACCAAACTGTTCTCAGTGAGCAGATGAACGTATTTCATGCCAGAAATAAGGTTTAAAAACACCGGAGTTCCCCTTCAATGGGACACAAGTGCTCTTACTTCTCAAACCTGATGCACTGTATGTGTTGCATTAATATTTTTGTGTTTAATATTCAGTTATACAGAAACAATAAACTTTTATTGGAACGTTTTCAAGAAAACCCTCAAGTCTTTGAAGTCTCTTTTAGACAAAACCTTTATGGTGCACTATAAGCAATGCAGTGGTTACATTTCAAAGCTCTAAAAGTGAAAATTGCATCTCAGGATATTGGTGAAACGATCCTTTAAAAAGCCAAAGTTTTGTGGTTTGAAGCACATGAGACGACGCCATGTTAGCTAGCATGTTAACAGAATTACAGATGCGTTTTTCAAAGGCACCTTAGAGCGAACTTCTGTGACTGGCAGCTTTTCTAACGCTGTCTGGCACTTTATGAATTGTGCCGGTGCTTTGAGATCAAACACGTCTCCGGAGCTCAAGCCAGACAGTTTTCCTCTTGTGCATATTGCAGGTATGATTTGGCTGTTTAGTTATTTGTCAGCGATGAAGCAAAGACATTACGACTTCATCAAAAAATTGTGCAGGACTGAAGAAAGCTTTTTGCTCGTTGGAAAAGTGGATTTTGCAGATCTGTCGGCTGCATCTGGGAAAAGAATCAGACCTGAAGCAAAAAGAAAGCCAAGCTGATGCAAAAGAAATGGCAATAAAAGTGTTTTTGACAGCAAACATAAAATACTTGCCCTCCTCTCCTGTCGAGCCCCAGTGAAATGAAGAAATGTCCCTTCACAGAACACTGAGCATTTATATATTTGAAACAGTATTTCACCAGGGGACAAGTGCTTATCCACAAGCCTCCTTTCTGTGAGTCCATAAGGAAAAGCAAATGAAGAAATAAAGGCAGGCTGAGCAAATAAGGAGGTGGAGATGTACTCAATGTGGTGTAAAAACATCGAATGGATGGAACTTTCTCCTGAAAGGTTAAATAAAACCTCAGTAACCCCGGTTTTCTTTCATAGCATTCGTTTCGTGTCGTGGGTTTGGCCTCATCAGAAGCTCTTATTGCCCTCTGCAGCCAAGACTTCTGATGAGAGACAAGCCTGTCAGTGATGGGGAGGATGAGGGCCCGCCCCCCTCTATATTACAGGCAGATTATTCAAAAACAATCACTTCCTTACTACAAATGAGCAAAGAGAAAGAGGGTGGCTTGGTGAGACAGTCAGTATGCAGGCAATTGGCAGCTTACTCCTGATGCTCTTTCTCTCAGGTTCTTATGGGCCTTTTGCAAGTTGGCTTCGTCTCAGTCTACCTCTCAGACTCCCTTCTCAGTGGCTTTGCTACAGGAGCCTCCCTGACCATCCTCACTTCCCAGTTCAAGTACCTTCTGGGCCTGAAGCTCCCCAGGCCCCAAGGCTGGTTCACCCTGTTTAAGACCTGGTTCAGCCTGCTCTCCAACCTCGGAAGCACCAACATCTGTGATTTAATCACCAGTTTGGTTTGTTTAGCGATACTGATTCCTACAAAAGAGCTAAATGATCGCTTCAAGGCCAAATTAAAGGTAAAAAAAGAGACTTTTTACAATCAGTGTGTTTACATGTGTGTCATCGGATCGGATTAATGGCTAAATTACAATAAGACTGAGTTATTCAGCTCATGTAGACACCTTAATCTGACTAAGAATCGGATCGGATTAATGGCTGAATAACTCAGTTATTAGTTATTCAATTAATGGCTGAATAACTCAGTCTTATTAATTACAATAAGACAGTTATTCAGCTCATGTAGACACCTTAGTCTGACTAAGAATCGGATCGGGTTACTCTCAATCAAATTAAGACCCGAGATAACGCCATCCAGACGACAGCGGATCGGATCGAGTGTTCTGAGCATGCTCCAGATTTAGGTGCTTTTCAGGCCCTGAGACATTTCAGGAAAACCTTTTTCTACTCACCTCTGTTAAAAGCAGCTGTGACTGGGTTATATGAGCGCCATCGGATCGGATTAATGGCTAAATTACAATAAGACTGAGTTATTCAGCTCATGTAAACACCTTAATCTGACTAAAAAAACGGATCGGATCGGTTACTTGACAGTGGATCGGAGCGTTCTGCTCCAGATCTTTTCCCGCGATCGTCACCCGGAAGTGGAAGGAGACGATATTCCTGTTGCTGTCGTCAGAAAGAAAGAAACAACGCGATGGAGAATGCGCCGTTGTGCATCGTCTGTGCCATAACCAGCTCATCACAGATGGAGAGGGACGCAGCTTCATCTCGCTCTGCGTTCGCCATCTTTCTGAATGCCTGAGTTTGTTGTTGTTGGTGGTGAAGACGTCAACAGGAAGTGGCTCTATTAGCGATAGCTGAAATGGGGACAGCGCCACCTATCGTACCGGGGTATGACATGCTTTGTGCCAGTGATTCCATTCATTCACCGCCATATATCCAAGGATAATTACCCTCAGATAAGGAGCAGAACCCAACTGTAGCTATAATCCAGTTAATCTCATCATATAAACCCTCTGACTGTTAGCTTCTTGCAGTGTTGTTGAAAACATTCGAGACATGACGACAAATATCAGGAAATACTGATGTTAGGCAGATATTTCTGTGAATCCCTGTTTATATCGAACATATACTACTACTGTCAAGGAAAAAAGCAAAATATTTCTGAATTTTGGCCGTTATAAGTCAGGATAGCTGCATGAAATAGTGATATAGATCGATTGATCAGTTACTTCAGCTTTAGTTTAGATGACTTCACCACTTAATATTAACTCGCTCTTTGGAGCCGGAACAGAAACTTTCTCCGGTTCATTTCAGTTGAGTTGATGAATTTAATCAGAGCTCGGGACTGATTGTGATTTCTGACTTTGTTTGTAGCACAAACACGGATTAAAGAACCTGCTGAGTTTATACAGCGCCACCTATCGTACCGGGGTATGACCTGCTTTGTGCCAGTGATTCCATTCATTCACCGCCATATATCCAAGGATAATTACCCTCAGATAAGGAGCAGAACCCAACTGTAGCTGTAATCCAGCTAATCTCATCATATAAACCCTCTGACTCACTCATGCTACTCAGAAAACCGGGTTCTAACCTAAAGTTCTCTTTCATAGCATTCGTTTCGTGTCTCACATTGAGAAAACACTGCCTACCGATTGCTAAGCAGACAACACACCAGCAACCAGCTGCCTAACAGAACATTTCTTTCTTGTGCAACTGGTGCCAAACTGGGCACAGAATGAGCCAGTGGTGGCACTATGACATCGAGCTTTTAGTCCAGTCTATTTGAACATGCCAAGCGCTCACTGGGCAAAGCTTCTGTCACTGCTCCTCAGAGCAGGAGGACGGGTGAAAGGACACCAAGTCATTTGGGGAACATGGCCGCGACACTTTAGGCATGAAAGCAGAGTTGGGAAGCTGGCTCACTCTTCCATCCCCTGAGTAGTCGTTTCTACACGCCGGGTGCACTGGATCTCACCCAGGCAAGCATCAACAACAGTGCTATTTTTAAAGTTGCTGCTTTTAAGTCCACATGTTCCAGAGGCTCAAAAGGGGGAACAGTAAATGCATCTAATACCAAAGGGAGTTCCCACGATGGAGCCAACTGATGGAAAACCGACTCAGGGATGCTACCACACAGTTTTCCTCTTAAAAACCAGCTGAAATTGCTGCTTGATGGTAGAAAAAAGCTTTCCCTCTGTCCACCAGATCCTGAAGGAAAGCTAATATCACAGCACTGAAATGCTATCACTTTCAAATCGGAGCACCATTGCTCAAAAATGGACCATTTGCACTCGTACAGAACCCCTGGAGAAGGTGCCCTCGCATTCTGGATCGTCTCGATGTTTTAATGAAGTCATACAGATTTTAAATTGAACCACTCAGGGGCCAGATCCATAGAGCCAACGTCTCTGGGTGAGGGTGAAAGATTTCCCCCCACGCCTGAGACAACAGGTCCCTCGTGGGGGCAAAGGTCAGGGTTCTGAGTCATTTACAGGCCTCCTGCGAGCTATGGGTGAGAAACAAACCGTGACCAGAGATCAGAACTAAAAAGATAGAAGGATGAAGACTGTCATCAATCAAGTGGGGCTTGCACAAAGGTTTTAGACGTGTAACTAGTTTTAATGTTTGATTTACTCATTCTCCTGCATTTCCTGGTCTTTTTCGCCCTCTGGTGGCAGAAATAAGTCATTGCTTGTACTGACAGACCGATAAAATGGTCTTTGTGACCTGCAAATATAACTTATTAAATAAAATTACTCTGAAAAATATCTATATAAAATGTAACTTTTTGAATAAAGTGTCTGTATCCTTACAAAAATATGTCCAGAACACTCAGCGAATCATCTATTTAGGGTTTCATTGTAGGAGTATGGAAACCAAAGGGAAAATGAATGGTTAAATGTAGATTTGTGCACCAAGTTCACAATGTCAGATGGAGGTGAGGGTCCTGAAGATGAGACGGAGGATGGAAGCAAGCCCCAAATCTAAAATCTTTAAGTTCTTATCTCCTCCACAAGCCTACAAAGGCCCAATCTCATTATTGACTAAAGCAGGAGAGAGCGGAGATGGGACATTAAGGGATCCTCCGTCACCTTGAAATGCTCAATATCTTTTTTACCTTTGAGGTCAAATAAGATAGTTAAGGAATACCAGGATAAACGGCTAAATTTAAGAGTTTATAACAGATTTCAAACATTTATGAGGAGAACCAAGTAAGTCCAAAGGTTTGAGGATAACTGATATTTGCTACTTTTGTTACATGATGCTGAATAAAAGGGAAATTAATTTCAGATTGATTGCAGACTGTAGACATTTCTATCTATTTAAGTCATTTCCTACATGCTAGAGCCTGTTTTCTTCACCCCGCTCACTGAATTTCTGACATTTACCACCTGCTCCCACAAAACTTTGAGAATTTCTGCCCTCACAATAATAGAAAATCACTGATTTTGTGTCTTCTCCCGTCCTGCAGGAGAAAACACGTCATTTTATGGGTTATTAATAAAGATATTCGTGGGGTTGTTTGTTTAATTTTCCTGGCCAGCATGCCTTTTGACGCACTGGTCAGGAAAAGCACTCCTATTTCTTTGTTTTCATTGAATTTTTTATTAAATCAAGGCTGTTTTATATTCTATTCTTCTCTGTATTTTATTTATTTTTCTACCTTTTTATATAATCACGCACTGATTGGATTAGAAACAGTAATGAGAACACAATCAGCAGACAGACAACTCTACACAATAATTTACTTTGTCTTTGTGCTGCAAAGACCTTCTTTGAGCTTCCTTTCCACATCATTTATTGACATCCTGTTGCTAGGATACATCCCGATCTGGCAGGTTTTTGGTTTTCTTTTTTAGCCGCCCGCTCCAGCGAGACTTGACTTGGGATCCAATCCCAATGCAGCCCTCTACATGCATACCTGCTTTTGATTTTAAAGAATCTATTTGAAGATGCAGACTGACAGTATTTTAGGAATCTGGCTCATCTTGAAACTCGACTGAATAGAAACTGGTTTGGTTCGTCACCGGCTGCCTCAGCTCAAGTTTCCACAGACCAAAGTGTTTTTACCCACTTTTATCTGGCAAAAAACTAAATCTTAAGCTTGAGGTTATGGTATAAAACGGAGTCGGAGCCTGAAGTCGTCCCTCTGGGCTTCAAACCCACGTTAATTCTACCTCGAGTCTGTTCCCGTCGCTCCCCTCGGTGCACCATCCTGTAGAAGTTTCAATGAAAAGCAAAGGTTTGCACCGAGGATAATGGTTTTAATCAACCAGTCCAACAGTTATTGCTCATGTGGGGGGGGGGGGGGTTAAAGCCTGCCACAGTTTCAGGAAAGACAACTTGCTTTAGTCATATATAGCAACAGTATTGATAGTTTGAAATAAAAGGGACTCATTCTGTCAGTGTATTGGGTGGAACAGACTTTAGCATTAATATTGGTCAGCGTTTGGAGCTCTGGTGCCACCATCTGGAGCTGTTTAGCTTGGAAAAGGATCAAAGAGTGAAGCAAATTCTCCATATTTTATTTGGCAGTTGAAATGTTGCTGCCAGATACCTGAAAAAACCCCTTATAATTTAATAAAACTTGAGCCCTGAAACTCGATTGAATAGAAACTGGTTTGTCTTCAGCTCTCGGTCGTCACCGGCTGCCTCAGCTCAAGTTTCCACAGACCAAAGGGTTTTTACCCACTTTTATCTGGCAAAAAACTAAATCTTAAGATTGAGGTTATGGTATAAAACGGAGTCGGAGCCTGAAGTCGTCCCTCGGGGCTTCAAACCACGTTAATTCTACCTCGAGTCTGTTCCCGTCGCTCCCCTCGGTGCACCATCCTGTAGAAGTTTCAATGAAAAGCAAAGGTTTGCACCGAGGATAATGGTTTTAATCAACCAGTCCAACAGTTTCAGGAAAGACGACTTGCTGTAGTCATATATAGCAACAGTATAGTAAGTAGTTTGAAATGAAAGGGACTCATTCTGTCAGTGCATTGGGTGGAACAGTCTTTAGCGTTAATATTGGTCAGTGTTTGGAGCTCTGGTGCCACCATCTGGAGCTGTTTTGCTTGGAAAAGGATCAAAGAGTGAAGCAAATTCTCCATATTTTATTTGTTTGGCATCCTGAGATCCCTGAAAAAAACCTTATAATTTAATAAAACTTCAGCCCTGCTACCAGTAGAGTCATATCTCACAGTTTGAATATAATCTGTACAGAAAAGTAAGAATAAAATGACTGCATTAGTCATTGTTAAAGCCTGTGAGGACCCTGAACGAGAGCCAAGAGTGAGCGAACTCTCGTGTTTGCTCAGTACACATGTTGTTAACTAACAGCGACTCAATGAGGCCCGCCTCGAGGAAAAGGATTAAAAGGCAGCGGGACAATAGCTGTCAAAGCCTGCTTTTATTTTCCAAACTGTCAGTTAGGAAAAGATGGCGTTTCACATCCCTTATCGGGTCACCTCAGCTGTGAAAACTGAAGAAAATACACCAAAAATGACACATAAAACATTTCCTTTAATCCTGGACATGCTGAACATTTACAGTGTTTTGTTCCAAGGGAAAACTCCTAATTTACTGCATAAAGTATCTAATGCAGAGCCACAACATGCAAAAAGAATTACAGACGTGTACAGCTACAAAAGACTGATAGAAAAGCTATTACACAGAATATTATAATACACATCGTGCTGAAATGATTCTGCAGCCTACTGCAGTTAATCAGGACACATTCAACTCTGCAGCTGCATGTGCTCCAGTCCCAAAAGCATGAACTCACTGTCTGAGGGTGTGATCTAAGCCTCCTAAAGCAAACAGAGGGAGTACAAGTCCTGACATTTCACCAGACGGGACAGTTTCAGGCCTTTCTGCATGTGGACAGCTGCTTACAGTCGAGTGGATTTCTTCAACTTTTGGGCTTATATTGGGGCTTAAATCACAAATACCTGAACAAACCTTTATTTAGGTCCTCAGATATTACAGAATATACAGTAAAGTATAGAAAAAGTATGCTTTTAATCAGGCACACGTATGACGGAAGCTGAGAATATTGAACTTCCTGTAAATTTCATTATAAATTCATTCATTTTCTGCACCCGCTCCAGCTGAGCTCATTCCAGCTGTGGCCAGGCGAGAGGCAGGGTGCCCCCCGGGCAGGTCACCAGTCCATTTAAGTTCCTCATAAATGATAATGTGCGTTTAATAGAGCCAAAGAAACTTAAAGTCTGAGTAATAAATGCACAGCATGAAAAACGGCTGAGAGTTTCAGGGTGAAAGCTGCTCCAGAAACGGCTTGTAAGCAATGATTTTTAGTTTTAAAACCTCACAGCTTTGTGTTGGAGAAACCTAACGCACATTTTTAGTTTCTGAGACTCTATTTCCGCCTCTTATCTTCCACTTTTTAACCCGGTACAACCAGTTCCACCTGAGAGACTACATCTAAATTACCCCGTCACATACCAACCGCAAATTTCACTCCTGAGCTCCTCTTAGATCTGATTATCAAACGGCAAAGTCTCCTTATTCCAGCCCTAAAGTGACACAACTTCCACATAAGTGCTGACGTAGAGTGATGCACAAACACCAAGCTACTTATTTATGAAACCTGCAGAGGTTTGAAGCAAGCTTTGCAACGCTAAGTGCTATAAAATCAAAGTTATCAGGTATTATAATGAGGTATGACTTCCTTTGCTTTCTGAATCACAGCCAAAAATCAGAATACATTTTCTTTCTACTCTCTTTGCACTGAAAATAAGTATTTTACGCTAACGTCGACCTCTGGCTGTATTTTCCCTTTAACAGAGGAGACACTCGCACCCTGAGGTGCTCCTACATACCGCCACGAACCCAACCCAGAGTGTCCCGCTGCCATTATTCAAATATCAGTTCAACAAAAGAGTCTCAAGCAGGTTTTGTGGATGTTAATCTCATGTTTCTTTAACTTTTCATCCATTCGTCATCCTGCTGCCAGCAGGCTCCAGTTACCTTCAGCAAACAGAGTGAAAACGAACCTGAAGACATGCGTCAAAGTGGCACATTTGCTGGATTTGTTAAAGGGAAAATACTTTAAATTGGGTCTTGCAGCAGTAAGGCAGGGTTTCATTAGTCAGATTTGCACATAAATACATAAGAAGCAATAGCTTAAGGCACTGAAGTCGGGGATAAAAGAACCCCCAAAAACCTGCTAAATAAGAAGAAACTATCAGTTATTTTACTGCTTTTTAGAACTGACCTTGTTACCAGTTATATTCACATTCAGGCACATATCATGTTAAGTATGATGTTATTTCTCCTCTAAAAGAAAGAAGTTTCCTCTCCTAAGAGAAGTGTAGCATCCACTTTGAGTTCTGGGTTCTGATGGCTTCACCTTATATATTAGGTCCTGTTTTAATTTATTTATCAGAGCATTGAATAAAGCATTCAGTGCATTCAACCACCCAAACAGGTTCTGCTTTGGTCTGAACGAGTTAAAACGTATAATTTATATACATCTACAGCCTGAGATGCACTGAAGCTGAAGCTTGGCTAACTTCACCGTGCTTTTCTTAGAGAAAGACCTATTCTGAAGAGATTCTTTCTTCTTCTTCTGTCAGTTTTACATCTAATTCTGTGGCTTAAATTAACTGCGATCACATTCAAATTCAAATCTTTCAAAGAGTAAATTTACTTAAACATCAGATCTGGTTATTTGGCTCCAAAGTTTTACAAAGTTGTCAGTATTTTACATCCAAGTCTGAGGAAAACCTTTTGCACACATCCCATTCAGTAACAGCCACGAAATGATCTGCACTGTAACTTCAACACTTTCACTATATTTTGCACAACGGCGGTCCTTGAGGTCCCTGAACTGTAATTAAATGTCGGGTTAGGACTCAGAGACACAGCGCAAGGATGGATTTAAACATACTGAAACCGATTGTGGAGAGCTGAGGGACACATTCAGAAAGAAAACGCTTCTCTGCAACGTTTCAAGGCACAACCGTGACTGCATTTCTGCATCTGAGGCGTATAAATGTGCAGAAATATTTGGACGGATACTTCAGCAGCCTAACGTTTGTTGTCATGAACTCCGTTGGCTGCACAGAGGCTTTGGAGGTAGAGCACGGCGTCTGCGATGGTGAAGAAGATCCCTTTGGTTTCAGCGCTGGAGTACCCCCCCCTTTCCAGAGTGTCCATCACCGAGGTGTTGCACTGGGCCAGAACCACTTCGACTCCAAGTTCTCCGTAGTCTTTGCGAACTTCTTTCAGAGCGCTCACACCGGCGGTGTCGAGGAACTGAACGGCGCTGCAGTCCATCACTAAGCTGCGGAGGTTTGGGGAAGACATCAGCGTTGCAGCCGCTTCAACCTCATTCTCCTCAGGAGCTTTGTCTTCCGACTGCATCTGCGTCGGTTTACCCTTCCTGAGCTTCAGACGCCGGGTTTTCTCCCTCACCGGGTCGAGCCCCACGCACCTGTAGAGGGATTTCTTGAACAGGCTCTGGTTGGCGTAATAAATCGGTGCCTCGTATCTGAAAACCGCCACTCCGGCGTGCGTTTGAAGGCCACGGTAAGACGCCAAGTCTTCGTAGTGCTCCCTGGTGGCAGCCCGGCCCAGCTCCAGGACCTGGGCCTTCTGGGTTCGCCCCAGGACGCAGAAGGCCGACACCAAAACCCCGACCAGAAGGCCGAGCTCGGTGTTGACCAGCGCTGACGTTGCCATGGTAATCAGCCAGATGGAGGCATCGATTCGGTTGGCACGCCACATGCGGGGGATGTCGGTGAACTTTTGTAGAGCTCCACGGAGATTCACCACAATGATCACAGCTAAAACACATCTGGAGAAAGAAAGGTATTCCATTAACACAACAATCAGTCAGGATTTTATATTTATGCATTTAGCAGACGCTTTTATCCAGGTAGGCATTTAGGGTCTTGCCTAAGGACCCCTACTGGAGGTAATACCTTTCATGCAGGGGCTTTGAACCCAGGTGGAAGGTGGCAATCATACCACGACACTATTTTACGACAGTCACCCCACGTTTGGAAACAATTACCCAAACTTTGGACTGGTACTGTGCTTAAAAATGTTGAATTATGTGTTTGATGTGTTGAATCTGTGATGTTTTTCAGCAGAAAGAGATCACTGAGACCTCCAGAGAGGCGCCCACACACAAACTAATCTGTTTAATTGGCTAAAACTGTTCCGAGTTCGGCCTAAACAGCTAAAACACATCTGCACACAAGCAGGGAATGGAGAAAGAAAGGTTGGTATCCCATTAACACAACAATCAGTCAGGATTTTATATTTATGCATTTAGCAGGTGCTTTTATCCAGGTAGGCATGTAGGGTCTTGCCTAAGGACCCCTACTGGAGGTAATACCTTTCATGCAGGGGGTTTGAACTCAGGTGGAAGGTGGCAATCATACCACAACACTATTTTACGGCATTCACCCCACGTTTGGAAACAATTACCCAAACTTTGGACTGGTACTGTGCTTAAAAATGTTGAATTATGTGATGTTTTTCAGCAGAAAGACTGAAGGGGGAGATCACTGAGACCTCCAGAGAGGCGCCCACACACAAACTGATCTGTTTAATTGGCTAAAACTGTTGATTTAAGAGAAAATAAGATAAAACTGAGTTGGGCCTCAGCAGATATTCCCGATAATCGCCTCTGAAGCTCCTTCTAAAAACAAGGAGACAGCAGGAGGGAAGCAGATCGATGCCGACCGGCTTGAAGCAGAAAAAACTGGGGTTAAGTTGCCTCTATTTGACAATGAACTTCTCCTGTATTTATTCATTTCTGCCTTTCACTCTTTCTTATTCTGACCTCTGTTCCATGCAACAGCTGCATGGATATCAGTTTGTTCTCAGGTGAGAAACGGCAGTCGGCTTTAGCCCTGAACCTCAATCACAGGTTATCTGTGTACCTTTGAAACCGCTTTTCAAAGGCAAACAAAGTAGGAACCACAAGCAAATCCTCCCTCAAGCAAGAAAAAATATCGATTTTTGGTCAAATTTCATGCATTGGGACTGATTTACGGCTGAAGAGATAAATCCTCTACATATAAATATATCTTTATTTGAATCCTCAGTTGCTATGGCGTAACCACGCATTCTTTGGGGGGGTCGTGTCCCCCCCCCAATGTTGAGAAAATACCAACCTGTCCCCCCCAATATACAGAAGAAAATATGTAAAATGCACGTTCTCCTTTTATGACCCCTGTCCAGGGATCGGTCTCTTGTTATGTCTTATTTATTTTCAACTTATTTCCGTGTGTTACCGTGGTAACGGGCGCGCCACCGTCTCAGCAGCGTCTCTCCTTATCTTTACGTTGGACTTCTACTTTTGACGGAGCCGCTGCTCAACAGAGCAGATTGTACCAGAACAGGAAATCCAACACAGAATCAACAAAATAAACTTCGGCCCCCTTTCAAAATAAAAGAACTTAAAACTAAAATAACATTAGACTGTTAGACTTTTCATTGTTAATGCACATTTTGAGACATTGACACAATAGAAATGAACCTGGACTTAAAAGTCCTCAGCACATTTTTTGTTAAAGGAAAAGTCTGTAATTTGTTCCATCATTAGTTGTCCTTATTAAAATATTTCCATAAACATGCTTTGGGTATTTGGCCGTTTTCCATTGGAAGCTGTCCTATTTGCTACAGAACTACTGGAAGAGCATAATTGTAATTGGTAGGTGTGTTTAAGGTCAGTAAACAGTAAGCAACTAACCAAAACAAAGTGGGGGGGCAGTCACTGTCTCGGAGAAATTACACTATTCCTTTAGATGTGAACTTACATGGTCAATGTAGTCCTCTAAACTATGTTCTAAATGTCCAATTTTTCATATATAAATAAAGAATTGTAGATAATGCACTCAACAATTTTGTTTTTCTTGGACCCCCCCAATGTCTAAACCATGGTTACGCCCTTGCTCAGTTGCTGATCCATCTATAGCTTATTGTACCAACCATCAGAATGAATGGAGCTGATAATCTGAACCGTGTTTGTGGCAGAAATAAGTTTGAAAGGCTGAGGTTAAGACTCTGGTACGCTTACTTCTGAAGGGAGTAAAAGAGCGGAGCGATAACCAGAAGCACCAGCAGCAGGACGAGCGCAGAGATCAGCCCCGACATCTGAGTCTGGCACCCCGTGGACTCCTTAACCAGCGTCTTGGTCAGAGCGGCGCTGGTGGTGAAGCAGCGGAAGAACGACGGCAGGATGTTGCAGAAGCCGATGGCGTACATCTCCTGGTTGGCGTCCACCGTGTAGCCGTGCTTCTTGGCGAACATCTCGGACAGCGAGACCGTGATGGCGAAGCCCACGATGGCGATTGAAAAGGCGTCAACGGCCACGTTGGGGATCAGCGACCACAAAGGCAGCTGAGGCGGGAGGAAGCCTGTGGGGATGGCGCCGGCCACACTGGACCCGTAATCCGTGTTGAAGTGGCCAAAGTGAGAGGCAAGCGTTGCAATTATCACCACGAAGAGCTCAAAGGGGATCGGAGCCTGGAAATGGAAAGAAAAGCAGGTTAAATGCTGGGGGACCTCATCTGTCACACCTCTCCTCACTTTGCTCTCTTTTCCCCCCGTTTAATTTCTCAAATGATTTTATGTCCATGTGACATTATTGTGGTTATTAACTTGTGTTTCCCTGTTCCAGCAGGTATCCTTTGAATGGTGTTATGGTGTTTTTCTCCCCTCTTTTCCCTCTTTTCTGTCTTCTCAAACCCCAGCTGGTCGAGGTGGATGGCCACCCTTCCTGGTTCTGGTTCTGCCAGAGGTTTCTTCCTGGTTCTGCCAGAGCTTTCTTCCTGGTTCTGCCAGAGGTTTCTTCCTGGTTCTGGTTCTGCCAGAGGTTTCTTCCTGGTTCTGGTTCTGCCAGAGGTTTCTTCCTGGTTCTGCCAGAGGTTTCTTCCTGGTTCTGCCAGAGGTTTCTTCCTGGTTCTGCCAGAGGTTTCTTCCTGAGTCTGGTTCTGCCAGAGGTTTCTTCCTGGTTCTGGTTCTGCCAGAGGTTTCTTCCTGAGTCTGGTTCTGCCAGAGGTTTCTTCCTGGTTCTGCCAGAGGTTTCTTCCTGGTTCTGGTTCTGCCAGAGGTTTCTTCCTGGTTCTGGTTCTGCCAGAGGTTTCTTCCTGGTTCTGGTTCTGCCAGAGGTTTCTTCCTGAGTCTGGTTCTGCCAGAGGTTTCTTCCTGGTTCTGGTTCTGCCAGAGGTTTCTTCCTGGTTCTGGTTCTGCCAGAGGTTTCTTCCTGGTTCTGGTCCTGCCAGAGGTTTCTTCCTGGTTCTGGTCCTGCCAGAGGTTTCTTCCTGGTTCTGGTCCTGCCAGAGGTTTCTTCCTGGTTCTGGTTCTGCCAGAGGTTTCTTCCTGGTTCTGCCAGAGGTTTCTTCCTGGTTCTGCCAGAGGTTTCTTCCTGGTTCTGGTTCTGCCAGAGGTTTCTTCCTGGTTCTGGTCCTGCCAGAGGTTTCTTCCTGGTTCTGGTTTTGCCAGAGGTTTCTTCCTGGTTCTGGTTTTGCCAGAGGTTTCTTCCTGAGTCTGGTTCTGCCAGAGGTTTCTTCCTGAGTCTGGTTCTGCCAGAGGTTCCTTCCTGGTTCTGGTTCTGCCAGAGGTTTCTTCCTGGTTCTGGTTCTGCCAGAGGTTTCTTCCTGGTTCTGGTTCTGCCAGAGGTTTCTTCCTGGTTCTGGTTCTGCCAGAGGTTTCTTCCTGGTTCTGGTTCTGCCAGAGGTTTCTTCCTGTTAAAGGGAGTCGTTCCTTTCCACAGTCCCTCAGGCTCAGGACGGGAGATTGGACTGAAGACAAGTTTCGGTGCAATCTGTTGGTTTCCTTAGCTCGGATATTATTTTGAATTGGCTCCATATGAATTAATTGGATTATGATTACAATTAATTGAATTCCAATTGGCTTGAATTGGACTTTATTACTTAAGTGCCTTGAGATGACATTTGTTGTAATCTGGCGCTTTATAAATAAAGTTTAATTGAATTAAAAACCCACGGATGATGTGAAGCTTAAACTAAGGCACAAACTTTAAAGGTTAGCTCTTTCAGCACATTTCTACCCGATTTAAAAAGAAATCCCTTCTATTATCACACAAGCAGCAACTGATAAAAGCAGCTGCGAGTGACTCAGTAAAAATAACAAACTTGGAAGGATGTTTTTTATCTTCTAATAATTGGATTAGCAGGTCTCGAACCCCTCCAGCAGTAGCAGCTAATTCTGTTCAGCTGAATTACCTGTTCTGAGGAAAATGATTATTTATCAGGGGAAATTCATGCTTATTTTTGCTTTCTGCCTTTTCATCTTTTGAAGAGTGTGATTCATGCACCCCGACTGGTTCTCCGGTGATGTTATGGTGTGATACGCTCCCTTAAACTTCTCACTGAACAGATTTATTGATTCCTCCGCTGTCTTCATCAAACTCTACGAGCTTTTTTTGGCACTCGGACGATCCGCTGCTCAAACAACCATAAAAGCTTCATTCTCAGGCATTAAAAATGTAGAATTCAGTTAGAAAAGTGATTGAAATCTTGTTTAAAATAATATTCCTCTCATAGAGCTTTGATATTGTTGCTCACTTTAAATTTAGAAGTCGATCCGTATCCACTCAGCCCAAAAAATGCAGTTTACAAAGAGCAGGATGTGGCTGAAGTAGAGTCATCTGCACTATAAACTCTGTCGTTTATCTCTTTCTGTGCTCCATCAGACCTTTTTAACCACACAAAACCATGTGCAGGTTCCCATCCCATGACTTCCCTTCACCTCTCAGAAAGAGACACCACTGACTGCTAATTAAATCTTGCAAAATGTTACAAAACAAAACATGAAAATGGAGCGAACTGATGTGTTTTGGTTGTTATTATTGATGAATAATACAGAATTTATAGTTCAGAAGCAGAGATCTAATGTCTTCACCACTACTGAGGCTGGAAGAAGTGGAAAAAAGTACTTTATTGGCACAAGTGGAGTCTCTGACCAGCATCTGTTGTAAAGAGGCCTCATTTGATCAAAGCTACCTTGAAACCAGAAAGTTCACTTCAGCTGTATTGACTCAAATTTGTGTTGTTACACACTTCTGAGGTTAAACAACACAGAAACCACCTGAGATGAATGTTTTATTGTGCTGAAACACGTCTTCTCAGCTGTTAATATCACACATGTCTGCAGGGTTCTGGGTGGCTGCGTTTGTGCCTTAGAGCAGAACTGATTGAACTGCTTTCTGGTCCCACTCTGACCTTGGTCTCTTTCTTTATTCTGAAGTCCCTAAAATAACGGTCTGACTTTGAATGCTACAGATTTTATGAGATTTACTGAGTACTCGATCAATCTGAAATATTCAGCCTATTTCTATTAGGTTCGCTTGCTATTCATCATTTCTAAACTGTTCAGATGGTTCCGTGTAACAAGCAGCACTAACTGTGGGTTTAATGATAAGCAGGTGACCTGATGGGCAAAAATGCAATGCGATGTTTTCAAATCACCATTTTTGTCATTTAATTTAAACCCTCAGAGGGTCCACATGCTGAGATTAACTGGATTACAGCTACAGTTGGGTTCTGCTCCTTATCTGAGGGTAATTATCCTTGGATATATGGCGGTGAATGAATGGAATCACTGGCACAAAGCATGTCATACCCCGGTACCATAGGTGGCGCTGTCCCCATTTCAGCTATCGCTGATAGAGCCACTTCCTGTTGACGTCTTCACCACCAACAACAACAAACTCAGGCATTCAGAAAGATGGCGAACGCAGAGCGAGATGAAGCTGCGTCCCTCTCCATCTGCGATGAGCTGGTTATGGCACAGACGATGCACAACGGCGCATTCTCCATCGCGTTGTTTCTTTCTTTCTGACGGCAGCAACAGGAATATCGTCCACTTCCGGGTGACGATCGCGGGGAAAGATCTGGAGCAGAACGCTCCGATCCACTGTTAAGTAATCTGATCCGATCCGTTTTTTAGTCAGATTAAGGCGTCTGCATGAGCTGAATAACTCAGTCTTATTGTAATTTAGCCTTTAATCCGATCCGATGGCGCTCATTAAAGTGATTTTACCTTCTTGGGTTTTTACGGGTCATGCAGAGATGGACACTTTTCCTGCAGTTCTTCCTGTTTTTACAAACCCAGCCTGTTGCAAATCGACACCTTTTCAATTTCTGCTAATTTAGCCATTAATCCGATCCGATGGGACTCATTAAACGCACTGAGTGTGAAGAGAAGGGGGAACAGCACGGTGCCCTGCGGAGCTCCTATGCTGCTGGACTCAGGCGTGACGTACTGCGGCCTGTCGCTGAACAGAACGCACGTTTGGATCGAGTTGTCTCGGGTCTTAATCCGATCGCATGTAACCCGATCCGTTTCTTAGTCAGATTAAGGCGTCTACATGAGCTGAATAACTCAGTCTTATTGTAATTTAGCCATTAATCCGATCCGATGGCGCTCATTAAACGCAGTGACTGTGTGTCGCCTGTCAGTCTGTTGTTGTGACATCATGTTTAATATGTCACAAACTGAGTAATGCATCTTTCTGATGGAAATGAGCACCGCGTTAGTCAAAGATTGCATATCGGCACCTAAACATGACTTTCACCTTCCCTGCATTTTGCCTTTCCGGGTGACAATTGCGGGAAAAAGCTCGGGGTCTTAATGTGATCACAAGTAACCGATCCGTTTCTTAGTCAGATTAAGGTGTCTACATGAGCTGAATAACTCAGTCTTATTGTAATTAATAAGACTGAGTTATTCAGCCATTAATTGAATAACTGAGTTATTAAGCATTTAATCCGATCCGATTCTTAGTCAGATTAAGCTTGTTACATGAACTGAATAACTCAGTCTTATTGTAATTTAGCCATTAATCCGACCCGATGGCGCTCATATAACCCAGTCACAGCTGCTTTTAACAGAGGTGAGTAGAAAAAGGTTTTCCTGGAATGTCTCAGGGCCTGAAAAGCACCTAAATCTGGAGCATGCTCAGAACGCTCGATCCGATCCGCTGTCGTCTGGATGGAGTTATCTCGGGTCTTAATTTGATCGCGAGTAACCCGAAACGATTCTTAGTCAGACTAAGGTGTCTACATGAGCTGAATAACTGTCTTATTGTAATTAATAAGTCTGAGTTATTCAGCCATTAATTGAATAACTAATAACTGAGTTATTCAGCCATTAATCCGAGCCGATTCTTAGTAAGATTAAGCTTGTTACATGAGCTGAATAACTGTCTTATTGTAATTTAGCCATTAATCCGATCCGATGACACACATGTAAACACACTGATTGTAAAAAGTCTCTTTTTTTACCTTTAATTTGGCCTTGAAGCGATCATTTAGCTCTTTTGTAGGAATCAGTATGGCCAAACAAACCAAACTGGTGATTAAATCACAGATGTTGGTGCTTCCGAGGTTGGAGAGCAGGCTGAACCAGGTCTTAAACAGGGTGAACCAGCCTTGGGGCCTGGGGAGCTTCAGGCCCAGAAGGTACTTGAACTGGGAAGTGAGGATGGTCAGGGAGGCTCCTGTAGCAAAGCCACTGAGAAGGGAGTCTGAGAGGTAGACAGAGACGAAGCCAACTTGCAAAAGGCCCATAAGAACCTGAGAGAAAGAGCATCAGGAGTAAGCTGCCAGAAGCATTTCATCAAAATGTTTTCAACTGAAAGGCAGTTTAATCACTAAAGTTGCATAAAGCCTTGGATTGCATACTCCTTACCTGGTAAACTCCAGCTGTGAAGGTGACTGTTGCCCCGACTGTGATGGCGTAGCAGCTCCTGTCACATTGGACCCCACTGCTTCCGTTCCCCAGGCCGGCCAGCAGGACGTCGCTGCTGTTACCGATGCTGCTTCTGGTTTCTGTGAGGTATCCCGCCAAAGCCAGCTCCCGATCCACGACCTGACCCACAAGCAGGCAGAGGACTCCAAAGATCCCAACTGAGATGTGTCTGGAAGAGCCCAGGAGGGCGTAAATGATAGAAGAGAAGAACGAGGTGTACAGGCCATATATGGGGTCCTGACTGGCCAGCAAGGAGTAGGCTATGGACTGGGGCACCAGCAGGATTCCAACGATAAGTCCTGACATGACGTCCCCCAGTATCCAGTCCCTGAGCTTGTAATGTGGAAGCCATTTCAGAATCGGAACAAAGCCCAGTACTTTGGATTTCAGCTTCTTTGGGGCGCATGAGCAGTGTTTCTTTAGCCGACGGGACGCAGTCGTTTGCCATTTTTTTCCTGGT
This sequence comes from Leuresthes tenuis, assembly GCF_036924035.1. Taxonomy (NCBI): domain Eukaryota; kingdom Metazoa; phylum Chordata; class Actinopteri; order Atheriniformes; family Atherinopsidae; genus Leuresthes; species Leuresthes tenuis. The sequence goes on from NW_027325365.1 coordinate 2,223,109, forward strand.
TCTTCCTCAACTCTTTCCAGAATGAGCGGCTGCTGCGGGTGCGTCTCGGTGCCGTCGTCCTCTGCTGTGCAGCAGTCGTCCCCATGAAGCATGACTGAGCCTTTGGAGCTGTGGTGATGTGGAGAAAGGTTCGTAGTCAAGGCAACGCCACCTTAAACACCTTCTGCTCTAAAACACGTGACAACCGGAGCGCAGTCACATTCACACAGGAAACTATCACAGGAAGTGGGGGGGGGGGCGCTGTGCAACCACTTTTCCATCATTCATACAGTTCATGAAATACTCTAAGTGACCTTTAAACAGCGAAATTAGCACATGCTGTTAATCATCAGTAATGATATCTACCAAACCAAGGACAAAGTACTGTTTCAGAAGTGAGAAAATTACAATCTCAATCTTATCTAAATCAGTTTTGGTCATTTTATAAACGAGCTATAACTTTCCATTAATTAGTCATAGTAATTTAGTCATGATTTATAGGAGTAAATATGACGTAAGGAACCTTATGTGGTTGCATTTGTTGATTTTTAGCAAGTCAGAATCGATAGGTTTAACTTTAAAATGGGCTTAATTTGGTTATTTTTTAATAAAATCAATTATTGTCGTTAATAGAAAGTTAAGTGGTTCTGTTTTACAACGGATCCCATGAGTGGCAGAGTTAATCAGATTACCTGCTGGTTATTTAAAGCTGGTTGTGGGAAGAAGACAGTCTTCTCAATGGAAACGTCAGAGCGTCGAGGCTTTCTAAATGAAATCCAACGCAACAAAGCGGACATTTCTTATTGAGACACGCGGGTTTCCCATTAAACACGCTAAAATGAATAGTTAATGTTAGTTTCTTTCTGTCTGTAGGCCAGCATTGCCTTAGTGGAGGTATGAATGGTCACCATTGTAAACAAGTTGTCAACGTGGACACGGACGGAAACTTTCTCGAACTAAAGTACATTAACGTGACACTTTGCTGCCGTGTGAGGGTGAAAAGCAAAAGGATGTTAATGTGGAAAGTTACTCACCTGCACTCCAATCAGTCGACCGTACGAAGTTTTTCTGAAGTTATTCTCCGACGGCCGAGTTTTATTCCGCCTCAAATTCATTTACGCTCGTCGGCAGCTCTGTGCGTCATGACGTATGATGGAACGCGTCACATGACTGGCTGAGCGCTCAAGCTCAGATAAACAGTGTGTTTGGAGTCGCGGTTTGTAAGTGGATCAAACTTATAAAGCGATCTTTAAGTCATACAAAACAACACATTATATTAAAAACAACACATTTATATATATTTTTAATTAAAATTAGTGCATATTGATTGAGGAAATTCTAATCACGTATTGAAACTGAAAATAAAACTGAAACTAAACTGAACCGCTGGTGAATCAGCTGTTTATACAGTATAATCCAAAATTCTTAAATTTATTCATAGCTTGCTCCAAGCAGCAAGACTTTCTTGTAATCTGTGAGGTGACCTTGAGCAATAGTTATAGTTTCAAAGGTTTTCTCTGGGCGTTGGTTACTTTTTCACTCATTTTCAGTCCAGTCCTTGTACCTGATATTGTATTTCTAAGCAAACATAATTTGTTCCCGTTTCTTTAGTTCTATCTATGAACATCTATGAAAAACAGCAAAGAAAACACAGTTTGACAGACAGAAAATAGGATTTCTGCAGCAACAAGGTGATTCCCAAAGAGCTATCAGCTGAAAACTTGGCATATCTCAGCATGGTGTGCAGTGTGTCCTTAAAACATTTGAGGAAACTGGACAAGTGGAGGACAAAAGAAGAAGTGTCAGGCCTAAAAAACTATCTCCAGCAGATGAACAGGATCTGAAAGTGATGTCCTTAAGAAAGAGGAAAAAATCCAGCTGTGACCTGACAGGACCTGAGAGATGCATCTGGACCTTCAGCTGATCCATCTACTGTTGGCCCAAGCCTCATCAGAAATGGTCTCCATGGAAGGGTGGCTGTCAAGAAGCCGTTCTTAAGGAAGGGAAACAGGGAGAAAAGGCTGAGCTATGCCAAATGACACAAGAAGTGGACTGAAAATCAGTGGCAACAGGTCTTATGGAGGGATGAATCCTCCCCAGAGCCCGGACCTCAACATTATTGAAGCAGTGTGGGATCATCTGACAGAGAACGGAACAAAAGGCAGCCCACATCCAAAGAAGAGCTTTGGGATGTCCTTCAAGAAGCCTGGAGAACTATTCCTGAAGACTCCTTAAAGAAATGACAGAAAGCTTGTCTCAGAGGGTTCAGGCTGTGTTGGAGAATAAAGGAGCTCAGACCAGAGATTCACTTTAAAGCTGCTGAGAACTGATAAAAACTCTGTTTCTGCCTCAGATATTTCTATTTTTAACAGGTTTCAGTTAATTAATGCACATATTTTCTGTTTCCCTGGCAATAAATGAAGAAATACAGTATGGCTCAAGACTTTTGTCCAGATCTTTGACACAATGATGGATGTGAGTTGAAAGTCCATCTAAAGTCAGACTTTAGAGCTTCTACTTCTTTGAAGACTTAATTGTTCACTTTACTTTGAAAATGTGAACATTGACAGATTGTCCAACTCACTTATCGGTCTTTTTGTGTCTAATCAGCTAATCAGTCATCAGAGCAGTTGCTGACATAAGAGCATCAGTTTATAACAGCATTTAGATGTGATGAATGGGGGCTTTGTGTGACTTTTAAAACAGAAGTATGTATAGATTTGTATTTTTTCACTTTTTAGAAAATAAAATGGATTAATTTAAGGAGTATCATAAGATAAAGTAACATGTTACCACGACCCCACTAATTGTATATTAATGAGTAATCTATACACTGATAAATGCTGATAAATGACCTTTAGCTCCTGTTATTAGTTAACACATAATGGTAAGTTAATTTAAGACGTGTTTTACTGTTATCTATTATTTTTATGCACTGGGAGAGGAATTTTAGGCCTTTAATTATTATTTATTTTGGTTTTTTTAAAGTATTTCAAAGGGAAAAACAACTTTTCTGTTTTCCAAAGTAATCTAAATGCTTTCCTCACATGTAGCTGAAAAATCAAATCTGTTCCCAACATTTATCTGTTTGAAATGAAACATTAAAACTAAAAGATTACAATTAAATGACCAAAACTTTTTTGGGTGTTTTGAATCTTCTCACTTTGGTTCAAAGCTTTAAACAGAGTTTAAAACAGAGCGTTTAATTAAAATCCCACCAGATACTCCAATGATTCTTGGTATATTTAAATGATTTGAACTGTTTATTATGACCCTGCACCACAGCTAAAGGTGATAACCGAGTGTGAGACAAAGACAGGAATCCCTAACAGTGTCATTAAACATTAGACAGACCTGTAATCCCAACGTTGTAATTGGATGCAGGCTTATGTCCACACATGACTATTTAAAACCATCCTGATAATCCCCTTTCTCTTCTCAGACATCTGCAGTTGGGTTGGCTTGCAGGACAGAGGGATTACACACTTTGCTGGGGACAATACAAGGACTTCAACAGGTAGAGCTGGTTGTTTTTCATTGATATGATCTGTTAGAGCTGAGAAATGTGTCGTTAAATCACTTTGACTGGTTTTTCATGTGTTGGACGGGGCGAATATAACGGTACCAGAAGGAGATGATGATGTCAGAGAAGTGCTAAATGAATTAATGCTTAGAATAAACCAATAAATCTACATCACCTCTGCTCCGTTTCACATCAATTAAAACTATTAGCTTCTGAAATCACAGGTTTTCTTACGCTGTTTAAGTTGAATTCATCCACAACATAATGACATCTGCCTGTTTATAAATGAGACCCTGCAGAAAATGATCTTTTAGCTCGTTTTATTCATCTTTCAGCTGTTTAGCTTATTGGTTAAAGAACCAGATCATGTGTTGGACGGGGCGAATATAACGGTACCAGAAGGAGATGATGATGTCAGAGAAGTGCTAAATGAATTAATGCTTAGAATAAACCAATAAATCTACAGCACCTCTGCTCCGTTTCACATCACAGGACACTATTAGCTTCTGAAATCACAGGTTTTCTTACGCTGTGTAACACAACATAATGACATCTGCCTGTTTATAAATGAGACCCTGCAGAAAATGATCTTTTAGCTCATTTTATTCATCTTTCAGCTGTTTAACTTATTGGTTAAAGAACCAGATCCTCATCAAAACACAGCAGCTGATGGCTACATCAGAGCTAGCTTAGACTCCACATTTAAGCGTCCACTCAAAGGTTTTTCCTTGTCGGCAGCAACCATGGTGGATGCAGCGGCAGCAGAGCAGTTCCTGGATGCCAACCCACAGTTCGCCAAACAGTACTATGACGTAAATGTACGGCCTAAGGTCATCTCAGACCTGCTGGATACCAACCGGGCGGCAGTGCTTGACATTAGCAAGTTCCACGAGCTGACGATGATGGACGAGAGCGAGATCCTGTTCGACCTGATACGAGATATCCAGGACAACCTGCAGATGGAGAAGTCTGTGTTCAAGCTCATGAAGCACCTCAGTTTCATGATGAGGGCGGACCGCATGAGTCTCTTCATGTACCGGCAGAGGAACGGCGTGGCTGAGCTGGCCACCAGGTTACTGGCTGTTTATCATCAAAATTCTGACGCTTTGCTTAAACCATGAGAAAAGTCGACTGATGCAGAGGGAGATGTGTTTAGAACAGGGAAGTTTGACCTTTTTTTAATCCAAATATGGGCAGTTGAGTGTTAATTTTTCATGCTTTGATCCATCTCACCCTGACAGTCTAGCTGAAATGTCTCATTACTTCTGGTTCAGGGAACCAAACTAAATGAACTTGTGTTGCTCAGGAACATTTGCTTTTACTCAGTTCAATGACTTTTATCATTTTATCAAGGTTTTCCCTTTGAATTACATTAAAAATGTAATGTGGCTGCATTTCACTGAGTCGTGATGTTGTCTTTTAAACCTTTTAAACCTCTTTTAAACCTTTAAATCCAGGTTATTCAATGTGGATAAAGATTCAACATACGAGGACTGTCTGGTCCAACCTGACAGTGAAATCGTTTACCCGCTGGATATGGGCATCGTGGGCCACGTGGCCACCAGCAAGAAGATGGTCAACGTTCCTGATGTGTCACAGGTAGACGCACCTCTCAAGAGCTTGATTTTTATTTAGTTCTGGCTTAAATTACTAGTTTTGGCTCCTCAGTCTTACCTTATAGCTTCATCTACTATCATAGAGAGACATATCGGCACTTTAACATAGAGTGAAACAACAAAAAAAGTCTTGATCAGGTCCAGTTTCATTATATTTTAGGCTGGGACCCCTTAGGAAATTCATTTCTGGTACATTATTATAATTAATTCACACGGAGGACATATTAATGTGTGAGAAATGTCTTAAAACTGCATTTTTTTTTAAAAAATCTCCTGTTTTAGACTAACTGAACGTACAAGAGACAAAAACAGAACAGGAACATATGATAATTAATCATAAAAAGATAAAAAAAATTTAAAAAAGGAACTGAAGTCCTTGTTTAAGGAAGTTTAAACATTCCTGTTGTTAAATACTTTATTTTTTATTGCGGTTTTGCTTCCGTTTGGCCACCAGAGGGCGCCATGACACCACTGTGCCTCAGCATCTAATTCCAAATAACCAAAGCCAGCTCAATCTTATTATAGCCAATACCTTTGACATTTGAAAATAGCTGGCAAGCTTTTTCTCATGTACCCATTATGCTGCTGCAGGTGCACTACCTTCATGTCCTCCCACCCCCCCCCCCCCTGTCCATACCTGCCCACTGTGTCATTGTGACATTTACACTTGATAAGGCAGCAGCCCACTCCACATAACTGATGGATTACAAGCACTCCTCAGTATCAGTTCAATCACATCCTTTCATGGGAGATTAGAGAGCTCAGCTGTTGACGTACCAACAAAACAGACCCGGGTTGATTGTCCCCGTTTGTTTTTTTGTGTATTTTTTATCTCCTAACTCAGCTGCCAGGCCTGCCTGTTGTGCCTTCACTGTGACCCACGACAGAACAAGCATCCTGCTGCTCGAAACCGCGGCCTTTCAAGCCACAGCCTCACGCAAACGCGTGAAAACGCAATAAGAGAACGATGAAAGGCTCCAAGCCTCGATTTACCCACTGGCAGCAAAAGCATAGCTAATGTTTCCATATAATTGGTTGGCTTTATGATGCTAATGCACGGAGAATGGCCTTTTAGCAATGCACAGACTGGAAATCACTGGCTCTCTGCATGCTATTTCCATCCCAATCCAATATAGCACCGGCCGACTAACCTGTCAGGATTCCTGTGCTGTGGGTGGGGATTATACAGTGACTAAGAGTTGGCCTCAGCTTCCCCTTGTTATCCGTCTTTTCTCTCTTCAAAGTAAATTAAACAATCGCTTGATTTACAGAGAAAGTGTGATTCGGTAAATGAAGATGTATTTATTGGAGTAGCTCGTGTGTTTGAGGGAAGATGGAGAAGGCTGCACATGGAGCGAGTTAATCTGTCCTGAATTAGAGCGATCCCGGATTACTCCCAGAGGTCACATACGCCCTGAGCCATTTTCACAGACTCAGCACTATAACACACCTTCAGTCTATTCTGCTGCACTTTTTGGTTTGCTAAAAAGGGCGGAAATAATTTCCATATGATGGGTCACAACCCGAGAAGCTAAATTAGCCAAAGAAGAACATACAGAATATACATTTAGGCACAGGCTGTGCAGCATCTACATGAACGAGGTCTGTTCCCCAATGAAAACCCAACAGAAATGATGATAATAAATATATCTCTAATATGTAGAGTGTTGAGATAGATTTGTTGTGCCTGTGTGGTGCTGATCCAGGATCAGTCTGAGCTCTGTTTTAGGGAATTTCCTCTTTATTTCCCACCTCTGTACCACACTGGAGACCACTTTATATGCTTTATATGGTATGATTGCCACCTTTAATGTGGGAAATCTGGGTTCAAATCCCCTGCATTAAAGGTACTATTTCCAGTAGGGGTCCTTAGGCAAGACCCCCTTACCCTACCTGCCTATCTGTATTCTGCTGCACTTTTTTGGTTTGCTAAAAAGGCCGGAAATTATTTCCATATGATGGGTCACAACCCGAGAAGCTAAATTAGCCAAAGAAGAACATACAGAATATACATTTAGGCACAGGCTGTGCAGCATCTACATGAACGAGGTCTGTTCCCCAATGAAAACCCAACAGAATTGATGATAATAAATATATCTCTAATATGTAGAGTTTAGAGGTAGATTTGTTGTGCCTGTGTGGTGCTGATCCAGGATCAGTCTGAGCTCTGTTTTAGGGAATTTCCTCTTTATTTCCCACCTCAGACCACTTTATATGCTTTATATGGTATGATTGCCACCTTTAATGTGGGAAATCTGGGTTCAAATCCCCTGCATGAAAGGTATTACCTCCAGTAGGGGTCCTTAGGCAAGACCCCCTTACCCTTTCTGCCTATCTGTAAGGATAAAAGCGTCTCCTAAATGCATAAACATAACATAACTTTACTATGTTTAATCTGATACTGCAAACAAGAGTCTCATAGATCCATGATCTGTATCTGCATTGTAAAATGTAAATGTAATTTATTTCTACAGCCCTTTACAACAGTCCATTTCGGCACCAAAGTGCTTTACAGCAGGTAATAAATAAAGAAAAGAATAAGTACAAAACAATAAAATAACAGTAAACGCAATAAAATACAGCAAAATTGAATAAGATAATATAAAAGTGTCATCATACTACTGGGTATTAAAAGCCATCTGAAATAAGTAGGTTTTTAGCCCTGATTTAAAGAGGCCCAGGTCAGAAATAAGATGAATATCGGGGGGGAGCTTATTCCAGAGCCTGGGGGCACCCCAGGGCTTGTATTTTGACCTGAACACTTCCAGAAAAAGTTGATTTGTTGACCTCAGAGCTCTGCCAGGGTTACAGTTAAAAGCTCAGATAAATACGATGGGGTGAGGCCGTTAAGAGCTTTAAAACCAAACTTTAAAAGTTTAAAATCAGTTCTATAAAGGACAGGAAGCCAGTGAAGGGAGTTAAGAACAGGAGGGATGTGCATGTGACAGTAGCAGCGTCTGAGCTACATTTCAACCATAGAAATCAGCGGCTCTATGGGACATTTCCCCCCTAAAACAGCTCTGGTTCTTTTGGGTTGGGGCTGGCAGCAGGATGCTAATCACAGCCAGTAAAGGTGCTGGTTGGCCTGGACCTGGGACCCTCTTGTTGTCATCTCCTGTTGTGCATTTAAACACAGCTATTTATTTATTTATTCCCAGTCCAGCATAAACGGTGGCAGCTGAGTAGACTAAATGAATGATGAGGAATGTGTTAAATCAGGGAAAACGGGGTTCATAGAGACTTTAAAACCGACACCACGGCACAAACCTGCAGAAAAGCGCCATGTTGCTGATTTCTGTGACTCCTTAACCTCCTTAAAGACGCACAACAACACTGCAGAGGACTCATTGGCCTTTTTTCTACTTGGTGCTTCAGACCACAGTGAAAGCGCTGAAATCCAGGATCTAAAGGAATCTTTTTGCTTCCTTAAAAAAGTAAAATACTTTTGGTTGTCAAAGGCTTCTGAAGATAAAGGACTGAGGCCTCAGTTTACCTAAATCTAGGTTTCTATTCCCTCTTGGGAGTTAATGAAGCCTTTATACCCTCAGGGGGAAACAACTGATGACCCCATCTGTACAGGATGAGAAGTAGAAGTGCAGTTTGTGGATAATCAAAAGCTTCTCTTGCATCATTTATGGATGAGAGCTGTGTGTTTAAAGCTGATTCTGAGTTATCTGAATGAAAGACTCAAACAATCAATCATGCATTAATGTTCTTTTCTTCTTTTCTCCTCCCAGAACCCTAATTTCAGTAACTTTGTGGATGAGCTGACCGAGTATAAGACCAAGAATGTCCTCGCCGTCCCCATCATGAACGGCAAAGACATGGTGGCCGTCATGATGGCCATCAATAAGTTGGATGGAGACAGCTTCACCACCAAGGATGAAGAGGTACCGTCTCCCTGCACCATCACCACAAGTTTCATGTTTTTAAAAAGGAACAAAGAGCAGAAAAATCTCCTTTCGTGGATTTCTCTCATTTCCATTTTCCGTGTTTTATGTCACGAGTTCGAACCTTTTCTGTTTAAGCAGCTTCTATCAGCTTTTTGGAAGCACTTTGATGTCACATCGGATCGGATTAATGGCTAAATTACAATAAGATTGAGTTATTCAGCTCATGTAAACTCAGCCTAAAAGAACACGTCCCCCCCCCTCTGTTCATTGAGCTCCTCTGGCTGCCCTTAGCCGCTCCGTCTCCTCACTGGTTTCCTAACTGGTTTCCTAACTGGTCTCCTAACTGGTTTCCTAACTGGTCTCCTAATTGGTTTCCTAACTGGTTTCCTAACTGGTTTCCTAACTGGTTTCCTAACTGTTCTCCTAACTGGTTTCCTAACTGGTTTCCTAACTGGTTTCCTAACTGGTCTCCTAACTGGTTTCCTAACTGGTTTCCTAACTGGTTTCCTAACTGGTCTCCTAACTGGTTTCCTAACTGGTCTCCTAATTGGTTTCCTAACTGGTTTCCTAACTGGTTTCCTAACTGGTTTCCTAACTGTTCTCCTAACTGTTCTCCTAACTGTTCTCCTAACTGTTCTCCTAACTGGTTTCCTAACTGGTTTCCTAACTGGTTTCCTAACTGGTTTCCTAACTGGTCTCCTAACTGGTCTCCTAACTGGTTTCCTAACTGGTCTCCTAACTGGTCTCCTAACTGGTTTCCTAACTGGTCTCCTGACCGGTCTCCTGACTGGTCTCCTAACTGGTCTCCTAACTGGTCTCCTAACTGGTCTCCTAACTGGTCTCCTAACTGGTTTCCTAACTGGTTTCCTAACTGGTTTCCTAACTGGTTTCCTAACTGGTTTCCTAACTGGTCTCCTAACTGTTCTCCTAACTGTTCTCCTAACTGTTCTCCTAACTGTTCTCCTAACTGTTCTCCTAACTGGTTTCCTAACTGGTTTCCTAACTGGTCTCCTAACTGGTTTCCTAACTGGTCTCCTAACTGGTCTCCTAACTGGTCTCCTGACTGGTCTCCTGACTGGTCTCCTAACTGGTCTCCTAACTGGTCTCCTAACTGGTTTCCTAACTGGTTTCCTAACTGGTCTCCTAACTGGTTTCCTAACTGGTCTCCTAACTGGTCTCCTAACTGGTCTCCTAACTGGTTTCCTAACTGGTTTCCTAACTGGTTTCCTAACTGGTTTCCTAACTGGTTTCCTAACTGGTTTCCTAACTGGTCTCCTAACTGGTCTCCTAACTGGTCTCCTAACTGGTTTCCTAACTGGTCTCCTAACTGGTCTCCTAACTGGTCTCCTAACTGGTCTCCTAACTGGTCTCCTAACTGGTTTCCTAACTGGTCTCCTAACTGGTCTCCTAACTGGTCTCCTAACTGGTCTCCTAACTGGTTTCCTAACTGGTTTCCTAACTGGTCTCCCAACTGGTCTCCCAACTGGTCTCCCAACTGGTCTCCCAACTGGTCTCCCAACTGGTCTCCCAACTGGTCTCCTAACTGGTCTCCTAACTGGTCTCCAGCCTGTGAAACCTCTGCAGATGGTCCAGAACGTGGCGGTGCGTCTGGTCTTGGATCAGCCTAAAAGAACACGTCCCCCCTCTGTTCATTGAGCTCCTCTGGCTGACCTTAGCATCAGATTCAAGTCCCTGATGTTAGCTACAAAGAGCTTAATGAACGGCTCCATCTACTTGAAGGCTCTTGCAAAGGCTTCTGTCCCAACTGGGTCCCTCCGTTGGTCCCAGGATTGTCGTCTAGCAGCTCCTACACCACGCCTAAGACAATCCAAACTCTGTTCATGTGTCGTCCCACGATGGTGGAATGACCTACCGAGCGCTACCAGAACAGGGGCGTCCCTGTCTATCTTCAAGAAGCTCCTGAAAACCCAGCTCTTCAGAGAGCATCTCCTATCCCAGCACTTACCTTGTACTTCCCTCCCCCCTCTATCTCTGCTCTTTATCTTTCTGCTCTTCCTTCTATGCCTGCACCCTATCTCTACTCTGTCCCCTCTGACAGAGTCGGACTCCTGGGTTCCTTCTATGGAGCTTATTGTTAGCTTTTATAAAGCTGTTATATCTTCATTTGTACGTCACTTTGGATAAAAGCGTCTGATAAATACAGAAACAGAAACATGTAGACACCTTAATCTGACTAAGAATCGGATCGGGTTACATGCGATCGGATTAAGACCCGAGACAACTCGATCCAAACGTGCGTTCTGTTCACCAACAGGCCGCAGTACGTCACGTCTGAGTCCAGCAGCATAGGAGCTCCACAGGGCACCGTGCTGTTCCCCCTTCTCTTCACACTCAGTGTGTTTAATGAGTCCCATCGGATCGGATTAATGGCTAAATTAGCAGAAATTGAAAAGGTGTCGATTTGCAACGGGCGGGTCTGTAAAAACAGGAAGAACTGCAGGAAAAGTGTCCATCTCTGCATGACCCGTAAAAACCCAAGAAGGTAAAATCACTTTAATGAGCGCCATCAGATCGGATTAAAGGCTAAATTACAATAAGACTGAGTTATTCAGCTCATGTAGACACCTTAATCTGACTAAAAAACGGATCGGATCGGGTTACTTGACAGTGGATCGGAGCGTTCTGCTCCAGATTTTTTCCCGCGATCGTCCCCCGGAAGTGGAAGGAGACGATATTCCTGTTGCTGCCGTCAGAAAGAAAGAAACAACGCGATGGAGAATGCGCCGTTGTGCATCGTCTGTGCCATAACCAGCTCATCACAGATGGAGAGGGACGCAGCTTCATCTCGCTCTGCGTTCGCCATCTTTCTGAATGCCTGAGTTTGTTGTTGTTGGCGGTGAAGACGTCAACAGGAAGTGGCTCTATTAGCGATAGCTGAAATGGGGACAGCGCCACCTATCGTACCGGGGTATGACACGCTTTGTGCCAGTGATTCCATTCATTCACCGCCATATATCCAAGGATAATTACCCTCAGATAAGGAGCAGAACCCAACTGTAGCTGTAATCCAGTTAATCTCATCATGCAGCGTCTTCACACTTCAATCCCTGGGCTGTTCCAGATGTGACGGCCTGCTGGTAACAGTAATGTTTTCAGTATCTTTCCAGCTTTAGAGCAAGAAGGCAAACTGCGTGACTGTAAGGACAGCGTTGCATATTGTAACTCCAACATTGTGTTGAACGTAGATAAAAACAAATCCTTTACAATCTATATTCAAAACTACAAAGTTCAAACTGATCATTTCTTGCTAATATTCACCTACAATGGACAAACACTGGCCTTAGAGTGTGATATTTTCTCATTCTCTATATAAGAGTTGGTCTAATGGAGACATCTTTCTACTCCAATTTATTCTGTTCCATCTTTTTTCATCCCGTCTGAACAGTGTTTCACAGTGAATGGGAGAAAACTGATAAATTACGATCATTAATCCTCTTTAAACAATTATAAACTTTCCTCGGTGCAAAGAGCATTAAGTCCAGTAATCCCTGTGATATTTCCTGCAGTGTGCTGTGTTTTTAATGCCTAAATGATGTGACTGAGTTTAGCTTTTAAGTCATGTGACGTGTCTTTTGATTTGTGGGAATTTTAACTCGATAAATTAAACATTTATTTTGTCATTTTGAAGTGAATCAAATACAACAGATGTTGTAATCTATAGATAAAAAAGTACAAAAAGACTTTGTTCTTTTCCCCTCCAGATTCTCAACAAATACCTGAACTTTGCCAACCTGTTGCTGAGAGTTTTCCACCTGAGCTACCTGCACAACTGTGAGACCAGAAAGGGACAGGTAAGGCTTAAAGGGCAACGCCGGTGTTTTTAAACCTTATTTCTGGCATGAAATACGTTCATCTACTCACCGAGAACAGTTTGGTGAAAGTCAGCGTCCTTCTGAAGATATTTAGATAACTGGAGATCCATATAACGGAGTGAACGGGGCTTAGAGGATGCAGCCTCTAAATAAGGCATTATCTGTCTTTATTTCACCAATACTTTAAGAAGAATGAATGAATGAACGTGTGCTATAGCTCTGTTAGCTCATAGCTCTGTTAGCTCATAGCTGCTGTTATGTGGCTACTTGCAGCTATAGGAGAGCTAATGGAGGGATTTCTACACAGGCACTGTACTGGGACCACTTCATCCACACGCCCCCCTGCAGCACAGCTTATTCACTCCGTGCTCTGTGACAGTCGGCTAACTTCACACAGAGTTTGCTGCTGATAGTTTTGTGCAACATGGCAGGATATTTATCAGATTTTGACGACGTGGACGACAACTTTGAGTAAGATGGACGTTCTTACCGGAGTGAATAAACTGTGCTGCAGGGGGGCGTGATTGATTTTAATTATTTAGATTTTCAAGCTTTCAAGATCAGATACTGCGCTGCACACTAAGAGGCCTTGTTCCTATATTATTGATGGGACACATATGTAGAAACAAGGCATCAAGCTGCATGATTGTGAGCTGAATTTAAAAACTTGTACCAGAGTGTGAACTGTAGCAAAGATTTATTCCTGTAGAAACCAGCTTAGTTTAGGCTTCATGAAGGGTCTATTCTGTCCTTTTTTTTTTTACTCTTTCTTGTATTTTATCTTCCAGGTGCTGCTGTGGTCAGCCAGCAAGGTGTTCGAGGAGCTGACAGATATAGAGAGGCAGTTCCACAAGGCGCTGTACACGGTCAGAGCTTTTCTCAACTGTGACCGTTACTCTGTGGGTCTGCTGGACATGACCAAAACCAAGGTGGGTTACTGATAGGTTCAGAACAACAACTAATCAAACCTTAACATCTGCTTGAAGCTCACTGTTCGCACCAAAGTGGCTCCAGTTCTGGTCTAACTGAGTTTGATTTAATTTAAAGCAGCAGAACCTCTTAAATCAGGAGGTTAAGTTTGCTTTATGGAGCCCAGGAAGGCCAATAAAAAAGTTAGACCTTTAAAAATCCAGGGACAGTGTTGCATCTGGTCTAATTAAACCAAGACATAACAGTTAAAAGACATCAGGAGCTCATTAATCCTGTTGTTTTCCTGCTATTTGATGCTTTAATATAACTAGTTGAGTTTGTTATCGATCAGTTTCCATCTGGAACTTTAATTATATACATAATCAGTCGTTTTGATGGTAGCTGCTCAGGTTTTTATGTCTGGGATGAAACCTGTAGTCAGTATTAGTCATCTTACTTTAAAAATTAATGAATTAAATTACTCGTTACTGAAAAAAATAAGGCTGTTAGTACCAACAATGATAATAAAACTGATAACAGCTCCGCTTTACATAATTTCTTCATTTAGTTGCCCCATATAATCATTTTTCCAGATTAAATTATGCATTTTTAAGGGTCATAACCAGCTAAACATCAGATTCAGTCACAGAAATCACAAAAATAAAGTATAAACTCTTGGAACAGAGGTAAAAACACATAATTTCCTCCTTTAGTTGCCCCATATAATCATTTTCCAGATTAAATTGGTGCATTTTTAAGGGTCATAACCAGCTAAACATCAGATTCAGTTACAGAAATCACAAAAATAAAGTATAAACTCTTGGAACAGAGGTAAAAACACATAATTTCCTCCTTTAGATGCCCCATATAATCATTTTTCCAGATTAAATTGGTGCATTTTTAAGGGTCATAACCAGCTAAACATCAGATTCAGTCACAGAAAGTTACAGAAATCACAAAAATAAAGTATAAACTCTTGGAACAGAAGTAAAAACACATAATTTCCTCCTTTAGTTGCCCCATATAATCATTTTCCAGATTAAATTGGTGCATTTTTAAGGGTCATAACCAGCTAAACATCAGATTCAGTCACAGAAATCACAAAAATAAAGTATAAACTCTTGGAACAGAGGTAAAAACACATAATTTCCTCCTTTAGTTGCCCCATATAATCATTTTTCCAGATTAAATCGGTGCATTTTTAAGGGTCATAACCAGCTAAACATCAGATTCAGTTACAGAAATCACAAAAATAAAGTATAAACTCTTGGAACAGAGGTAAAAACACATAATTTCCTCCTTTAGATGCCCCATATAATCATTTTTCCAGATTAAATTGGTGCATTTTTAAGGGTCATAACCAGCTAAACATCAGATTCAATCACAGAAAGTTACAGAAATCACAAAAATAAAGTAGAAACTCCTGGAACAGAGGTAAAAACACATAATTTCCTCCTTTAGTTGCCCCATATAATCATTTTTCCAGATTAAATTATGCATTTTTAAGGGTCATAACCAGCTAAACATCAGATTCAGTCACAGAAATCACAAAAATAAAGTATAAACTCTTGGAACAGAGGTAAAAACACATAATTTCCTCCTTTAGTTGCCCCATATAATCATTTTTCCAGATTAAATTGGTGCATTTTTAAGGGTCATAACCAGCTAAACATCAGATTCAGTCACAGAAAGTTACAGAAATCACAAAAATAAAGTATAAACTCTTGGAACAGAGGTAAAAACACATAATTTCCTCCTTTAGTTGCCCCATATAATCATTTTCCAGATTAAATTGGTGCATTTTTAAGGGTCATAACCAGCTAAACATCAGATTCAGTTACAGAAATCACAAAAATAAAGTATAAACTCTTGGAACAGAGGTAAAAACACATAATTTCCTCCTTTAGATGCCCCATATAATCATTTTTCCAGATTAAATTGGTGCATTTTTAAGGGTCATAACCAGCTAAACATCAGATTCAGTCACAGAAAGTTACAGAAATCACAAAAATAAAGTATAAACTCTTGGAACAGAAGTAAAAACACATAATTTCCTCCTTTAGTTGCCCCATATAATCATTTTCCAGATTAAATTGGTGCATTTTTAAGGGTCATAACCAGCTAAACATCAGATTCAGTCACAGAAATCACAAAAATAAAGTATAAACTCTTGGAACAGAGGTAAAAACACATAATTTCCTCCTTTAGTTGCCCCATATAATCATTTTTCCAGATTAAATCGGTGCATTTTTAAGGGTCATAACCAGCTAAACATCAGATTCAGTTACAGAAATCACAAAAATAAAGTATAAACTCTTGGAACAGAGGTAAAAACACATAATTTCCTCCTTTAGTTGCCCCATATAATCATTTTTCCAGATTAAATCGGTGCATTTTTAAGGGTCATAACCAGCTAAACATCAGATTCAGTTACAGAAATCACAAAAATAAAGTATAAACTCTTGGAACAGAGGTAAAAACACATAATTTCCTCCTTTAGATGCCCCATATAATCATTTTTCCAGATTAAATTGGTGCATTTTTAAGGGTCATAACCAGCTAAACATCAGATTCAATCACAGAAAGTTACAGAAATCACAAAAATAAAGTAGAAACTCCTGGAACAGAGGTAAAAACACATAATTTCCTCCTTTAGTTGCCCCATATAATCATTTTCCAGATTAAATTATGCATTTTTAAGGGTCATAACCAGCTAAACATCAGATTCAGTCACAGAAAGTTACAGAAATCACAAAAATAAAGTATAAACTCTTGGAACTTAAACAGTGATGTGAATACAGAGATAAAAACACAATTGATTAATTTAGTCTGAGTCATAAAGAAACCTTAAAATGACTTAAAAAGCATAAAACAATGCGTCTGTTTCTGAATCCCGTTGCTGTAACATCTTTTTTCCTTCAGCTCTCCCCTGATCGGAGGTACTTTCAGCCACTGTTGGGGTTCCTTTGTCTAATCTCATTGATTTCTCTGCTTGTGCAGCGATAAAAGAACGCCGTCTGATCACTTTCATGCTTTTCTGTTACCGAACACGTCGTCATGCATGCAACTTGCTGGCTGTGACTGTCACCTAATTACAAGCAGCTGCCAGCTGATTGCAGACACCTGCTATCTGAGAACAAACACATGTTGTCTGGCTGCACAGATGGCAGGATATCATGAGTGGAAAAGAATAAACAAAACTTTAAGTCTTTGTTTTGGAAACTATGTGTTTTCCGAGGTGCCTGGAGTTGGCGTTTTCATGCAGAACGGAGCTGTTGGTATCATTGTGTGTGTCTGCAGGAGTTCTTCGACCTGTGGCCCGTTCTGATGGGAGAAGTTCCACCGTATGATGGACCCAAGACTCCTGATGGCAGGGTGAGGAGAAAATGGCGTCTTTACTGTTCCACGCCACCTGCTAAGCCGAATTAAATACTCCCAGTGCTCTGAAATGGACCCGTTTAAGCACAAGTCTCAAGATGTTTTCAACTTTCAGACCAATAATACTTCATCAGTTTACTTTCACTGTATTTAGCAGCTAAAATAGACCTTGATTTAAAGCATTCTTTATTAATTTTCTTGTTTTTGCCTGTTTCAATGCATGAAATGAGTCAATAAAGATGCCTTCCCCTGATTTTGTTCTTGAACAACACAAAGTCTCATTCATTTATTCTGTCTTCCCCAGGAAGTCATCTTCTACAAAGTGATTGACTACATCCTCCACGGCAAGGAGGACATCAAAGTTATACCGTAAGTCACTGCAAAAGTCTCATTTCAGGTTACAAACAGCATTTATGCACTAAACCCCCATCTGGTCCTCGAGGGCCTCTGTCCTGCAGCTTTTAGACGTTTCACTATCTGAGGGCTGTGTTCCCCTGAAGCTTCCTGAATGAAACATACCCTCAAGGTCTTCTCTGTGGTGCATTTGCTCCACTATTAGGGTTTCTGAAATAGAGTAACAGCTATCCACTGATCAATAGAAAAAGTGGCGAATAGGCTGGACAAACCCCAGGCTTCACTGTTGCTTCATTTCTTTCTGTTTGCATGAGTAATGTTTTCATCCTCATTACTTCTACACCCTGAAGAAGATGCTAAGTAATCAAATGGAAACTTGTGTTGTCATGGTGACAGCTTAAAGGATGTCTCAACTTTGGGGTTATATGAAATACCCGAGCTCTTATTTTGGAGAATCGGCTAAAAGCTCCGGGTAAGACAGCTCATGAATACCCCAAAATAAACACCCCTTTACACCGTGCAGCTACATGGTGTGGCTACAGCTTCCCAGTGTTCCCTAAACGCCCCACAAAGGGTTTTGACATGTGTAAAAGAACAACTTTGGGCCAAAATATGACAAGTGAGCAGTCAAAAAACTTTAAAGTTGGCCTCAGATTTCCAGAAATCCACAAAGTTTGATGGAGATCCAAAGCACTAAAACCAGGTAACCTGGAAAAGCTTTTCGGGTTATTTAAACCCACTCATAAACAATAATTGCACTCTCAACTTTGGGGTTATATGAAATACCCGAGCTCTTATTTTGGAGAATCAGATGGTTTCCAGACTGGTGAGCTGAAGCTAAAAGCTCCGGGTAAGACGGCTCATGAATACCCCGAAATAAACACCCCTTTACACCGTGCAGCTACATGGTGTGGCTACAACTTACCAGTGTTCCCTAAACGCCCCACAAAGAACAACTTTGGGCCAAAATATGAGAAGTGAGCAGTCAAAAAACTTTAAAGTTGGCCTCAGATTTCCAGAAATCCACAAAGTTTGATGTAGATCCAAAGCACTAAAACCAGGTAACCTGGAAAAGCTTTTCAGGTTATTTAAACCCACTCATAAACAATAATTGCACTCTCAACTTTGGGGTTATATGAAATACCCGAGCTCTTATTTTGGAGAATCAGATGGTTTCCAGACTGGTGAGCTGAAGCTAAAAGCTCCGGGTAAGACGGCTCATGAATACCCCGAAATAAACACCCCTTTACACCGTGCAGCTACATGGTGTGGCTACAGCTTCCCAGTGGTCCCTAAACGCCCCACAAAGGGTTTTGACATGTGTAAAATAACAACTTTGGGCCAAAATATGAGAAGTGAGCAGTCAAAAAACTTTAAACTTGGCCTCAGATTTCCAGAAATCCACAAAGTTTGATGTAGATCCAAAGCACTAAAACCAGGTAACCTGGAAAAGCTTTTCAGGTTATTTAAACCCACTCATAAACAATAATTGCACTCTTAACTTTGGGGTTATATGAAATACCCGAGCTCTTATTTTGGAGAATCAGATGGTTTCCAGACTGGTGAGCTGAAGCTAAAAGTAAAAAAACTTTAAACTTGGCCTCAGATTTCCAGAAATCCATAAAGTTTGATGCACTAAAACCAGGTAACCTGGAAAAGCTTTTCAGGTTATTTAAACCCACTCATAAACAATAATTGCACTCTTAACTTTGGGGTTATATGAAATACCCGAGCTCTTATTTTGGAGACTCAGATGGTTTCCAGACTGGTGAGCTGAAGCTAGAAGCTCCGGGTAAGACGGCTCATGAATACCCCGAAATAAACACCCCTTTACACCGTGCAGCTACATGGTGTGGCTACAACTTACCAGTGTTCCCTAAACGCCCCACAAAGGGTTTTGACATGTGTAAAAGAACAACTTTGGGCCAAAATATGACAAGTGAGCAGTCAAAAAACTTTAAAGTTGGCCTCAGATTTCCAGAAATCCACAAAGTTTGATGCACGAAAACCAGGTAACCTGGAAAAGCTTTTCAGGTTATTTAAACCCACTCATAAACAATAATTGCACTCTCAACTTTGGGGTTATATGAAATACCCGAGCTCTTATTTTGGAGAATCAGATGGTGTCCAGACTGGTGAGCTGAAGCTAAAAGCTCCGGGTAAGACAGCTCATGAATACCCCGAAATAAACACCCCTTTACACCGTGCAGCTACATGGTGTGGCTACAACTTACCAGTGTTCCCTAAACGCCCCACAAAGGGTTTTGACATGTGTAAAAGAACAACTTTGGGCCAAAATATGAGAAGTGAGCAGTCAAGAAACTTTAAACTTGGCCTCAGATTTCCAGAAATCCACAAAGTTTGATGTAGATCCAAAGCACTAAAACCAGGTAACCTGGAAAAGCTTTTCAGGTTATTTAAACCCACTCATAAACAATAATTGCACTCTCAACTTTGGGGTTATATGAAATACCCGAGCTCTTATTTTGGAGAATCAGATGGTGTCCAGACTGGTGAGCTGAAGCTAAAAGCTCGGGGTAAGACGGCTCATGAATACCCCGAAATAAACACCCCTTTACACCGTGCAGCTACATGGTGCGGCTACAGCTTACCAGTGTTCCCTAAACGCCCCACAAAGGGTTTTGACATGTGTAAAAGAACAACTTTGGGGTTATATGAAATACCCAAGCTCTTATTTTGGAGAATCAGATGGTTTCCAGACTGGTGAGCTGAAGCTAAAAGCTCCGGGTAAGACGGCTCATGAATACCCCGAAATAAACACCCCTTTACACCGTGCAGCTACATGGTGTGGCTACAACTTACCAGTGTTCCCTAAACGCCCCACAAAGGGTTTTGACATGTGTAAAAGAACAACTTTGGGCCAAAATATGAGAAGTGAGCAGTCAAAAAACTTTAAACTTGGCCTCAGATTTCCAGAAATCCACAAAGTTTGATGCACGAAAACCAGGTAACCTGGAAAAGCTTTTCAGGTTATTTAAACCCACTCATAAACAATAATTGCACTCTCAACTTTGGGGTTATATGAAATACCCGAGCTCTTATTTTGGAGAATCAGATGGTTTCCAGACTGGTGAGCTGAAGCTAGAAGCTCCGGGTAAGACAGCTCATGAATACCCCAAAATAAACACCCCTTTACACCGTGCAGCTACATGGTGTGGCTACAGCTTCCCAGTGTTCCCTAAACGCCCCACAAAGGGTTTTGACATGTGTAAAAGAACAACTTTGGGCCAAAATATGAGAAGTGAGCAGTCAAAAAACTTTAAACTTGGCCTCAGATTTCCAGAAATCCACAAAGTTTGATGTAGATCCAAAGCACTAAAACCAGGTAACCTGGAAAAGCTTTTCAGGTTATTTAAACCCACTCATAAACAATAATTGCACTCTCAACTTTGGGGTTATATGAAATACCCGAGCTCTTATTTTGGAGAATCAGATGGTTTCCAGACTGGTGAGCTGAAGCTAAAAGTAAAAAAACTTTAAACTTGGCCTCAGATTTCCAGAAATCCACAAAGTTTGATGTAGATCCAAAGCACTAAAACCAGGTAACCTGGAAAAGCTTTTCAGGTTATTTAAACCCACTCATAAACAATAATTGCACTCTCAACTTTGGGGTTATATGAAATACCCGAGCTCTTATTTTGGAGAATCAGATGGTTTCCAGACTGGTGAGCTGAAGCTAAAAGTCAAAAAACTTTAAACTTGGCCTCAGATTTCCAGAAATCCATAAAGTTTGATGCACTAAAACCAGGTAACCTGGAAAAGCTTTTCAGGTTATTTAACCCCACTTATAAACAATAATTGGTAATTGTTCAGTTGACGGGTTGAATGTTATATCCTGGTCCAAAAGGTTCTTTATTTGATCTGTTCTTATCGAAGATGGTTGTTGATTTCTCTGCTTGTCGTCTTCTCTTCATCCTCAGGGGTCCTCCACCCGAACACTGGGCCCTGGTTAGCGGTTTACCAACCTATGTAGCAGAAACCGGGCTGGTTAGTACTTGTTTTTATTACAAACATGTATTTTCAGATCAGTTTGTGTTATAAAAGATGCTTTTTTAATCATCGCATTCAGAGAAATGCACTTTTTACATCGTAATGAGCACATTAAAAGTGTCAGTCTGCCACCTAATGGCCACCAAAATAGTTATTTACAGTAATTACATCATTATTACTTCCTTTAGTTTGACTTTTCTGCCCACCAGGGAAGTTTTTTCCAGCTGTTGCGGAATAAATCAACACCAAAAGGCTTTAAATCAAACCTGACATCGGATTTCAACTTGAGGCCTCAAGGCCTCTCTGTTTGGCTGCCCCAGCTGTTTTGGTTCAGCAGGGGAATAATTAACCTGAGCGCAGTAATAACAACCTCTCAGACGATGTAACGAAGGATCTTCTGCAGCTTTAGACACCTTCGAAGGTCTTAAGGCTCAAACTCAAATACACAGAGGGCCGAAATGTTAAATTGAACAAAGCCGCGGGCCAAGGTTGAACAAATGAACCTTTTAATATGGAACCCAACAAGTTTTGATTTAACAGTGAATACTGAACAAGGCTTATATAACTTTAAAGTCCAGGGGTGTGAAATTGAGTTGCTAATAATAATAATAAAAACATATCAATGGCAAATTAAAAAATTGAATGCCTCCTTTCTGTTTGCAGCTTTCTGAGGTAAATGTCAAAATTAGCTTCTTACACAGGCTAATAAATGTGAAAATAAAATAACATAAACCTCTTTTCATCTCCTTTACTTTCTGGCTCCAGGTCCTTATATTTGTCCTGGTGTTTCGTTTCATAGTGTCGTCTGATATTATACTCCTTAGTTACTCCTTAGTTACTGACGCGTTAGCTCCACAAACAAGACAAACAGGTCTGTCTTTTACATAAACAGATATTCTGTCTCCCACCTGTCCAGAAAAGTTCTATTTTCTGCCTTTCTTTTGGCCATTTTTTGGTAGGTAACAGTGACAGCTGTGGTTTGAGGTCGAAGTGTGGTCGAAGAGGCACGGAGTGCGCAAGAAGACCGCTAGCATAGATGCTACTGCCACAGAGGAGGGGGCGTGTCTGCCTCTGTTCTAATTGACGCGCCAAAACAACCGCAAAGCATTATGGGATTTGTAGTATAAGTGGTGAATGCGGTGTTACAGCGCTGCCGCCGTATAATACTGGCGGGCCAGCTCTAATATTTATTTGAAATTGCCTCGCGGGCCAAATATAATTACACTGCGGGCCAGAGTTTGGCACCTATGTCTTAAGGGAATCTCCACCTTCCATTAGACATTAGAACAGCTCACAGATGGGAAATCAGCATTAGTTGAGTTGTGCTTCTCAACCGAGTCACATTCCCTCTGTTGACCTTCGCATAAAAAGCTCACAAAGACGCACTAAAATCATTTTATTTATCACTTTATCGCCATTAAAGTGTCTCAAATAGGAAAAAGTGTGGAAAATGCTCCATTAGTTTTTACAGTCGGTGAGTTGAGGACCAACTTAACTCCAGAGTGAGACCAGAATGCTTTAAGAAATGAAAGCTGCTGGAGGTCAGAGGAGCAGAACAGCAGGAAGACGTATTACACAGCTGTTGTGGAAGTGAAAAGCGTGCAGCTGTGATGTATAATTGTAATTTCTGATGCGGTTGTAATTAATCAGGGTGAGTTTTTCGTCTATCCTCCATCTTTTTCCTCCTCTCGTCCTCTCATTGTCTTCGGCGCCTGTCATTTTTCAAGCCTGCATCATTTTTCCTCCGTTGTATTTTCTTATCCGGCATTATGTGGAAGATGAAACTTCACTTCTCCACTGAGCCTCACTTTCATAAATTGAGGAGAAAAGATTAGTC
The DNA here is from genome assembly GCF_036924035.1 of Leuresthes tenuis. NCBI lineage: Eukaryota > Metazoa > Chordata > Actinopteri > Atheriniformes > Atherinopsidae > Leuresthes > Leuresthes tenuis. The sequence continues at coordinate 2,246,442 of NW_027325365.1, forward strand.
ACGTTGACGCTGATGGTTTTTGATGCGGCGCAGGGGGATATGAAACTTTGTCTCCTCCTGAAAATTACGTATGAACATGTGCTTCCAGCCACAAAGTGAAGGTGAAGGATTTGTTATGCGGCGGTATTCCAGAGGTGTCCTTTCTCCCTGCTGCTGCGCTCACTCAGCCTCGTCTGCGGGTTCCGGCGCCATTAATTAAATCAAAATGGAGCCCCGCCACATTGAAACTTTCTACCCTCATTGCTCTAATGTGTTTTCTTTTTGCTTTTCCATCAGATTTGCAACATCATGAATGCAGCTCAGGATGACTTCTTCAGCTTCCAGGTAAGATGGGTTAGTTAGTTAGGCTCACTCTGACCTACCTGACCTTTGGATAACGTACTGGAACGATCTCTTGGTTATTCTTGGATTAGTTCTAATGATCTACAGGACGATGGAGAGATTAGTGCCTCAAACTGTGGTTTCTTACCAGTTTGCAAACAGATTGATGGTTAGTTAAGAACTATAAACAAGTGGGAAGGTTTTCGTTAACCAGGAATAAAAGTGGAGGCAGCCAGACTCCACCTCAGACTATTCAAAGATTCATTTAAAAAGCTTTAATGCACCTCTGTAAAGATTTGCTTTGCTGACAAATTGAGATTAGTGCCACAAACTGTGGTTTCTTACCAGTTTGCAAACAGATTGATGGTTAGTTAAGAACTATAAACAAGTGGGAAGGTTTTTGTTAACCAGGAATAAAAGTGGAGGCAGCCAGACTCCACCTCAGACTATTCAAAGATTCATTTAAAAAGCTTTAATGCACCTCTGTAAAGATTTGCTTTGCTGACAAATTGAGATTAGTGCCTCAAACTGTGGTTTCTTACAAGTTTGCAAACAGATTGATGGTTAGTTAAGAACTATAAACAAGTGGGAAGGGTTTCGTTAACCAGGAATAAAAGTGGAGGCAGACAGACTCCACCTCCAGAGACTATTCAAAGATTCATTTAAAAAGCTTTAATGCTTTAATGTAAAGATTTGCTTTGCTGACAAATTGAGATTAGTGCCACAAACTGTGGTTTCTTACAAGTTTGCAAACAGATTGATGGTTAGTTAAGAACTATAAACAAGTGGGAAGGGTTTCATTAACCAGGAATAAAAGTGGAGGCAGCCAGACACCACCTTCAAAGATTCATTTAAAAAGCTTTAATGCACCTCTGTAAAGATTTGCTTTGCTGACAAATTGAGATTAGTGCCTCAAACTGTGGTTTCTTACCAGTTTGCAAACAGATTGATGGTTAGTTAAGAACTATAAACAAGTGGGAAGGGTTTCGTTAACCAGGAATAAAAGTGGAGGCAGACAGACTCCACCTCCAGAGACTATTCAAAGATTCATTTAAAAAGCTTTAATGCTTTAATGTAAAGATTTGCTTTGCTGACAAATTGAGATTAGTGCCACAAACTGTGGTTTCTTACAAGTTTGCAAACAGATTGATGGTTAGTTAAGAACTATAAACAAGTGGGAAGGGTTTCATTAACCAGGAATAAAAGTGGAGGCAGCCAGACTCCACCTCAGATTATTCAAAGATTCATTTAAAAAGCTTTAATGTAAAGATTTGCTTTGCTGACAAATTGAGATTAGTACCACAAACTGTGGTTTCTTACCAGTTTGCAAACAGATTGATGGTTAGTTAAGAACTATAAACAAGTGGGAAGGGTTTCATTAACCAGGAATAAAAGTGGAGGCAGCCAGACTCCACCTTCAAAGATTCATTTAAAAAGCTTTAATGCACCTCTGTAAAGACTTGCTTTGCTGACAAATTCAGCTCAAATTAATGGTAATGCCATCATATCTTATGTGGAATATGCAGTTATTATTGCATAAATCTGGCAAACTTCTCTCCCGAACCAGAGCACATAAGCGATGAGCTGCAATTTTTCCCATTTAATTTTGCATTATGCATCTATTTATTCTGGATAGAAACCAGTTGGGCACTGATGCCTTTTTAAATTCATGACTTTATATCACAGCTAACACTTGTTGCTGTGCAGCGGTTCATATAAAGAAGTGGATGTAATCAGCACCTCGCTGTCGGATCTCTTTAGTGTGAGTGTATATAGAAGTAATGTATGGAAGAGGAGCTGGCTTTATAAATGCTGCTCAGATGCAGTAATAGACCACCAGATAGACCACCTCTTTGCTGTGGGGTTATTAACCAGCTCGTATATTTTCCTTATTATACTCAGACTGTGCTTCAATCCTGCAGACAATGAAGGAAATTACAATATTATACTGCTTTGCAGTTTAATCCCTGAGTGAAATTTGGTTTTGATCCAACAGATATGTTTCAGTTGGTTCCCATATTTCCCCAAAAAGCCTTTGACTCCAGCTGTGAGGGTGGATCATTGAAGCCGAGGACGAGCTGGATCCCCTCAGTCAAAGCCCAGCGTTGCTCTCCAACATTGTTTTTCCTCTAATTGCAGAAATGCCTGTTTTTTTTGTTTCCTTTATTGGATTTTTCTGTGGTTTGACATGGTGGTTCTGCTTTTTAGTGTTTTATTATCAGAGGCTTTACAGCACTAAACCTTTCCAGTGTTGGGTCAGATTTCTGCCCTTCAGGGTTAATCACATAAAGTAACTCCCATCGCAGCCTGTCTCGGGCTTGTTTTCCGTCGGTGTTTCCCAGTAAAAGATTAAATTAGTTTCTTTTAGAAGGTTTTCCAAAGTTTCATCAATGAAACCATGTGTTAAAGTGACACCTGAGCCTCAAGTTCAAACTCCAGGGATGAGTTATTAGCTTCACGCCACGTTTGTGATTATAGTGACCGTTAAGAAATCTAATCTTCCACCAACAGAAGTGACTGTGCAGATCAGGCCATAAGCGATTAAATAAGATGTTCTTTGTGTGTTTGTGTCGGTCTGTGCAGTCGGAGCCTCTGGATGACTCCGGCTGGACCATAAAGAACGTCCTGTCTTTGCCAATCGTCAACAAGAAAGAAGAGATAGTGGGTGTGGCCACGTTCTACAACAGGAAGGATGGGAAACCCTTTGATGAAATGGACGAAACCCTGATGGAGGTACACACTCGGTGTGTGTGTTTGTGACCACACTGAGTCGCTGGTTTATAAAAACCCTGCAGGCCACAGAGCGTCTGCATTAGGCTTCTCACTGCGGTCCTCCTCACTGTAACACGCAGAACATTTGATCTTCAGCTGCTCTTTCACATCAGAGGAAGCTTCTGAGTGAAGTATTTCAGATTTATATCTTTTGCTCTTAATTCAACAAGCTGTTAAGTGCCAGCATTTGATTGGTGGACTTTAAACATGAGTATATTCATTGTGTTATTTGGAAATGGATGCTAATTGTATAGTATTTCAGATTTATATCTTTTGCTCTTAATTCAACAAGCTGTTAAGTGCCAGCATTTGATTGGTGGACTTTAAACATTGTGTTATTTGGAAATGGATGCTAATTGCGCCGTCTACAGAATAGAAAAGAAGGAAATCATATTTTGACAAATATGCAGAGAAGCCTTTATATATTAAACCTCTTTTAAACTACAATAAATCAACAAAGAGGAGCCAAAGTGTCAGTGCTGCAGAATGAAGCTGGAGCTCATATATTAATGCATCTCTGTTACCATTAACAGTGGTGTTGTCCCAGACTTCCATGCGACATTGAGGAGTCAGCCAAGACAGTCCATGTCCAGAGCCTTTAGCATCTCAGGGCGAATCTCGTCCACCCTTGGTGCTTCACTAGTGGGAAGCTTTTTAAAAGAATGCTTAATATCCACTATAAGTTTGTGGTGGAGAGTGCTTTACAGCCATCTGTTGGGGCAGCAGCATTAGGGCTAGAGACTTTAGGGCTAGCTCTGTGCCGGGGACCACTCTGGAGTCCCTGTGGCTGATTGTTAAAAAAGAAAATGCATTTAGAACATTTTGTTAAGCCAGTCATCGCCACAGGTGAGTTGAACTGTGTCCACCAGGAAACGGCACCAAGAAAAAACAGGAAACAACTAAATAAGAGCATTAATCAAAAACAGCTGATCCTGACACATTTATGTTCTCCAATATGGTTATTTATTTGTATTTATTATAACACTGACCACTCTCCACATAACAATGTGTTGAAACATCAGAGAGTGATCAGTGTGAGGCTTCAGCTCCGTTGTAACACAGAAAGATACAGGAGGTCCTTCCTCCCAGCAGCAATAGTATCATATTGAAAGCTTATGATGATTCTTTATAGAAATATATACTGCAACACAGATTTTTTCATTTCATTTAACAGCAGAAAGCAGCAGTGCTCAATAACCACCTTAAAACTTGAATATTTTATTATGAATTAGTAACTGTACATGTCTCCATGTTGCTATACAGGTTTCTCCCAACATACACATTCTCGGGATATTTTTCTTTTGATAGCTGCCCTCAAATGAAGGATTTAAACATTTCTGCTGATGAATGCCGTATTGAACAAAAAAAAAAAAAGTATTTAAAGCCCTCGGAGCGATATTTTAATGCTGTATTTGGGTCTGTCTCCAGTCCCTGACCCAGTTCCTGGGCTGGTCTGTGCTGAACACTGACACTTATGACAAGATGTACAAGCTGGAGAACAGGAAGGACATCTTCCAGGACATGGTGATGTACCACGTCAAGTGTCGCAAGGATGAAATCCAGACCGTTCTGGTGAGTACGTGGATGTGGAAAAGAGGCCTGCTGGTCATCATCAGTCTGAAGTTTCAGTGTGAAATGTTATCCTTAAACTCAGAGTTGAAGCTCTGATCAGTTTGGGTGCAAAATAATGTTGTTATGGGACACAGGAGCAATGAATTTAAAGGGAAAAGGATGTTTTAACTGGCAGCTTTTACATTTTGTACTTTGTTTTAACGGTTAAATGTTTAAAAGCAGAAGCAGTTATTTTAAATAATGCTCAACATGCTTCATTCCCTTCGATATTCTTCCTGAACGGCACAAAATCAGCAGGTGACAGAAGCAGGATGTGTCATATATAAGCTGAAATAAGCTGTCAGTTTTTCTATGGGGTGATTTGTCAGTGGACAGGGAGAACAAACGCTGAAAGAGATCACCTGCTTTGACCTTAGATCAGGAGTCAGTTGATTGATGCCGCGCCGTTTCATCCAAGGTGAGTGTTGATGATGTATGTTTGTCCAGAACACCAGAGAGAGATGGGGGAAGGAGCCAGACGAGTGCGAGGAAGAGGAGCTTCAGGAGATTCTGGTAAATAAAACCTGATGCAACATGATTCTGGAGCTCTACGCCGACCATTAGCGTCTCCATACGTTTCCCTTTTATACTACTCAGCTTATGCTTCATTAATAGAAGGAAAAGATTCACACTGTTGGAATGAAAATAGTGAGTTTATCTGTCTTTGATCACAGTCGGAGGTTCTTCCAAACTCTAAGAAGTCTGAGATCTTAGAGTTTCACTTCTGCGACTTCGAACACAGCGAGCTGGACCTGGTGAAGTGCGGCATCAAGATGTACTACGAGCTGAAAGTGGTGGACAAGTTTCACATCCCCAGAGAGGTCAGTGCGTAGTTTAGTCTGTCAGCCTATTAGTGGGGCTGCGTTTATTTTGTTTGTTTTGCAAGAAAATGATCTGGTCAAGCATCACAAAGCTGCAACAGGTCAGAGGTAGCTGCAGCTAACTGAATCCAGCCTTTAAGCATGTGAAACCAGGAGGTGAAAGGCTTGTGGTTTCTCTCTTCTGAGCTTCAGACTGTGCTGATAACCATTTTGGATGTAGGGTTAAGATATTCAGAGAACTTTATTAATACCGGGGGTAGTTCATTGATTTAGATTAGATAGCATCCGAAGCTAACTCGACAGCAGCTCCCACTCGTAAGTTTAAAGTAAAGTTGGAGGGCAGGACTAAACCGTACACCTTTCAGGCTCCAACAGTCTCTCTTCCTCTTCACATCTGAATCTGCTGAATTAACTCAGGAGTTCATTGCAGGTTCCAGTCGTTTGGCTGATATTCAAACGGATTATTTCTGATTCCAAATATCAGATCACAAGCCAACACTAACGAGCTTTAACGTCCAAGTGGATGGAGAGAAATGCCTAAACAATGCAAACTAATCAGCTTTTGGTACATCTAAGGAAAGCTTAAATGCTAAATCAACAGATAATATAATTATTATTGACACAACTCGATGCTGTTGTAGCAGAAAAACTTGTGACGGTTGCAGTGACCTTTTTAAAACACTGTTAAACACCAACTGGAATTAACTATGCATGGATATGTTTTCAATGTCCATCCATCCATCATCTGCTGCTTCTCCGGGGGTCGGGCTGCAGCTTTAACAGAGAAGCCCAGGCATCCCTGTCCCCGGCCACTTCCTCCAGCTCTTCCAGGGGAACCCCGAGGCGTTCCCAGGCCATAGTCTCTCCAACGTGTCCTGGGTCTTCCCCGGGTCTCCTCCCAGTGGGACGGGCCCAGAACACCTCCCCAGGGAGGCGTCCAGGAGGCATCCTAACCAGATGCCACCTCATCTGACTCCTCTCAATGCGGAGGAGCAGCGGTTCTACTCCGAGCCCCTCCCGGATGACTGAGCTTCTCACCCTATCTCTAAGGGAGGCCCAGACACCCTGTGGAGGAAACCCATTTCAGCCGCTTGTATCTCAATCTCGTTCTTTCGGTCTCTCCCCACAGCTCGGGACCATCGGTGAGGATAGGAACCGGTAAATAGAGAGCTTCACCTTCTGGCTCAGCTCCTTCTTCACATCGACGGGTCGGTGCAGAGCAACACTGCAGACGCTGCACCGATCCGCCGTCAATCTCACGCTCCATTCGTCCCTCACTGTGAACAAGACCCCGAGATACTTGAACTCCTCCACTTGGGGAAGGATCTCATTCGTTTTCAATGTCCTGCAATGAAATTCCAGTTGCTCAACTCTGGTCCGTGGTCATGGTCAGCTGTCCAGGAGCCTCAGCATCCCACAGTCGCCCTCTGCTTAACTTTGAGCTTTATCCTCACTGCCTGGACCCAAACACTTCCAAATGCCAAAAAAAACTGTTTTACTGAACAGGAAAAACACAACGCAAACAACAATAAATCAGTGGTTCATGTAGCTTTGATAAGGATGAAGCTAAATGAAAGTTAGATCATGATGATGAGTTTCCAGTGGCTCCTGGTGCTCGTAGAGTCGTGTTTATCCAGATGAACTTTGGGCAACAAACTTGAAATATAAGCAGTAAAATGCACAATGTTTCCCGCAGGTCTTGGTGAGATTCATATTCTCTCTGAGCAAAGGCTACAGGAAGATCACGTACCACAACTGGAGACACGGATTCAACGTTGGACAGACCATGTTCACGCTGCTGATGGTGACTATGACTCATTCCTCCATCCTCTCCCGTCTGAGTGGTCATCTCTCCCCCCCCGCCCCCGCTGTCTCTCCTCCTCCTTTCCCCTCCTCTCCGTTCTTTATCTTCTCCTGAAATGTAAATGTAATCATGCACGGGGGGGGTGTTGATGTGCGTTTGGAGGCGTGAGAAAGGAGAGAGGTAATGAAGTGTGTCTGAAAATGAAATGTGAGTCTGGGCTGCATTAACTGCTACATTAATGAGAGAGAGCATCATTGCAGTTCACACACATGGAAAACCCACTATAAAAACAGCTCAGACTCTATTTGTGTGCGTAATCATGAACTCAAACCCTCCCTTTGTGCCATTCACCCCCTTCTGCTCTCTTTGTGCTCTCAGACAGGTGACCTGAAGCGTTACTACACAGACCTGGAGTGTATGGCCATGGTGACCGCTGGTTTGTGCCATGATATCGACCACAGAGGAACCAACAACCTCTACCAGCTCAAGTAAGAGATGCAGGAAAGAGAATTTGTGGAGCAACTTTTCATTATGAACATTCATCTTCACTTTGAGGCTGTAAAGTTTTAGCTTTTTATTATTTTAGTGTTCATCAAACTCCAAACACTGGAAGCATTTTGAATCGGCTTCAGGGTTTATTCTCTAAGGCAGACTTCCTCCGCAGCATGAAATGTGAATTCAGTGTTGTTTTAGGTCTGGATATGCATGGAAAAAACAAGTAGAACTCTCTGTACAGAGTTTTAAAACCTGCCTGGCAGAATGATTTCGTGGAGTTGCTTTGGAGGCAGAAAGCAGCACAGCCAAGATGTTTTCTGCCTTATTAAAGAGAGCGAGAGGCGGCGAGTTTCATACTGTAAAAATCAAGGTGAAAAGCATGACATGCGACTGAATGCTGACACCCACACAGCTGTCTCCTCCCTTATAGCACAGGCAACAGTTCTACCTCTATCTGCTGTGCATCTGTACCAAATCGGTTGAAAACAGACTGTCAAACAGTATTTATATTTAGCTTTTCTGCATAAGGCAGACATACCGTTAAAGCTCGTTTTCATGGATACTTTTCAGAGTTGTTCAGGGACACGGAAGATTTAGAAATGTATAACTTGTTAAGAATCCTATAATTAAAGGAGACTGGTTAAGCAACAACTGTTAGAGTCACATGCATGATGCATTACATGCTACAGGAACAGTTATTCTTGACAATTCATAACAATCACTGAGTAAAAAGCAGGCGTGTAATCAAACTAAATCCCACAGGAGAACCTGCAGCCAATCCAAAGTAAAGCAGAAATTGAATATGTTATGTTTATGCATTTAGGAGACGCTTTTATCCTTATAGATAGGCAGGTAGGATAAGGGGGTCTTGCCTAAGGACCCCTATAGGAGACAGTACCTTTCATGCAGGGGATTTGAACTCAGATCTTCCACATTAAAGGTGGCAATCATACCATATAAAGCATATAAAGTGGTCTCCAGTGTGGTACAGAGGTGGGAAATAAAGAGGAAATTCCCTAAAACAGAGCTCAGACTGATCCTGGATCAGCACCACACAGGCACAACAAATCTATCTCAACACTCTACATATTAGAGATATATTTATTATCATAATTTCAGTTGGGTTTTCATTGGGGAACAGACCTCGTTCATGTAGATGCTGCACAGCCTGTGCCTAAATGTATATTCTGTATGTTCTTCCTTGGCTAATTTAGCTTCTCGGGTTGTGACCCATCATATGGAAATTATTTCCACCCTTTTTAGCAAACCAAAAAACCAGAATACAGATAGGCAGGTAGGGTCAGGGGGTCTTGCCTAAGGACCCCTACTGGAGACAGTACCTTTCATGCAGGGGATTTGAACCCAGATCTTCCACACAAAAGGTGGCAATCAAACCACTACACTATCCAGAAGAATATAAGCCAGAAGTCAGCTGTTCATTTCCTACACCGGCTTTATTCTGGTGAGGAGCTGGGATCTATCTCAGCTGTCATCAAGCGAGAGGTGGAGCACATCCTGGACTGTCCAACAGACACAAACACCCATCCATCCTCGACCTGACGGACGTCTCGCTTTAAAGAAAAAGAAAAGTTGTCGTCATTTTCTCAACAAGGAGCAATTAAACTCGTTTGTGGACATCATGTTGACATATTTCTCGTCTATTTGATTGGCTCAAAGTGGCAGATATCACTCCCTCTGTCCCCCGAGTAGACAACTGAGAATATTAGGCAGCTGATATTGATCAGATGCACCTCAAGCTGCTCTGCTCCACCTACTGATGGATGAGCTATGAGAGCTACCATTAGCTGAGGCCACGCCAGGCCAAGCCCACCCTGAGGTTCAACATGCATGATTTATCACAATATAACCTCCCCTCATGCTGTGTGTGTGTGTCTCCAGGTCCGGTAATCCTCTGGCGAAGCTTCATGGCTCCTCCATCCTGGAAAGACACCATCTGGAGTTTGGCAAGACGTTGCTGAGAGATGAGGTGACATGCATGCAGGGTTGTGTGACACGAACATAAAGAGTGATGGTTTGATGGTTTTTTTCCATCCCTGCTGCAGCTTTTTAATGTTTAAAGAAACTTCTTCTGATACAAGCTGAAATGCTCAAGTTTTACTGTTGGTTGCAGACATAAAAACTCAAATTAGTTGCATATAAATCACATCTCTGTGCCTTCCCCATCAAACCTGAGCTATCTGGTGCTTTTTTACTGTGAGATGACTTGTTGACTTTCTCTTGTGCTTCAGGCATTGAACATTTATCAGAATCTGAACCGCCGCCAGCACGACCTCGTCATCCACCTCATGGACATCGCCATTATCGCCACTGATCTGGCTCTCTACTTCAAGTCAGTACAGCAGATTAATGTTTTGATGATTTGAATAATTCTGTCAATATATTCTCTCAATGCTAATGATCCATATCAAGATTTATGTGCTCCTCATTAAAGGGGAACTCCTGTGTTTTTAAACCTTATTTCTGGCATGAAATACGTTCATCTGCTCACTGAGAACAGTTTGGTGAAAGTCGGCGTCCTTCGGAAGATATTTAGATAACTGGAGATCCATATAACGGAGTGAACGGGGCTTAGAGGATGCAGCCTCTAAATAAGGCATTATCTGTCTTTATTTCACCAATACTTTAAGAAGAATGAATGAATGAACGTGTGCTATAGCTCTGTTAGCTCATAGCTGCTGTGTTGTGGCTACTTGCAGCTATAGGAGAGCTAACGGAGGGATTTCTACACAGGCACTCTACTGGGACCACTTCATCCACACGCCCCCCTGCAGCACAGTTTATTCACTCCGTGCTCTGTGACAGTCGGCTAACTTCACACAGAGTTTGCTGCTGATAGTTTTGTGCAACATGGCAGGATATTTATCAGATTTTGATGACGTTGGGGAGAAACACGATGCAAACTTAGGTTTAAAGTGAACCGGCCCTTTGTTTGGTCTTTACAGCTTTTAAGCTTCAGCAGAAAATAACTCGAGCACATTTCAGACTTTTCCTAAGTTAAACTGCAAGTTTTTAGTCCACTTTCGTTCTTACCGGAGTGAATAAACTGTGCTGCAGGGGGGCGTGTGGATGACATCATCCCAGTAGACGAGTGTGTAGAAAGCCCTCTATAAGCCTCCCGATAGCCGCCAATAACAACAACACAGCAGCTATGAGCTAACAGAGCTATAGCACACGTTCATTCATTCATTCTTCTTAAAGTATTGGTGAAATAAAGACAGATAATGCCTTATTTAGAGGCTGCATCCTCTAAGCCCCGTTCACTCCGTTATATGGATCTCCAGTTATCTAAATATCTTCTGAAGGACGCCGACTTTCACCAAACTGTTCTCAGTGAGCAGATGAATGTGTTTCATGCCAGAAATAAGGTCTAGATTTAAAAATACTGTCGTTCCCCTTTAAGGACAAAATCACAGATAATTTTTAATTGAAGCTTTTAGATTGAATGACTTCTTGTTTTAAAGTGTTTCTGAAATGTAAGAATACAACACTCTTTTAAAGCTAAATGGTTTATGCTCTAACTGTCAAGAGGTAGTAAATAAGACTATAAGACTTCACTCAACACAGAGTAAAAGGAAGGAAAAAACTCATTTTCTTTAAGGTTGAAACACCAAAACAAAGGTCATAGAATGCAACAAAACCGGGATGTTGCACAGAGCCTGTAGCAATAAAAGCAGCAAAACTGGAGGAATAAATATAAATAGAATAATAAAAATACATGAGCAACAAAGGTCATCAGTTGGTGGAATCAGGTGTGATAAGTGGCAAGCCGTGGATTAGGAGAAGAGTCGATTTGGACCTCCAGTTTGTGGAAAAGGGCAAAAAAAAAGGAAAAATCAAGGCCATTCAAACGACAATCAGAGGTCATTTCCCCCATTTAGCTGCACGTTACAACAGAAATGTCATTGAAGGACCATGATGTGAAACGTTTCTCATGAGGAACAGATTGGTTGATCAGCCTGAGGTGGCCAAGCAGCCGGCAGAAGACTGTCAATCATCCCCAGTTATTGTGCATCTGCAGCAGGAGTTTAAAGCTTCGGCTCCTCACAATGAATAAATCGCTCTTTGGCCGCCTGTGAAACGGGTTTTGGGCGCATCACAAACTCCTGGAGCTGTCATGGGAAGGTGCTGTTACTGAAGGAACTGTGAAATTTGAGTCTTTTGTTGCTCAGAATTTTATTTTAAGTCTCTATGAATAATGAAAGTGGGGCATCTTTAAATCCTGAGAGTTTAAAGACTCGGTTTGTTTTGTTATGGCAGCTTTTCTACTAAACATAAGAAAGATCAGACCATACCTGACCCAACATGCCCCCCAGCTCCTGGTGCAGGCCATGGTCATCTCCCACCTTCACTACTGCAACGCTCTCCTAACTGGTCTCCTAACTGGTCTCCTAACTGGTCTCCTAACTGGTCTTCTAACTGGTTTCCTAACTGCTCTCCTAACTGCTCTCCTAACTGCTCTCCTAACTGGTTTCCTAACTGGTTTCCTAACTGGTCTCCTAACTGGTCTCCTAACTGGTCTCCTAACTGGTTTCCTAACTGGTCTCCTAACTGGTCTCCTAACTGGTCTCCTAACTGGTCTCCTAACTGGTTTCCTAACTGGTTTCCTAACTGGTTTCCTAACTGGTTTCCTAACTGCTCTCCTAACTGGTTTCCTAACTGGTTTCCTAACTGCTCTCCTAACTGCTCTCCTAACTGGTCTCCTAACTGGTCTCCTAACTGGTCTCCTAACTGGTTTCCTAACTGGTTTCCTAACTGGTTTCCTAACTGGTTTCCTAACTGGTTTCCTAACTGTTCTCCTAACTGTTCTCCTAACTGGTCTCCTAACTGGTCTCCTAACTGGTCTCCTAACTGGTCTCCTAACTGGTCTCCTAACTGGTTTCCTAACTGGTCTCCTAACTGGTCTCCTAACTGGTTTCCTAACTGGTCTCCTAACTGGTTTCCTAACTGGTCTCCTAACTGGTCTCCTAACTGGTTTCCTAACTGGTCTCCAGCCTGTGAAACCTCTGCAGATGGTCCAGAACGCGGCGGTGCGTCTGGTCTTGGATCAGCCTAAAAGAACACGCCCCCCCTCTGTTCATTGAGCTCCTCTGGCTGCCCTTAGCATCAGGTTCAAGTCCCTGATGTTAGCTACAAAGAGCTTAATGGAACGGCTCCATCTACTTGAATGCTCTTGCAAAGGCTTCTGTCCCAACTGGGTCCCTCCGTTGGTCCCAGGATTGTCGTCTAGCAGCTCCTACACCACGCCTAAGACAATCCAAACTCTGTTCATGTGGCGTCCCACGATGGTGGAATGACCTACCGAGCGCTACCAGAACAGGGGCGTCCCTGTCTATCTTCAAGAAGCTCCTGAAAACCCAGCTCTTCAGAGAGCATCTCCTATCCCAGCACTTACCTTGTACTTCCCTCCCCCCTCTATCTCTGCACTTTATCTTTCTGCACTTCCTTCTATGCCTGCACCCTATCTCTACTCTGTCCCCTCTGACAGAGTCGGACTCCTGGGTTCCTTCTATGTAGCTTATTGTTAGCTTTTTATAAAGCTGTTATATCTTCATTTGTAAGTCGCTTTGGATCAAAGCGTCTGATAAATACAGAAACAGAAACATTTTAACTATCAAGAACAACCTCGAAGTCTTTATCAGCCCCATTTATCTGGCATTTGTTTGTTCCTTTGCAGGAAGAGGACGATGTTTCAGAAGATCGTGGACCAGTCCAAAACCTACGAAACCTGGAACGACTGGACCAAATACATGATGCTGGAGACCACTCGCAAAGAGATTGTCATGTAGGCAGAGACTCACAACAAGACCGCTTCCAATATGGGTCGAAAACTGTGCAGATCTTATTCATGTGTTGTTTCCAGGGCCATGATGATGACCGCCTGCGATCTCTCTGCCATCGCCAAACCGTGGGAGGTCCAGAGCAAGGTGGGCCCACGCAGCTTCTCATTACACGGTCCTTTCCATGCTCAAAGTTAGAAGTTAAAATGTGCCACATCTGTCTGCTCACAGTAATAAGACACACACTCGGGCTCCGGAGAGGCTGCCTGAGAGGAGAACCAAAGATAAAGTAGACAGAGAATGACATTCTGTCAGCTTCCTGATGGCCTCATGCATCAACAGCAACCTGCTGCTTTTCATTCCCCTCATCACGGCCTGCCAGACTCAGCATTTTATTTTACTGAAGAATGTAATATACACAGCGCCATCAAGCCTGCAAGCACATCAACATAAACAGCAAACATATCAGCCAGTCTTTGGCCATTTGTTACCTTTGTTTGCAGTTGCCAGGCGTTTTCTGCCTCTTTTCACAAGCTGAGGATTCATTGTATCAACGCTGGATTTGCAGTAAATTGAAGTGGAATTATGAAGCCCAAACAGAGAACTCAGTTCAGCCACAGATGGTAATCCGTCTAAATAGATGAGTGGATAAATCTACAGAGCTGGAAGGTAATAAACCTAAACAAGCAGGCGTGAATTGAGTTAAATCGCTGCAATATATTCAGAAAATATCGCGTTTCATATCACTTTTGTCGACTGAAAACTGAAAAGGTTGCCTCATATGCATCATATAGTTCTGCAGGGAGCTTGTTGCTCTATATGAAGAACTAAGTCTTGGATTACAGGCAGCCCCATTCAAATCTTTCCCCAAATAAAGGAACATTTCCAACATTTTACTTACCGTTCCAGCATGTTTTGCAGGTTAGAACCAAACAATCAAAGCTGATGATGAGTGTTTTCGCTCTTAAACACATTTTTGGTGGAGAGTGATGGATGGAAAAGCTGATATCTTCATATTTTCTCTTCCACTTTGTTCTGAGAAGCATCTTCACACACAGCCAGTGGGTGTAGTCACTTCGCACGGCAGAGGTTGGTGTAATGAAAGGAAGAAAATCTTCATTTTCTGGCAGCTTTTTGGAACATAACATGTCATAAGGCAGGGATTTGAAACCTGTGCCCCCCCCCCATGTTTACACTCCTCTACAGCTGAGGAAATTGAATTAGCAAACGTCCAAAATGATGCATTTTCTGGAGTTTGTGTGAAGATGCGGAGCATCAAACACCGTGTGCACGGAGGTGTTGCAGCTACAGCGGTGCGAATAGCTGACTGATGTGTTTTTAAATGGCATCCAAGCAGATGCAAAGTCCTGAAAGAAACATAAAGCAGTGCAGAGATGCTTCTAAAGAACAAACTGGAGTTGGAAGAAATGTCGACAGCGATTTCTGCACATGAAACAGTCTGGATCTGTGCACCTTTGCACTGATTTGAGCACCAATTCTGAGCATTTGAGCATTTTTCGGGAGGAAAATGCATCTAGTTTTGCTGATTTTGACGCTCAGGTGACTAATCAAAGGAATCGATAGTTTTAGACTTTGTATTTCTCGCATCGAAGATGTGAAATAGTTTCAGGGAAGATCAGCTAGCTCACCTTCGAGCTGATGAAATATTTCAATTAAATTCAATTAAACTTTATTTATATAGCGCCAGATTACAACAATTATCATCTCAAGGCTCTTAAGTAATAAAGTCCAATTCAAGCCAATTGGAATTCAATTCATTGTAATCATAATCCAATTAATTCATATAGAGCCAATTCAAAAATAATATCCTAGCTAAGGAAACCAGCAGATTGGACCGAAACTTGTCTTCAGTCCAATCTCCCGTCCTGAGCCTGAGGGACTGTGGAAAGGAACGACTCCCTTTAACAGGAAGAAACCTCTGGCAGAACCAGAACCAGGAAGAAGCCTCTGGCAGAACCAGAACCAGGAAGAAACCTCTGGCAGAACCAGAACCAGGAAGAAACCTCTGGCAGAACCAGAACCAGGAAGAAACCTCTGGCAGAACCAGACTCGGGAAGAAACCTCTGGCAGAACCAGACTCGGGAAGAAACCTCTGGCAGAACCAGAACCAGGAAGAAACCTCTGGCAGAACCAGAACCAGGAAGAAACCTCTGGCAGAACCAGAACCAGGAAGAAAGCTCTGGCAGAACCAGGAGGAAACCTCTGGCAGAACCAGAACCAGGAGGAAACCTCTGGCAGAACCAGACTCAGGAAGAAACCTCTGGCAGAACCAGAACCAGGAAGAAACCTCTGGCAGAACCAGAACCAGGAAGAAACCTCTGGCAGAACCAGAACCAGGAAGGGTGTCCATCCGCCTCGACCAGCTGGAGTTTGAGAAGGCAGAAAAGAGGGAAAAGAGGGGGGAAAAACACCATAACACCATTCAAAGGATACCTGCTGGAACAGGGAAACACAAGTTAATAACCACAATAATGTCACATGGACATAAAATCATCTGAGAAATTAAACAGGAGGAAAAAGAGAGCAAAGTGAGGAAAGGTGTGACAGATGAGGTCCCCCAGCAGTCTAAGCCTATAGCAGCAGAACTATGGGATGTTTCAGGATCACCTGAGCCATCCCTAACTATAAGCTTTATCAGAAAGGAAAGTTTTAAGCCTAATCTTAAAGGTGGAAAGGGAAAAAAAAGGTTGAAGGTCGTCAAAGAGCAAGCTCAAGATGTGATTAATACGCTGATATAGATCAGAACATCATCTTCAGTCTTGGTCCAGCTGTCCGTCCCACACACTCATCAGGAAGTGTAACTGCATTATCTGATGCCCCCCCCCCCCTCTGGCAAACCTCTCAAAAGGTGAATTTCACAGTTACACTGCAGCTGCTGCACGAAAAGCTTCATTTTGATCATGAGCAGAGACCCTTAATGTAGGCACAGCGACTCTGACAGCTTCAAATTAATGCTTCTTCTCAACTTCCTGATAAAACCATCACATACCTGAGTGATAGACTGCGTTTTATCATGTTATGTGGAGACAGAAGCCTGAGCTGCTGCTCCTTTCCGCGGGTGATATTCTATACTTTTCATCCAGTTCTGCTTCCCACGCAGAGTCTCTGTGTACAGCCTTGTGGCAATTGTTCCCTGAAAACTGGCGAGATGACTAACTCTTCGAAAATGAGGTTTCTGAATTTCCATATTATTCATCGGATCTCTCGTTGCGCCGGTTTGGGTTTTAAAGGGGAGACAAAACAGGCTTTCATCTCATCAAGTCACAAAGCCCGAAACCGCCTTGTGATCTGTGAACACATTTCTCACTTACAGAACACTGAGAGAGCTTTGTGGGATGATTTTTAACGTGAAAAGGAGGAGAATAACCTTCAAATCAGCACTGAGGAAATTTAAGAGAGCCCTTTGAAGAATATAAAATGACTGACAGAAAGCAAATGGTTCTGCCTTCATTATTTGTCCAGTTCTTTTGCTGCAGATCTTGTAAAACATGATGTAATGATATTCGAAGTGTGACTGACTTAAACTCCCCTGCAGGTGGCGCTTTCCGTGGCTGCAGAGTTCTGGGAGCAGGGAGACCTTGAGAGGACCGTCCTGGAGCAGCAGCCCATTGTAAGAACTCAAAATGCTTCACACAAATGCTTTCATTACGCTAATTTAAAGGGGAACTCCGGTATTTTTAAACCTTATTTCTGGCATGAAATACGTTCATCTACTCACAGAGAACAGTTTGGTGAAAGTCGGCGTCCTTCGGAAGATATTTAGATAACTGGAGATCCATATAACGGAGTGAACGGGGCTTAGAGGATGCAGCCTCTAAATAAGGCATTATCTGTCTTTATTTCACCAATACTTTAAGAAGAATGAATGAATGAACGTGTGCTATAGCTCTGTTAGCTCATAGCTGCTGTTATGTGGCTACTTGCAGCTATAGGAGAGCTAACGGAGGGATTTCTACACAGGCACTCTACTGGGACCACTTCATCCACACGCCCCCCTGCAGCACAGTTTATTCACTCCGTGCTCTGTGACAGTCGGCTAACTTCACACAGAGTTTGCTGCTGATAGTTTGGTGCAACATGGCAGGATATTTATCAGATTTTGATGACGTTGGGGAGAAACACGGTGCAAACTTAGGTTTAAAGTGAACCGGCCCTTTGTTTGGTCTTTACAGCTTTTAAGCTTCAGCAGAAAATAACTCGAGCACATTTCAGACTTTTCCTAAGTTAAACTGCAAGTTTTTAGTCCACTTTCTATGTCAGGAGAGGGTTTCTGCAGGCAGCTGTTGGACTCTACCCCTAAAAAAGAGAAAAAGGACTGAATGGGTTCTGCCTACTTGGACAAAAGAGAGCTGTGAAGATTAGAATAGATGACGACAACTTTGAGTAAGATGGACGTTCTTACCGGAGTGAATGAGCTGTGCTGCAGGGGGGCGTGTGGATGACATCATCCCAGCAGACGAGAGTGTAGAAATCCCTCTATAAGCCCCCCGATAGCCGCCAATAACAACAACACAGCAGCTATGAGCTAACAGAGCTATAGCACACGTTCATTCATTCATTCTTCTTAAAGTATTGGTGAAATAAAGACAGATAATGCCTTATTTAGAGGCTGCATCGTCTCGCTAAAACATCTTTTCCACTTGTGTCTAAAATTCAGGGGAGAGTTGACAAAGTGAATCTCCTGACGTGTTTTACTTCGTCCTGACAGTCTGCTCTGCAGCATCTGCTGCGTTAGCTCAGCCTGCCTCTGTTAGCGCCATTCATTTAAAGAGGATGTTTTTCTAAATTAAACATGTAGAATGGGCCTAAATCTAAAGGTTCACACTTATTGTTGGATGATAAAACAGAGGAACTTCCTATAATCGCCTGACATGTCAAATTCCAACTTTTCTTTTGAGTTTCTACGCATGGGAGCATGTAGGTGTGTTAATGACTCCCTGCTGATGTGCCGCTGAAGTGAACTGAGCCGCTGTTAATGTTTTCTTTTCCTGCTGTGAAAAGTCAGAACTGTTTGAGGTGAAGTGAACATCGGATCAAGATTTGAGCCCGACGACAGGTTTCAAATCGGGCCTCCCTCTGGGATGAGGTTCTGTTTGGACTCTTAAAAGCACGTATCGTGTTTAAATGAACCAGGTTTGAAGTGTAATAACTGCACTAATGTGCAGGTGTTGGGTTATTTGAGCCCGCGGCTCACTGACAACGTAGGCTTTTTATTTCTTTCTGCCTCAGTAATCTTCACAGCTCTCTTTTGTCGAAGTAGGCAGAACCCATTCAGCCCTTTTTCTCTTTTTTTAGGGGTAGAGTCCAACAGCTGCCTGCAGAAACCCTCTCCTGACATAGAAAGTGGACTAAAAACTTAGTCAAGTGAACACCCAGACTGGAAACTATGCTTTCCATTAAGATTTTTCTGCTTTCTGACCTGTATTTGTGATTATTATCTTATATTATCTTATAATAGCACCTGTTGGTGAATGATAAACTCTCCTGTAACAAAGCAGTAATAAAACAAAAAGAGGACCAACCAATAAAGCTGGCAATTGTATCACACCTTGCAATAATAAAGCTTACAGAAACTTACAGATTCCAATCCAATAATCCATCACATGGTCTCTTACTTAACGGTATGAACAAAACATCAGCTCCCTGTTAACACTTCAGACATCTAATTGGAAATTTGTATCCTTGAAATTGTTTCATAACGGTCTGGACCATGGAGAGTAATCACATTAAAGGCAGTTGGAAGACTTTAGGTGAATTAAAAGGCAGTTTAACTTAGGAAAAGTCTGAAATGTGCTTGAGCTTAAAAGCTGTAAAGACCAAACAAAGGGCCAGTTCACTTTAAACCTAAGTTTGCACCGTGTTTCTCCCCAGAGAGAAAAGCTGAATGCAGGAGGAGGACGACTCGATGGGAGGACTCGTGGGAATTAAAGCAGAATAAGGCTCCTCTTTGGGACAGTTTAGAAAGCAGATCCAGAGACAGAAACACAGTTGGAGGATGAAAATGAAAGGAGATTGAACTCCCTGTGGTGGCGTTGTTGAGCAGGGTTGAAGCCATTATGTGGAGCGCTGATTCAGAAAGCTCGGTCACTGTGGCCTTGACCCAGCCGACCGTACCCTCCCCGGCTCGCTGTGCTTCATTCCCTCGTGTCCTTGAGACGCTTAAAGCAGCGTCCTCCACTCCTTCACTCCTCCACGTCACAGTCCTCTGAATTTAATAGCATCTGTCAGCAGGGAAAACTTCTCATTTTGATCAGTTTGCAGTTCCCCAGCAGTGGATTGTGACTCACTGCAGTCTGAAAAGAGTTCACTTTTATCAGGAAATGTAGGTGGGCAGCAATTATGGCCCAGCTTTCGGTGGGATTTCACAGTCCAGTGTGCTATTCACACATGCCTTTAAGTACAGTTTGAATATGGCTGCTAATGTGAGGCTATTGTAACCTTGCATGGTGCATTCAGACAGAACCTGGGTCCAAGGTTTGAACACAATGAATCTACAATTTCCTGATTAGGAAAAATGGAACACGGTTTCCATTTTAATTCCAGGAATAGTCCCCCCCATTACTGTCATTACTGTTTGTAAAGACTCTGCAGTAAGTTTTCTGTTCACATGGTAGCAAACATCTGTATTCAGAGAGGAAAGCTTTAATTTGTATTTACACTGAGCACAACGTGGAAAATAATCCTGGAGGAAGATAAACTGGTCACTTTTATTACTTTTTTAATGTCTCAAGCACTCTGAGTTTGGTTTTATCTGCAGCCAACAGCCGGACAGCCTCATTACAGAAGAAAACTGGCTTTTTTTTCACTTTTTCAAACATAATTCAGGTGCTGTGAAGACACAAGTTGCTTCACAAATGATCAGTTTGATTTCAAAGGGAGTTTTTTTGGTTGCTGAACAGGTTTCCATGGCAGCGCTCCTGGCTGAAAGTTCTCATCTTAGGAAGAAAATGAATCTTTGATGGAGAACCTGCACCTAAATGTTCATTTAGGGGGCAAAACTTTTAAGATAATCCGGCTTTCACTGTAATTTTGCTCTTTAGTTTTGGTTTTCATCGATTAATTCCAGCAGAGAAAACATCAGTAATTCTGAGGCAGCACAATAAGAGGCTGTTTCCTCTACAGTTGAGCTTCACACGAACAGATAAAATGTGAGATAAAGGCGCCTGGATCAGTGACGAGTTGCTTCTTTTCTCTCCAGCCCATGATGGACAGAAACAAAGCAGCTGATCTGCCGAAGCTGCAGTGTGGTTTCATCGACTTCGTCTGTGCTTTTGTGTACAAGGTCAGACATCCCATCACTCCACCACAAGCATCCTTTTAGTTTAGACTCTGATTGTTGTAACCGGGTCATTTTATCTCATTTATCTCTTGTGTTGACGCCCTCCCGCCTCCCAGGAGTTCAGTCGTTTCCATGTGGAGATCACCCCCATGCTGGACCGCCTGTTGAACAACAGGAAGGAGTGGAACGCCCTGAAGGAGGAGCATGAGGCCAAACTGGCTGCCATCGAGGAAGCTAAGAAAGCCAAGGAGGAAGAAGCTCAGCAAGCTGCTGCTGCTCGACAAGGTAGGACTGATACAAACCCACAGAATCCCCTGCTTCTCTTCAAGGACATGAACCAGTTCACAGCAAATTAACTCGTTTCTTTTTCCCTTCTTTCCTTCCTTCCGTTGTTTCTTCCTTCCTTCCTTCCTCCAGCGGCGAGTGCAAACCAGTCAAAAACTTGTATCCTCAGCTAGAAATTCTACAGCGACGCCACCTCGCTTTGCAGCATGATCTCGCACCGGTTCTTTCTTTCTTTGGTGGGATTTTCGGCCATTTCTCTCTTCAGAAACTTGGTGTAAATAGAAATGTGACTTCTTAAGTCAACGTATTTTTCTCCTCTGCTCTCTTTCCACGCTGCTTCTTCCTCTGTGAGCTATTTTTTCATTAGCTGCACTAAGCTTTATGGTACGTTCAGGTGATGAAAATCACTTAGATCCAAGCTGTGAGTCAGCAACCAAAAACCATTACATGCAGCAAACACATGTCTGAAAGTCACACGGGTAAGAAAATAAACCATAGAAGTTCTTTTCCTTTAGCAGAACATCAATACAGCGATTAATAAGTCTCTTTGACTGAAAACTGAAATTAATTTGTTCCTTTAAGAGTTGATCGAAGGGAAACGGCCGCACAAGTCCAATGTCAACAGTTGTATTGAATTATTTCCACTTCTCGTGACATTTGCTGTGCCGACATTCTCGTTTGTATACATGCTGTCAAATAGTTAGAATAATCACCTTAAAATGTAAATGCAGATGAAACTGTAATATAGAGGCATACTGCAATTAAAGTATGTGTAACCTGTTCGGTCACTGGTCGTTTCTGACCGTTTGTTCCAGCTTTCTGTGCATTAAAGTCTATTCTGACTCTGTATTGGTTTATATTACAGTACATACCACCTCATCTGAGTCACTTTCACATTATATAACACTTAGTGTTTCAGCATCTTGGTTAAATTCCATTTAACGCTGCACGAGTTGGGGGGAAAAAGCCATGTGGCGCTGACTGATGTCAGTTATGTGGCTGTGGTGTGATAATTAAATGGTGTCATGATCCACTTTGTTCGGATATCTAACAAAATGCACACAAATTACTGCTGTGGCTGAATTGTATTCTCCTCAAATCGAACAAACAGGAAGTAACAACAATTAGAAATCCAGTTTTTTCAAAATAAAATGTTTTTACAAGCTCAAAAGTAAAAGTCTTTAAATAAATAAAACAAGTTATCTGTGAATACTTCACATAAGTACAAACACCTTTGGAATTGGTTTATTTTATACAGTTTGTTTAGTTTTGTTAGCTCGTCTGCGCTTTCACCACCATGCTTCCATCAGACTTTTCTCTGCGGTGTTGATACGAGTTTCTCATGTATCGGCTGTAATTCTGCACGTCTTACCTCTCTGTTCGACGTCCGCTAGCTTGAAGCTAAAGTTCTTACCTCTCCATTCGCTAGCTTGAAGCTAAAGTTCTTACCTCTCCGTCCGCTAGCTTGAAGCTAAAGTTCTTACCTCTCCGTCCGCTAGCTTGAAGCTAAAGTTCTTACTTCTCTGTTCAACGTCCGCTAGCTTGAAGCTAAAGTTCTTACCTCTCTGTTTAACGTCCGCTAGCTTGAAGCTAAAGTTCTTACCTCTCTGTTTAACGTCCGCTAGCTTGAAGCTAAAGTTCTTACCTCTCTGTTTAACGTCCGCTAGCTGGAAGCTAAAGTTCTTACCTCTCTGTTTAACGTCCGCTAGCTTGAAGCTAAAGTTCTTACCTCTCTGTTTAACGTCCGCTAGCTTGAAGCTAAA
This sequence comes from Leuresthes tenuis, assembly GCF_036924035.1. Taxonomy (NCBI): domain Eukaryota; kingdom Metazoa; phylum Chordata; class Actinopteri; order Atheriniformes; family Atherinopsidae; genus Leuresthes; species Leuresthes tenuis. The sequence goes on from NW_027325365.1 coordinate 2,269,412, forward strand.
GTTCTTACCTCTCCGTTCACTAGCTTGAAGCTAAAGTTCTTACCTCTCTGTTCGACGTCCGCTAGCTTGAAGCTAAAGTTCTTACCTCTCTGTTCGACGTCCGCTAGCTTGAAGCTAAAGTTCTTTCCTCTCCGTCCGACGTCCGCGAGCTTGAAGCTAAAGTCCTTACCTCTCCGTTCGACGTCCGCTAGCTTGAAGCTAAAGTTCTTACCTCTCCGTTCGTGAGCTTGAAGCTAAAGTTCTTACCTCTCCATTCGCTAGCTTGAAGCTAATGTTCTTACCTCTCTGTTCGCTAGCTTGAAGCTAAAGTTCTTACCTCTCCGTTCGCTAGCTTGAAGCTAAAGTTCTTACCTCTCCATTCGATGTCCGCTAGCTTGAAGCTAAAGTGTCGCCAAATAACAGAGATGGAGGCTTTTTTACTTTTTTGGCCACCAGTTCCGTGTCACTCGAGTCGACATCTATCTTCGCCTGGTGTGTGCGATCAGACACGCTACCAAACTGAGACGAACCAGACTGGTCCTCACTTATTAGCTGTTGAAAATAGATTGAACTGCTCTCAGAGGGAATGAGTTGTCATGTCCCTGCATGCACTCTCAAAATCGGAGCATTTTTGTGGTCACATAATTGCACAGGCTGACATTGTAATTATATTCATTGTGCAGCACTAATTAAATTGTGTTTAAGATAATATATATAAACAAATCTACAAGTTGGCTGCAGAAAATAAAAGTAACTTTCTTTGGGAAAATGCTGCAAACAGCAGATAAACAGGTGAGGGTGTCAGGATTGGGTATAAAAGCAGCATCCACCAAAGGTTTAGTCTTTCCATCCCAGGGGATGGGTCAGACTTCCATAATTTCTCAAAGCTTTGTAAAGAACTTTGGTCTTTCAGCATCTACAGATGCTGCAGAATATTGTGAACAGATTCAGGGAGTCTGGGGAAATCTCAGTGTGGAAAGGCCAAGGACAGAAAGCCCTGTTGGATGAGCTCGGAGCCCTCAGGCAGCACTGCAGGAGAAACCGTCAGGCCACCATGATCCATACAGCCACATGGGCTCAGGAGGAGCTGGGAAAAGCATTTCCACTCAACACAGTCCACGGCTGCATCCAGAAATGTGAGCTGAAGCTGCATCACACCAGGAGGAAGCCATATATCAGCTCTGAGCAGAACCACGGCCCAGTTCTCTGGACTCCAGCTCATCTCAGAGGGACAGAAAGACAGTGGACACGTGTTCTGTGGGCAGATGAGTCCACGTTTCAGCTGCTTCTGGGGAAAAAACTGCTGAGAAAGAGCATCCAGGCTGTTCTCAGAGAAAGGTTTAAAGCCAGCGTCTGTGATGGTCTGGGGCTGCATCAGAGTCCAGGGCATGGAGGGCTTCATCTGGGTGAAGGTACCACTGATGCATGCTGGATGTTGGAGTTCTGCAGAGACAGATGCTGCCATCAAGGTGACTTCTGTGGTTATTTCAGCAGGACGATGCCAGACCTCATTCTGCAGGACTTCCAGCAGCTTCAGACACACAGAGTGTGTGAGCTCGGCTGCCTGCCTGCAGTCCACATCTGTCTCCTGCTGCAGATGTTGGAGCATCATGAAGAGGAGAACCAGACCACAGCAACCAGGGACTGCAGGGACTCATCAAAAATAGAAATTCAAGTCTTTGGACACAAGTTGTAGAAGTTTTCCACCATTATGTTAACATTCAACGCTTATAACTATTTTAAATGCTCATCATACATCAAACTCTCATTTTATGAATTGAAGTCCCTTAGCGGTCATAGAGGGGGGGGCGGGACTTTTTTCAGGGAACGTTTTATTACATTGAGTGCTGGAGATACAATTAGTGGCTCATAACAGAGTCCTGTTCTCAGAACATCTCCTTTACTGACTGGAAGCTGAAACGCTGCCGTCTTACCCCCCCTCCCTCAGCTGAATTTATCGTAAAATGTTCTGATTATTAAATGTTGGTTTGAGTAAATTCTTTGTTTGTGGTGACAGCTTGAGTTTGTTTAGGTTTCCCATCTCCACTGGATGTTTAAGTCTCTCTCTCTCTCCCTTATCCCCCAAAATATGCCACAGGAAATCTGTTAATAGGCCACAAAGGGGCTTTTTTTTTTACCTATCATGACCCATGAAGGACTGATTTAACAAAACAAGTTGAGAATAAAACATATTTATCTAAAAGTTGTTAGAACATGTCAAAGTTAAGCTCCATGACTCAGTTTTTAACCACTTTGCGCTTCGTTTTAACCCAGATGTACTGACCTGGAAGTGATTCGGTGTTTGCTGGCAGTAGCTCAGTAGTAAGGACAAAGAAGGACACATTCTAGTGGAAAGCAAATCCTGGCAATATTTTCATGGTGAAAGCAACAAAATCAAGTTGGATCGTCCGGTTTGAATTGAACAGAAACCACAACACTGGTTCAAAGTTTGTTTGCGTTTCAGCGTCCAGACAGGAGCTGGAAATGGGGTGAAAACGTAAGTAAAAAAAGAAAAACTGTGGGTCAGAGAGAATCTGTCTGCAGTGATGATGCAGGACTGCAGCAGGACACGTGCAAACTCGCACAAAGCTGGCTCCATAAACGTCTTCCAGCTGCCCGATCCATTTGTTTGTGTCGGTGTGGGCTCACTTTGGTTAATTCACCCACCTAGAGCCGCCTATAACACGGTTACAAAACGCAACGTGACGCCAGAGAGCAGAATAATGAACACTGATTGCCACTGGAGCCTCCACAGGAGGGCAGTTCACAAGCTAAATTTATCCCACACCCCTCCCTCCCTTACACACTGTAGTTTTAGAATAACGCCGTGGATTCGTAATCCGAAGTGTGTCGTCACCGGTGTGTGACGCAGGTCTCCGTGACGTAAGGCGTGCTGGAAGCTCGGAGGATTGCCGTATACGGTGGTGATGTTCAGCGGAGCTTGCGAAGCTCGGTTCTGACGCAGGAACATCCCGTGACTGCAGAGAGAGAGGAAGGCAGGGGGAGAGCGGCAGCTGCAGTACCCCCAGTGAGCCCACAGGAAGGAGGCTGTTGCCGTGTTCTCGTTGTGTTTGGGGGGCAGTCGTGACTGCAGAGCTGCCAGCCTGCAAGCCACAGCAGAGAGAGCGATGCAGGACTATTTATAGAACAACTATGCATGGGTTGGCTGCAGTTTCTAAGCAGAGGAAGTCACTTGACTAGTTTGTTAGCAGTGCTTTATGTAATCCACTCGTGCGCCGATCATGAACTGATATAACCACCACTTAATGAGTGTTAACCCCTCGAAATCCACTTTTTTATGTTTCAATTTCCCTTGTTCTGTGTCCCTAAATGTAACGTCTTTCACTCTGAATGACGTGTCATAATTCCTGCATCAGTTTGTTCAGACTCATTAGCGCAAACTCAAACTCTTAGCTTGATACGCGTCTTTGATAACTTTGTGTCGGTCAGGTTTGGCTGCACAAGAGCTGGTGAAAACACCACCGGTGGAACCACACTGCATAGATGTGGGAATTGTAAGAAAGAGAAAGCATTGGCTGTCATATTAGACATGAATCGCCAGTTCTGTGGGCCATCATTCGGAGTGAGTTGTAAGAGAAAGATTGCACTGAAAACAAAGTTTAGGGAGAGTTACGTTCATGAACTGGTGGGGATGAAGGGAAGAGGAGAGTGACCACGGATCAGAAAGATCTGCACAAAGTTACAGGGAGAGAAGAGCTTCTCTCATGCTTCTTCCTGTCAGATCTGACGCTGCAGCGTCTTTGATCAGCTGGACGCCTCTCAGATGGCTTCCTGTACATAATGAAGAATTACAGAAGTGCATCTCTGAGACTGGATGTTAGTGGTTAAAAATGAGTCGTTACAGTGGCTGCTGAGGCTTAAGTAGCATTTATATCGTGAACAGTTGGATTCTTTCAGTTTTCAAAGACGAAGGGATGTAAAAGCACCAGAAATAAACCTCAGGAGGTGACCTTTTTCATCGTGTTGTTTCCAAAACAAAGTCGGTTCATTTCTGCAGGTGTGGCTTCTGGAATCAAAGCGTCTCACGAGGAAAGTTTAAGAGGCTTATCCAGCATTTTCCTCTGTGCAGAAACCAAACCGGAACACTTGCTCTGCACTCATTCTGTGATTGTAACGCTGCAGCTCCAAGAATCTCAGGGCTGGAATCCTCAGAGGTTTTCTGGCATGTTGTTGGGCTAATAAGATTTTATAGGCAGCACAGATTGTATTCTCTACAAATATAAAATGACAGCTAATCAGTTTAGCTCAATATAAGCGTTTATATCACAAATAACAGTAGAATGAAAACGCATCGAGAGGTAGGAAACTGAGCAAAGACATGGAGAAGGTTTTAGGTTAAAAGATGAGTCACAATCACAGGATTGAATGTTTCTGGTATGTTGAGGCACAGTTGATTGGTTTTGAGAGTGCTGCTTAGTTTATATATTTAAATATTAGATAATTAAAGGTAATTTTGATTAAAAACAGGTTGAACGGTTACTGTGAAAATTTAATGAAAGAATGCTTCTTCCTTCAAAAGGCAGAATTTGACCTGTTCCAGCATATTTTTCTATTTAAATCATCAATTTTTCAATTATTTTCAGAAAATTAAGAGGATAAATAGCAGCCAGGAGCTGCTGATCAATGCTCTGATTAACTGATCCTCAGTCAGTGTGAGCAGCTCTATAAAAGGAGGAGTTCTGTCAGTTTAACACGATGCCAAGGAGGAAAGACACCAGCAATGATCTTAGAGAAGCAGCTGCTGCTGCCCATCAGTCTGGGAAGGGTTATAAGGCCATTTCCAGACTATCTGGAGTCCATCATTCTACAGAGAAAAAGATTATTCACAAGTGGAAAACATTCAGGACAGCTGTCAATCTTCCCAGGAGTGGACGTCCCAGCAAGTTCACCCCAAGGTGAAGAAGCCCAGAGCTACATCTCAGACTCTACAGGCCTCAGTTAGCATGTTAAAGGTTAAAGGTCACCCCAAGGTGAAGAAGCCCAGAGCTACATCTCAGACTCTACAGGCCTCAGTTAGCATGTTAAAGGTTAAAGGTCACCCCAAGGTGAAAAAGCCCAGAGCTACATCTCAGACTCTACTGGCCTCAGTTAGCATGCTAAAGGTTAAAGGTCACCCCAAGGTGAAGAAGCCCAGAGCTACATCTCAGACTCTACAGGCCTCAGTTAGCATGTTAAAGGTTAAAGGTCACCCCAGGGTGAAGAAGCCCAGAGCTACATCTCAGACTCTACAGGCCTCAGTTAGCATGTTAAAGGTTAAAGGTCACCCCAAGGTGAAAAGGCCCAGAGCTACATCTCAGACTCTACAGGCCTCAGTTAGCATGTTAAAGGTTAAAGGTCACCCCAAGGTGAAAAAGCCCAGAGCTACATCTCAGACTCTCCAGGCCTCAGTTAGCATGTTAAAGGTTAAAGGTCACCCCAAGGTGAAAAAGCCCAGAGCTACATCTCAGACTCTACAGGCCTCAGTTAGCATGTTAAAGGTTAAAGGTCACCCCAAGGTGAAAAAGCCCAGAGCTACATCTCAGACTCTACAGGCCTCAGTTAGCATGTTAAAGGTTAAAGGTCACCCCAAGGTGAAGAAGCCCAGAGCTACATCTCAGACTCTACAGGCCTCAGTTAGCATATAAAAGGTTAAAGATCACCCCAAGGTGAAAAAGCCCAGAGCTACATCTCAGACTCTCCAGGCCTCAGTTAGCATGTTAAAGGTTAAAGGTCATGGCAGCACAGTTAGAAAAAGGCTGAACAAGGATGGCTTGTTTGGAAGGGCTGCAGGAGAAAGCCTCTTCTCTCTAAAAAGAACATGGCAGCACAGCTTAGGTTTGCAAAGCTGCATCTGAACAAAGCTCAAGACTTCTGGAACAATGTCCTTTGGACAGACCAGAGCAAAGTGGAGATGTTTGGTCCTAATGCACAGCAGCACGTTTGGAGGAAACCAAACACAGCATATCAGCACAAACACCTCATACCAGCTGTCAAGCACGGTGGTGGAGGGCTGATGATCTGGGCTGGTTCTGCAGCCACAGGACCTGGGCACCTTGCAGTCATTGAGTCCACCATGAACTCCTCTGGATACCAAAGTATTCTAGAGTCAAATGTGAGGCCATCTGTCCCACAGCTAAAGCTGGGCTGAAACTGGCTCATCAACAGGACAAAGATCCCAAACACAGCAGCAGATCTACAGCAGAATGTGGGAAAAAGAAGAATAAAAAGCCCAAATCCACTTCCATTATTCCTGTCGTGTAACTTCTTAAAAACAAGACAGTACCAGCATACCCGAGTGTACCTTCGAGGAGCCCATGGCACCTTTAAGGTGGTTTCGGGTTTGAGTTAAACTGTGTTTGAAGCTGAATCAGCTGGGATTCAAACATTTAAAATGATTGTTTTTGGCAGCCGGTTAATATTCTCTTCACTGTTCAGTGACAGAACAACATTAAAGGCGTATTAACTGTACCGTTATCAAAGGCTGATCAGTTTAATTTCGAGGCTAAAAGCTAGATATTTCTCAGTTTTATGGTTAAAACTTTGTTTTCCCTCATTTTTTTCAGTGCAGGGAAGAAAATTGTTCATTTTCTGTCAGATGTGAGAAAAACATGTCTGAGCAGAACTGAATGTTCATAGAAATCTATGTTTCTCCAACAAAGCCATGCAGGTGATATGTTAAAGCTAAGAAGTGTGCTCATCAGCTCCTGGTTTATAAGAAGGTTCATCACTCTGGGAATGTGAGGCTTTATCTCTTTATGCTAAAGACAACTGAGAAAAGCTTCAAAATGTACCCAAATACTAACACGTTTAGTTTTAATCGAATGGAAGTCTTTCCACTGATGATATTTTCAGAAGCACCACAGCTGATGAAGTTGTGAGTCTCTAGTTTGGCGGTGATGTCTACCTCCTGGTGTTCCTGTCCGTTACAGTGAGGCTCATGGGGATGATAGCCGTGCACTGCACTGCAGAGCAGCTCTGTTTGCTGCAGTCACGACTGCCCCACAGTAACATCCAAACAGAGGACAGCAGGACAGGAAATGGCTGACAGGATGATTTCTAATCTCCTTTGGCTTTTGGCTGTACAGTCACCAGATTTAAAGGTTAATACTTGTGCAAATATCTGTATCAACAAAACCTTTAATCACTCACAAATATTCATATGCATGCATGTATTCATACGTGCACCTTTTCTTTTGTCACACCCATGTTTTCTCAGACCACAATGATTTATGGTTATTTGATATTTACCTTCCTCCTTCGGTTCTTTGGCTTTATAGATTAAAGGTTGTGAGTCATTTGGTCTAGTTTTCTAAATCTCCAATCCTTTTGAGCTTTTTCCTTTGAGAGACGAGAACAAAAGATATTCAGTTTAATACTTTTTAATCTCTGATAGGAAATTATGTTGCCACAGTATTCATTATTAATGAACGTATGCTGCTGTTGTGGATGGATAATGGAATAAGATTAATATGATCTGACAAACCTGTGGAAAGTTGAAGTGTAGCAGAGAGCAGGGTGTGGTGGAAACCTTCAGAGGTCGCCATCATTGGGTTGGCTTGTTTTTGCTACCTTGACAGCAGCTTGGCACACCATGGTAACACCTTGATCGTCAAGGTAACACCATGACGATCAAGGGAAGAAATGGTTTAAACCGCCTCCACCTTTTTCTCCATTTTGTTCCAACTCTGCATCTTAGACGTCTCCTCTTCAACTCATCTTGATTTGAGGGTCTTATTCCAGGCTTTCGAAAGCTCAGTTAGCTGCTCCAACAGGCTGACAACTTACCTGTTGGCGTGGACATGATTATAATGATGGAGGCTTGACGTATGAACATTGTTCCACTCCTCTTTATTAGTTGGTTAAAGGGGAACTCTGGTATTTTTAAACCTTATTTCTGGCATGAAATACGTTCATCTACTCACCGAGAACAGTTTGGTGAAAGTCAGCGTCCTTCGGAAGATATTTAGATAACTCGTAATCATGTATATCCATCTAACAGGGCATAGAAAATACAACCTCTAAATATCTAAATAAGGCATTATCTGTCTTTATTTCACCAATACTTTAAGAAGAATGAATGAATGAACGTGTGCTATAGCTCTGTTAGCTCATAGCTGCTGTGTTGTTGTTATTAGCGGCTATCGGGGGGCTTATAGAGGGATTTCTACACAGGCACTCTACTGGGACCACTTCATCCACACGCCCCCCTGCAGCACAGTTTATTCACTCCGTGCTCTGTGACAGTCGGCTAACTTCACACAGAGTTTGCTGCTGATAGTTTTGTGCAACATGGCAGGATATTTATCAGATTTTGACGACGTGAACGATGACTTTGAGTAAGATGGACGTTCTTACCGGAGTGAATAAACTGTGCTGCAGGGGGGCGTGTGGATGAAGTGGTCCCAGTAGAGTGCCTGTGTAGAAATCCCTCCGTTAGCTCTCCTATAGCTGCAAGTAGCCACATAACAGCAGCTATGAGCTAACAGAGCTATAGCACACGTTCATTCATTCATTCTTCTTAAAGTATTGGTGAAATAAAGACAGATAATGCCTTATTTAGAGGCTCTAAGCCCCGTTCACTCCGTTATATGGATCTCCAGTTATCTAAATATCTTCTGATGGACGCCGACTTTCACCAAACTGTTCTCAGTGAGTAGATTAATGTATTTCATGCCAGAAATAAGGTTTAAAAATACCGGCGTTCCCTTTAAGCTGTTGGCTCTCAGGTTCATGAACACTTGACGCTTGCAGAGCTTTTTTGGGTTGACTCTGTTCTTCTGTGGAAGTTTGCTTTTCTTGGGCTAAGAGGGACACGACCAGCTGTAGTTTTCCTGAAAGTTATACATAATGACCTGCTTCTAAAAATACTTCTTCTGCTGTGTTGGTCACACTGTCACGTGCACACATCAAGCACCACTGTGCGGCGTTACGAAGGTCACCTGCATAATGTCACTGAACCCTATAAAACTTCATGTTTTACCTGCTTCAAGCTTTTTGGAGGTTTCTTGTTTCCAGCTGTTATTGGCAAAAAAAATGCAAAGTGACTCGCTGAGCGTGGCCAAGATATGAGATAAGTTGGTGACTGGCAAGATTTCTCTGGTTGGAGGAGACCCAATATTCCATCCAATGCCAGAACTGTTACTGTCTGTAGAAAAACTGAATGAAATCTTACGATTTCTCACCAGATATCTGAGGGGTGGGAATCTTCGCACCTTTTTCACCTCCGATTTGATTCCGATGCATCTTAAAGACATAATTGATTACCTTCCAATGCATTTTTCTAGAAAAACGAACCAAGGGGGATGTTGGCAGCTTGTTTTCCGTTCTGACAGTGAAATAACACCGACATCAGCATATTCTGAGTCGCTAACAAAAGAAAAACACGAGGTAGCACCTTCCTGTGAAGAGTGAGGAGTGATGTAATCAATTATTCTCTGCACATATAGAGCCAGTGGGATGCCATCTGTCAATCATCAATATGTGCAGGAGTTAAATAGGATTATGTTGCAGTGGATGGCATCACATGTTAGATGAATCCTTTCTTAAAAAGAAATGATGCTATGGCTTTAGGTTTAGGTGCTGGAGGGGAATAAAATGTTGAGATATCTTCCAGATGGGATGTTGTCTCATAGTGAAAAAGCTCTGGTTCTCAGACTCAATATGGATGCAAATTCTTTACCCTTTCATGGAAGCTTTGATCGGGCTCCCTGGGCCCCTCGTTGGCAGCAATTACAACCATTTGTTTTACGTTATATTGATCTATCTTCCCAAAATATTTAAGTTCAGCTCCATAGAATTGAAATTGCTTCCATATCGGCCGTCTCTGCTATATACAAACGTCCTTAAAGTATCCAGGTGCTTCGCTACTGCTTTTTCTAGTTGCATCTTTTGTGTTCCATCAATTAATTATTCTATGAACATAGAGAAAATCAGTTTTTGATTTTTGTGCATTAATTCACAATCTTCTCCATCTGCATCTTGATCCATTTGAGGTTTTCTTCTTCTCTCTCCAAACCTAAAACACAGATATCCTTATTTACTGTATGTCTGACATATTCATGCTGGAGTAAAAGTGATTTCAGAATTAAAGCAACACCGGAGAAATTTGTGAATCTTTGTGCTTGTGACTCATTTCGAAGGCCTGCTTTTGGGCTGAGATATCGCAGTTCACGACTTTGGTTTCTACCCCCCGCACCGCATAGATCCCATTTCTGTGGGGTCAGAGTGCACGGTTTGGCTGTGCATGTGTGGGGCTCACACAGAGATTAGTTTGCATGATGGTGGTGTTACATCCCACTGCTGTAGGCGGAGCCAACGAGCCAGAAGTAGGAGGAGCCAATGAGCCAGAGGTAGGAGGAGCCAACGAGCCAGAAGATGCCAAGTTCTTTGGAATAGAATAATACTTTATTCATCCATTCAAATTAGTCGAGTAGCTCAAAAAAAGGATAAATATTTACAATGATTTCATACTAAACAGTAATAATAATCACTGTTAAAAAGGCTGATGGCCGTGGGGACAAAGGACCTCCTGAACCTCTCAGTCCTGCAGCCTCTCACTGCAGCTGCTCCTCTGACCTGCCGGGATGCTGTGGAGAGGATGTTCATTATTACCCAAAACAGAATCATTTCCTCCTCATCTGTTGCTCCACCACAGAACTGAGAGGCTCCAGTCTTCTGCCTGCAGCAGAACTGACCTTTAGTCACTTTAAGGGCTGTTCTTGGGTGAAAGCGTTTAGTCTCTGGTGGAAGATTTGCACAGAGTCGTTAACATTTGACCACGATGGAGTACAGACTCCTCTGGGAACATTGAGCATGTTTCGAACTCTAATTTCTGGTGTAGAAGTCTAGAAATGATAATTCAGAGATGGAATAAACGGCTCAGTTTGAGTTATTTTGCTCTGGACCTCCGGTTTCCTCGTCTTAGGTGTTGTTTGGTTTTATTTAGTCTTTCCTCCTCTTCGCTCCCCCCCAGGTTTAATACAGCTGATGTCCAGCCTCACACATTTCCCCCTTTCCTCACAGCCCTGGGCTTTGTGAAACATGCATGTTCCTGTGCACTGTGTCTGGTGTGGGGATGACAGGAGGCTGGAGAGCATGCTGGTGCAGGGATGTTCCCTGCTCACACATCATCAGCGCAGCCGCTGACATGTGAATCACAGTTCAGCCAGGCGGAAAATTGCCAGCGGCCTGTTAATAGGGTGCCGTTAACCAGGGGAAGACTGGAAAGAGGGAGCGTCCATTAGTGTGTTAATGTGTGCATGTGCCACCAGGCAGAAGCTTTGTGAGGCTGAACCATAGAAAGGTTTTAGTTGCACAATAATACTTCAGTTGGTATGCAGAGAACCACCTGTATGTTTCTGTATTTATCAGACGCTTTGATCCAAAGAGACTTACAAATGAAGATATAACAGCTTTATAAAAAGCTAACAATAAGCTACATAGAAGGAACCCAGGAGTCCGACTCTGTCAGAGGGGACAGAGTAGAGATAGGGTGCAGGCATAGAAGGAAGAGCAGAAAGACTTTATTATTCACGTTTTAGCAGTTATTTGGTTAATTTAAGTGCAGATGTTGTCACAAACGCGCATCATCAACCACATCATTATGAAATGTTAGTTGACAAATCCATTTTTAGACAAAATGTGACCTTTTTTTGTAGAATTTTGGCTAATTTTCGGGTCCTACTTGCACCAAGGATTTTCTTTTGGGTGCCAGGATTCTCAATATTGACCTTAAAGTCAGAGTAAAACTGAAATAACTGCAGAAAAATGTGTTATGAACTATTCGGTCAAGCATAGAGTTTCTGTTTCTGTATTTAGCAGACGCTTTTATCCAAAGCGACTTACAAATGAAGATATAACAGCTTTATAAAAAGCTAACAATAAGCTCCATAGAAGGAACCCAGGAGTCCGACTCTGTCAGAGGGGACAGAGTAGAGATAGGGTGCAGGCATAGAAGGAAGTGCAGAAAGATAAAGTGCAGAGATAGAGGGGGGAGGGAAGTACAAGGTAAGTGCTGGGATAGGAGATGCTCTCTGAAGAGCTGGGTTTTCAGGAGCTTCTTGAAGATAGACAGGGACGCCCCTGTTCTGGTAGCGCTCGGTAGGTCATTCCACCATCGTGGGACGACACATGAACAGAGTTTGGATTGTCTTAGGCGTGGTGTAGGAGCTGCTAGACGACAATCCTGGGACCAACGGAGGGACCCAGTTGGGACAGAAGCCTTTGCAAGAGCCTTCAAGTAGATGGAGCCGTTCCATTAAGCTCTTTGTAGCTAACATCAGGGACTTGAATCTGATGCTAAGGGCAGCCAGAGGAGCTCAATGAACAGAGGGGGGGCGTGTGTTCACCCCTCTGTATATGAGACGATCGAGGCGTCATCGTTTTCAGACAGCTGATTGATCTCAGTGACAGCAAAGTATCAGCAAAGCAACTAATTATCAGGAGAGAAAACCAGAAAAGTCCATCTCATTGTGTTATAAAAGGCTAAGAGCTTCATCATGATGGATAAAAGTGTTAATAAGACTGTTAATACCGTCTCTAAAGATCCTTCCACAGACTGTGGAGCTAAAGAGAGGAAATTACAATAATATTTCCACCTTTAATTAATGATAGTCCAGGAATCCTTTGAGAATTTTAGGGTAGAAATGGACACGAGGGAGAGAAATAATAGTATCGGGTACCTTTGCTGGTTGAATTGTGAGTTAAAACCTTTTGAGCTCAGACTCGTGTTTCCTGAGGAGAAAAGGAAATTGCAACGTCTGCCGCTGTGCTGCAGGAATAATTCAGAGTTGGAGGAAATGAGCAGCTGTAAAATGGTGCTTTTTGTGTGTAATAACTCATTATCATAAGGAGTCGCTCTGCTTGCACATTCCTGTTCTCTGCAGTCGGGTTTGTGGTCTCTTTTTTCTACATTTACCACATCTGCAGCTTCTGATTGTATTCAGGATAATTCTTCAGAAACCTACAAATTCTACATCCTCTCCCTCCATTTGTCTAGACCAGGGGTCGGGAACCTTTTTGACTTAGAGAGCCATGAAAGCAAAAAATTTGGAAATTTTTTTCAATGAGAGCCATATAATATATCTTAAAAGTGAATTCAACTAAATGTCAGTATAATAAGCCTCTGAATTCATTAGCATATTATATTAGCATATTATTTATTAGCATACTCGCCATCTGTGAATGGTTTTCCGTTCCTCACTATTGCTAAAGATCCAGCAAAGCTAGCAGAGTTATAGCCACCTTGCCGGGTTGCTGCTGGCTCGCTTGTACCCTGCTCAGTAGCTCTAGCTTGTACCCTGCTCAGTAGCTCTAGCTTGTACCCTGCTCAGTAGCTCTAGCTTGTACCCTGCTCAGTAGCTCTAGCTTGTACCCTGCTCAGTAGCTCTAGCTTGTACCCTGCTCAGTAGCTCTAGCTTGTACCCTGCTCAGTAGCTCTAGCTTGTACCCTGCTCAGTAGCTCTGGCTTGTACCCTGCTCAGTAGCTCTAGCTTGTACCCTGCTCTGTAGCTCTAGCTTGTACCCTGCTCAGTAGCTCTGGCTTGTACCCTGCTCAGTAGCTCTGGCTTGTACCCTGCTCAGTAGCTCTGGCTTGTACCCTGCTCAGTAGCTCTAGCTTGTACCCTGCTCTGTAGCTCTAGCTTGTACCCTGCTCAGTAGCTCTTGGCACGCTTTCTTTCTGCTGTCTCCTGCCGGGTATTTTGATGCAAAGGTAGCATGGCGCGTGTCGAAGTGCCGCTTTACATTCGATCGTTTCATGGATGTAATTTTGTCTTTGCAAATTAGACATACCGCAGAATTTGCTCTCTCCACAAAGGCGAATTCTTCAGTCCATTCGGCCTGAAATGTACGATACTCGTCATCTTTTTTTCTTTTCGCCATCTTCTTCGTCGAAGGGTTAGCTTTGAGCTAATGACCGAGCAGACTGATTCAAAAGGGGGCGTTTACCTGTTTTACGCTGCCAACGTAGTCCAGTATCATCCAATTAAAATAATGGACAGTTGCTCCTGCAGCCCTGAACAGGACATGAAAAATCGATGGATGGATTAAAACAAGTGAGAATATTTAGTTTTATCTGCGAGCCAGAGGCAGTCATCAAAAGAGCCACACCTGGCTCGCGAGCCATAGGTTCCCGACCCCTGGTCTAGACTCTGATATAAACACCAACTTTTTTCTTTTTTGTTCAGCTAATCTGACCACAGAAATGAGAGATCTGTGCACAGATCCTCTCCTGAAGCGTCTAAGTAATGAACAAGGAGCCGTGTAACTGTTCATTTACTGCAGGGAGGTTATTCTCCTCAGCCAGCAGGAGAATGGGTCGTATTATTGTGTTATATTACATCTGTTTTAAAACACCTGTCACAGCACCAGATGCATATTAATCCACGGATATGTTGAGCCACGTCTCACTTCTTTATATTTTGCTCCCAAGCAGCCAGAACAGCCTGCTTTGTTACCTGTTTCTGACCATTTTCAGAGGAATGTGTTGTTGTTTGACCTTTGAACCGTTCAAGCAGAACAAAGTCACCCAAGTCAAGGAATCAGCAGGGTTATATGAAGCCTTAACAGACAGTCCTGAGGCTGAAAACATCTGCTTCAGTTCCCCCGGCTGCTGCAGACAGGGCTGGAGGGGGAGGCAGACGAGGTCTCATTGTGTCCTGATGGGGGGGTCCATGGCGGAGGTGCAGGTATGGAGGTGTGACAGGGAGGATGTGAGGGCAGCTGGAGGCTGGGCAGAAGCACAGACTCAGACTGAAACAGGTGAATTATATCTGAGCTAAACTCACAGCTAACGGAACAAATCTTCTCCTTCAACAAGTCCAGGATTACACCATCTGTTGCCAACAAGCACTTCCTCTGTTGCTCCATATTGTCTTAAAACCGAGTTGGGAGGCATTGGCATGTGCTCCTGCAGCCAAGTCTCATTCTGTGAATGTCCTCCTGAGCTGGACAAGCTCACCCACTTTATCTGCCGGGGATCTGGAGGTTTAAACCTCCTCTTTCTGCATCTTGCTTCTGCCCAACATTCATTTCTTCCTCAATTCGGCTGTTTAGGAATTTAAATCAGCTGTTGTTGTTTGTAAACAACTCCTCCTTTGGCAGATAACTCCTCTCAGATACCAGGAGTGGCTCCAGATCAATGCTTCAGCCACTAAAGGTGCTGCCATCTACTCTGATTATGGGTCATATTTGCTTAAAAATGACGGTCTCACTGAAGAAAATGTACATATTTAGTGTAAATAAGTCACCAAATGAAATGACAGGATGTTGTTCATTAGGATTTTATTTTTGGAGGCAAATCAATGAATATATGTACTTTATACAGTATATGAGGAGCACATCTCTACAGTTTCATAATGTAAACAATCTCTGAAGAGAAATGTATTCAGTTTAAAAGGAAGCCGTAGTCTTCTGTTTTAAACTATTTACATGAATTAAAATATAATTTATAACATCAGATACTTTAGCTTCTATGAAACTAGATTTTAACAATTCAAAAATACTGAAATGCCTTTGTCTCCACATTCTCAAGACTTATGAAATCACACAACAAAGGAAAAAAAAACACCATTTAAAGACATCCAAACTAAGTGGCATATAAATAAAAAAAAAAGCAAAATAAAACCAACATATGTAAAAATATAAAATCTCACTAGCAGTATTTACCTTTTGTTTACCAAAAACTAAGTTAAAAAAAAGAAAAGATCATTTGTGAATTTGATAGTCATTAGATGTAAATAGACAATGAAATCAATAGTAATGAAAAACAACGTATGCCCTTTATGTCAACCGAAAGAACAGAGAAAACAAACCACCCACACATTATTTAGCAGATCTGACAGTTTACAGTCCCTACCGAGCGTAATCCATTAGCTTCTGTGACGTTTCCGTGTGACACAGCTGAAAACGGGTGGAATCTGAGGCTTTTCTGTCCTGTTGGGGGCTAATCTGATGCTGAAGCAACACTGAGTGACTCAAACAAGTGTTTTAGTGGAAACACGACACCTATACCACAGAATCTGAAGAGTGAGCCGTGCCCAAACGTGCTCTTTATCGTTCAACTTTCTTTCTTTTTTCTTTTTTTTTTTTTTGGTCAACTTGCCTATCAAGTTAAGTTAAATGTTTTTCTCGCCATTTGTCTGAAACGAAGAGTGGAAAGAAAAGGTATTGCATCGTGATGAGGGTAATTCCCTTTGGAAGTTTCTTTTTTTTCCTTTTTATTTGGATTCATTTGCCGCTGACGGCGGTTATGTTGAAATGTGTCACGTGTTCTCAAAACACTGAGGAGAATGATCAACATCAAAGTTTTCTATAAGAAAGTATATAATCATCTAGATATCTACACAAACACACAAATATATATTTATATATATATATATATATATGTATATACCTTTTTATAATATGGCTATTGAAAAAAGTTTTAATTACGTCAGTAATTATTCAATAATAAACCACACTGGATTGGAAAGGAGTTTAAACGGTAATAATAAAAGCTCGTGGTAGCTTTGTTTCCATTTTTAAGGCTCGCCGTTATGAAATTGGGACAGTTTCGATGTCACTGAACTCTAGAAGAACGGAGAACGGTACCCTCACAGGCACGGAGGCGGTCGCCGTAGAAACCCCGTCATACACTGCAGATTCCAGGGAAAGACGGAGTAAGCTCCTCCTTCACAGACACCAGCGTTTCATTTTGGTCATGGGTGAGAAAGTCTGGAGGCGCACGAACGCCGCCGCCCGGGGGGGCGGAGGCTGGGATTTCTACAGCGTCAACCTCAATATTTCTGGGGGTCAAACCAGTGAAAAGTTCCTGTTGTTTCCCGCTTCTCCTCCCTGCCACATTCCTTTACCAGAGTCATAGTTATTGTAACGAAAGCAACTCTCATTTAAACTAAACCTGTGCACCATCAAAATGTGGTGATAACCAACAGCTTTCAATGAGAATAAAACACATGGGTGGGTGTATTAGTGCGTCCCAGCTGACCACATTCTTCTTCTTCTGATGCCAGTCTACATCCAGCAGCCCACCTCTCTGTACATTATTAGCTCAGCGTTTCCTCTTCGAAAGGCTGTCATGAAATTATCACGTATTGCATCTGAAATTGCTTATTAGGAAAAAAAGAAAGTGAACCTTCTCCTGATGGTCTAAAGGGATACTTTCATCCTTTTTTTTTCGTCATCTTTGCTACAGATTTGGACTTTGTGTGAAGTCATTTTCCCTTCATTTCCTTCCTGCACTGAACAAAACGAACATATTAAAACAAAACCGACCGTCTGATTAGTAATCCACTGACCCGCCACCTTTAAAAAATAAAACACACGATACATTTTGTTTACAATGAGGCATAGTGCTATATACACATTATATATTCATATATTATATTATCTTTTTTCATATGTAAACCAGCACATTCTCTCACTTTTTAGTAGTATACATACTAAGCACAAATACTCATTCAGTTGTTCACAATTAAAAAGCGTCACCTTGTTTTTAATCAGTATGTATAGCACTAAAGTGTTTCTGTTAGTTTTAGACATCAGTGAGCCTGAAAGGTGCATCCTCAGACTTGTTGAATTGCTGTTACTTTAGTTTTGAGCACTGAATAAGGCGCCTTTGTACTTAGTGTGCGTTCCTAATAAAGTCAAAGGAGAATCAAGTGATGTAAACATTCAATTTTTTGTGTGTGTGTGTTGATTAGTTGGAGAAGAGACGAGGAAGAAGGTGGGGAGAGGGGGGATTATCTGTGGAAAAGCTGAGACTTTATCATGGACTGGGACTGGGAAAGAGGCCTTGATCCCACATGGAGTCAGAAGGGTTAAAGTTAGAGATGGAGTCGGGCTGTTTTAGTCGATTATGTAGGCAGGGAGAGGGAGAGCAGGGGGATCGGGAGGAGTGGCGCGTCCCAGAAGAAAATATGAAGATTAGGAATCCTCACTGAGCGCATTCAAGGACCAACCAGCCCCCAGACCGCCGCTCAGCCCCTCGCTGACCGGCGAGCAGCGTCCGACTCGAACACGAGACAAAGACGAAACATTCAGCAACACGAGGACAAACGGTCGAGACGCCAACAAACGGACACGCTAAAAACCGCCATGAGGCAAGCCGAGGACAGACCGGAGCAGAGATTATTCAGCTTTACCACCTTTAACTGCTCATCGGCTGAGGAAACCAAACTGAGAGGAGGGGAGGGGGGAGAGCATCCAACAGAAATGAGCCGGGATGGATGGATGTGAGGTAGAGATGCTCATCTGATACAGTACCTCTCAGATGACAAGTCGGATTCTCAGCCGACTGCTCTTCTTTTCAGACGATCCCTTGCTTGTTCCCTGGCTGTGGGTTACTGGCAGGCTTTGGAGGCTCTCTCCCTTTGCAGGGCGTGCTGCTACTGGCTGCTACAGGAATGTAAATCAGGTGCTGCCCGGATAAGCCTCTCTCTAAGCAAGTCCACTTTTTTAAAAGCACCAAAAAGCTCCACAATCTTTGGACAGGCGGAAGTGTGGGGAAACACGATGATTACATTCAGCTTCTTAAATACATTCTATTTGAATCTGCAGTCTCTCTCTGGCCATGACCTCCTTCTGTGGGTGGATATTTTCAAAGCCTCGGTGTTATCAGCAGCTTTTTGACACGACTTTTGAATGGTTGCTGAACAGAAAATGAGCTTCAGGCTCCATCGGCTGTGGAGCGTCATCAGAAGGTGGCGGTACGGTCTATTTAATGGACCGTAAACCAGGTGGCGGTACAGTCTATTTAATGGACCGTAAACCAGGTGGCGGTACAGTCTATTTAATGGACCGTAAACCAGGTGGCGGTACAGTCTATTTAATGGACCGTAAACCAGGTGGCGGTACAGTCTATTTAATGGACTGTAAACCAGGTGGCGGTACAGTCTACTTAATGGACTGTAAACCAGGTGGCGGTACGGTCTATTTAATGGACAGTAAACCAGGTGGCGGTACGGTCTACTTAATGGACTGTAAACCAGGTGGCGGTACAGTCTACTTAATGGACTGTAAACCGGGTGGCGGTACAGTCTACTTAATGGACTCTAAACCAGGTGGCGGTACAGTCTACTTAATGGACTCTAAACCAGGTGGCGGTACAGTCTACTTAATGGATTGTAAACCAGGTGCCGGTACAGTCTACTCAATGGACCGTAAACCAGGTGGCGGTACAGTCTATTTAGTGGACCGTAAACCAGGTGGCGGTACAGTCTACTTAATGGACCGTAAACCAAGTGGCGGTACAGTCTATTTAATGTACCAAAAACCAGGTGGCGGTACAGTCTACTTAATGGACTCTAAACCAGGTGGCGGTACAGTCTATTTAATGGACAGTAAACCAGGTGGCGATACAGTCTACTTAATGGACCGTAAACCAGGTGCCGGTACAGTCTATTTAATGTACCAAAAACCAGGTGGCGGTACAGTCTACTTAATGTACCAAAAACCAGGTGCCGGTACAGTCTACTTAATGGACTCTAAACCAGGTGGCGGTACAGTCTACTTAATGGACCGTAAACCAGGTGCCGGTACAGTCTATTTAATGTACCAAAAACCAGGTGGCGGTACAGTCTACTTAATGGACCGTAAACAAGGTGGCGGTACAGTCTATTTAATGGACCGTAAACCAGGTGGCGGTACAGTCTATTTAATGACTGTGTGGAAGTAAAAGCTGCTGTTTCCTGGGCACGTTTTCATCATTCTTTCATATATAACTATTGATCGTCCGTGTGAGTAAATGTTAGAACTTAGAAATTAAAAACATAAAAACTTTTATGCTAAATTTGATGCGTTTCCATCAACGTTTTTTAGAAACCGTTCAGCAAACATTAGAAATGATCCCGTCCTTTCCTGCTTTTAGAAAGTAAATATGGTATTAAGTACTAACTTTTATGGCTTCAGTCGACCGTCTAACTGGATTACGGTCCAGGTTTTCATGTATTGTAAACAGTCTTGTTTTAGTCAGACTAACACTGATTTACTCTCTTCACTATTTGCAGTAAAAGCTAATTGGTGTATCCGGTTTTATTTCTGGTACCGTTTGTTCCAGCCATGCGTAACGTTGCATCTGATGACTGCTTAAAAGGAATTCTGTTCGGTGAAACTTAAAGATTTTGCTGTAATTTTGAATCCCAGCTAATGAGGTTTGTTACATTTTGCATTTTCTATCAACTGGATATTCCTGTAATATTCAAAGAGGCATCATTTGAGGCTTAAAGCACCTTTTTAACTCGGATATCAGTCTAATACTGACCCTGAAACACGTCTTCACGTGATTCTAATTGTTACTTTTTCTAATTTAGGGCCATTTCAGGCCTGCAACAGGAAGCTGGAGGTCCGAATAATCTGTCGTTATTTTGAGGCTAATTCACAACATTCAACACGAGAGCTTTTTCTGCCTCTTTGGGAAATGAATGAAAATGATCCCGTGTTTTAGGGGGAGTCTGAACTTGAACATATGACTGATCAAAGGGAGCCTGCAGCAGCCAGTAGAAGAAGCCCAGATGGGCAGAGTTGGAGATGAGTTATCGGGGAAAGGTGAAGGACAGCAGAGACAGTTACCTCCTTACAGTGCATAGATCAAATCAAGGAAGCACTACAATTACAAAGAAGAAAAAAAAAATCATGTTTTTTTTCTTCATTTTAGACTTGTAAACTTGTTCAGTCATCCGTTGATTACGTTAATGTTACTTTGTTATATTCTTTGTCCATGACACACACACAGTAAGTTTTAAAATTTTATAACATCCACAATTTTTCGCTAAAACAAAGCAGTTTTTTTTCCTGGTAATACGAGCGGACAAGCGAACGCAGCGCTGCAGGTTCGCCGCCCCGTAACCGTAAAGAGGGAGGATTTTCTTTTCTTTTTTTTTTAAAAAAACAGAACGAAGAACACACACACACGCAGGAACACACACCACGACGACCAACGCAACGCGGGGATAGCAAGGATTTGCTACAGGTCTCTCACGCCCACTTTTCCAAGGCAGGGCAATGATGTCACCGGTACAGACAGGAAGCAGCTTGGTTGTTACGGTTGTTCAGTGGAGAAAGTTTTGTTTATAGCTGTTTAAAGTCCTTTTTTTTTCCTCCATTGTCTCTGAACCGGACTCCCAGCGGCGTCCTCGTTTTTAAGCAGTATCCTCCGGTGAAAGAAACTTAAAAAACAAGGTCCTTGTTACTTTATTCCAATGGTAAAAATGTAAACATTTTGCGAGGTTGCCTTGCATGGAGGTACTGAGAGGCCTGTGTGAGGGCAGACCTGTTGTCGGAGGGGTGCTGCTGCAGTTTACTAAGGCTGGCCAGTCAGCAGCGCTGTACTGTCAACGGTGCAGGGACTTCTGGGCCTCCTTCAGCAGAGTGTCAAAGTCCAGTGCATCGTATTTACTCTTCACAGGGCCGGGGCCGGCCTCGTCTGAAACAGAGAAACCAGTCACAACACAAGCTTCTTACACTTGGACTGTAAGCTTCAGTCTAAGCAAGAGTTAAAATTAGAATTCTGACGCCCAAATCCCTAAATCTAAGCTTTTTCTGCAGATGGAAGAAGAGGAAGAAGAGACCAAGACGTCTGTTCAGAGGGAAACTGAGATTTTCTACAGGTAGTTTAGTTAATCGCGGCTCGTTCTTCGGTTTCTTATTATTTTCCGGTCCTGAAGTGCTTTCAAACTTCTTTCTCTTATTGTCCAACTTCTTCAATGAAGTCTCAATTCAATTAGATTGTGACCCAAAGTCTCATTAGATCAAATAAACCCGACTCCATTAAGGTCATGTCCAGCTGATTTAAATGGTCTTTGGGTTAATTACGGTGTTCCACAGGGTTCTGAACTCGTACCACTTCTATTTCCTTTACATGCAAATTTACATTGTTTTGCAGATGATGCCCAGCTTTAATCGTCTATAAAACCTGAGGAAACTTGATACCTGAAAGCTCTAAATTCAGGCAGAACCATTTGTTTTTAGCCCTAAAAATCTCAGATTCTCTGGCCAAACATAAACAGACGGCATTGCCTTGACCTCCAGTGATTTCTCCTTTAATTCACACCCCGAAGGACCTTTTAGACTTTTTTTAGGCTTAAAACTAATTATGAACTCTGTATTTGCAACATTCCCTTTAATACTTTCATCACACTTTAGTTCACACTTCTAACTCTTTTTAAAGCTATTTTTATTCTCAAAATGTATTCAAAGCAACCTGACAAAGCAGAAAAAGAATCCTAAGCTGCTACTTTGGGCTTTAGGATGTCGATGCTTGTTGTTGATTACCGAGATCGATGTAGCGTTTCCTCGTCAGCCTCCTGAGGCCGGCGTTCCCGTTCTGACACACCGTCTCCCGTTCTCTCCGGTGTCTTTGAACACCTGCCTGCCGAATCTTTATGACCCCGCAGCGTTCCCTGCAACCACACAGGAAGGTGAAAATACAGCAAAGCATGCATGTGACACGCCTAAAAGTCTGTTTTTTCTCTCCCACACGAACCATTTCAGTGCTGTATTAGTTTAAAATGAACAAGAACGAGGTCTGTCTGCAACAAAAAGGCTTTAAATTCACATTTAATCTGCCTCCACAGGGAAAATTAATCCCATTCTGACTGTTCAGGAGCCTAAGAACTGAAAGCAGGACAGTGTTGATCAGAGTCTGTTTTTTCTTTCTGAGCAAAGATAAAACTCCTGGTGCATATTTATCGGGACACTCACTCGTTGCAGATGATGACCTTGCACTCCTCCGTGTTGCCGAAAACCTGGAAGCGTTTTCTCAGCATGTTCTGGGTGACGCTGGTTGGCAGGTTGTGGATGTAAAACACCTGGCAGTTGTCCTGGCAACAGGGGAACCATGGCAACAGTCAGGACAAAGGACAACAATCCAGAATACTGATAGATGTTTGAGCTAAAGGAGGCAGGCTGAGTGGGCCGCGGCGCCCTGTGGTTCTGCCCTCTGATGGAGTCTGATACTCCAGACCTGAGCGCACTTTTCTGTGTTTACTGACATTTAGAGGCCTGAACAGTTTGCTAAGGCTGTGAATTCTAAAGGCTGAGCGGCGTACCTCGTCAGACTTGGCTTTGTTCCTCTGTTTGTCGTCAGGACAGAGCTCCGAGTTCTCACTGAAGGAGGAAGCAGAGGAAAAAGAAGGCGAAAGTTAAATATCACATGTGAGAAAGCAGCTGAACTGCTGCCGTTAAGCATCTCTGTTCTTAAGGCCTCACATTTTTCCACATCACCTGATCGTTTGACCTCATTCAGAGTGAAACTGTCAAGTCAAACTACATCAGATTCAGTGAACTTTGACAGCTGCATCTCCACATTTGGCTGAAAACCTTCACCAGCACAGGAATAACACGAGTTTTGACCCTATTAACTCAGACAGTACGGCTTTCAGCTGATGAGAGGTTTAAGAACAAATCCAGTGTAGATCTGCTGAAACATTAGAGCAGATTTAACGACTGAATGCCTCTGCTGCACAGTTCAATGCAGGCAGAGAGTGGCTGAAAGGTGGTTTCACCTTAAATTCTAACATATCAGGACATAGAAATCATCTGGTCCTCATCAGGTTAAATACAACCTCACATGGCATGAGATTATTTAATTAAACAAAAACTAAGTGAACCCCTGATCCTCACATTTGACTCTAGAATACTTTGGTATCCAGAGGAGTTCATGGTGGACTCAATGACTGCAAGGTGCCCAGGTCCTGTGGCTGCAGAACCAGCCCAGATCATCAGCCCTCCACCACCGTGCTTGACAGCTGGTATGAGGTGTTTGTGCTGATATGCTGTGTTTGGTTTCCTCCAAACGTGCTGCTGTGCATTAGGACCAAACATCTCCACTTTGCTCTGGTCTGTCCAAAGGACATTGTTCCAGAAGTCTTGAGCTTTGTTCAGATGCAGCTTTGCAAACCTAAGCTGTGCTGCCATGTTCTTTTTAGAGAGAAGAGGCTTTCTCCTGCAGCCCTTCCAAACAAGCCATCCTTGTTCAGTCTTTTTCTAACTGTGCTGCCATGACCTTTAACCTTTAACATGCTAACTGAGGCCTGTAGAGTCTGAGATGTAGCTCTGGGCTTTTTCACCTTGGGGTGACCTTTAACCTTTAACATGCTAACTGAGGCCTGTAGAGTCTGAGATGTAGCTCTGGGCTTTTTCACCTTGGGGTGACCTTTGACCTTTAACATGCTAACTGAGGCCTGTAGAGTCTGAGATGTAGCTCTGGGCTTCTTCACCTTGGGGTGACCTTTAACCTTTAACATGCTAACTGAGGCCTGTAGAGTCTGAGATGTAGCTCTGGGCTTCTTCACCTTGGGGTGACCTTTAACCTTTAGCATGCTAACTGAGGCCTGTAGAGTCTGAGATGTAGCTCTGGGCTTCTTCACCTTGGGGTGACCTTTAACCTTTAACATGCTAACTGAGGCCTGTAGAGTCTGAGATGTAGCTCTGGGCTTCTTCACCTTGGGGTGACCTTTAACCTTTAGCATGCTAACTGAGGCCTGTGGAGTCTGAGATGTAGCTCTGGGCTTTTTCACCTTGGGGTGACCTTTAACCTTTAACATGCTAACTGAGGCCTGTAGAGTCTGAGATGTAGCTCTGGGCTTCTTCACCTTGGGGTGAACTTGCTGGGACGTCCACTCCTGGGAAGATTGACAGCTGTCCTGAATGTTTTCCACTTGTGAATAATCTTTCTCTCTGTAGAATGATGGACTCCAGATAGTCTGGAAATGGCCTTATAACCCTTCCCAGACTGATGGGCTGATGATGATTAATAAATATTTCGTTCTTCACACTCTGCTTTTCCTCTTTTTAAGACCCGTTAAGAACCAGATGATCTTTTTTTTCTCTGAATATGTAGAACATTAGAGATGAAAAAGGGGCTATTCTTTAACCTTGAGCATTCAACATTAAATATTTAGTTTTACTGATGATGACGAGCTGCATTTCTGCTAAAATGTGTAAAACTTTATCCTAAATGCAGCTCCTCTCATCCTCTCTCGCCTCACCTGGAGTCTGTTTTGCTGGAGGGGGAGTCGGGACACGGGTGGAGGATGGGTGAAGGTGAGCGGGAGGCTGACGAGCATTCGGCCTCCTCCTCAGAAACCGGTGGTGTGGCAGCTGCTGACTGGCAGTCTGATGGAGGTGATGACATCACCACGGTGGTCTGCTGCTCCTGTGCTTCTATGACTTCTGTCACCAGCCTTTCCTCCACGCTCTCGCTGCCCTTTTCATCCAGTAACTGATCATCGCCTGCTTTGGGTGCAACGTCTCCCTCACTCGCTCCCTGTGTCTGGAATATGGCGCCAAGAATGGCGGCGCTACGCTTGCGGCTCTCCCCGAGGCTCAGCACGCAGTAGTCGTGGTCACCGAAGTTGCGCTGGGTGTCGGCGTCGCCCGCCTGGCCCATGCGCCGCAGCTGGGCGTACAGCTCTGTCTGTTCTGGCAGCTTTCGCTGGTGGTGGGAACGGCTCAGCCAGGATGAGCTTTTTGTGGCGTTTGAAGGCAGGTGGGAGCACTCCCCGCCGCCACCTCCGCCGTCACCGCCGCCGCCGCCCTTTCCTCCCTCTGTTGGCTTAAACAGCTCATCCTCCAGAGATTTGTGAGGGGGGGTGGTGGGAGGCGTGAGACCTGAGCGGGGAAGAGATATGCACATGAAAACAACCCCCGATAGAGCGAAATGAACCTTTATTCTTCCATCTTTGTTAAGCTAACAGACTGCAGGCTTCATTCTTATTGGGCAACTCTGTGAGATTAAGCCCATTTCCCAAATGCTTCACTATTCTCCCAGGACCCTTTACGTCTCTGCAGCCTGGAAGGAATCCTCCCGTGGAGGCTGGTCCAGAGCAACCAGTTACCTCCAGAACAAATGAAATCTCACCTGCTGTTCCACACAGATCCACACTGAGCGTCTGTTCAAAAGGCTTGGTGCTGTACTGCGCCTCTCTGGTGATGAACAAACAGAGAAGCAGAGAAGTTAAAGACGGCTCTGTCGTGCTGGTGTTCCAGCTGATGTCTGATGACTCTGAATGATGTGCCTCCCTGGCATTTCTCTCATTTCTTATCACACCAGCCACATGTCCTCTCCCCTATTCTTCCTCTATTTGTGGCTGTCTGTCTCTATTTCTACGGTTGCCATGAAAGGCAGGAGCTGCACCAACTGGATTGGCTCCAGGCAGGATATTACTTACCCTGCACAAAAAAAACAGGAAAACAAAGTTTTTTTTCCTCTTTTAGTGAGTGCTTCAGAAGACTGATTCGGTTAGAGGATGGACAGTCGCCTGGGGTTTTTACCAGAAGACCGCGGAGCTCGGTGACTGGCTGGAGCTGGACGGGGTCCAGAGTTTCGAGGTTAATTTGGAAAAGTAAGAGCAAAAAATCCCAGTTAGCCGGACAGGGGCTCAGATTCTGGATGAAAAAGGATGAATGTGGGCCTCGTTCATCTTGTTACAAGTTCAGAATCTACTTTAAAGCTTATGTTTGACCTGCATAAAGTCTTTTTGTCCCCATTCTGACTGCAGAATAACTCACACTGAGTCCCGTTTTAAAGGCTTTTACTCGGTGGTTTTCTCTCCTGGTGGCAACACGTTTGCATTTTTAATGGAGCCTGATTATGAAGCAGCGCTTTTTATAAGAAACAATCTAACAAATGGGATCAAATCAGTTTAGGCAGGTGATTAAACGCAGTAATTCACACGTTAGCAGGCGTTATGTTGTTATAGCTGTGCTCAGAAACAGCTCCCATGAAGCTGAATTCAGACACTTTAAAGGTAAACGAACGTTTTCAGTAACTATTTGCCATGGTGATATAGAAAAATGACGGCAAAGTGAGAATAAAATGTATTTTACCGTGTAATTTAACGACTTAACCACGACGTCGTCCCTGTGTGACGAGGCAGTACGTCTGAATAAGAATGTTTTTGCATTTTATCCATCAGCAGCTCTTCTGCCTCCTACAGCAGCCCAGAAGGGACAAATCAGCCACTCCTTTAGACCAGGAGAGCATCAAGTAGGTTGATGTCTGATGATTTAATTCAACTCTGATATTAATGGCGTCTGATTCACAAAAAGTAGTAAAAAAAACAACTAAATGTGTATTTTTTTAAAAATGTGAAGCAAAACGGCATAAAAGCTGTTGCCTGTTTAGTTTCTAAATACAACATAAAGGGTCTCACCTCAGTTCTATTATAAATTTAAGTAAATCCTCAGCTGTGATTTCTCTTTAAAACACCAAAATGTTTCAGTCTTTGCAAGAAATGGTCTGAAAAGGACCTGAGAGCTGATCTCAGCTGCTTCTCGATGCTACATTTCACGTGTGGCGCTCCTGGAGCTCAGAGCAGGAACTTTGCAGGTCAACGTTACCCACAGCAGGTCCTCAGAACAGTTTGTGGCATCAGAAGTGTCTAAAGTGGAAGTTTCTTTGGATGGAGATACTCACCCTGTGGGCTTTGGGTTGAGCGGCAGACAGAGGCAGGCTCGCTTTTCTGTAATCGGAATAAAACCAGTTAAACGTCTAAACTTTGGTGTCTTTCCAAGTCTAACGTGCTCTAAATCAAGTCAGTGATATGTGAGAAAGTGTCGGAGCAGACTATGTGAGATTAAGTCCAAACAGAAGCTGGGAGTGTGGTTTTTCTCACCGTGGCAGCAGGGTTTGGTCGGTTCTGTTGAGGTGGTGCCATCGCTTGACGTTAGATGTTCGGGCTGCAGCTCCGTCGTGGTTCCCCCTCCGGCTTGGGTCGGCAGGAGTTTGACTCCTGGTTGTCCTTCCTCTTTCTCCTCCTTGCTGTCCCCATCCCTCACCCGCCCAGGCCGCAACCTTTTAGCGAAGCGGCTGGGAAAGGAGGCCAGCCGCCTGGAGCGGCGAACTGAGAAAGAGCCGCTGGCCTCTGCGGGCTCCTCCAGGCTCTGTGGTGGCTCAGAGTTAAAGTTTCTCCTCTCGGATGAGGGTGAGTCTTTACAAAGCTCTGGTTTGGGGTTGGTGGAAGCTGGGGACTGGGCAGAGGCAGCACTTGTTCCACCTCTGCTGGGGCTGTGTGAGTGGGAGTATGGAGGGCTGTGCAGTCTGTAAGGCTTGCTCACATCGAAAGAGCTGCTCTGCTGCAGGAGCTCGCGTAGAAGAGAGTTGGCCTTCATCTCCCTCCGCCTGGCAAAGGCGAGCCTCCTGGGGACGCCGCTGCCTGCCCCAGTCAGGCTCCCTGCAGTCCCGGGAGCGGCCACCAGTACAACTCTGCTGTGAGAGTTTGTGGAGGCGGGGCGGGAGGCCTCTGGCTTGGCCCGAGGCCTGGGGAGGTCGCGGTCCTTGCGCTCCCAGCCCTGCTGCTTCCGCATGGGCAGGCAGTAGGTGTGCATGTAGGTGATCAGCTCCACCACTGAGTGCAGCTCCTTCTCCGAGCTGAACTGAGGCTTGGGAGGCTCGGCGGGAACCGCCACAACCGCAGCCCCCTCCACCTCGCTGCTGGAAGACTCCTCCTCCTCCTCCTCATCCTCCTCCGATTCACTGTCCTCGTCTTCCTCGTCGTCCTCCTCGGTGTCGGGAGCCGGGGTGTCCTCCATCTCCATGTCCTGGGCGGTGGTGAGGTGGCGGTGCAGCTCTGTGCACAGGCGGCCCGCGGGTCGCACCGCTCGGGGCTTTCGCTCCTGAGGGAGGTCGCTCTGGGACGCACACAAGCAAAGATAAAAGACAGGTGTCAGACTTCCTGAAACACAGAACCCAGCTTTTATTCCACAGAACACAGCTTTTATTCCACAGAACACAGCTTTTATTCCACAGAACCCAGCTGATTTCTGCAGCTTTTATTCCACAGAACCCAGCTTTTATTCCACAGAACCCAGCTTTTATTCCACAGAACCCAGCTTTTATTCCACAGAACACAGCTTTTATTCCACAGAACACAGCTTTTATTCCACAGAACACAGCTTTTATTCCACAGCTTTTATTCCACAGAACCCAGTTTATTTCTACAGCTTTTATTCCACAGAACCCAGCTGATTTCAGCAGCTTTTATTCCACAGAACACAGCTTTTATTCCACAGAACCCAGCTGATTTCAGCAGCTTTTATTCCACAGAACACAGCTTTTATTCCACAGAACCCAGCTGATTTCTGCAGCTTTTATTCCACAGAACCCAGCTGATTTCTGCAGCTTTTATTCCACAGAACACAGCTTTTATTCCACAGAACAGAAGGAAAATGGAGCTGTGGTTTATGTCTCAGACTTTTTGGAACTTTATCTTTATTTCGATAATTATGTACATTTTTCTGCATTTAAAGGCTCTGAGGCTGCTGTTAAGGTTTGCCCCTCATCTAGTTTCATCTCCTCGTGTCTCGGTTTCTTCCACCAGAAGCAGGTGAAGTAACAGGCATATATCCAACTGAGATGTCCCTGCTTCACAGCCACAAAGTTAAATCATTTATTCATTTTAAAATGTGGAATTAATGTCATGTGATCCAGGAATGGATGAGGAAGGACGGAGCGGGTGAGGAGGCACAGATAAGATGAACTCTGGGAACTATCCCAAAGGCAGATGCAGGAGTTTCTCATTGTGATGTTTCCTGTCGTGATTCACATCTGCAACAACACAATCTCAGGCTTCCGTGGATGAAACCCGGCCATTTTCTACTGATGTTTCTCTGCTTTAAACGGTGCACGACACCGTCAAACGCTGACAATGTGAAGGAAAAAGAACCGCGTTTAAAGGCGGGGGCGTATCTCCAGTTTTCAGCATCCATGAGCACACGGCAGTAAATCTTCCCCCTGACTTTGTGAAGGGATGATTCAGAGTGCAGCTGCAATAAAATGGCTGATTCTATATTACTCACACACAGCGAGATGAGAGGGAGACGCTCTGATTCACTGTTGCCCTCTTGCCCTGTCAGTCAATACTTCCACCATCTGCCACAGCAAAGCCACGCCACTCCAGAACCGCAGCCCTCACACACAGGGCCAGCGGCGGGGAGGTGTGATGGATACAGGCTTGGCTTTTCCCCAGCTGCTTCCAGCGGGTATTCTGCATCCTCCTCACTTGAGCAGAAGTCTGTGTGAAGGCTTGCCGTTCTTTGTGCTTGTACTAGATAAATGACTGGTGTTGTAATCAATGAGCACTTGAAGTACAATGCTAGCAGCTATCCAATTACTGCCAAGTCATACAGTGGCAGCCACTGTAAACGTCGTCTCCTCCCCAGCACCACATTCATCACGACCAGCAGCTGAAGGCCTCCGCCAGCTTCAAGGCTCAAAGCTTTTCTTGTAAAACATTCAGTCTGCTGCCGGTTGCAGTTTCGATGATGTTTCCCGTAAATGAAGAGAGCATCTAAGACCCGGATCTGATCCCTTCATGGTGGGAAATCCTCCTCAAAGCTGACTGAACATTGACTTTATACTTGAACTCTCCCCTGAAAGGTAACCGGATGATGTCACCACGTTTTGTTTCGACGTACAGTGAAGCCAAACTTTGTTTATACTGTAGCTTGACTTTTCCATTCAGTTGCACCACTGTCATTGTCCCATTATTCAGGCATGAGTGGGAAGTCGATTTATTGACCGACACATGTCCTGCTCCACTATGAAAGGTGGAGATGGGACCAAAACAACCACCTAGCAGCAGGTTGGTGCCATGTTGAGTCTTTTTTTGACCGCAGCGGTGACTGGAGTCAGTTTAAGTCACACAGCAGACCGATAATATGACTGGATTCATATTTTCCTGACATGAGGCAAAGCTGCAGAGAAGCTCTGCAAAGATATCAGACTTTCACTGCAAAATGATGGCGACACCGATCAATAGAAAAGCTGAAATAAATCTGTCAGACTTATGAATCTGAACAGAATCCCACTGAAAACAAGAGGAAAGGAACTTCTGATCCTGTCCAAAAGCCAAACTCTATTCCATAAAGTTTTCATTTGTCAGTGTGAGATCATACATGAAGTGTATTAACAGGAGATATTTACAGGCTGCTAACCGTGGCCTTAGCTCGCCACCCTGGCAGGAAGCGGTTTGGAGGATGCAGGAATGAGGCATCAGCCAGAAAACACAGAGATCTGCAGCCTCCACAGAAGTCTCAGCTTCTAAATAAAGGGAGATTCTTCAAATGCTTTCAGTCATTTGCTCCTCACCTTTGCCACAGGTCTGACTGGCCGCAGGCGCAGGCTTCTGTTGCCGTAGCGATGGCCATGGAGTCCATCTTTGTGTACGTCGATGCCCGTGGGGACGTTGGGAGGAGTCAGCAGGAGCTTCTTCAGCTGCAGAAAACATATGAAAAGGCGTAAATTAGACATCTGCAGGCTGGCATCCATCAGGCTGCTAAATGAAGGCGTGTTAGTGCTTGGATTCTCCTGGATTCTGGAGCCCTGCTCTGGTTTAGTGAAGGAATAATGGTAGATAACTGCGGGGCTACGTCTGATGAGCTCATCAGGAGATGACAAGGCAAAGGAGGAATGTTTGGATGCAGTAAATCAGTCAAATCCGAGATTAAAACAAGAAAAAGGAAACATTTGACTCTTTTTTCCCCCAGTTTTTAATCTATATTCTGTCAGCTGTTAATGCTCCGCAGATGGATGTTTGTATCAGGGGATAAGGAGGAAAAGGCCATGATACTGTACATTTATCACTTGACTAAAGCTGGCAGCTCCATGGCCCGTTTGTGCTGGATTCAGCCATTTTCTCTCCTCAGAACGTGACGCTCCGTCCTCTCTCCATCATTCTCCATCCGACCTAACGCACTGTTTGATTCTGACTTCTTCTTCTTCTTCTATTCTCTTCTTTTTATTTCTTTATTTCCCCATGACCTTTCATGCTGTCACATCAACTTTGCCCTCTTTCTCACACTCTATCCATTCTTTTCCACTCCTCTTGTTCCTTTAGATCAAAACAAACCTTCCTGGGTATTACCTTTCAGTCGGATACCAACCCAACCGCTCCGCTTTCTCCTACCTTCCTTTCATTACCTTTTTCCCATCTGTGTATTCATCCACCCATTCATCCCAGTTCTTGGCTTTATGACAGGGCTATCAGTTGATATAAAATCAGCTTAAGGAGCAAATCTCCCACTAAGCTTTGCAGCTTTTGCTACAGTAGATGGTGCAGAAAACACAGATGTGATAGGAATGAGGATTGGAGGAGCTCTGGGTATAGATGGTTCACTAAATGCAGTATCCCCCCCGGTCATTTTGCAGCTCTGAATCTCTTGGGAGATGGAGGCATCTTGCCTGCCTTTGTGAACAATTTCATCCCCTCTGATGATGGCTGGAGCTTCAGTAAAAGGTGGTTTGGCCACAGGAATGTAAATGAGAGAGGAGTTGTTGTTCTGCTGGTTCCAACAGCAGCTGTGCAGCTTTAATGGGAACAATCACAACCCCGGTTTAGTCTTTCTGTCACATCTTTACCTTTAAAGTCTACTTTAAACCGCCTACTTCTGCATACTCAGCTTCCTGTGTGGACAGGCGCTGGGAGGGCCGCAGCCAATCAGAGTTCAGCTCCACGCCAGCTTGTTCATTGGCAGATTTTCAACGCAGTCACTGGAAAACCTCCTTGGAAATTATAACCTTTTGGCTCACACCAAAAGCAGCGTGAGCGGCCAGCTGCCGTTCATTTTCAATGTAAGCTGGCGTTGTGAGCTTCAAGAGCTTCAAGAGTTGAGAAAGGCTCAACTTTATGCAAATGAGCAGTGACGCTACACGACGACAGCCAATTAGGGCCGATCTGGATTCCGAAGGCGGAAAAAAAGGCAGAAAACGGCAGAGAGCAAACGAATAATGCAAAATAAAACCCCAATAATTTAACATTTTTAAGCACTAACTGTATTGATCGGACAAATAAAAAGCTATGGCTGTTATTCCTGCGTGTCTTTGGGAGGTGGATGGATCGGGTTCTGCCCGGTGCTGTAATGGTTCTCTGGGTCGGTGCTGGACACAGACGGGGATTTTGTGAATTAGCATTAGCTTTGGCCTTCATGCAGTCCTCGTATTTAGGTTTGTGATGTTTTTTCAGGTGATTTCAGGTGAATTAGAAACAAGTCCAGAGAATGGCTGTCGCCCCGTTTCGAGGCTCAAGCTCCTCGCCGTCCCCAGATGCTTATTCTGCTGGATTCTTCTCGGCTTTCTCTTGTTCTCATCAGTCTAACCGGCGGCTCACACCAAAAGCGTCGTGAGCAGCCAGCTGCCGTTCATTTTCAATGTAAGCTGGCGTCCATGAGCGGCCGGCGTTGTGAGCTTCATGAGCTTCAAGAGTTGAGAAAGGCTCAACTTTATGCAAATGAGCAGTGACACTACGCGACAACAGCCAATTAGGGCCGATCTGGATTCCGAAGGCGGAAAAAAGGTGGAAAAAAGGCAGAAAAAGGCGAAAAAAAAGTGGAAAAAAGGCAAAAAAAGGTGGAAAAAAAGTGGAAAAAAGGTGGAAAAAAGGCGAAAAAAAAGTGGAAAAGGGCAGAGCGCAAACACAAAGAAACACAAAGAAGGCCCAGATTAGGATCCATGGTGAAAGAGGGAACCGATGTATGGATGGATTATTATATATATCTGCTAGTTGCTATACATATAAGCCCCGCCCCTTTGGCCGCTTCCGGCGGCAGAAGAAGTAGAAGCGGCGGGTTGTGAGCCCCCGGTTAGCTTTAAACTCAGCAAAGTGTGTGATGTGCAGGTTTGGACAGAGACGAAGGAAGGAGGAAGGAGGAAGTGGACGTCTGGGCTTCTCTGCTCAGGCTGCTGCCCCCGTGACCCCTGACCCCCGGAGAGGCGGCACATTCACACCTTTACAGGTGACAAGCTCTATAAATGTCCCATAAGGACTGACGGTTCCCCACCATTAAAGGTTGAATCTCTGTAAATCAAACGGAAGAAGCAGCAGCAGCGCTGGTGCAGGTCAAAGTTCAGCCAAGCTGCATCACTTTAGCACCGCGATGCTTTCATGATCACAGCACCACCGACCAGCAGCACTGGCTGGAACCAAAGGAAACTTTCTGGGTCAATTGACTGAACGGGAAGATTGCCTGCATGGCTAATGGGGCCACTGTGGCCGTGGGGAGAGCCAAGTTGGCTCCGAGTGTTTGATGATGCTCCTCTGAGAGCCCCATTAAGGAAAGAGGAGAGGAGACTGAAGGTTTGTGTCTGTGTGAAACACATTCGACAGCTTCAGAGCCCCTCAAACAGCCTCTTCCTCCTCACTATGCCCCACTCTCCTCCTCTGGCATCATCAATAGAGGCCTTGTTCTGCAGCGGAACACACTAACAGACTCAGTAAAAGTGGAACTGCAAGCACATGCCAACAGAGATGAGTGGAAATCATGGGCTAACATCATTTAAGGATGATTTGCCTAAATAGAAATAAGCAAATCATCCTTTGTTGTTCAAAAAGATGTTAATTAATAAAGACAAATAAGAACCCACCATCTTCCAAAGAGTCCAGAAGCACCTGCTGCTTCACCCCGGACCTCACAACACAGGTTTTACCATTTAGTTGTAAAACAAAAACATTTTGCTCCACTTTGAATGAAGATAACAGCATTTGTATAAACATATTGTCCACTGACTGATCGACCCAAATTGTTACTTGCATTCGGGCCCCGGTGAGGTCACCTGCAGTACCACTCCTCACCAGTAGAGGTCAGCGTCACACGCCGGTCTGAACGCATGAGTGACAGCAGTCATGTGACAGTGAAGCACTCAGCTGATGGAAAGAGATGAAGCCCACACTCAAACACACATGTGGCATCTTCAGGAGAGTGAAGAGCATTATGTTATTACACCAGAGCTTTCTGTCAGGTTGCTTTTTTAGCCACTGACCGTGTGTGCGGTGCAAACCGGGTCAGGATTCAGGAGGATGTGATTTATATTTGGTA
Organism: Leuresthes tenuis; assembly: GCF_036924035.1. Classification (NCBI taxonomy): domain Eukaryota; kingdom Metazoa; phylum Chordata; class Actinopteri; order Atheriniformes; family Atherinopsidae; genus Leuresthes; species Leuresthes tenuis. Next base: position 2,304,197 of record NW_027325365.1, read on the forward strand.
CACTGAAATATTCTGCTTTCTGTCAGAGGAGCTGAGCATCAGCAGACGAGTGAACCGCCGCGTAAATCTGCAGAAAAGCAGGGAAGGGGACAGGATTCTATTTCAAACTAGTCAAAAGTGAGGAAAAGCAAGTATTCGCTGCTTAGGTGAAGCATACTGGAAGTTTTTCCAATCCAATGCATCTCATTTCAGGCACAGAAACTCCACAAAGCGACAGGAGTCTTAGCTTCTTACAGGTGCCGCCAAAACGACACCTGAGGGACACTATTTCAGGCAGAAAGCTTGAGGTGGTTTTACAGAAAGAGGGCTGGTGACAGAGGTGTTATCTCAGCAGCTGTCAAAGGTATGAGGCAACAGCAAGCCGGCTGGAGTCTACAGGAGCAGAAAATCCTGTTTTTAGGGCTGACTGCAGGAGGAATCATTAGAAGGTTGTTCTCTGAAGGTTATTCTCTGGGAACTGCAGCCAGAGAAGGGAGATTCAAGCATGGACTGGAGCACGGAGCATAAAGAGGTTCGAATTAAACTGATCTGTCTCCGAACTCCACGTCATCTGCCTTATTCTCCTGGGTCCAGAGTGTTTGATCCATTTATCGTAAAAAAAATCAATCGTCTCGTCCGATTTATCCGAGTAAACGACAGCGAGGGTCAAAGGAGAAGCTGTGGGTCACTCGGTCACGTCTGGATGAAGCAGGAAAAACTCACCGACACAAGCTGACAGATCACTGAAAATCTGGAGGTGACTTCTCAGTACTGCTGACGCGTGGTTTTGGACTAAAACTAGAACTTGGTGGCATTTAACAGTCGGCCCGGCCTCCATTAATGGCTGTTAAACTCCACGTAAACACGCACTGCTGCTCATCCATCAGGCTGGAAGGGGGTGTCCTGTCCTCTGGCAATCCTTTCACATCCTGTAGCAGCTATAAACACGATGCTAACGAAAAGAAGCCACTAAAAATAGGTCCGACTGTCATAAATACACAGCCGAACCTGCTCCGGGAGATCTGTCACAGCCTGGTTCAACTTTGACCCACTGTTCCACACAGGCTCAGGATTATTTGACCTGATTTTATCAAAACCAGCGATAGAAATGGTAAAAGATCCGAATACCACCGAAAAGGAGGGAGTCCTGTCTGAGTGAATCATTCTGGACTCGCAGGACACCTTTAATTGTTTGCTACAAGTTATGGGAGTCCTGAAATGTTGCTAAACACCCAGCCTGGTTTCTTTAAAGCTCAACAAATCCTCGCTGGCAGACTTGTTTTACACTTGAGCTCGGTGTGTAATTGAAAACGGGAGGGCAGAGCAGCCGGGTGAATATTTACGCTGGAGGTGTTCACTCATCCGGACTGACTCGGGACCGCCAAACAATGGCATCTTTGTAAGTTGCAACTAAATCAGAGCCTGCCAGAAAACCCTGCAAGTAGAGCTGTTTTGCTGTGAAATTTAAGTCAAATTAAGGAGATTTCAACCTGACAAGTGCAATAAGGCCACATTACAGCGCTAATCATAAGCCGTTTATTGCAGCAAAATAGCTTCCTGCTTCAATTAGGATGCAGAGGGCTGCGTTCTTTTGTCATCAGAGCGAACATGGGGCACAATACTGCCTGGAAAGGGATGTGAAATGTGTTGTTGTGAGGTGGGGGGGGCTCAGGTGCAGCCAGGGGCTGATATCAGGGGGAGAAAAACAACCTCTGTTCCTAGAAGTGTGGTTCAGGGAAAGATGGAGGGGCCCAGAGAGAGGCACCCAGCAGCAGAGTGTGAAGAGAGAAAGAGGGGAGCCAGGCCTGAAAACAAGCTAACTTTGGATTCCTGCCCTGTGCTGCTCATGATCCGAAACATCGTTCTGATTCTTAATCTCATCCTCCAGCACCTCAAACCAAATGTCTCCCGGTTCCAGGCTTCATTTCTGTCCCTGAAACGGCCCCAAAAATACAGAAACAGACGAGGAGCAGGAGGGATGAAAGGTTATTTTGTGCCTCAGTGCCAAACTTTTTTCCTGGAGTTCAAGGTGGACTTTGAACCTCGCAGGCCAACTCCAGGAACATCAAGGTTAGCAAACGCTGATTAGAATGCGTGGGGGTGGGGGGGGCACAGCATGGGAGGGGTTTGAAGCATGAAGTAAAGGATCCACTTCAACAAGCTTCGCTTTCTGAGCTGCAAAGAAACGATATATCACATATATCTGATTCAGGGGGGAATGTTGTGTTCAGGGACCAGCAGAAGTGAGGTTAACAGCAGCTTTAACAACAAGGGTTCTTACCAGAGACGGGTCCTCTGTCTCGGCCCCCAGGGAGTGGCTGAAGTCCTCGGCGCTGAGAGGAAGACTGTCCTCGTCTTCCTCCTCTTGGCTGGGTTCCTCCTCCAGAGCGGGGAAAACCGACAGCCTGCCCACCTCGGCATCCACCATGCCGTCCAAGCTGTCTGTGAGCGCGGCCAGAAGAGCCGCATTCTCCTCTTCTATCTGCAGGGAGAGAACATGGGAGCCTGTCACTTTCAACCGAGAACGGGCTTCGGTGCGCACAGGAAGTCCCTGCAGACACGTTTTAGTGGTGTCTGCGGGTTTAAAGTTAAAGCAACGCCTGCATGTGCTTTCAGACGCTCATACATGACACCATGAAGCTCATCTGACCCCACTTTGTCAGGTCAAAGGTCAGAATCTGTTGTAATGGAGGAGCTGGACGTCTTCTTTTTGCTTTCCTGTGTGAAACTGCCTCCTACCTTTGAAACTTCAGCATTTCTACACGTTAAAGTCTTGTTTCCACCCGTCCATTCGTGGTATTTCTACTAAACATTCAAGCACTCGTGGCGCTGGTTGTGATGTGCACCGAGAGTTTGTTTAGAAGCAGGATTACTCAAAAATTAAGGACTTAATTCACTTTAGTTCACCTTTAAAGCTAAAGTTAATCATTCATTTTGATGCTAAGCGTTCTTATCTGGAGTTAATTTAAAGTTAAAGCAACGCCTGCATGTGCTTTCAGACGCTCATACATGACTCCATGAAGCTCACCTGACCCCAACTTTGTCAGGTCAAAGGTCAGAATCTGTTGTAATGGAGGAGCTGGACGTCTTCTCTTTGCTTTCCTGTGTGAAACTGCCTCCTACCTTTGAAACTTCAGCATTTCTACATGTTAAAGTCTTGTTTCCACCCGTCCATTCGTGGTATTTGTACTAAACATTGAAGCACTCGTGGCGCTGGTTGTGATGTGCACCGAGAGTTTGTTTAGAAGCAGGATTACTCAAAAATTAAGGTCTTAATTCACTTTAGTTCACCTTTAAAGCTAAAGTTAATCATTCATTTTGATGCTAAGCGTTCTTATCTTGAGTTAACAAAGCTTGTTTTTACGTGATAACAAGCTAATTATTATCATGAGAAAACAAGCTTTTGGTTTCTTGACGTCACGGCGTTATCGCCTCATTTCATCATCATCACTTTCCCCGTCATGGCGGCCTGTAACAGTAGCCACGGCGTGCACGTGTCATTCTGTTTGCTCCTCTGAGTCTGGGAAACGTCTGCTCTTGGGCACAAAGAGCAGCATCTGTGAGGAAAGATAAGAGCTGAACCGACGCTGCTTCAGCCGGTCGCTGCTCTCCACCGTCTGCGGTGACGGGAAAGTTAACTTCAGAAGGTCAAACCGACTAAATGTTTGTTGAGGAAACCTACAGATCATCCTCAGTTCAGTTCAGTTTCCTGCCTCCTTTCAGCCTGCAGAGAAACCACGTGTCCCATGTCTGTATCGAACTGTGAAAGAAGCTCTTAAATTAGACTAATACTGAAGGCCAAAAGACAAGCTTGTTATTTCTGACCTTCCCAGTGATTTGAAGTATTAAACTAGTTGGACCCACTACTAAATCTAGTGAAGACTTCAGACAGAATCAGATCTGCTGGTCAAAGAACAAATATATGAATATATATATATATTTATTTGCATTAAACGAAACCTTCAAGTGTTGCAGCAAGCAGGTTTTTCTTTTCCAGCCCTCAACTGTCACACAACAAAAATCCACTCGACTGGAATCATTTAGTCATGAGTCATCAGGACAGTTGGAAAACAAGTGTCCTCTGAGAGGTTTCTGAGTGTAAAAGTGTCTCACGGATACATGTGAGTGTCGTTCTCCTCCATCAACATCCTCTTTTCACTCTGACCAGCTCCATCTAAACTCTTCTCTTCTCTCTTATTAATTCCAGTGATCAGTTCGATCTCTGTAGCAACAAACCAGTCGTCTTCACTCCCATAAATGTTCAAATGTGGCTCAGTTCGACTCTCTCGGTTTGACACAATTAATCTTATTTTGATCCTGATCACGATGTTGGAGGCCACAATTAAATTAAACCTGATCATCAACTATATTTACAGTCAAAATGCAGCTCTGCTGCCTGCTTCTAACCACATGTTCTCAACCAGTAGTCCTCCAGCCACCAGGGGGCGCCAGCATGGTTAAGGCTTCATTAAGCTGCCTGAATAACAAGCCTGCAGGCAGCTGGTTAGACAGTCTGTGAGTTAGACTGATGAGAGCAAGAGAAAGCCGAGAAGAATCCAGCAGAATAAGCATCTGGGGATGAGGAGGAGCTTGAGCCTCGAAACGGGGCGACAACCATCGTCTGGACTTGTTTCAAATTCACCTGAAATCACCTGAAAATACATCACAAACCTAAATACGAGGAATACAGCAGCCTGCACCGGGCAGAACCCGATCCTTCCACCTCCCAAAGACACGCAGAAATAACAGCGATAGCTTTTTATTTGTCCGATCAATACAGTTAGTGCTTTAAAATGTTAAATTATTGGGGTTTTATTTTGCATTATTCATAATTTATTCTAATTTAAAGTTTAATTTTTCACTAAAAAACATAAAATACACTATAAAATCCATGTTTTTCCAGTTTTTCGTGATTAATAATCATGATTACAATATTGATAAAAAATAAATGTGATTATGATTTTGGTCATAATCCTGCAGCCCTCATGCACACTCAGTTTAAAGCACAAAAATAGAAGCGTAGTTAATAGAAAACGCTGTTTCAGTGCAGCTCCAGCTCCTGTTTTCAGCCACAAAGGAGCTGCTGTTGAGGAGCTGCCATCTTGTTGAGGTTCCGGTGAAGAGGTGAAGCCCAAGTTTCATTCATCTGTCTTTCCCTTTTATCATCCCGCCTTATCTGTCCCTGGCTGCCAAACTGTTTATCTTTAGATTCATTCAGTGTCTGTCAGGCTGGCTGCCTCGCTTCCTCTGTGCTGGAGTTTGGGATAATGTAGTGATAAATAAGCAGAATCACACATGATTGCAGCCGCTTTACTGACTGTACAACATCCCAGTCATAAGCATGTCTACATCACCGGAGCTGTGGGCTTAAACCTTCATTTAAAAGCTCTTTTTTTCCCTTTCTTTCACCAGAAGATGCTCAAAAAGTCCAGTGCAGCCATGAATATTACCAAATCTGTTTAATAAGATTGTTTAATTTCTGGTAATAGTGTAAACAAAGAGCAAAATAATGTCATAGAGAAGTAATAACGTAGCCTAGCATAACCTCTTTAACTCAATAGCTTTCTCACTCCACGGTGCTCAAGGTTAAATTAAGTCCTAACAGCCGAGGGCGATCGATACCTCCCAACATGGGATTAAATTCCAATGTGCTACTGTAAATAACTGCTGCAGCGGGGCTTCATCTGTCTCCTTATCACTCTATTCATTACTGGTGTTTATAATCAGATGCTGCCCGACTGTCTGCATCGCTCTGATCAATACAATATCGGCTAAAATATAATATATCAGAGGGATGACGGGGACTGGTAGGTACAGCACAAGGAAAACACTTCCATCGCTCTCTATGAGCTCTATTCACTAAATAGAGATTAGAACTGGGAGACGTGGACATGGTTCAGGACAGAAAGCATGTTGGAAGCTAAAAGATGTGAAGGGAGGGAAACGTACGGCTGGAAGAAAGTCAAATGAAGCCTCTGCAGAGAGGAGAGGAACATCTATTCCTGTTAATGTGCACCTCTGAGTGGATCTAAACAGCCCAACTGAGTCATTAGGTTCTGTTTGGTGCCGGCAGCAGAAAGGCAAACAGTCACTTGATAAAACTAAGAGAGTGCAGACAGAGACGGTCAGTATTTACTTCACCTGCATTCCCAGCATGCTTTGCCTGTCTTCATTTAAACAATACTCACAGCATCGGAGCCGTTTCCACCGGCAGAGTAGGGTTACATGGCGGATGATCTGGACCTAAACGCTACTTTATCTCCCTGCTGTCGGTTATTCTCAAGGTGCTCTCAATTTAGCCTTTGTAACGGGAGCAGAAGACTTCAGTGAAGCTGGAAACCTTTCCGCAATCAATAATCCAGGACTGACTATCAGATATGCAAAAATATGACTGGTATTCCCTGAATTCATCCAGGAAGAGTCGGGACACTGGAGCCTCAGGGCTGTCATTGGCTGCTGTAGAAGCTCTGGGCCAGTCCAAACTGATGGACTGCCTCCATCATCGTATTACAGACAGTTGAACTGGGAATTACTTTCTTGGCAGTGCCCGCTGAGGCATGCTCTGTGTCAAAGTTTTAGCACAGGGATCGGGTGCAGGGGTCGGGGTCTTGCATGTGTCATTGGGTAAGAGGGCTTTGGCTGTGGTACAAAGTGTCTCAGAGGCCAAGAGCTGAGAAAAGACGGAGCTACGGCGTGTTTTTCAAGTTCATAACCAAAGCTTTACTCGGAATATTAAAGGGGAACTCCGGTATTTTTAAACCTTATTTCTGGCATGAAATACGTTCATCTACTCACAGAGAACAGTTTGGTGAAAGTCGGCGTCCTTCAGAAGATATTTAGATAACTGGAGATCCATATAACGGAGTGAACGGGGCTTAGAGGATGCAGCCTCTAAATAAGGCATTATCTGTCTTTATTTCACCAATACTTTAAGAAGAATGAATGAATGAACGTGTACTATAGCTCTGTTAGCTCATAGCTGCTGTGTTGTTGTTATTGGCGGCTATCGGGGGGCTTATAGAGGGCTTTATACACACTCGCCTGCTGGGATGACGTCATCGATGCCCACCGCTGCTGCACAGTTTATTTACTAGATGAACGTATTTCATGCCAGAAATAAGGTTGAGGTTTAAAAATACCGTAGTTCCCCTTTAAGTCATTTAGAAATAACTTGTGACTGACTTTAAACACCCAGTCAGAGCCAATCAGAGCCACAGCTGTGGTTACCTGGTTACAAGCGTGTGAGTGCATGAGTAAGAACGTCCATCTTACTCAAAGTCGTCGTTCACGTTGTCTAAATCTGATAAATATCCTGCCATGTTGCACAAAACTATCAGCAGCAAACTCTGTGTGAAGTTAGCCGACTGTCACAGAGCACGGAGTGAATAAACTGTGCTGCAGGGGGGCGTGTGGATGAAGTGGTCCCAGTAGAGTGCCTGTGTAGAAATCCCTCCGTTAGCTCTCCTATAGCTGCAAGTAGCCACATAACAGCAGCTATGAGCTAACAGAGCTATAGCACACGTTCATTCATTCATTCTTCTTAAAGTATTGGTGAAATAAAGACAGATAATGCCTTATTTAGAGGCTGCATCCTCTAAGCCCCGTTCACTCCGTTATATGGATCTCCAGTTATCTAAATATCTTCTGAAGGACGCCGACTTTCACCAAACTGTTCTCGGTGAGTAGATGAACGTATTTCATGCCAGAAATAAGGTTTAGTTTAGAAATACCGGAGTTCCCCTTTAAATATGTGTGTTACATTTTGCTCTTCGTTCGCTAATTCAGGCAACGATGCTTTCTTTTTGGTTATTTTCCCATTCAGAGTCTCCATGGACTGTTTTCTCTGTTTAAAACAGCCGCAGTATCTGCCCACATTTCACTGAATTATTCTGTGTTTTAGCCTGTGCTCTTAAAAGAGTCGTTATGTTGAGTTTTGCCTCATAATTCTCTAAATCTAATGAAGAATGAAGGCCTCAGTGTTCACTAGTTCGGTTAAGATGATCCACAGTTCCAATAGGACAGAAAAATCCTAACAATTCGCATATTTTCAGCCATAATCACCTCATGAATAAGCTTAACCCAAGCTGAGGAAGAGAGAAACGGCACCGTGGGCCTGGTTGGTTATTAACACCCTAAACGGCCCTCAGATTACTGTAAATCAAACTCGGAAAGGTGCCTCTCAGACACCGAATGAAGCGTTTAGTTTAAACTGCAGTCTTACAGCTAAAGTACAGTTTCAGGGATCCAAATTAAACTTAAAATGTTCATAAGAAATCCTGGAAATATAATGACTGTAGCTGCACTTTAGAAGTGATTTTACAGACTGAGATGGAAGGTTTCTGCTGCATCCTGATGCTGCTCCACAGCCTCGCGGCAGAGCATCGCTAACCTGATAAAGTTTTAAAGCACAGCTTTGTTTTGGTGATGAAAGCTCACCTCGAAGAGCTCGTCTGCCGTACTGTAGTGGATAGAGGGCGGCGACACATCTGCCGGCTGATCGTTGCACCACTGCAGCTCGCCGAGGCAGTTGACACTGTCGAAGTCACTGGTGTCCAGCTGGGAGAGGTCGATGTCCGGAAAATCAGTGTCCAAGCGATCTGAACACACCTCCTCCTCCCCATACTGAGGAAAGAGAGGGAAAGTTCACATTGGTTACTGAAGCATCATTTCCAGATGTTTGTTTCACACACAGAGGGGGCATAAGGACAGAGATCCAGTCTTATATTCAGACAAAATCATTCAGTCACAGCAGAAACGTTGATAGAATCAGAGGTTTAGTTCGTTCCCCCAAAGCCACCTTCTCTAAAACACATATGCAACTGAAGCACTTTGGATAAAAGCCTCCGTCATCTGGCAAATACTGTATATTATTACACCGTTCGCTGTCTGAGTCACAAGGAGCTCTCATCAACAGCCCTTCAACTCTCAACAGCTACTCATTAGAGATAATGAGACCTCCATGTTAGAGGAGCTTCAACACTGAAACCAATGGAGGCGTCTGCATTAGTCACAAAGCATGTCACGAACACCGATAGGCCGCTTTGTGAGGGGATGAGCGGCATAACTGCAGGAAGACGCCTCCACAGTGACTGAGTGGTCTGCAGGTTGTGTTTATCAGTTTGATTTAATCAGTAAAATCTCCACCAGGTACTGTGAAGTGTGTCCTGAAATATGATCAAATATGGCCAAGCAAAGATTGCTGAAAGAGGACAGATTGGATGTGATTAAGGTTAAGGACGGTAAAACATCCTCGGATCCCCCTTATTGCCCACCTGAAACCTCTTCAAGGACCTCCAGGAGCATTTGAAACCCTTCCAATAACTCGTTTAACAGAAGAAGTCAATAGAACCTGTTATTTACCCCTCAGAGGAACTAAAACTGAGCTGTTACAGCCAGAGAACTAAAGAAAAACATCAGCAATGACCCCATAGGAAGCTTCTCTTTAGAATTTCCTCTAAGCTCCCCTAAACCTCCTCCAACAAAGCCCTAAAACACACTTAGGAACCTGTAAAACTTTATTTCAGGCAGAAGTTCGAGTCATGTGGCTTCAGACAGAAACTCTGTGAGAACGGCATAAAAATACGAGCAGGAAGTGAGCGGACGTGACTCGCTACAAAGGAACCGACCGCAGTCTCTTGGGGTAGAAGGATGAAGGAACTTTTCAGTGAAGGAGCATAGAAAAGAGGAGGGAACTTACAGGGACAGAGAGCAGTTTAACTGCTTCTTTATGAGTCATTAACACGTGCTGCACCTCCTGAACAAGGATGTTTGCACATCAGCTGTTCGAACACAGATCATTCCTCATTCCTGCTTCAAACCGACAGGACGCTGCTTCCCTGGAATATTTGCTGCTAATAAATCCACTGCAATGACGACTCAAACGTAGCATGAAAACATCTGGATATGCTTTTAATGATCCAGATGTTCACAGGACCAGCAACCAGAGTTGTAACTTTGTTTAGGCTGGATCTGTAGATGAGCTTTGGGTAACTTTTACCGGTTAAACTTACTTCCAGATCTTAGTTAAGCACCAAAGCAATGATGACATTTTGAAACATGCTAAGCTAGCCGTGCTCTTTTCCCTCCTCTGTCACAGCTCTAGACTTTTCCACAAAAGCAATTAACAATATCTATATTGCCCCAAAACTGGAGGTAATTAACAACCAGATTTGTAACTTTGTTTAGGCTGGATCTGTAGATTAGCTTTGGGTAACTTTTACCGGTTGAACTTAATTCCAGATGATGACATTTTGAAACATGCTAAGCTAGCCGTGCTCTTTTCCCTCCTCTGTCACAGCTCTAGACTTTTCCACAAAAGCAATTAACAATATCTATATTGCCCCAAAACTGGAGGTAATTAACAACCAGATTTGTAACTTTGTTTAGGCTGGATCTGTAGATTAGCTTTGGGTAACTTTTACCGGTTAAACTTACTTCCAGATGATGTCATTTTGAAACATGCTAAGCTAGCCGTGCTCTTTTCCCTCCTCTGTCACAGCTCTAGACTTTTCCACAAAAGCAATTAACAGTATCTATATTGCCTCAAAACTGGAGGTAATCAACAACCAGATTTGTAACTTTGTTTAGGCTGGATCTGTAGATTAGCTTTGGGTAACTTTTACTGGTTAAACTTACTTCCAGATCTTAGTTAAGCACCAAAGCAATGATGACATTTTGAAACATGCTAAGCTAGCCGTGCTCTTTTCCCTCCTCTGTCACAGCTCTAGACTTTTCCACAAAAGCAATTAACAATATCTTTATTTCCCCAAAACTGGAGGTAATCAACAACCAGATTTGTAACTTTGTTTAGGCTGGATCTGTAGATTAGCTTTGGGTAACTTTTACCGGTTAAACTTACTTCCAGATGATGACATTTTGAAACATGCTAAGCTAGCCGTGCTCTTTTCCCTCCTCTGTCACAGCTCTAGACTTTTCCACAAAAGCAATTAACAGTATCTATATTCCCCCAAAACTGGAGGTAATCAACAACCAGCACACATTCGTGATAAATGAAGAAAATGCTACGATAATTAATTATCTCTGCTTCTGCAAAACAGTGTATGATCATCAATCTCTCCTCCCTCCGTCTCTGCAGCCTCATTATTTGTCACTGTGAGTTTGAAATCGACTTCATACTTTTAAATGGCCGTTACATACACAGCAGTTTAAGATCTTGGACACGGTCACATAATAATGAATTACTTCCATCCTTTGGCTCTACAGAGTTCCATAAATCCAACTCGTGTCTCTTTGTCTCCCAGCGTGCTACAACTACAGTTTCTACTTCCCATTAACCAGAAAAACAGGTTCAGCAGTAGGTTTTAATCACTCAAATATCCCATCCAAGCCATGATTGCTTCTCATAGAGCTTTGATGTGCGACCTCACAGCTCTCTGCCTGCTCTGTTTGTTTGGTCTGCAGGACGAGTGTTTATTTAGGTCACGGAACGAATAACATGAGCTGATATCATTTATGGTTCCATAAATTAGAGTAAAGTGAAACCGTAGACCAGAGGAGACATGATCAAAGAGCCAATCAGCAGAGTGGAGGGAGAAAGATAAATGTGAGGAGGAGGGGGGGAGGGAGGGGAGAGTGACACGGATACTGGGACTGGAGGTAAGAGAAGGCATGAAGGGAGGAAAAAGCAACATGTAGGTCAGAGCCGAGGAAAGAGGAGCAGCAGCACGAAAAAAGAGAAGGATGAGAGGATGCCCTCTGTGAGACCCTCCCTCAGCTTCCTCTCCCTCCAGCTGCTGATGCAGGTGTGTTTTCACCTTGTGTTCGTTAGCATGCGGCTCACACATTGATCTGACTCATCCCCCACATCCACCCGTTTGATGCTCAGCTCATCATTCCTTCATCCTCTTCCTTATTTCCTTCCCTTCAACCAGCATCTCCTCCTCCTTTCCTTTCTTCTTCTTCACTTCTTCTTCCTTCCCTGTTTATGCAGATTTTTTATGCTTCTCCTTTACCTCATCCACCTTTTCTGTCTTTTCTTTCTTCCCCTGCTCCCTTGTGGCTCTTCATTCCTCTGTTTTGCTTTCTTTAAGCTTTCTTTTCTATTTGTGCAACAATCCATCTTTCTCTCCATGACCTCCCTTTCTCCCCTCCTTATAAACTCAGAGGACTCGCTGATTGATTTCTTTGTTTCTGCACAGGCTCTCTCCCTCTATCATCTCTTTCTCTCCCTTCTTCTGTCTATTACAAACCGACAATCAATAAAAACATCCTTGGGCATGACACACACATTCACTAACGCTGGACCAGGACACAGCGTGAACTGGACCTACATAGGACCGGTGTGAGCGATGCAAACACACCAGGCTGCACATGTCATGTGACATCACAAGCGTCCCGTTCACATACCACAGCAGGCGCCCCCTGCCTTATATGAGGCTGTGCTGAAGTGTCCTGTTCTCTGTCACATGCACCGATAAAAGCCTGGCCCCTGTGACAAAGTGGGACATCCCACACTTCCCTAAAATATGACCCAGAACCAGGCCCGAAACGACCTGTGCGGCTTTCTTTCAGAAGGCAGAATGTGGCCAGCGGCTGTCGCTGCGCCGTGTTTACGGCGCCGTGCCTCCGAGTCGTGATGAAGCCTCTGACAGCTTCACAACATGACTCACAGGCGTCAGGAGGAGGCAGCCGGAGGCCGAGCAGCTCCACTGCTCTGCGAGGAGCTCGTTTCATTTCACATGTTCTCTAAAACTCATCGTGATTGAGCGCAGTGAAAAACTAACACACTCCACCACATCTTTCTGGTTGCCATTGACGACAGCGAGCTAATCTTTAGGAACACTAAACCTAAACTGAAACACGCTTCTCAACATCACACAGACGCTTAATCTATCGCCTCTGCTGGAGCTTGTTTTCTTAATTACATGCCCAGGATTTCCCCTTTTTCCCACCTTCCTGTGAGGTTCAGCGTTCAAATCCCAGCGAACAGCGTTGAGATGGAAGAAAACACTGTTCTGAGATCCCATCTGAAGCCGCTGCGAGCCCTGACTGATAAAGAAGAGCTTCAGAAGACTTCAGTAATCAATCTAAACAGGCTGGTACTCCTCTAAATGTAGCTTTACTCTTCAATAAATGAGTTCGGTGCACAGAACGTAGCACCAAAAACATCATCAATCGAGGCTCTGCAGCAAAACAACCGAACCCAAGTCCTTATTTTCCTAAGTTTTCTTTCTCATAACTGCTGTTTCTGCTCCTGCACCTTTAGGATTTACATCACACTGTTCGTATGTGTGCATAAAGGCAGGTAAGATCTGTAAAATATGAACACCAATCCCAGCTTTTTGCTGAGTAACACCAAAGTTTCTCAGCTTTGCACACAATGGGCCGATGAGGCAGATGAGGTTTGAAACTCTTCAATCCTTTGAAGTTAATGAAAGAGATTCAGGGTTTTATAAAAACCTATAATTTGTCCTTTCCTGCAAATGAAAGACGAGCAAAAGAAATACTTTTGGGAAGGTCCAGGGAAGGTTCAGGCTCTGAGGCAGCTTATCGCAGCAGAACTGGGTAAAATGGACCAAAGGAGGTGGTAACTTCCTCTGAAGCTCCTCCCACTTCGACCTCACTGAGAAGAAATGAAACGTCTCCTAAAACGTTGCAGCAAACAGGTCGATTTCATCTAAATTCACAGCATTTCATTCTTTTTAAAACGTTCCTCTAAGATGTAGGTCTGACCTTTAACCTTTTCAAACGTACTAACATTACATCACACTGTAATAGGGGCGATGGGGGGGTGGGGCGTGAGAAAAAACCATCGCAGGTGCTTGTTCTTGTGCTTTAATAACAATGCAGAAAGCCTACTGGGCCGTTGGGGGCCGGGACGGTTGCATATTGGACCTTTGCTAATTATAGCAGCCCTACATGTGGGAAGCAATCTGGACTAAAACGAACCAGAGGCCCTGCGGTGCCGCTCCAACATGCAGACGTACTAAACTTCATCCATGTATTCTATCTTTAAACATACAAACACACACAAGGGACATTCTTCCAAAGGACTGGCTCCTGTTTCACTTCCCACAATGGAAGCAAAACGCCGCAGAAAAATGGAAATCTACTCACAAAAAAGCCTTTCCTGGGGCTAAAATGTTATAATTAAAGCTGAGCTTTCACAAGTGGAGCTGACATGTTTCATTTTAAGACTAAAGGGAAAAGCTATGAAGCTACGAAGCTACGAATCTCAGCAGGTTGACATTGAATGGCACAGAAGGCGTTATCTGTAGAGGACATTAATTAACATAAAGACAATGACTTTCCTCATCATAACGCATCCAAGTAGATCTCAGTTACACAGTTCTGGTGATGATGTGACACATTGATCCATAAACAGAAATCAAAGCTGTCTGTAATGTTACGTAAGGTCAGTCACGAGCCTGGTCACGTGCCGGCGAGTCCCCATCAGCGCTCTGGACGGGCCAAACTTCCCTTTAGACACACTCGATCTCTCTCACACTCGATCAGATCCAGCACCATACAAGGTCAAGCTCCCTGGACTCTGTTGTGCAGATGACGGGGGAGTAGGGGAAGGAAAGACTGTGTGAAAAGCCTCTTGGATGTAAGAGATGGTTTCTAGGGTCAGCTGGTACGCCCACCGTGGGTTTTAAATGAAGAATCAGCTTTCAGCATCGCGGGCCTCAGCGCTACCAAACAGAACCAAGCCTTCAGATTGAGAATGTGAGACTGGAGGTCAAGAAGGGGGCAAATACTGCACTTTGTTTTAAAATAAAAGGATATCAGGGGATCTGTTTCAGGCAGGCTGCTTTAAAGTACCGCTCTTTAGACACTTTGCATCGCTCAGGTTGTGAGTCTTTGCTGGATTTCTTCAGGATCCCTAACTTGAGTATCGCTTAAGAAATATAAAAAAATCCTATTTCCTTTTTTTTAAAACACTATCACTTTCAGATTCTGCTCATCTGCTGCAGATAGTTCTTTAGGCCTGACACTTCCTTCTGTGAGGTACCATGTTCAGATCCCAGAGAAGCCCCCATGGAGGAGGAGTCATAGGTCGGCGCTGAACAGCTTAACGAACAAATCACATCAGGTACAAGGACTGGACCCAAAATTAGTGGGAAAATCACAAGAAATTCTTGCTACTCAGCAGCAAAATATCCCAAAATAAGGCTCAATAAGAACATATATTAAAGGTGCAACGATTAGTCGACAAAAATCGATAATAATAATAATATTATTACTTACTCCAGGTAATCATAATCGATAAAATCAGGCTGAACATAATTTTTCGTACGGAGTGAGTCATCTCACTTCCAACCTATCTCTGCTTAGAGACGCATGCGCGTTACGGTAAATAATAGCAGGATATGACCCGTATAAACTGAACTATTATCGTCCAAAAGTGTCCAGGGTCCGGGAGCATTTTACCCAGAAAAAAAACAGATGACCTCACGCATCAGGGCAGAACATCTGAGGAGGAAGCAGGCTGGAGCTCTGGGAGACGCAGATGCACCATGGTAAGATACTTAGCTTGTTAGCCTAGCCTGCTAGCTCAACTTCCACCTGCTAGCCTGCTAGCTATAAATAAGCAGAGTTGTCTTGGATTTTAACATTAAAATTGTATCATTCAACTTCAGTCCAAAGTTACAACCAGGCTGTATTCTTTTTCCTTTTTGGTATTGATTTGACTTTTGGTGCATTACAGCCGCAGTCTTCTTAGCATTTTCAGTTAATGTTAAAGGTCAAGATGAAATATGGCTTGAATGAATCCTTTTTCAGTTTTAGATTGTTTTAATTAGTAATTAGTTTCAATAATCGATAATAATCAATAATCTAGTCGACTATTTAGTGCAGCCCAAACATATGTACATATATATGTGTGTGTGTGTGTGACAGAAACACTGCAGCATATCTTTTCTTGGTAAACTCGCTAATCCAATGGTTCTGAACATTTGGTTAATCTCAGATGATTTGAGGACCCGTCCAGGCTGTACCCCATATGTCGCCTCACGGCAGCTGGGACTAACCCCAGCCCCCCCTTTGCCCTAAACAGGATAAAGCTGGCGTACAGAAAGGCGAGATGATGGAAATGCAGGATTCTGAGAAGTGTAAGAAAAGATGGCGCATGCCAAAGCATCGTTTTTTAGATTCTTTCTGAATTTAAAATGAGTAAAAATTCCTCCTCGCACTGTCTTAGCGAGACCCTGTGATAGAGGAAATGGGCGGGAGGAGGAACGTGTGAAGGTCAGGTGACACACTGCAGACTGCATGGCTGAAAAATGGTGATGAGGAGCCGGGTGGAGAGTTGTAATCACCGTCCAGCCTCGCAGTCAAGTGACACGGAAGATAGAAGATAGAGAGCCAAGCAGGGGACTCTGTTAAGGACCCCACGCCCCAAACTCACACTTTGTTGTAGGTCACACTGACAGGAAGCGTTTTATTCATGAGAACGTTACCTGAGACTCCATTTCCAGATTTAATTCCACTTTAAACCTGGACAGACTGAATATTAGCTTGGTCTGCTTCCACCTCGCACAGTTTCTGCCCTGATGACCCCTCAGCTGGACCTGTGGGGAATCTGATTGGACTTTTAGCTATTTTTCAAAAGAAAATAGCTTGATTTAATGAAAAATAAAATCAATAAGCTCTGAGAACTTCCCAAACGTTATGTTATGAGCCTTTGAAGTCCTGCTGTGGCCCTCCGAGGGGCCCCACTGCAGGATTGTCGCCTGTGACTCGGTGAGTCTGAGAATCATTTGTTGATGGGTAATGAGAAGCGAAAGCTGCACAATTTAAGCTTCAAAACTCAATTTTCCTCTACGCAGCCAGTAGGGCAGGGATGTGCTTAATTAAGGTGAACAAAAAGAACGGCCCTCCATCCATCACCCCCCACGCCGTGCTTAATAAAGGCCACAAAAAGACAATTATTTAGCGTTTGATTTTTGAGGCACAAAGTCAGACAGGATGCAGCTCAATGGGAAGCTGAGCAGCTTATATTCCAGATTTAACAGGGATTCCACCTTTGTGAGGTCACCTCTGCAAACCTACAGCTGTGTCTTCACAGATGAATCTCTGACTGCACAAAAAACCAGATTATGTCCACATTTATTCATCTTAATGCTGTTATCTCAACATCAAAATCTAATCTTTTTGTTATCTTGACATCCCAAACCTCCTTTAATTCATCTGCTTGAATTATCTCGTTATTTCTAAAAATGGGTGAGTTAAACTAACCTGTTATGAGATGCAATATCTCGGGAAATGAGCATATTTGTTCAGTTCATGTTCTACGGCTGAACCAGGCTTTAATTGTGCATCTTTACCACCACAAAATCTTAAAAGTTTGAGCCTCTTCTGAGCGACTGAGCAAAAAAAAGAACGAAACCCGAATAACATCCAGCTGTAAATCAGGTCTTCATTATAATTTATACAGGTAAGAAAAAGGTGAATCACAAGCCTGGAAAACACTGACATCAGTTACATTAAATGGGATTTATTTGGGACAAAAAAGGCCATCAGTCTGTTTCTTTTTATCTGGAATAAAAGATGAAGGAAGGAGGATAAATGGATGAAAACTAAGCAGAATGCAAATCTGTCTGTGGTAGACGCACAAACAGGCGACTATATTTAGCCACGATCCCGGTCTCATGACCACTTCTTCCACAGGCTGCCGAACACTTGAGGAGCTGCTGCCAGACACAGATGACCCCTCATACACTCTCACACACACATGCACAACCTAAAGCTGGATGATGCAAGTGAACGAGGATTATTGTGGAATCAATAAAGTCTAATCGGACAAGCTGTGGTGGCAGCGCGGCTTTGTGTGCGTCTGCAGGTGTGTGCGTGGCACTGACCTCAAACAATGCTGCAGCCACATGACAGATAAAGTGATTTACGTGAATGAGAGCGCCTCACACACACACTCACATAATGCAGCGGTAATGAATGGATGAAAAGCTAAATTGGCAGCTAGCGGTTCTCATTACATGCCTCAGCAGTGGGAGAGCGTGCGTTCGAATGGGAAACAGTTTGAGGAGGGAGGCAGCTACGTTACAACCTAACAGAATCAACTTCTCTTTATAAGTTCATTTCCTTCAACTTAGAGACCAACCTGGAAGCAGTCGGTCAGTGTGTGTGTAACCGGGGGTTACATCAAAAGCAGCGTGAGCAGCCAGCTGCCGTTCATTTTCAATGTAAGCTGGCATCGTGAGCTTCAAGAGTTGAGAAAGGCTCAACTTTATGCAAATGAGCAGTGACGCTACGTGACGACAGCCAATTAGGGCCGATCTGGATTCCGAAGGCGGGAAAAAAGGCGGGAAAAAAGGCGAAAAAAAGGTGGAAAGAAAGCGGAAAACGGCAGAGCGCAAACACAAAGAAAACTGCCCAGAGTACGATCCATGGTGAAAGAGGGAACCGATGTATGGATGGATTATTATATATACATGCTAGTTGCTATACATATAAGCCCCGCCCCTTTGGCCGCTTCCGGCGGCAGAAGAAGTAGAAGCGGCGAGTTGTGAGCGTCGTGAGCGGCTGTGGTCGCTCACAACGCTTTTGGTGTGAGCCCCCGATAAGTGTGTGCTGCCAGGTGTACGATAATCATCGTATTTGTACGATAATTTTGCCCTGTGTACGATGTAGGATCAATAATCCCAAAAAAGGCCAAAAATATGCAATAATTTGACCTTTGTGTGCATGTGTGGTTGTAATCAGCCTGTCACGACTGTCTGTCGGATTTTTTTTGTGAACCCTGAAGGCATCTCCATTTCCATGTGACAAGTTTCAAGCCAACCGTGCTTTTCTATGTGTTTGCCTCAGAGGTTCCTACCAGTAGGTGGCCTCGAGGCCTCATGATTTGTCTCATTAGTTCCACTCGTCTTTGTTTACGGGGACATTTATTCTAAAGCAACTGCTATTCAACACTAGAGTGACTAAAGCGCATCAATAGACTTGTTATTTTAGTTATGACGGGTGTACGATCATTTTTAGGTACGATTTAGGCACGATAAAACTACATTTCCCACCAGGCAACACTGGATGCTGCTGAAAAGACTATATAGATACTATACTATACTATAGATACTATAGAATATACTATACTATACAATAGATACTATAGAATATACTATAGATACTATAGAATATACTATACTATACAATAGATACTATAGAATATACTATAGATACTATAGAATATACTATACTATACTATAGATACTATAGAATATACTGTGTTGTGCTTAATGTGTGTGAATGCATGAGTGACAACGCTTTGATCTGATGTGTTAGTGCATGTCACCCAGTCCTTAGATAACACACAACAGCAAGGTTAGATCCTCCCCCGGCCCTGCTGAGGAACCATTGTGCACATCAGGAGTAGCAAAACTGCTAATTTACGAGGTTAATCCCACAAAATGACCCATCGAGGTCTGATTCACCTGATGTCGACCACTGGGACAGGCCTGCAGATTCTTCCTACCCTGAGTACCTGTCTGCTTCTGTTTCAATCTCCTTCGCTGCTGAAAACTACGACCGCCTCAGAGCTACAGCTAAACTGAAACTGGAAGGGTTTGAGGAGCATTTGGATCATGCAGAAAGGCCCAGTTCTGTCTGAAAAAGATCATCATTGCATCCAGCTACAGTGCTGAAGCAAAGTAATCTTTTAAAGTTTACTCCAGTGGATTCAACCAGGTGTCAGTAGCCAGGTGAAGCAAAGTAATCTGTTAAAGTTTACTGGATTCAACCAGGTGTCAGTAACCAGGTGAAGCAAAGTAATCTGTTAAAGTTTACTGGATTCAACCAGGTGTCAGTAGCCAGGTGAAGCAAAGTAATCTGTTAAAGTTTACTGGATTCAACCAGGTGTCAGTAGCCAGGTGAAGCAAAGTAATCTGTTAAAGTTTACTGGATTCAACCAGGTGTCAGTAACCAGGTGAAGCAAAGTAATCTGTTAAAGTTTACTGGATTCAACCAGGTGTCAGTAACCAGGTGAAGCAAAGTAATCTGTTAAAGTTTACTGGATTCAACCAGGTGTCAGTAGCCAGGTGGAGCAAAGTAATCTGTTAAAGTTTACTGGATTCAACCAGGTGTCAGTAGCCAGGTGGAGCAAAGTAATCTGTTAAAGTTTACTGGATTCAACCAGGTGTCAGTAGCCAGGTGAAGCAAAGTAATCTGTTAAAGTTTACTGGATTCAACCAGGTGTCAGTAGCCAGGTGGAGCAAAGTAATCTGTTAAAGTTTACTGGATTCAACCAGGTGTCAGTAGCCAGGTGGAGCAAAGTAATCTGTTAAAGTTTACTGGATTCAACCAGGTGTCAGTAGCCAGGTGGAGCAAAGTAATCTGTTAAAGTTTACTGGATTCAACCAGGTGTCAGTAGCCAGGTGAAACAAAGTAATCTGTTAAAGTTTACTGGATTCAACCAGGTGTCTGTAACCAGGTGAAGCAAAGTAATCTGTTAAAGTTCAGTGGATTCAACCAGGTGTCAGTAGCCAGGTGAAGCAAAGTAATCTGTTAAAGTTTACTGCAGTGGATTCAACCAGGTGTCAGTAGCCAGGTGAAGCAAAGTAATCTGTTAAAGTTTACTGGATTCAACCAGGTGTCAGTAACCAGGTGAAGCAAAGTAATCTGTTAAAGTTTACTGCAGTGGATTCAACCAGGTGTCAGTAACCAGGTGAAGCAAAGTAATCTGTTAAAGTTTACTGGATTCAACCAGGTGTCAGTAGCCAGGTGAAGCAAAGTAATCTGTTAAAGTTTACTGGATTCAACCAGGTGTCAGTAGCCAGGTGAAGCAAAGTAATCTGTTAAAGTTTACTGGATTCAACCAGGTGTCAGTAGCCAGGTGAAACAAAGTAATCTGTTAAAGTTTACTGTAGTGGATTCAACCAGGTGACAGTAACCAGGTGAAACAAAGTAATCTGTTAAAGTTTACTGTAGTGGATTCAACCAGGTGACAGTAAC
The DNA here is from genome assembly GCF_036924035.1 of Leuresthes tenuis. Taxonomy (NCBI): domain Eukaryota; kingdom Metazoa; phylum Chordata; class Actinopteri; order Atheriniformes; family Atherinopsidae; genus Leuresthes; species Leuresthes tenuis. Next base: position 2,325,098 of record NW_027325365.1, read on the forward strand.
CAGGTGAAACAAAGTAATCTGTTAAAGTTTACTGTAGTGGATTCAACCAGGTGTCAGTAGCCAGGTGAAGCAAAGTAATCTGTTAAAATTTACTGGATTCAACCAGGTGTCAGTAACCAGGTGAAGCAAAGTAATCTGTTAAAGTTTACTGGATTCAACCAGGTGTCAGTAGCCAGGTGAAGCAAAGTAATCTGTTAAAGTTTACTGGATTCAACCAGGTGTCAGTAACCAGGTGAAGCAAAGTAATCTGTTAAAGTTTACTGGATTCAACCAGGTGTCTGTAACCAGGTGAAGCAAAGTAATCTGTTAAAGTTTACTGGATTCAACCAGGTGTCAGTAGCCAGGTGAAGCAAAGTAATCTGTTAAAGTTTACTGGATTCAACCAGGTGTCAGTAGCCAGGTGAAGCAAAGTAATCTGTTAAAGTTTACTGGATTCAACCAGGTGTCAGTAGCCAGGTGAAGCAAAGTAATCTGTTAAAGTTTACTGCAGTGGATTCAACCAGGTGACAGTAACCAGGTGAAACAAAGTAATCTGTTAAAGTTTACTGTAGTGGATTCAACCAGGTGACAGTAACCAGGTGAAACAAAGTAATCTGTTAAAGTTTACTGTAGTGGATTCAACCAGGTGTCAGTAGCCAGGTGAAGCAAAGTAATCTGTTAAAGTTTACTGGATTCAACCAGGTGTCAGTAGCCAGGTGAAGCAAAGTAATCTGTTAAAGTTTACTGGATTCAACCAGGTGTCAGTAGCCAGGTGAAGCAAAGTAATCTGTTAAAGTTTACTGGATTCAACCAGGTGTCAGTAGCCAGGTGAAGCAAAGTAATCTGTTAAAGTTCAGTGGATTCAACCAGGTGTCAGTAGCCAGGTGAAGCAAAGTAATCTGTTAAAGTTTACTGCAGTGGATTCAACCAGGTGTCAGTAGCCAGGTGGAGCAAAGTAATCTGTTAAAGTTTACTGGATTCAACCAGGTGTCAGTAACCAGGTGGAGCAAAGTAATCTGTTAAAGTTTACTGGATTCAACCAGGTGTCAGTAGCCAGGTGAAGCAAAGTAATCTGTTAAAGTTTACTGCAGTGGATTCAACCAGGTGTCAGTAACCAGGTGAAGCAAAGTAATCTGTTAAAGTTTACTGGATTCAACCAGGTGTCAGTAACCAGGTGAAGCAAAGTAATCTGTTAAAGTTTACTGGATTCAACCAGGTGTCAGTAGCCAGGTGAAGCAAAGTAATCTGTTAAAGTTCACTGGATTCAACCAGGTGTCAGTAGCCAGGTGAAGCAAAGTAATCTGTTAAAGTTTACTGGATTCAACCAGGTGTCAGTAACCAGGTGAAGCAAAGTAATCTGTTAAAGTTTACTGGATTCAACCAGGTGTCTGTAACCAGGTGAAGCAAAGTAATCTGTTAAAGTTTACTGGATTCAACCAGGTGTCAGTAGCCAGGTGAAGCAAAGTAATCTGTTAAAGTTTACTGTAGTGGATTCAACCAGGTGTCAGTAGCCAGGTGAAGCAAAGTAATCTGTTAAAATTTACTGGATTCAACCAGGTGTCAGTAACCAGGTGAAGCAAAGTAATCTGTTAAAGTTTACTGGATTCAACCAGGTGTCAGTAGCCAGGTGAAGCAAAGTAATCTGTTAAAGTTTACTGGATTCAACCAGGTGTCAGTAACCAGGTGAAGCAAAGTAATCTGTTAAAGTTTACTGGATTCAACCAGGTGTCTGTAACCAGGTGAAGCAAAGTAATCTGTTAAAGTTCACTGGATTCAACCAGGTGTCAGTAACCAGGTGGAGCAAAGTAATCTGTTAAAGTTTACTGGATTCAACCAGGTGTCAGTAGCCAGGTGAAGCAAAGTAATCTGTTAAAGTTTACTGGATTCAACCAGGTGTCAGTAACCAGGTGAAGCAAAGTAATCTGTTAAAGTTTACTGGATTCAACCAGGTGTCAGTAACCAGGTGAAGCAAAGTAATCTGTTAAAGTTTACTGCAGTGGATTCAACCAGGTGTCAGTAGCCAGGTGAAGCAAAGTAATCTGTTAAAATTTACTGGATTCAACCAGGTGTCAGTAACCAGGTGAAGCAAAGTAATCTGTTAAAGTTTACTGGATTCAACCAGGTGTCAGTAGCCAGGTGAAGCAAAGTAATCTGTTAAAATTTACTGGATTCAACCAGGTGTCAGTAACCAGGTGAAGCAAAGTAATCTGTTAAAGTTTACTGGATTCAACCAGGTGTCAGTAACCAGGTGAAGCAAAGTAATCTGTTAAAGTTTACGGCAGTGGATTCAACCAGGTGTCAGTAACCAGGTGAAGCAAAGTAATCTGTTAAAGTTTACTGGATTCAACCAGGTGTCAGTAACCAGGTGAAGCAAAGTAATCTGTTAAAGTTTACTGCAGTGGATTCAACCAGGTGTCAGTAGCCAGGTGAAGCAAAGTAATCTGTTAAAGTTTACTGGATTCAACCAGGTGTCAGTAGCCAGGTGAAGCAAAGTAATCTGTTAAAGTTTACTGGATTCAACCAGGTGTCAGTAACCAGGTGAAGCAAAGTAATCTGTTAAAGTTTACTGGATTCAACCAGGTGTCAGTAACCAGGTGAAGCAAAGTAATCTGTTAAAGTTTACTGGATTCAACCAGGTGACAGTAACCAGGTGAAACAAAGTAATCTGTTAAAGTTTACTGGATTCAACCAGGTGTCAGTAGCCAGGTGAAGCAAAGTAATCTGTTAAAGTTTACTGGATTCAACCAGGTGTCAGTAACCAGGTGAAGCAAAGTAATCTGTTAAAGTTTACTGGATTCAACCAGGTGTCAGTAACCAGGTGAAGCAAAGTAATCTGTTAAAGTTTACTGCAGTGGATTCAACCAGGTGTCAGTAGCCAGGTGAAGCAAAGTAATCTGTTAAAATGTACTGGATTCAACCAGGTGTCAGTAACCAGGTGAAGCAAAGTAATCTGTTAAAGTTTACTGGATTCAACCAGGTGTCAGTAACCAGGTGAAGCAAAGTAATCTGTTAAAGTTCACTGGATTCAACCAGGTGTCAGTAACCAGGTGGAGCAAAGTAATCTGTTAAAGTTTACTGGATTCAACCAGGTGTCAGTAGCCAGGTGAAGCAAAGTAATCTGTTAAAGTTTACTGGATTCAACCAGGTGTCAGTAGCCAGGTGAAGCAAAGTAATCTGTTAAAGTTTACTGCAGTGGATTCAACCAGGTGTCAGTAGCCAGGTGAAGCAAAGTAATCTGTTAAAGTTTACTGGATTCAACCAGGTGTCAGTAACCAGGTGAAGCAAAGTAATCTGTTAAAGTTTACTGCACTGGATTCAACCAGGTGTCAGTAACCAGGTGAAGCAAAGTAATCTTTTAAAGCCCAGTAAAAGGAAAAAAAGAAATGTGAATAAGGCATGTTTCCACTGACTGGAAAGTGTTGTGACAAACCTTGAGGACAAAAATGTGAGCACTGTTCAATGCTGCAAATGATGATGTGCAAGGGCTGAAAGGAGTGTTCATCCAGCCCCATTACTGCAGGAACAGCTTATCCAGGTAATGTGCTGTAATTCTGCAAAAACTGAAACCACCGAAGGATTAGACCCAGTCAGAATGAGGATATATGGTAAAATAACTCGGATTTTATACAGTCTCTGGAACAAATGGCACCGTGATCTTGGACCTTTTACCTCTCCAATTACTGGCACTTACTTGAAATTCTGGAAAGTGACCAGAAAGAGAGGTGGAGTGATGAAAAGAGGCTAATAGGAGGTAAGATGGAGGGAAGTACTCAACTGTTCTCTTTCTCAAAAACACTGAGGATCACTTCCTCTGTGGTCCTTTATCCTCTCACAATGATTACATCAACACAAAGTTCTGCTGATGTCAAAGGTTGTGGTAAAACAGAAAAAAATCTGTCCATTGCTCTTTCTTAATGGTTTAAATCTGAGTTGAAAACAGAAAAAATGGCTGTTTTCACTTCTGGAGCCCGTTTAAACCTTTGTCGACTTCCTGTTCTTGGTAAGAGTGAACGCTTCCCAGAAGAGAGAAGGTCCTAATATCATCGAATTACATTCACTGCAGCGGTGTAAAATTAGAATAAAATCTTCCACGCGGTCGAGGTTTGTTCGGGTTACCGATGCCCTGGAACCCAGTCGGTCTACGTCCCTTCCTTCCTGCTGTGAGATCCGTTACACTGATCTCACCTCCAGCCAACCTCTACCACTCTGCAACCTAATCTGGCTCGAGGCTAAATCTGGAAGCAGCAATTCAGGTGAACCCTCGTCTGTTCACTGACTGTAAGAAGCTAATGATGGAGGCATGGAAATACACACATTAAGCCAAACCGTGTTTACTTCGTTCAACAGGCTGATCGACATAAAGTCAGCTTGTGTTCTCTGCTTCTGTTTCCCAGATAAATTATACGTAGGTGCATCTGCTAATTGATTCGCTACATTAGCTGTACTTCCTGATTACACACTCCGAGCAGCAGGTCGGTCGAGGATGAAGCCCTCTCCACAACAGCCTTACCTCATCGCCACAGTCAGCATCCTGTTTAATTGTTGTCAGATTAGCAGTCAAGGCTAAATCAGACTGTTCCACCGGCTGGAGATAAAAGCCACGGGCAATCAAGAGCAAGTGAAGGGCGACACTTCAACCCTGTGAAACCTGAGTGGAGGTGAGGTGGGCAGATGCCCAGCGAGAGTCAAAGGGTCAAAGTATAAATGGGAATTACAGTGACATGGCAGCGGTCCAAGAGCCTCAGAGAGCTTTACAAAAGGGTCCTAAAAGTATCTCCAAGCAGTGATTGTCACATTCAATTCAGTTCAACAATAATAGCATTTTTAAAAGATTCGCCAAGACTTTAATTTATATTTGAATGCAGCTCTTTGAAGAAAGTGGCTGAAATATAGCGTGCAGTGCGCTTCGTACATTAAAGCATTCAAGAACCTCCAAGTATGTCATTTCTAAAAAGATCTTCATGGTTTTGAAATCTGTCAGAGAACGAGTTCCCATCTTTGGCTAAATTCAGACCAACGGCAGCACCAAGACAACTTTGAAGAGACGGTTAGTCAAATGAAGATGATGGAAGTATGAAAACAAGACAGAACCGGGGGCCGAAGAGAGCTGGCGCCCTGACTCTGCAGGAGTCTGTAATGGGATCGGAGGGGGAAAGCCGATTCAAAGCTCAAAAATAAGAGCGTTGGTGGCAGCTAAGTCGGTATGGAAGCTTTGCCAGATAGGTTCGTTCAAGGCGAAAGCTTCTGTGTGAGATTTGAAAGAGAGAAGAAAGAAAACGGCATCAAAAGGACGTCACTTTCAGGCGGAGCTGCAGGAGGGAGTCACGCATAAACAAAATGGCTGAAGAACCAGAGGAAAAGCTCATGAAGATACAAGAAATATAAATATATCATGATGATATGAAAAATAAGACATGTTCATATCAAGTTCTGCATGTTTAGAACAACAATCTGCACCACATTTTTCACTGAGCAGAGCGTCCTATTGTTTCAGCGTCTCTGGAAGTCAGAAGGTCCTTTGTAACCTCCTCCTCTTGGCTGCTACAACACGAAGACTTTCTTTAGGCTCTGCTAATCACTCTCCAGATTCTCTGTGAGAGACCTCTGCTGATTAAATTGCTTCTGAAAACTGGCTTTAACCCTCAGCGTCTACAGTGTTCCAGTCTCAGATGTCCAGTCATCCCAGTATCTAATTCCAGAGCACTTGAACTCAGCCTTTCGTTGCACCAGAACCCCTGCACTCTTTCCATTAATCCATTAGAGACCTCTCTGAGGGCATTTCCATTCCTGATTATAATGTTTGCTTTGTCAGATGTAGGCCCAGCGGAAGGTGTGTCTTTATCCTGCCTCTGCCCTGGATTTTTAATATCTCAGATAAACCTGCAGAACAATATGTGTACATGTGAAACATGCTTTAAAGGTCAATGGGCAGCATGAGGTGAAGCTACAGAGCAGATGGGGAGCTTTTACTTTATGAACTGAATCAACAGAAAGGTCCTGATAAAGTGAACAACCACATTATTCAGCGTTTTATAACCTTTACGAGACGGCATCAGTGAAATGTTCTCACGTGACATCGTTCCCATTTGAATTAAACAGAGAAATAAGCTTAGCTTCTGATCAAGAAATGAAGAAAATACCTGCACTGTTAAACTTTCAAGCTGTTGAACTATTGGGCATCTGCAATATGAGCTTTTATGTCATTGTGATTATCTTTTGCAGTAACTGAGGGCATCTATGTTTGCAGCATCTGAGATCAACAGTATAGGATCGTGTATCATAAAGGATCATAACAGATTGTATCATATCGTATCGGCATCGTATCGGTATTTAATCGGCATCATGCCGGTATCATATTGTATCGGTATTGTATCGGTATTGTACCGGCATCGTATCGGTATTTAATCGGCATCGTATCGGTATTGTACCGGCATCGTATCGGCATCGTCTCCGGTATCATATTGTATCGGCATTTAATCGGCATCGTATCAGTATCGTATCGGTATTGTATCGGTATTTTATCGGCATCGTACCGGCATTTTATCGGCATCGTATCGGTATTTTATCGGCATCGCACCGGTATTGTACCGGCATCGTATCGGTATTTTATCGGAATCGTATCGGTATTGTACCGGCATCGTATCAGCATCGTATCAGCATCGTATCGTGGAATCGAACACCTATTTACCAGTATTTGCCCAAAATCAGCAGAAAAGTGGTTCTGTTGGTATTTTAAGTTTTTCATTTAAGAGTCCTTGGTGGAGCTTGATCAGCTCGATGGAGCAGACTGGGCTTTTGGGTCAGGGTTCGGCTTTCGATGGGAGACGTGAATATCCTCCAACGATTTTATGGGAACTTTAAACAGTCTCTAACCTTCTCAGATTTATCTACCTACCATTTGTAGTGCGATAACAAAAAGAAAATGGCCGAAACAGCTTCTGTCATTGTTAAAGGCCGGTTGTTTTAGCACTGCTGACAAATCAAATTGAAACCAATAAATCTGACAACCTCCATTGTTTTTGAGGGTGCAGAACCACGAGCTGCAGTAGCCTGAGGACTGAATAGGTCATGCCAAGATCAGTGTATCTGAAGGCATTCTGAGAAGCTTTGTCGGCTGATGGTGGAGCAAATAGTCTCTCTGATCCATTTCTCTTTGTTTCTTATTTCCAGTTCAGCGACTTGTGCCATCCTGCTTTAATTGTTTCTTTTTAGATTTTCTGTGGGTAAATATATGGAGTATATTTTCCTTCACGTCCATCTCTTCCTTCTGTTTCCCGTTTTAATTTTTTATTTAAAGCCATAAAGACCACACTCCATCTTCTGTTGCTTCACTGATAAATCTAAGTCTCACATATTATTAGCACACATGCTTGTTTCTCAGAACTGAAGGTCAAACGCCTACCAATCACTCACACGAAGGAACTCATTAGGGTACAAAGAGAAATACCCTGTGAAACATCTTGCTTTTCCTTTTCTTCCATCCTTCTTCTTCTCCTTCAGTTCTTCCTGTCTCAGAACATTCATTACTGGCTGTAAATGGCTAATTTCACATGAAAGTTTCCTGCATTTTTTGATCTTATAGCAAGAAAATATTTCACTAATGCTAATGCTAAATACTTGCTAACTGCAACTTCCAGTGATCTGTAAGAAATGATGTAAGAAACTGATTCATCCATCCCTCAATCTCTCCTCTTGGCTAAGAATCGAGCAGAGTTTGTAAAGCTGTTAAAACGACAAACGAAAGTGAGAGTTAACCCATTTTAGGTTGAGTCAAAGGTTAGCATGAGAGCTAATGATGGCGAGGTAGCTTTTAATGATCAGGTTTTCAATAAAGATTCAGTGTAGTCCATGTGGCCCTAACATGGTCTGTTCTAGTTGCTTATTGTGCATTTCCTCCACCGGCCTGACTCTGGAAGAGCCTCGCCGTCTGCTGTGGCTGTCGACCCCACAGGCGACCAAACGGGACGATGCTGCAGACGTTTCTGCTTATTCTGACAGAGTCACATCAGACAAACAGAGCTGCATAGAGGGAGGAGGAGGAGGAAGAGCAAGGACACTGGTGGGAAATACGATCCCGTGGCCCTGTAATATAATATCACTGAGTCACCAGCAGCAGTGGGCTTTGAACAGTTATCAAGAGTCAAATTAGATAACGCCTCAATGTGTGGAATGACCCGAATGCTCACACCTCACTGGGGAGCTTTTTCTGGACTAAAATTCTATCAAAGACGGGGAAAACATGAAGTAAATACAAAGACAAAATGCTCCAACTTTAAAAGTGAAGGAGAATTTTTGAAAGAGAAGTCGTTTCAACCATATCTAAATCAACCAATTAGTATTTCCATTTCCTAAACATGAACAATAAAGTAGATGGAACAATAAAACTTACTAAAAGAAGACAAGAAAACAAAAAAAAAAACAAGAAACGGTCTCCCCTGCCAAAGCATCTCACTAATGAAGCCTGAACAGAAGCATAAACCTGATGAAAATCTGAGCGCAAACAGCTAATTACAAGCCAAATCACATCTTAGCCGCTCTATCACAAAAACATAAACAAACCTGCAACTCTCTGTGTGTCTGAGAGACAAATAGCAGCTGATTGGGATTTCTCGGCTGGTTGCAGCCAGCTGATTATAGCCTTGTGAAGTGATGCCTAAGTTAAAGAACATGTAGGTTTAGTGGTGAAAATACACAACCAAGCAAATAACACCCAAATTCCCTATCAGTGATCCAAAAGGCTAATTCAATGAGTAAATCCTACAGACTCACTTCAATCACTACTAATGGAACGTGTTCCCTACGTCAGGGTGACTAATGGAAAAAAAAAGGTTATCACTGCTCAGCAACTCTCTCTTTCACACGTACAAATACACACAGGTGGTTTCTCAAGGTCGAGATATCTGGGAAATGTGCAAATAAGCACAAGTCAACATGTGAGCTGTGGTGTCTGAGGGTGGAGGAGAGAAAGATGAGCAGATGGAGAGCAAACGGCTGCTTAAAGGAGCTAGCACAATGTAGCATAGCCTCTCTGTGTTACATCAGTGCTATAAAGTGCTTTTATTGTTGCCAAGACAAAGATATTTAACAGAAAACATCCCCCTGATCGCCGAGACATGAGTGACAATCCAAGATCTAACTGATAAATCTGACAAGGACGGTAATCTTTAACCGTAACCCACCACAGGTGGAATACCAGTCATTTCAGAGTGCCAGTTAGCCCTGCTGGCAGCTGTTGCACACAAATAAAGCAAAGCACACACAAGGCTGTTCACAGCAGGAAGGACACGACTGCTTAGGACTCCCCAGGCCATCAAAAGTATACCCACAAACGCCTCCAGTCTGTAGGGGACAGCCAGCCCATCAGCACTGTGGTATCCTTTACTCAGAGACAAAGACAGCAGGTGTCTAAAGTTACAGCTTGAATAACACACACACACTCGAGCTTATGCACCCCGGCAGCTGTAGGTGGTGCCAACTTGTCATGAGGTGGAGGAAAATTCAGGCTTTAAACTTCTGCTTCAGTGTCACAGTCGAAGATGCCTGTATCCGGGCAGATTATACACCAAATGGCCTGGTCTCACACTCACACACAGGCTGATTTATGGCCTTTCTGTGTTGCAGTCGCCTATTAGAGCGAACAGTGACGACTTTCATGAGTGAAGACTCCAATGAAGGAAGGGCAGCAGGCTGAGAGGGAGAGAAAGAAAGAAATGAAAGGACGCAAAGAAGGAGGGAAGAGGAGAAGCAGGTAAAAGGTAATGGACCAGGCACCTCGGTCACCTGATCCACTGGCTCATCTAACAGATGCATCACGACTCGCTGTGTGTTTTATCTCGTTCTCATGCAGCGTGTCTGTAAACTTACATCCTTTCACTCCATCCCATCATTACATATTTCATTTAAATTGTCCTCTCCTTTCATTTTTCCTCACTTCTTTTGGCTTTGCATCACCTCCCTCTCTTTATCCCCCCCCCTCTCCATCCCTTCTTCGCTCCACCTTGATGCAGAGCGAAGAGGTGAAACTCAGCATCACGGCATGCCTTCGTCAGCCACTCCCTCTACATCTCTCCATCCCTCCTGCATCCATCTAGTCACGACTCCCTAATCGTGCAGAGATCAACTGCCTGAAGATGGAAACACTGAGTCAGAGAGAGAAAGAGGCAAAGAAAGAAACAAACCGAGTGGTCTAAGGCCTGCAAGGCTGCCATATCGGTTTGTTTTTCCTTTGTTTCTGAAAGCATCTGAATGCATCAAGGGGATTTTTCCCCCTGTTGCTTTACATTGCATCACTGCACATAAGTGATGGATTACCTTTTCTCTCAGTCCCAACAAGTTTGTCTTTCTTCTGAAATGAACAGAAACTGATGGCTGCCTCGAAGGCAAGAAAATCTCAAACATTAATCTAAAAAACAAAGATCTAATTTGGAAATCTGTCAGCATGAGTTGTGATGCACTTTTTGTATTAACGTGACAAATCAAATTCACATGAGAAGGACTGAAACGAACTCTTGGTAAACATAAGCAGAACTTTTTTGCTCACAATCAGCTGCATCCCTCTCTGCTGTGCTTTAGCTCCGCCTCCAACGCCCCCCTCGGAGGCACCAGAAGTAACAGAAGGCGTGTTTTAGTGCGCCTTTGGAGGTCTATGGCTTACTTTCTTGGCTGAAGAGGTGAATAAGAGGTGAAATTTAAGTTTAGCCGATCACAGTTCAACAAAACTGGTTGAATTTAAGGGAATTCAAGCTGCAGCAAAGCTCTCAGAGAGAATACCATCCGACCAAATCTGCAAGGAGTGCGAAAAGAAAGTATGTTTGGAAAATATGGCAGTGAAGGACACAGTTTATTCATTTATTACGGTCCACAGAACCAATTAACCTTGAGTAATGCATCAGTCACCTGGTTTGTATCTCGCCATCTTTTCTTTTCTGCCATCTATCATTTTTTACGTTGTGGAAAGCCAGTAAAATAACTTCGCTCTGGGGTTGTTTTTTTTTTTGAAGGACAAGCTGAAAAGTGAAATGTGTGACGGCTTCAAAGAGCACAACAGAAGATCCTCTCAGGACATTTCCTTCTCAGGCTTTGTACTTTCAGAGGGAGGATGATGCCACTCCAGATGTGCATTTCAGGTGAAATTAATCAACCATTTTTTACTCTTTATATCCTATTCATATAGTGTTTGATGACTGCGGGTCTTTAGCTTGTTTCCTCTTGTTCGAGCACCGTTAGCATCCGAGCTCGCGGGGGTAAATATGCTGTGATGAAGCCACAGCTCTGTGCATTACTGCCCCCTTGTGGTGACAGTAGCACATAACTACCAACTGCCAGTTAAACCAGAAAATAGATCCATCCGGATTGTCGCATTAAACGATTCCCTTTCTTAAAGTTCACGGACTATTCGAAAAGTGGAAAATCCTTGGTGGCGCACAGTTGAAGGGTCAGATTGCAGCTAATGAGAAATGAAGGTCAGAAAAACCGAGAAGCTTCTGTTATCTGACAAGTACTCATTAACTAACATCAATACCAGCAAAGAAGGGGCAAGACAAAGAGGTCAAAAGCCCCCCCACACACACACACTCATTTAAATTATTCAGAGATTTGTTTATCAGCCCTCAGTGGGGTATTTTAGCTATATTAAGGCTGCTGGACATGCTTTACAGTGATTTAGGAAGAGTAATTTTTCTGAAAAGCAGCCCTGCAGCTCACTATAAGAGCTTTACAAACAGTGCTTCTCCTTTTCTTAATCTGCCTCTTGCGGGATCTGTCCTCTATTCGCCTTTCTTCCTCTGAGTCTAAATATGGAAATTGTTTTTGCGACGATAGACATCATCTCTCTTTCTTTCCGTCTGTCCTCCTCGGGGAGATACTGTAACGCATCGGGAGACTCAGACAGACATCTAAACATCAGCAGGGCTTTTTACCGAGACTTCCCCATAATATCAGAACGGTTCTACCAGAAAAAGTGAGACGGTACCAAGAGAGGTGCTGAATTACTCGTCTAAGTCACCCTAGCTTCAAAACAAGCAGCCTGACAGAAAGGCTATATATGCATGTGACATGCTGTCAACTTTTTTGGGTGTCACTGCGTCCGACATCCTTCATCTTCCTCCAGTCTCACACAGGGGGGCAGGTTTGTTTTGTAACTCAAGCGCGGCCTGGAGAGGTGGAGCTGTGACCTTTACGCTGGACTGTTGGGGTCTGAGTGAGTGTGTACGGGTTGAAAGGACACGGTGACCAACAGCTGCTCCGTGTTGCATGCACAGGGTCTCACAAACACATGCGGGTGTGCACAAGTGCTGGCTACTCGCATGGCGCTCATAGGCCTCAGGGTTGCAATGCTTGTCTCCCATTGACTCCTCTTTATTTTGATTCAACAGCCTGCCTCTCTAATACCAGAAAGGTCACCGGTTCGATCCCAACAGCTGACATGTCCTGCAGCAAAAACAAACACGCTTCAAAGTAAACACACACCTCCTAAAGTCTCTGCAACTCTGATGTTTACTGTAACACTCGCTTGAACAGCCACATGCACATGGACCCACACACACCAGCACAGATGTCCCACACGTGCACATTGACCAGGAGCAGCAGTTTCATCTGCTGGCACCCGGCTGAATCCGAACATTTTAAGTCATTATTCAACCACAAGCTGCATCTCTGCGCTGTGGTGATAATCCAGAAACTTTTTGATCCAGATAAACGTTCTCCGATGCTCATCAGCAGCTCCACACTACACGCTATGCATCAAAGTTCAGAGCCTGGGAGGCTTTGCAAACGAAAAATAGTCCACTGAACAGGAAATGAAGCGCTTTATGTTGATGGAAGAAACATAAATCTGTTTTTTTTTTCTCTCCCTCTGCATAAATCTGAGGAAAAAGTCAGCTTTGCAGAAGAAGACGGCGTTCATTTAAAGCGTCACCTGGTCTGGAGCGCACCTCATCTGACCCAGCCGCCTCCTCACATTCAGCAGCCCCCCCCCACCTCCTGCAAACCTGAGAATACACTGTGTGATCTGAGATGGCCCCTGGCTGTGAGTGACTGCTAAGCAGCCAGCTAAAGAAAGATCAAAGCCAGCATTCTCGCATCCCGACACCAACTCGCTGCGCGAATCGTCTTCACCGACATCATCAAAGAAACTGACAGTCAAACATATTTCATGGAGGGTGATCTCCAAGTGTCCCCAGTGAGTGACCAGGGGAGGTTCTCTGCAGGGGGGAAGTATTATGGTGAAAACACTGCGTTTTGCGGTGGTAAACGGTCCCGTCATACAGCAGAAAGGCTCTTCTAGCTGTAAAAGCTCAAGTTTGGGAAAAGGATCTGAAGCAGGCATGTTCTGATTGTTGCTCAGGTTTGCCAGGTGTCAGGTTTACGAAGTACACCCTGACTCCTGATGATTTATGTGCTATAATACAGCTTCTCTAAAGAGTTGCTTGTCAGGGGAAGACGAAGATAGAAAGAGTTATTCATCAGCTATTTCTTTCTAAATGCTAAATAAAGTGACTTCTGCATCTTACTAATCAAGATAATCACCTTCCTCTGTTTCCTTTCCATCAATAAGTCTCTCTGGCATTATAAATATATATATTTCAGCAGGAGAATTGTAAGCCTCGGTGTCCAACACACATTTCAGATTCATACATGAGTGAGTCAGCTCTGAGCTCAGCAGTTGGAAAGATGACAGTTTCTCTGCTTCAGAGGCCGACACAAACGCAGACTAACTCTGCTCTCACATTCCTGGCAGTACTACAGAGCTGCGTAATCAGTTACATCTTTCAGATTTACTTCCAGAGGACGCCGGCTGAGCTGCACTTTGTGTACCGGCAGACTCAGGGAGAAAGAATAGAAAGTGTCTGTGTGCCGGCTGATGGGAAAGCTGATGTAACTTCATATCACAAGCTACATTTCGTAACTTTAACTCAACTTCAGAGGCTGGATTTTAAAGAGAGGAAGTCAGAAGTTAGATGTGAGAACCACTTATTTTCAGTTCCGACCCTCAACTCTAGCCTTGTTAGTTTCTACCCTTCATAGCAGGGGACGGTCATGGAAGAGGTTTGAGAACTTCACATAGAACTTTTGGAAAGAAGTTTCATGAAAACATTCTTTAATATGTAAAAAAAAAGAGGAGGATTCTTCAGACTCTGACCTAAAGAAGACACTGAGGCAGAGAAAATGACTGCTGGAAAACAAATTGTTAGAGAATAACTCCAGCCTGATCGCGGTGCTAAATCAATGCACTCAGGAGTTCAAATCTCTTCTCTGACATCTCCTCTCTGAGCATTTTCAATGTCAGACTCTACCCCCCCGCTCTGAATTTTCCCCATTTCCACCAAATGCATCATGAGTGCAGCAGATTGTCTATCAGATGCACTCAAGGTGTGTTTTCCAGGCTCGACCCAGTCTGCACACACCCTGACTGTCTTTTGGCTCGGTGTTTGAAAAACAGCTTTCGATCAGAAGTGGTTTGATCGGAAAAGGCTTCTGAATTCCCTGACAGCCGACGGGTTTCAGCCGCTCTTACTGGTGGTTAGTGTGAGTCAGCGATGCTCCCTGCTGCCTCAGAGGACTCTGAGGGCCTTAATACACAGATAGGTGGGTGCATGGTTACGACAAAGCGAGAGGAGCCGTGCACACACACACACACACAGCAGGGGAAGTGTGTGTGTGTTTGTGTGTGAACTGACTCCTCTCATCAGGATCTCGTTAATGTGGAGACAGACGGCGGCGCCATCTGCTCTCATGACAATCGCACACCAGCAACCTTTTCAAGCAACGTTTCCCTGCAACATCGCTCCCATGGAGCCCAGCGATTGGCTGACAGAGAATCCAAGTGGAAGGACAGAGGACGCCCTTTATCCTGCGGGTATAATCTTTAGCCTGGTTGCGTCTATGAAGCTAAATAAGGCTTACTAACTAACTTGGTCTGAGCTAAAGGGCACTACTCGACCTACACATGGCTAATCTTTAGCCTGATTTTGGCACCAGAGCTTCCAAAGGCTTTACTGACAACAAGGCCAAACAGGCCCAGTGAGGCTGATTGCTTGAGTGATGCCTCTGAAGACTGTGAAAGGATCATTGTTTAAGAAGGAAATTCAATTTCATTCAATTTCAATAATGTCTAAAGTTCACGTGAATTATTACGAGCTGCAGCTTTTCCCCTCTGTGCAGCACAAGGTGCTCACTGGGTTTCCCAGAATGCACCTGCCAGTCAGTGGGGAGATTAAACAGAGATCTTGTTTGGGTGAGGTGGAGGATTGACAAACATCTGAAGGTGCGTGAGTGAGCGTAAAAGTGGGGTGCATGCAGGGGGCGACTGGAATAATGAACCGAGTCCCTCTAAGTGTGGCAGTTCTGCCACATTTATCAACGGGCCGGATTTTCTACGTGTTACTAAAGCCGGATCCGGCTCTGCTGAGGCTGCAGTGATCCATCCCAGTGATTACGGCTCCTGCTCCAGCTTGGGGGGGAATAGTGAGTCGGAAGTGTTTACTATACTTCTTAAAATCCAGCTGAAAGGAAATCCTTTTGCTAGTCATGCACCCACAATCCCCGTCATCTTCAAACCTGAAGTTTTGCATATTTTGGGATGTAAAGCTGTTATATCTTTAAGAATAACTCACAAACCAGGAGGCTAACATGACTGCAAAGGTAACACATGTCCACAAGAAGATGAAACTGCAACTGTGGACATGTGATTATTCAAATAAACTACAAACTCCTCACTTTCACACACTCATCCAGTCATTAACAAGCATTGTTCTGTTTAAACTGTAATTACAACAGCTGGCTACATGCCAATACAAACCTTTAACTTTACTCATCCACACACACTCTGCTAATTATGCCACTTCAGACATCTGCAGAAGAAATGTCTGTTTGATTACTAATTCTCCTCCATTCTGAGGATAAAAAACAGCCTGCTAACCTGTCAGCAAGCAAAGGAAATTTGGATTCTTCTATTCATTTGTTAAATTTGTTAAAAGTGGGAAAAAATCCCCGTTAAAAGGTTTGTTTGTAGTAAACAGAGCAAACCTGTCGGTTTGAAGAACTCCAAACTGGCCCCTGAAAGGATAATTTCCTTCAAAGTAAATCCTTTTAGTCAGTTTTAAGAAAAACAGGATTAGAAATAGAATATAAAGTCACAGCCTGGTCAAAGAGCACAAGTTTTTTACCCTTTTAGGAAGCTCTTTAGGTGGTGCTGACAGCCTGAGGGCCCACCTGCTTCACCTGGCCGGCAAAAAGATCAATTAGAGTCACACCTTTCAGGGCCGTTGGTGTCTTATTGCAACAATAACTGCAGCGAATGGCTCTGCTCGGGTCAGGTTACTCGAGCTGAGACTCCAAACTCAACTTTTTTAATCGCAGTCAGCTGTGAAATTGAGTCAACAATCGAATCGGGTCTGTGGGGGCATCCAGGTTTGGTTCCAGGTTGTGCATTTTCAGCTGTTTTTGTACCCAAAAAGGAGCCAAATGCAGCGTTCATCAGTCCATCGTTCTGTACCTCACAGCAAACCAAAACAGGACTGACAGAACAGAACCAGGATAACCCGTTTAACCAGTTAACTACAGCGAAACACAACAATATGGGGATAAAGAGATTAAACCTGACTGAGTATCTATAACCCAAATCAGTGTAGATGTGGCAAACTTCACTCGTTTTTCTTTGTCCTGGTGAGCAGTTTTGCAGCTTTTAACTGAACCACAGCAGCCCTGCAATGCTTTTCCTTTAGTTTTCCATCTTAATGAAGCACTTTCTTCTGCATTTACACAAGAACAACTTGCTTTGGGTGTAACTTTGTATGAAGATTCGAGGAAGTAAACCTGTGTTGATCTGCAAATGACTTTTAGAGCTGATAAAACCCACTCGCTCTGAATGAAACCAAATCTTCAAAGTCGATGTGTCACTGCTCTGCAGCATGAAATGCTTGAAGGTGCAGCATGAGTCAGTTTGAACCTCACTGCTCAAACACACTTTAGGTTAAATAAACCGCGGTAAAGCTCTAATACACACATCTCTTTATTCTAACGAGACAATACAGCTGTGACTCAGTTGGACTCTTGACTGAGCAGAAGGCTGCATAAATATAGCTGAGTGGGAAGGAAGCGAGAACAGTAGAAGAATGTGACAAGAAGAAGAAGAAGAAGAAGAAACTAAGGTGAGAGACGGAAAGGAAAAGAGTGGGCATCAAAAAGGGAGATAAGGAAGCAAGGAGCCAGAAGAGAGGAGGGAATAATCTGGAAAATGAACAGGTGTGATGAATAAATGAGGCATCGGAGGCGAGTGAATGTGGTCATTCATCACGCTGCTGTAACGTAATCTGTTGCCCTCACACTTAAGCATAGAAACACACCTCGCAGGCCCAAACACACCTGGGTTACCTGTGAGACCGAGCGTCTCCCCATTCTTCATGAAGGACGCCTGCACAGCGTTGCCAGGCAACAAAGACGCAGACAGAGGTCGACCTAAACAAGCCTGAGTCCAGCCCTCCGTGGCACAAACAGGGTGACACTTCTTGGGTTTACTACGCCATGTTGGCTGCTCCTCTCGCCTCCCGGGTCTCCTTGGAGACGGCGAGCAGAGCAGAACCGGCCGCCACGCACACACATGCATGAACACGATTAATTATCTCCCCTCTGGTTCAAATCTGTGAATCATCTCAACTGCAGCAGGTGAAGAAGGAGAAGAAGAAAAGGAGGCCGACACCGGTGGGCCGCGGCGTCCTCCAATGACCCTCAGCGGCGCCGCAGAGCACACGCATCACAGCGTCCTCATGGATGCACACGGACCCCCAACGTGTGAAAGGGAAAAAAGAAGAAGACAAAGTGTGATTGGAGGCCAACTGCTCCACCAGAAGTGAGTCGCCTCGCATCCAAAAGCTCTGAGGCCGACCCTCGGTCCTCTCTTACCCAGCAGGGCTCTTCCTGCTGCTTCTCCTTCACCCAAACCTCTCCTCCTCTTCCTCACACCTTTACCTTCTCATCCTCCAAGCTGTTCAGCTCACTCTTTCTCTTCCTCACCCCCTGTCTCCCCTTTCCTCTCAGTCCTCCTTACCCTCGTTCTCCCTCATTTCACCACATCGCTTTGCTCTTTCTAACCTTTGCTCTCATTTTTGCCGCCCCTCCTCTTCTCTTCTTCTCCCACTATCCTCTCCTCTTTTTCCACAGTCACCCCATCGGCCTCCTCTCATTTCGTCACTCCCCCCCTCCCTCCTTTGCTGTCCATATCTGCTGATAAAGAGCAGCCATGAAGGGCAGAGAGCTCCTTGTGTGAAGGACACACGGTGGCGGTGAATGCAGCATATGCTGCTATGCAGTACAACATGTGAGAGCCGAGCATGGAAACAGTGCAGCTATAAATATATTATTCAGCCGGCGCAGTGAAACCTGCCTCTGCTCTCTGTAGATCTGACTGCTTTACCTGCACAGAAAACCTCCACCAGAAGCAGAGAGTTACTGAATTCAGCCTCTTCTCGATGAGTCCGTCTTTTATTTACAGACTGCAGTTGGTAATCAGAGTCACGCCTGTATGGCTTTTTAAAGATTATTTTGTAAATATTAGATGTGTTCAGCTGCAAAGTGTTTGTTTTTCTACCCTAAAAGAGTGAATTCACAATGTATGGATGCAGCAAAGAAGATGAGCTTAAGACCTGAGCAGATGAATAAATCAGGTGGTCTTCAGAAGAGATGCTAACTACAGTTAGAGCTCATGTTTCAGCTGGAATTACAACCATATTAAACCAAAATGGATACTTACTGAACCAATTCAGGACTCTTGGGCTCCTTTAAACTCAAATCCACTGTAATCAAATGTACTTGCTCTAAATAGTCTGATTTAATAAAAGTAAATCGTGGATTTTATTGCTCAAGATTTGTTGAATTAAATCACTTTCAGCATTCTGTCCAAATCCTTGCAACACACGAGCTTATCTCCTCACACTCAGATTTAGCTTGCTTAAAACATCATGCTTCACAATTACTTTCATCATCAGTGTTTCCTCACTTCAGCAGAGCCATTCACGGCCATCTGGTCGGGAAAGGTCTAAGATTATGTTCACATTTACTGCAGTGTGTGGAGACTTTTTATCGATTAACTTTTCATTTACTTCATCGTGTCTCAGCTGCTGACAGTACATCAGCCGTGAGAGCAAAGGCACCATCAGAACGCACTGAAATACTTAGCTTGTGCGGCTCAGCATTTCACTAAAGTGCTGGATTTCAATGCTTCGATGTTTTCAAAGACGTAGCTATTTTGAGCCTGAACACCAGCGCATATTAAGTGCATTAGAGCCTTTATCTGAAACCACTTTCACATGGGCTCTATTTTTTACCAAGCTCTGATGGCTAAGAAACTGTTTCTCTTCCCCAGGGCTCAGAACACTGTGCTTGGCCCAGTTAGACACACAGCTAACCTACAGCAACAACCCAGTGTGCAGCCGTGATGCCAACAATGCATTCTGACATTAGAAACCTCCTTGATGGCAAACGCAGTAAATGATGTAAACAGTTCTATTGTTAGAGTGCTTGTGTCGTGGTTTTATGCAACTTTGCATTCTCAAAACAAAATAATGAACTAAAAAACGGTTGAATTAGCATTTTTAATGGACTTCATCAGCCACCAAATATCTTGAAAGTCCCTGAAAGTCATCTTAACATCAACTTGAGTTCAAATCAAACTAACCGTGTTACATAAGGAATGCACAAATGTAAACTAGAAGAGGAGACGATGAAATGAGCCGTTCCTCTAAATGAAAACAATTTCAGCTGAGCCCATTCTGCTCATCTGGCTGCCGGAACGAGCCTCAGCAAAGAACTGAACAACAACACGAAGACGTGCACAGCTTCAGATACGTTTTCTTTCAACCTTAAAGGGGAACTCCGGTATCTTTAAACCTTATTTCTGGCATGAAATACGTTCATCTACTCACTGAGAACAGTTTGGTGAAAGTCGGCGTCCTTCGGAAGATATTTAGATAACTGGAGATCCATATAACGGAGTGAACGGGGCTTAGAGGATGCAGCCTCTAAATAAGGCATTATCTGTCTTTATTTCACCAATACTTTAAGAAGAATGAATGAATGAACGTGTGCTATAGCTCTGTTAGCTCATAGCTGCTGTTAGCTCATAGCTGCTGTTAGCTCATAGCTCTGTTAGCTCATAGCTGCTGTTATGTGGCTACTTGCGGCTATAGGAGAGCTAACGGAGGGATTTCTACACAGGCACTCTACTGGGACCACTTCATCCACACGCCCCCCTGCAGCACAGTTTATTCACTAGATGAACGTATTTCATGCCAGAAATAAGGTCGAGGTTTAAAAATAGTTTAAACACCCAGTCAGAGCCAATCAGAGCCACAGCTGCGGTTACCTGGTTACAAGCGTGTGAGTACATGAGTAAGAACGTCCATCTTACTCAAAGTCGTCGTTCACGTCGTCAAAATCTGATAAATATCCTGCCATGTTGCACAAAACTATCAGCAGCAAACTCTGTGTGAAGTTAGCCGACTGTCACAGAGCACGGAGTGAATAAACTGTGCTGCAGGGGGGCGTGTGGATGAAGTGGTCCCAGTAGAGTGCCTGTGTAGAAATCCCTCCGTTAGCTCTCCTTTAGCTGCAAGTAGCCACATAACAGCAGCTATGAGCTAACAGAGCTATAGCACACGTTCATTCATTCATTCTTCTTAAAGTATTGGTGAAATAAAGACAGATAATGCCTTATTTAGAGGCTGCATCGTTCACTCCGTTATATGGATCTCCAGTTATCTAAATATCTTCCGAAGGACGCCAACTTTGAGTAGATGAACGTATTTCATGCCAGAAATAAGGTTTAAAAATACCGGAGTTCCCCTTTAAAACACCTCCTCTGTCCAGAGCAGCTTCTGGAAAATTCATGATGAGAAAACCACAAGGGTCCTATGGACCAGGTCTTAGGAAATACTGGCCGGCGATGCATTGCCGAGTTGCTTAACATGGACTTTGGGTCTGTAAATGATGGGCACTGTACAGAGCATCAAGTAGAAAACAAACGAGTGAAAATAACAGTTCGACTGGTTTCACTTTCCCTCATCAGGTTTCATCCCAGCAGCACTTCGTCCACCGGCAAACACACAAACTGGAGCTTTTTAAGCATGTTTTCTAGCAATCCCAGTGCAAAACAGGGAGCCGATAACACACCCGGTCTCCCACACATGCAACACATGCAGCTATAAATAGGTCGTATGCACAGGGAGGCGACGGCAGATGCAGCCCTCACTCTGAAGCCTGTTCCATCCATCACTGTCAGGGAGGCCAGGTGGACAGAAAACACACACACACAAAACAAAAGCCTCTGTCTGCATTAACACATCTACTTACAGCGTAGCTTTTCCTGCTGACACAGACGCACGTGACACAAAGTGAAGTCGAGAGCAGGCAGCATTACCAGAAGATACAGAATGTACAGAGCCCTTGACTGCTGACCTCTTTGACCCCTCTCGGATTCAGGAAAGGCGACGAGAAATGCTTACACGTGCATATATATATGGCCACAGGACTCAAATACCTGCAGTAAAAGCTCTGTGAGGGTGCAAAGGACCGTAATACGCCGCTACAGGTATGAAGCAGTTGGTCAGGAAGCATGTTGTTAAAGGGCACGTCAGTCAGACTCAGAAACCCAAGGTCAGTGACTTACAAAGAACTTCCTCCGCTCAGATGTAGATGACTGGGATGACTGTGGTGGCTATTTTAGAAGAACACTGGCAGCTAGTGCTAAAGAGTTCTGTCAGGGCAAAGCTAATGCTGTTATTGCTTATCCAAGGTGTTAAAAAACAGACTTTATAACGCCTCAAACTTACAGTTTCATTGTGCAACGTCTGAAGATTCAAGATAATAGTTTCAGATTAGAGCTAGAAACACCTCTGACCACCTTTCTGCTGCAAATCATCTTCTCTGGAGTATCAGGCTCTGCTATCTTTGCTTTGCTAAAACCAAAAAGTGCCCAGTTTAATCTCAACAGATAACCAAAGGTCAAAGGTTAAGGGTTTTGAGTGGGGCTGTCACAATGATTACTCAAACTTAAATGATCTGAATCGCTGTTCTTCAACCGTCAGCTGGAGACGGGGGGAGGGGGGGGGCTGCTACCTTCCTCACAATCACAACAAATCAAAGCTTGAGAGCAGAGTGAAGCAGCAGAGGAACCGCATACGAGCGAGTCAGCATCATGAGTTCAGCGTCATGTGACCGCCTGCTTTTTGGCTCAGTTAGGCTCGGAAAAATCATGAAATTAGAACGCATTTATGCACGTTCATTGGGACTTTACTTTAGGAAAGAGTCAGAGTTCAACCACTCATCACAGTCACCTCCTTCAAAAGGAACATTTTGTCACAAAAAGCTCCTATTTAAGCTAATCTGAAGACTTTTGTTGGGTTAAATAGCTCTGATTGACATAAACTGTCTTTATTTCACCAATACTTTAAGAAGAATGAATGAATGAACGTGTGCTATAGCTCTGTTAGCTCATAGCTGCTGTGTTGTTGTTATTGGCGGCTATCGGGGGGGTTATAGAGGGCTTTCTACACACTCATCTACTGGGATGACATCATCTAAATATCTTCTGAAGGACGCCGACTTTCACCAAACTGTTCTCGGTGAGCAGATGAACGTATTTCATGCCATAAATAAGGTTTAAAAATACCGGAGTTAACCTCCTCTGTCCAGACCAGCTTCTGGAAAATTCATGATGAGGAAACCACAACCACAAAAGCTCCTATTTAAGCTAATCTGAAGACTTTTGTTGGGTTAAATAGCTCTGATTGACATAAGCTGTCTTTATTTCACCAATACTTTAAGAAGAATGAATGAATGAACGTGTGCTATAGCTCTGTTAGCTCATAGCTGCTGTGTTGTTGTTATTGGCGGCTATCGGGGGGTTATAGAGGGCTTTCTACACACTGTCTACTGGGATGATGTCATCTAAATATCTTCTGAAGGACGCCGACTTTCACCAAACTGTTCTCGGTGAGCAGATGAACGTATTTCATGCCAGAAATAAGGTTTAAAAATACCGGAGTTAACCTCCTCTGTCCAGACCAGCTTCTGGAAAATTCATGATGAGGAAACCACAACCACAAAAGCTCCTATTTAAGCTAATCTGAAGACTTTTGTTGGGTTAAATAGCTCTGATTGACATAAGCTGCCCACTTCTATCCACAGACATCTTCCCAGAGCTGCTGCCAGTTTCCCAATATGGCGAACGATGAGGTGAAGGCACCAGGATGTGTGTGTGGAGGTCACACCTGTGCACCGTCCACGCAAGCTCAAGATTCATGCTAATGTTAGACAGAGCCCTGAGCTGCTCTGCCATTAAGCAACAGGCAGGACTGAGCACAATATGCAGCTCTGCATGCATGACTGAAACACACACACACAGAGGAAAGTAGAGCAGGTTATCAGCTGCTGCTATGATCAAATATCTGATGCACAGTGTGTCCTTTCAGCACACACACATGCAGAAGCTTGTAAATCTATTAACCTGTCACACCTCGGCCATTTCATTCCACCTGCAACCCATCAGTGCCACAGAAAGCCACACAGATGGATGCACAAGGCCACGGCTAAAAGTTAACAAACAGCATGAAAACACGAAGAAGAACAATCACTCACACACACACACACAGAGGTAGTGGAGGATGACCGGTGCAATCAGCGACTCCGTCCTTCAGCAGACTGAGGAACGCCGGGGACGACCCATCATCATCCAGGCAGCTCACACACGTGCACGTATGACACGTGCACAACACAATAAACCACTGCATGCCTCTGATGTCCACACACACACACACACAGTATACCAGAGAGTCTTAAAAGTTCTCTTCAACACGGAGATGATTAAAGGACAAATTTATGTGTGTCCTTCACATTTTCCTCTAATCCGCTGACATTTCGGCTTGTTTCATTAGAGGAGGAAACTTGCAAAACTCACCTCTATCTCTCTTTTGCCATTTTCCTCCCATTCTCTGTGTCTCTGTATCTTTTTACACGCTCTCAGCTTTCAATTAAACTGAAGAGCTGCTTCATCATCTCCTGCTCCTCCACCTTTATTTATTTTTCTACGCTTCACTCTGCATCTCTCGTTCTCTGCATCCCCGTTGCTTTTTTTTTAAAGCTTTTAAGATTCTCAAGGCTCTGAAACAACTTCTTTAATTCCAGAAATTCTTATTTCACTGTCGTTTTTTCACCAATTTAGCCTCTTTCAGGCTGCAAAGGAAGGAAATAAGCACGGAGTGAATAAACTGTGCTGCAGGGGGGCGTGTGGATGAAGTGGTCCCAGTAGAGTGCCTGTGTAGAAATCCCTCCGTTAGCTCTCCTATAGCTGCAAGTAGCCACATAACAGCAGCTATGAGCTAACAGCAGCTATGAGCTAACAGAGCTATGAGCTAACAGCAGCTATGAGCTAACAGAGCTATAGCACACGTTCATTCATTCATTCTTCTTAAAGTATTGGTGAAATAAAGACAGATAATGCCTTATTTAGAGGCTGCATCCTCTAAGCCCCGTTCACTCCGTTATATGGATCTCCAGGAATCTAAATATCTTCCGAAGGACGCCGACTTTGAGTAGATGAACGTATTTCATGCCAGAAATAAGGTTTAAAAATACCGGAGTTCCCCTTTAAAACACCTCCTCTGTCCAGAGCAGCTTCTGGAAAATTCATGATGAGAAAACCACAAGGGTCCTATGGACCAGGTCTTAGGAGGCTGGATTTACATTACAGGCCCATTAATGAGAAATACTGGCCGGCGATGCAATGCCGAGTTGCTTAACATGGACTTTGGGTCTGTAAATGATGGGCACTGTACAGAGCATCAAGTAGAAAACAAACGAGTGGAGGCCCTTGATCAGAAAAGGAAGGAAATAAGTGGAAAATAGTTAAAGTCTCCAACCAGTCCTCACATAACGACCAGTGGGGGCGGAGGGAGGTCCGTCTACATTCGACCCGCAGAGGTCCAGACGTTAGACTAGGCCGCTTAGCCAAATGTGAGCAGATAACCACGGCTTAATGGCTTAACACATACAGAATTAGTCCAGCACAACCAGTTGCAATGCTCTGAGTTCCAGTCAAACTCAACATTTAGAATAACCTGGAGCTATTTCCACAATCAACAGCGACTTTTCATTCCTGCAAAACTAACGTGACGGAAAATTTATGGATATTTCAGCATAAATAAAGGGCAATTAGGGAAACTTACAGCTTATAATACTATGAGCTTTTTTTAAGTGACAGCAAAGTTGAGCAAGTTTTGGTTTGAGGAGCAGAACTCAGACGAAGCCTTTCTTGGAGGCAGTGATAATTAATCAGAACCTGGGTGTAATAAACATTCACAGCTGGGGTTCTGCCATCACATGCTTCCTGTTGTTCTCCAGAACCCACAGAAATAAATCCAATTCTACCAAACCGTCCTAATGGCAGCTCTGGAAGAATCCACTTAGATTAGCTGCAGAAAAAGACCAATTCAGCAGATGGTTAAATGTCTGAAACACGCCTCAAAACTGTCAGGAAGGAAGGAATGAGAGGGAATGATGTGCAAACAAGTCCGGAAATAAGAGGGTTTGTGGAAAATAAGGCCATCGGACAGAGAGACAAGAAAGAAAACAGCAGAATAGCAGAAGAGAGGATGGAGGTTGGAGCCCAGAACAGAAGCACCGATCAAACTAAAGGACAGTTCAAGATGAGTTCTGCAAACTTACAGTTTAAAACAAATACGTTTTACCAACACAGAGTCACATGAATCACAGCATGGGGGTGCATTTCCGTTTGTGTGTGTGTGGTTTCGCAGCTGGAGTGTGCACGTGACGGAGCGACCCGTGCAGCAGCAGATCCATATTAGGCAGAGAAACAAAGACTTGGACTTCGTACGGCAGACTCTGACCTCCTGGTTTATCTTTAAATACAACTCCATGGAAAGTGAACCTGCTTCTGAGAGGCTGACGAAACATGCACAGTGTGTGTGTGGCTGGGTGAGCGTACGTGCGCGCGCGCGTACGTGCGCGCGTGGAAGGCTGTGTGTCACCGCAGCTGTGCTAAAAAACAGAATATGGATATGTGTGTGTGTTCGTCATCAGACGAGAAGCCTCTCGGGCTTTGAACTTCCCAGCTGTCCCATCAAAAGATCTGCTTCCTCCCTGCATCTCTCACATGCACACGCACGCACGTGCACTTTTATTTTTCCATTATGTTCAGCCTGGTCTGCAGACAGGAACACGGACGCAGCGTGCAGCTCCCACACGTTACCCATCTTTGAGCTGCTCGTTTCACACCAGATTATGTGTCAAACACATTTATGAAGCAAAGACTTTTAATCCTTTACAGGTTCAGCAGTTTGTAGGAACTAAATGATTCATTTAATGCCTTTGTGCAGCACATGCATCTCTCATATGAGAGCGTTTTTGTTCTGTTTTCTCTACTTTAGGCAGCGTTGGTGTTGCAGTACCAGCATGAGGCACCCCTGGCCCGCCAGGCCAATCTTTATCTGTTGATACTACAGGAGAGGGATGCTAAAAAGAACATATTCCTTGTTTTTCCTGCCAGCCAGCGACCGTTTGGTCGATGTCCCTCCCTGACAACATGCCTGCAGCAAATCTTTCACCTGGCAGGCTGGAAGTGGCCTTCACACACACAAACACACACTCAGACAGAGCACAGGTAGTGGGTAAGCTCGGAAAATGTCGCAGTAAATAACACACAGGCAGCTCCTGTGAGGCCTTGTGTGTCACTGTGTGTGTGTGCGTAAGATCATGTTTATAGTGGCAGAACGACCTTCACGCCACCACCTCATTCTATTACTATACTACCCTCATTCCACTGTCTGTCACACACACTCGTGCACACCAATGGGGAGGAAAGCAGTGTGTGTGTGTAGTGCACTCAAAGTTTGTTTGTGTGCGAGCAACAGCTGAAGCTCGAAGCAAAAGGAGGCAGGTATCTGACTTCATAAAACACACACAAATCAGGAAACACACAATCCCAGAAAAGGGGATAAATCATGGACACACACGCTGTCTTTCTGCGAGATTGCAAAATCGTGGGTGTTTGACCAGCCGTAAAGTGTGTGAGTATGTGCTGCATGAGCTTGAGTGTGTGTAGGATGCTGTTATGCAAGTGTTAGTCATCTCAGCAGTCGTTCAGCGCAGGAGGAGGGAAGGCAGGTTGGCTACTTATCAGTCACAAACAGGCCAGGACCACCACTCAAACACATACAGTGCTACTCCCAGACATGGTGTCAGCACAGGTGCAAATTAAGAGAAAATTAGAGGATTATTTTGATCATTTTCATGCTAGAACTGCAAAAATAAAGAGGATATATTAACTTCTATGAGATCCCGCAGCATTATTCCAACTCTTTAAGCCGTGATATTTAGATCTCTTTCTGCTCTTCAGCTTTATCGTCTTTGGAAACGTGTCCCTTGTTGCCACCGGCAACCTCTTTGCACAATTTTTCTTCAAAGTGAACAACCGAGGCGTTGTGTCACTAATCTCCCGACTCCATCAACATATCCGGGGGGGGAAATGGCTGCTAAAAGACTGTCGAATCACAGGCACGACGTCTGACATCTCAAGTTTCTGGAGCTTCTGACGCCTTCGAATCAAGGTACATCACCTTTATGCCCCCCCCCCCAACGCCCACATAGTCCCCCTTTTCTTTACTTCTTTACTTAGTCAAAGTTTGCAGGATCCATTAAACACAGAAATATCTCATTTTCTTTTCTTATATGATGGTTTTAATATCTTTAGGCAATTTAAATGATGCCTCGGTTGATAATGAATAGTATAAAAAAGTGTCATTTGCCACCAAAAAACAGCACAATTCTCAATTCTGCTCAAATTGAGATGCACAATCAGACACAATCGGCGCTTCATTGCCTCTTTTTAAGAGCTGGAAACCTCCAATATGGCTGCCAGAGGGAGGCTTTACATAATTCAGGAGCCCCTATGAACATGCTAAAATGACGCACCTGCAGGGAAATGAAAGAGCGTCGTGGCAACGGAAAACTGTCGGTTTTCCTACAAATCTGCATTGATGATGGAGACAGAGGAGCTGGAAACAGAGCTGGAAACACAGAGAGCTGAGAAAAGCTTTTGCTGCTGGTTTCCGAGGTGTTCAGCTCCTCATTCAGCTCCTGGCATCAGCACTAATGAACCAGACCAAGGCTGCCATTCTAATGGGACCAGAACCCACACCCAGGGTGATCATTCAGTCTTCTAAGTAGGCGGTCCAGAACATTATCAGACAATATGGCAGTAACACCAAAAGGAAAGCCTGAGTATAAAACAGCGCTACTCGGCACTCTGACACGGAGCCAAACTGCATGAAACAAGGCTTTCCAACTTGTACGAGTTGTGCTGCTGCACAAACCAAAGCCCATTCATGTACCCAAGTTGAAATGAAAGAGCAACAGAGGAGGCACAGAACTTCTATTAAGCCCCATTTCCACTGCAGAGCACACGGACCAACCAGAATGTATTAGTCAGGCAGGTTCGGACGTCCATAAGGCAGTCAGAGGGCGACTAAGTCCGTGTCTCATGGTCAAATATAACAAACCTTTGACAGCATAGACATCAACTGCAGAGCCACAGCCCAACATGCTCATTTACACGCTTTGCCCTGCAGAAACAACAAGGCTTTGCAGAGCTCCTCGTCCCTCTGCTTCCACTAAAATAGCCATAAACAGCTTCCTAAGGCTTTACTAATTAGCTCATTAAAAATGCAGACAAAGCCACACCCATTAACAGCTCCCTCTCAGCGCAGACGTCCACCACAAGGTAATATGTTGCTTTTCTTAGACCTGCTGATTAGCTTGGCTTCTACTTGTGGACTAACTAGGGTTATGTAACCCTTTCATTTTCATTCAGCATCCATTCCTGCCCTCGGAATAACAATTCTGCCCTTATGTGTGATGAAAAAGTCAGATAAACTTCATTATAAACCTTGATTTGACACACGGAGTAAGAGGTCAGAGCTGGCGCTCAAAGCTACATCTCACAGAGCTTCCTCCAAATCTGCTTCCATCTCCCTAAATCATAAGACTCTCTCTGCCTTCCACACCTGCCGGACTCTTTGTGTACTCCCTCTCTTCCTCCTAACATTACCTGCAGGAGAATCGATAAGCTATCAGACCACAGCGGCTCGCAGACTCACTCCTGTTTTTTTCCTTTGTGTTTCACTCTGTCGATTGGCCATCAGCCGGCCCTCGGCCAGTTGTTCGTGCTCCTCATGCTGTCAGTGTGTGTCTCAGCTGTCAAACCAAATCCCGCATTTGATTGACAAAATCTCCATCACGCACCCCAGTATCTCAAATCAGCCAGTGCCAAACTGTTGGAGGGGCAAATAGAAGTGAGACACGAGCACATTAAAGACAAAAAGACTGAAATAGGGGCAAAACATGCACAGAAAGACCAACTAACCCAACAGCGATGTGTCCGTTATGTACTGATTAACACACTGAAACAAGTAATAATCCAAAAGTATTCATCAGCTGTAACTGGAGCCAGTCGTTCCCACATGAAGACATTTAGCCTTTGAGCTAATCTGCTGTTGTTCGGCAGGGACATGATCATGTGACTCACTCAGAGCAGCATGATCTATAAAGAAGTCTAACATCTGGATGAATTACTTACGACCGCAGGCTGTTAAATGACTGAAAATACCTACAACGACTAGTTAGCTGACCACAAAATGAAATGTAGCATCATGCTAATTGCAGGTAAGGGTGAGAATCTCTGGGTATTTGTCCAGAACCGAAACACAACGAGGAATTTCAACACCAAGGTGACATTGAAAGCAGCACAAGCCGATTAAGTCTGCAGGTTTCAGCCAATAAACAGTTTCCAAGACGCTCCATTACCTTTCAGGACACTTTTTTTCAAGCGCCTGAAGACACAAGCGTGTTCAAACAAGAAAGAACTTGGCTTATCACCCAAATTGCATCATATTCGTAACATTCCTTGAGTCAACAGCGCCCCGCCTTGCTTTTTAACAAGGAGAAAGGTACTGCACAGCACAGCAGGGGTGTGTCAATATTTCCTGAGAGCAATCAACAAGACCGCACTCATTCTCTAATCTGTTGATGGAGATCGGATATTTTCCAACTACAGACAGGCTGAGAGTGCGAGAGAGAGGGACCGCAAGCATTAATAACAAATCAGAGCCGATTAGAAATCATTTCCTCATTAACCTGAACCCGAAGCTCCCCAGAGACACGTCAAATTTCTGTGATTAAAGAGATTAAAGCAAAGTAAGGGAAATTACTGGATTCATCGAGGAAACATCTGCCAGACACTCAACCGAGTGCAGGGAGACCAAATTATTTAACTAAAATACAAATAAGCTTAAATTGCATTTTGATTTAACAGAATCCGCTTTAAAAAAAAATCTGGAAAATGTTCAATGACTTCAGGAGGAACAGATTTAGTTTAATTTAATCAATGCTTGATAATGGAATAAAGGAATATTTAATCATGACAGAAGACAAAAACAGGGAAACTGAACGCTGTGTTCAAAGCAATATTGGCCTGTAACAGTCACTTAGTGGTACTTTATTACAGTCTCATAACAGAATGTGTGTTTATGGAGCCTTAAAATGTTGTCGTTTCATTTAATTTCAATAAGAAATGTAAAAACATAGGTATGCCATGACTGTAAAAGGCATGAGACCCTTTTGGAACCTGGAGACTGTGATAATTTTACGATTTTCGAGCCTTTAGAATGTGTTTTTTCTTAATAAAGTGAGACTATTGGTACTTTATTACAGTCTCATAACAGAATGTGTGTTTATGGAGCCTTAAAATGTTGTCGTTTCATTTAATTTCAATAAGAAATGAAAAACATAGGTATGCCATGACTGTAAAAGGCATGAGACCCTTTTGGAGCCTGGAGACTGTGATAATTTTACGATTTTCGAGCCTTTAGAATGTGTTTTTTCTTAATAAAGTGAGACTATTGGTACTTTATTACAGTCTCATAACAGAATGTGTGTTTATGGAGCCTTAAAATGTTGTCGTTTCATTTAATTTCAATAAGAAATATAAAACATAGGTATGCCATGACTTTAAAAGGCATGAGACCCTTTTGGAGCCTGGAGACTGTGATAATTTTACGATTTTTGAGCCTTTAGAATGTGTTTTTTCTTAATAAAGTGAGCCTATACTGTTTATAGATGTGACTTTAAGTAAATCCATGATGCCAATATATGAACATAGTCTCTCTCCGAGTGAAATCTACATTAAATCTGATTGTTTATCGACACATTCTCACCGATTGTAACCAAGCGGCTCAGTTAAAACTGGTCCATGCTTACAGGGCAGGCTGCAGAGGATATGGAAGCGTAAGCAGTACACTGCCTGTGTGTAATGCCGTATCACCATGGCACTGAGCCGTAGTCACGCAGGCCTAAGCGCCATTTGGGAAGTAGGTCAACGAGCGAAAGATTGCTGAATGGAGAGACAAGAGAGGCGAGCACAAATCTTGGTCAGATATGACATAGAAGAAGAACTGAAAATAGTCTGAAGAAGCCACTGTGGAAAGTTACCGACCGTAAACACGCAGAATGAGTGTTTTAATGCGAACATGTGCTCACAGGTCACATTCGGCATTAATGGCAGCCTGATATGTGCACCCCAAACAGCACTAAATGGCCTCACCCACCTCAGGCAGAAGCCTGCCTGCTTACAACCAACAGGAGTGACTCACACTCAAACACAACACACACACACCTGTAAACTTTCCATCACCAGGCTGTGCACAGCCTCCTGAGCCCCTCCACCCAAAGGTGTTTATCAGTGGTGAAATTTCCTCAGATTATCAGGAGAATATGTCACAGCAACATCCTTCTGATGAGTTGCTGCATCTGAAGCTTATCTTTTATGTAGCAGCCCACTGATGGAGTCAGGG
The DNA here is from genome assembly GCF_036924035.1 of Leuresthes tenuis. Lineage (NCBI taxonomy): Eukaryota > Metazoa > Chordata > Actinopteri > Atheriniformes > Atherinopsidae > Leuresthes > Leuresthes tenuis. The sequence continues at coordinate 2,356,993 of NW_027325365.1, forward strand.
TTCAAAGTGTGACCCCTTGGATCACCATCCAAGCCCCACGTGGCGATCTTCAGTAATTATGATTGAACCCGAGATCGAAGGCAAGTCAAGTGTGTGTGATGTGATGCTGATGAGAGCGCATCGATGTCAATAATCTATTTATAACAGCCGGCTGAAGGCCGCACACACAAGCTCTGACACACGCTGACGTGGGGAAGCAACCGGATCCAAAAATGACAACAAACACATTTCAAAGTGAAGTGAAGGAACAGGAGAGCTGCTAAGTGTGTGTGTTGCACTGAACCCTATCCAATAGCGCTGGACTGTTCCTGATAGGCCGTTTGCAGATAAGCGAAGCTACCTGTGAAGGTGCAAGTTCACACCAGTCTTTACTTGCCTTCCCCTGCCACATGGTTGCCACGGCTACATGCCATGTTGGCATTTGTGTGTGTGTGCGTGTTTTTGTCCTTTTGTCCCTGTGCTCTCTTGCACCATTGCATGGAAATTTCCTTTAACCTTTTCCCCCATTTACACCAGCACCCTCGAGAGCTCTCACACCCAAAAAAAAAAACTTTCTTTCAGGCCTCTTTCAGGCTCACATGCTCAGTTAAAAGGTAAACTGTACAGCAGAGATAAACCAACTGTCATTCTGCCGAGATATACGACAGTTTCTCCTCCTAAAAGCAGCAGATTTTAAACTCTTCCACTGTGGCTGCTCCTACTAAAGCTCCTTTTACACTACTAATAAGAGCAGCTCATCTCAATCTTTTAATGTAGCAGAGGCCACTTCATCAACCATCTGAGGTAAAACACACAATTAAGAAGCTTCAGAAGTAAAAAAAATAGAGTGATTGTTACACTGGATGAACACAAAGACACAAAAAGTGCAGATTATGAGAAAATTATACGTTGAGGTCAAGGGAAAGGCTGCAGAACAGGGACAGATGGACCCGTAAGGCCACAGATAGCCAGAACTTTGGTGGGCCTCACTTCCTCCTGAGGCCTCAAAGTCCTGAAGCAACCATTGCTCCTAAAGTAAAATAACATTGTCTTTGTTTTCAAGTAGTTTGTGGTGCTTTGGAGGCTTTATTTAAGGAGAAGGTTCCATGAGAACAGAACAAAGTAATGCACTGATGACGCTAAAAGAAGCTAAAGGAAGCTAAAGGAAGCTAAAAGAAGCTAAAGGAAGCTAAAAGAAGCTAAAGGAAGCTAAAGGAAGCTGAAGGAAGCTAAAAGAAGCTAAAGGAAGCTAAAAGAAGCTAAAGGAAGCTAAAGGAAGCTAAAAGAAGCTAAAGGAGTAAGATCTAATTCAAAGCACTCATTCATCCAGCTGATTGAACCTGCTCGTTTGCGGGAACCTTAAAGTGTATGAAAATGATTTAAGAGTAAACAGCAAAAACTGGACAAATCTTCTGTGGAGTGTGTGAATGCACCATAAAGATAAGAGTTAAAAAATGTACAGCCTGTAAGCAGCACAGTGCACTTGCAATCATTTGGCCTGTGATTCAGCAGAAAAAAATGCTGCTTGCAACGAAATAGAGGGCACCGGTGAGCGGTAACAGCATGAGAGCATCCGGGAAGCAGCAAGCTCCAGTATTTTGGGTCTTTGTGGTGAAAAGTTGCTTTCTTATTCTACAATGACCCCTTGGTAGCAGACTCAGCTTTTTCACTGCTAACACGCCGAGGTTCCAAGCAAGCAGCCGGAGAGAAACTGTTCTCTGAATTTAAACAAAGACTGTCGGCGAATACGACAAAAAGCCTGAAATATGAGTCCATGAAAACAGTTACAGCTGTGCAAAAGGGGCCGAAAGGACACGAGAATGAGGAGAAACCTGACATTGCACCGGTTTTCTGTCAGCAGCTTAATGATGAGCAGCTGATCGCGTTGAAGGGATTCATTCTGCAGAGGAAAGCGAAGTGAGGAGGCAAAGCAGTGCTCAGCCTCCCGCCTTCCTACTGCTCAGCACCATTCATCAGACCGTAAGACTGTAACTCAAACTACTGCCTTACAGTCCCACTACTACAACCTGTGAAACAGCTGCATCAGTGGCAGAACTGCCCAGTTACAGCTACATCCGTAGTGTTCCTGCTTCTATAAGTAATCAGCCCTTAAAACAGCCAAAAAATGCGATTTGCAATTACAGCAACAGACAAAGCTTTTAGCTTCATTTTTGCAACTATTCCAACTGCGGCTGGCATCCCGAGTCGATGCAGGATTGTTTTCCAATCAGCCGGGGGGGTGGGGGGGTGGCATGTGCAGTGCTGATGCATCACTCCCTCCTCAGTCCCGGCAGAAATAGTGTTTAGAGAAGCCACAAGATGGCATTACCCCCGAAAGCACCTTGTAATCCTCAAAGTTGTGGAGCATGAGTTGTAATCGCACACAATAATCCTGCTGGACCGGTGGATTACTGGAGGGGGGGCCACTCTGGTATATAAAATTTGGTAGGCACACGACAAGGTGCTTGTTACACGTTTCATCCAGCAGGCTATGAGGTGAATTACCAGCTTCCTTCTATACTGCGCCCATCTCAGACTTTAGACAGAGACAAAACCCCCGGTATGCTCCTTCGGCCTTAAAATAAAGACATTTCCCAGGTGGCTGCCCTCCCCGTGATAAATCAGGTAACAGAGGAGGAGAGCTTTAAAGAAATAGGGCAGCCAGCTAGCTCTTGGTTCCCTACAAAGCCCTGAGCTGCAGGATGAGATTGGATTCCCTCTCCTTCAACCCCTCCCTATCCTCAGATGTTGTGCAAAGCTGCAGTATGTGTGTGTCTGTGTGTGCAAAGAATGACAGGCTCACTTTCATGTTGACACTATCAACACAGCCAACAGGGTCCGTGTGATGAATACAAATCTCCAGTAAAGGTTAGGTTGGGACATGTGACATATACTCACAACCTGAACAAAATGTGTTGGAAAAAATGAGCGGAAATGGCCTGAAACTCGAGAGGCTCGGCAGCTCATCTCAATCTTTTAATGCAGCAGAGGCCACTTCATCAACCATCTGAGGCAAAACACACAATTAAGAAGCTTCAGAAGTAAAAAAAATAGAGTGATTGTTACACTGGATGAACACAAAGACACAAAAAGTGCAGATTATGAGAAAATTATACGTTGAGGTCAAGGGAAAGGCTGCAGAACAGGGACAGATGGGCCCGTAAGGCCACAGATAGCCAGAACTTTGGTGGGCCTCACTTCCTCCTGAGGCCTCAAAGTCCTGAAGCAAAAAAGCAACCATTGCTCCTAAAGTAAAATAACATTGTCTTTGTTTTTCAAGTAGTTTGTGGTACTTTGGAGGCTTTATTTGAGAAGGTTCCATGAGAACAGAACAAAGTAATGCACTGATGACGCTAAAAGAAGTTAAAGGAAGCTAAAAGAAGCTGAAAGAAGCTAAAAGAAGCTGAAGGAAGCTAAAAGAAGCTAAAGGAAGCTAAAAGAAGCTAAAGGAAGCTAAAGGAAGCTAAAAGAAGCTGAAGGAAGCTAAAAGAAGCTAAAGGAAGCTAAAGGAAGCTAAAAGAAGCTAAAGGAAGCTAAAAGAAGCTAAAGGAAGCTAAAAGAAGCTAAAGGAGTAAGATCTAATTCAAAGCACTCATTCATCCAGCTGATTGAACCTGCTCGTCTGCGGGAACCTTAAAGTGTATGCAGATGATTTAAGAGTAAACAGCAAAAACTGGACAAATCTTCTGTGGAGCGTGTGAATGCACCATAAAGATAAGAGCCGTAAATAAGAAGCAGGACGATCTGATGAGAGACGATAACGACGCTGGCTGTAAAATGTGAAATCTGTGTTAAAAACCGAGAGCATGAGATGAGACGGAGGAGAAATCTACATCTTCACGTCCCACTTCGCTTTGAGTCACGACAGCCTGGACCACAGCGGCAGTATACAGTAGCTTTAACCCCCCCCCACTCACCGGTTCCTCAAGCTCTCACTATAACACACGCAAGCTAGCCATCGTGTGTTGGACACTTTGCATGGTTGAGTGGTGTTCCACCTCAGGGGAAGATGAACTGTGAGGAAATCCTGCTGTGCACAGGCACAATGGCATGAAAAGTGGATTTAAAGATTCTGCAGCAGTTTCTCCCGCTGACAACCTGACCTCTGACCCCACCCGCTCCCTGCTGTAAGATTTGATTCTGCCGTGACTTACTCTGGAAGTCAGACTAGTGACTAAATTGTCAAATCGAATAAGCTGCAGCACTATGACAAACGAATCACAAGTCGATACATTTCAGACTGTGATGGGGTGCAAGCTGCAGAGCAACACTAAATAAAGAAAAGCAGAAGCCTGGTCTGATGCCGCCTTGAATTAAACCAATATTTCTTAGCTGTGTTTCTTAGCCTTTGCTAGCTCTGTTTACCCCTGTCTGGAAACTGGGTTAAAGGTTAACACAGCCCAAGAGCCTCACCATGTTCTGTTCAGGACTCCAGAAACAAAGCAACATCATGAGTCTGGATGATATCTTTAGTAATAATCACAACCTCTCCTCCATATTAAAACTGCCATGTCCATAACGTCACAATGAAATCAACTTCTATGAGAAAATAAGATCTACAGCAGCTAACTGAAGCCTTCTAATTACTCCTGAGCTGAATAAAGAAAAGACATAACTGTGGCAACCTGTACACGAGCGGTGTGGCTGGAAACTGAGACAAATCACACCGATGACAGGTCAGTACATAAATATAGCCACTGTAGGCCTTTCTTAGATATCACTATCAGCGTACAAATCTGAGGATAAGTGCCAACTTTTAAAAAAAGACGAGTATATGATGCATAAAAAGTCCTTTGGATCATTTTGAACCATGGTGTCTGTCCAGCAGAGCAGCAAACACTTAATTACATCCCTCTTGTTGCTATTTGTTGCATATGTAGCAGAGAATATCCCGATATATCACAGCAGAGCAGCGGGTGGTGCAGAGTAATTACACTGCTGGAAAGTTAATAAACAATGACCCATTCATTTTTCATCATCAGCTGCAAATATTCCGTATCTCTCAGGCTCTAATGAAAGCAATTCAGCTGAAACTCACTCATATTTCAAGTCATTTTTGAGCTAACAAGTCCACAGAAGACGTGTTGGACGATAACAACTGTGAGTGGAAAAGATCTCAGCGGGTTTTTATAACACTGGCTCTTTCAGAAAATATATAAAAATCTGGATTCTTATTCAAATCAGCTTAATTGTGAATATGTCTGCGTGAGTTTTGGCTCCAAAGCCAAGAAAGTCTGAGTAAGCAGCTGATGAATCACCAGGTAATTAATTATTGAGAGCCCCCCTCACCTGCCTCTGCTCGCATGTTAGCTAGCAACAGCACAGTCCAACACGTGACTCGCCCAAAGATGAGCGCACACATGCACTTTATAAGGCACAAGCACAGGCCCCGGGGGGGGGTCAGTGTCTGAGCCGGATGCCTGATGAACCTCAGAGGGATTCGGGAGGAAGAAACCAAATTCCCAGCGACCACACTGACACATACAGGCACGACGGGGATCAGCTGCTCATCAAAATGCATTTGTGGTTAAATATACCACCAGAAATGCACAGATTTCCATGAGGCGTCTTTGTGTAACCACCAGTGAGGACGCAGGCCCCCACAGCACTGCTATAAGCAGCCTTATCCAGGCCTGTGGCAGTTTTAGCACTTTGGTTTAGTGAATCTGACACAGCTAGCCAAAGTTAGCAACCAGGCTGCTGGCTGCACATAGAAAATAATCCCCTACGCTTTCCTATCCCACTGTACCAGATTATGTCAGCAGGACACATTGTTCTATCTTCTGACAGTGTCTTGACATGCTGACTGACCTGCTCAGTGGCTCCTGTACTGGCTGCAGCCAGAAAATATGCCAAAAGTATCCACATTATGCAAGTCGTTACTTTGTGTTGTATGTTAGCGTGTGTTAGCGTGTGTTAGCTTGTGTTAGCTTATGCAAGTGATGCTAATGAGTGCGGGAGGGCCAGGTGAGTCACACTCAGGCAGCTGGGACAGGTACAGTGAGAAAGATAATGGCTCCTGGTACAGGTACAGTGAGAAAGATAATGGCACAGAACTGCAGATGAACAAAGGATGATGGGCTGAAGTCCACCAAACAAAATGCAGGGACAAAAAGCTTCAAATTGTGAGCCGAGATGCTAACAAGAGAAGAGAGTCGATCAGTCAGTTCCTGGCACAGAGTAAATCCCAGTCACTGCCTATAACCCCTGCATCCATCACTCCTGGGAGGATCGTTAAAGTCTTGATATTTAGACTGCTGCCTTTCTGGAGCCTTCTCTCGTCTCCGTTAAGTTTAAATCGTATTTATCTGCCTTCGTAAAGGAATTAAAGCGCCAACAAATCTGAAATTGTTCATGCATGTTGAAATCTTCACGTTTTTAGGTGAAAGTTAAAGGAGTAATCCACCTGTTCTTGTTTCTACCTCCATAAAGTTTCCACTGCATTCATTTATATGTTAAAAAAATTAAATGATCCATAATTAAAGCGGGAAGGTTTTAAACTGCAGACTGAACCCAGCCATCTACCTGAATTCGGTCAGTAGGGGACTGTGTGACTTCCTGTTTGAAACTGGATAGGATCACCTGATAGCCGGGGATGAGAGCCGACCGCCTGCTTCGTGGAGCTCATGCACACATTTGCATCCACAGGCAGACACCCAAGCGTCATGGAAACACGAGGTGCTGACTGTTAAGGCCACACAGCAGCCCAGTAATGACTTTAATCTTCATTCATTTTCCCAAGGTTGCTACATGTGAAAGAAACTCGCTGCATAAGTGATAAATCTGACGTTTTTCTAGACAAATATTTAACACTTTCTCAGGCCGGTTTGCTCCATTTGAAGTCCATGGATTACTTTACATCCCAGAATCCATCGGTCATCTGGACATTGTTTGGATGCCAACTACATCTTTAAGTAGAAAAGTAGAAAGCTACCACTTTGCAATAAAACTTTTATGAGCAGTTGACCTCCAGATCTGCACTTCCAGGTTTAAACTGACAGAAACAAACGTGAAAACTCAGACTGTGAACAACATGGACTGGTGCCTGTACACAGGCATTACCGTAGCAGCTTTTCATTACCGTAACACTTGCTGTATATGTAAATATTTGGATGGGAACGAGTGATACCTTCAAATTTTATTTTTGGACAGGAACTATTTGTCAAGTCTTTTCAGATTACTGAATTGACATTTTTTTTTATTACTTGTGAAATTTACACTACAGGAAAGATTTAGTGTAAAAAAAAAAAAAAAAAAGCAAAATTTTGTTACGGTAATGAACATAATAACTAAAATTACTGTATCAATAAAAACATTTCTGAATGTTTACACTGTGTGAACTATTCTGAACTATTAACAGAACACGCATGAAAAAAATAAAAGGTCTACCTTTCATACATATTCAGTTATCATCAATTGAAAATGTGTTACGGTAATGAATTTATTTGGTCAACGACTCAATAAAACTGTCCGAAAATGTATTAAAGAACGTGTATTGATCACTAATTTTAATTGAGCCAGTTAATTGAGACCCTGCCTAATACTAATAAGAGAAAAAAAATAGCAAAATTGACCTAAAATTGTCATTTTGCAAAGGTTAGGACAGTTTCGTGAGAATCACCCGTATATCATAGAAGCAAAAACCTTTTTCTCACTGCAAAACAACACGTGTGCTCTCAGTTTCCATGTGACTTTCTCCGTGTTGGACCACGGTTGCTTAACTGCCCGTCTGAACAGCAGAATGGACGAGATGTGCCACGGCTAATATTTTACCAGCATGTGCCCTGTGGCTGGTTGTGTCCTGTTACAGCAGGATGGGGGGGTGACTGACGTTAAGTCAGACTGATCTTCCAGGAGTCAATCCCCTGAGCGGACCAAGATCGACCCTCGACACCCGGTCAATGATTACCACTGAAAGGGGACCATCTGCAATCTGAAACAGCACGTAACATTAGGCGTCCCAACAGAAACTACACGAGAAACTGTGCTGGTCGAAAAGGAAGTTGAACAAGTCTGTTTAAAAGCTGAATTGATTTAAAAAGGTTTCATTTGCTTTGGTGGATCTCTGCGGAAAGAGGCAGCAGGCCTGAGCTAGAATTACTCCAGCTAATAAAACTCAACTCAAGTTCCTTCCTGATCCATAAGCAGAGCATTTCTACAAGCCTACACTTCCTGATCCTTCACTTCTATTCCCCCGTTACAGGCCTGACTCTCATGTTAACTTATCAATAGAAATGATCACAAAATGACAGTCAAAGACATCAGAAACGGGAGTTTCAATAAGCTGCGACACGTGACTCTTTGTCTCATAACTTTCTGTGGAAAAACCAAACTCACAAGCTTGTGGTCGATGACTTTGTTAAGAACGTTTAAGCAGTAAAAATATTTCAAATGCCAAAGACATGTTGACTTCGGAAACCCTGACTTCCACCACCAGGAAACAACAGCCCATCTGTGTGGGAACTGTTCTCTAAACTCTAAACTGTTCATTCGACCACAGCTTCTGGTGTTAATATGCATTTGTTGGCGTTATTTGACAGAACCATGGTGGAATTGGCCCTAATCTCTTCAGTAATATGAATGTTTGTGTGTAAAGAAGCCCGTCAGTTTGATATATTTAGACATTTCTTGCCTCCAGAAGAACAAAGACTTTTGATTTCCTAAAACAAGGCTTCAGCAAGTTGAGAATTACATTTATTCCTGGACAGATAAACCAGCTTTATTGGAATATGTGATCGATAGCCTGTGGAAAAAGATGGATTAGGAGTTGATTTGAAAGACAAATAGGATTAAAAAAGGGTTTGTGTGTGAGAGAGGGAACTAAAGCAGTAGAAACTGTATGAAAATCAGAGGAGGAGGCAGTCACATGTCAGGAGGAAGCGGAGGGAGGAGGGACAGCCCATCCCTCCTCTACGTCACAGTAACACCTCCCTCTGTCCCTCCCACCACTACAACTCACATGACTGCAGCAGCCCAGTTCTGTAACACCAGTCACGAGGATAGAGTACTACAATAACCAGCCGGCAGGGGCGAGTGTCTGTCTCACACACTAAAACACACTGAAACACACACACACGCATGGGGAGAACAAGGGAAAGCCATCAGCCCGCCCTAATAACCACGAGTAAATATTAACACATGAATGCAGCGCTTGTAGAATAGATAACCCAGCATGAGTGTTTGTCTTCAGCTGCATTTTATCCTTCCCCTTCTGAGCCACTCAAGGACTTTGCAGCAATCCAGCGTCAAAAGAGCTGCAAAGATGCGGCTGCAGTCCAGCAGCATGTCGTACATCTGCACGAATGCTGCTGGATGCGAGCAGTTTGCTGCTTTTATTCCATCCTACACCCACAGTTTGTGTTGTGCTCACTCTGGATATGTTCATAAGGTCTCATGCGCATTATTCTTAACCCATTTTTCCCTGAAGCCACGTCTCTCCTCTGAGCTGCACAGGGTGACTTTGTGAAGGACCCACAGCTTATACCTGCACACAGCTGACTGAGACGCATTTTAAGGGATGAAGTAGAGTCTATTTGAATAACATACTGTCACCATATTACATTACAAGGCTCCTTTAGGGGGATAGGTACCTTAGGGCTGAGGAGTGTTGTCACATTTTCAGTGTATTTCTTTCCACATGCTGCAAACATCTATCCCTATACTGCATGTGTGTTATGTGGAAGCACATGTCACTGCTGCAGCTTATAAATAGCCCACGGTCTCCGTGGATCCCACCACACGCTCATTTAACCTGCTTAAAGTGCCAATCAGCTGTGACAGATCGCCCCCACCACCACCCACACGAAGGAAGCTTCGCATCCCACCATGACCCCGAATTCAAATCAGTGATCCGGTCAAACTGAGACGCAGGAGCCCGCATCCCAGTGACACGCCGTGTTGTGGCGTTACGTGGACGGGACTAATCCGCGCGTACTCTGAAGCCAGAAGGGAGATTAAGTTAAGAATATAAATTCTCGGTCTGGTGCGTGATCATTTGAACCCCTAAATGTCGCAGATTTCCCGAACCTTCGCCACCTTTACGGCGCGCATCGTGCCATAATCACCCCCCCTCACACGCACAATCCAAGGATCCACTCGGTCTGCCAACGCAAACAATCGTGTGAACAAGACGCGTTTTGTAACCTCTGACAGGCTGTTACGCAAACGATTACGAAAACGCAAAATCGCACCAACTTTCTCAGCTGACCAAAACCCGACGGTCTGCTGTCGTTGTCGCCGCTCTGAAGGCGATGGTCTGATAAGTTGACCGTATATGGATAATCAGAGGGTGTTGCTCAACTTTGGAGCGCAACAAACCGCCTGAAGTCACCCAGAGATGCCCGGTTAAATCCGCTGTGGCGAGCAGCTTATAATGAAGCGGAGAAATAGCGCTGAAGTGCTGCAGTGCCCCACAAACTGCTCACTTTAATCAGCACCCGCTTAGACTGAGCCCAGTCCAGCCAGAAGAGCGAAGCATCAACTATAAAACGTCTGTTCTCAGCACAAATGCTAAAAACACGCGCTCTTCTACCCGATTAAACTGTGTCATAATGTCATAATATCATAATAATCCTCCGCCAACGTCCACGCGTTCAGGGGCGCACCACGTGTCCAAGTCTCCGGCTCTGAAATTTAAACTTCACCCAAGAATGCGTCTAAAGTTTCCAAAGCGCCCCTCTGCATACCAAATAATCCTCTCCGAGCGGCGGCACCCCGGCTGCCCTCAGCCTCCAGCACCGCGACATTTATTCGCTTTCATCCATCAAATCCCACATTGTCGATGGCTGATGATATTTCCTCCAAGACACGTGAAAGCCAGACGTCAAGTCTGAGTAGAGGTTAACACACGCACGCACACACACACACATGCATGTAGACCGAGACACCGGTCGCGCTGTGCCGGGGAGATGCTGCTGAGAAGCCGATAGAGAGGCTCTCAATAACCGGCCATAGCGCGCACCACGGCCCGCGACGTTCAAAGACGCACCCCGCACAGCAAAGCCCAAAGTCTCGTGAGTCCAAAGTGGCCTGGATCTTACCTGGCTGCCGGAGTTTTCTGTCAGGTAATTGAAGACAAAGGACGAGAGTTCCTCATCTAATAGTGGAGCGCAGTCCGCCATCTTCTAGTGAATGAGGCGCAGCGGAGTCAGAGTGTGAAGTATAGCAGGAGGAGGAGTGAGGGCAGGCGGCCTGTAGGGGGCGCATCTATTTACACTCAAAGACAAACAGCACTTTAAAGACATGTGGCTCCTCAGAGCGGGTCTGAGGGCCACAGCAGGTCAATGCATGGAGTCCCACAGCTACAGTATTTTTATTACAGTTATTTTCACTCAACTGCTCCAATGCAATCAGGCTGTTTCCAGGAAATACTTTAAACTATTCCAAGCCTTCTCATCTCTCCACATTAACGGTTGCAGCCCATCTGTTGAGGATAAACACAAAGCAGAGAACACGCAAGTTAACGCCAAACAGAACTGGAAGCTCGATTTGCTGTGATGGCGAACAGAAAGGAAAAAGCAAAGCTCCCGATCACTTTGGGAAACGCTCCGCAGACTCCAAAACTCCTCCACCACGCTGCCTTTGTCGCAGAAGCACAGCCACGAGTGGCAGCCTCCCGTTGCTGGGCAACTGCAGCATCAACTTCTGTCACTCACTTGCTTGGCGAAGCTGCTGATGTCTGAAAGCATTTAAAGTTATGAAGGTTTAAAATAGGTTTCAGTCACAAAAAGTTGCTGCTGAAGTTGGGATTTGTGGCATAAAGTGTGCAGGGAGAGCAACTCCGACTCTTTTCTTCATTTTGGCATCGTCTCAGCTGTTCTACGGCTGACTTAAATTAGCAGTGACGTTAATCCCTTTTCACTACTGGGTGCTGACGTTGCTGTTCTGATCATTCACTGTTACTTAAAAAGTCAAATAATAAGGACATATAAAAAGTATCAGAACATTTCTGTTTAGAGTTTCTTTTCGTGTTTCTAAATGTTCTTTTTCCTATTTTTGAGCTTTGTTTTGCACCCATTTTTGGATTAAAAACAGCACATCTGTTGCTCTGCTTTGCCTTATATGTAGCTGGAAGTGAAAGTCAGTCTGAAACTAAATAATATGTTATATTGACAACTGCAGTACGTTCACACGCTGTCAGTGATAATTGATGCTTTCGGTTTTGTTTTGCAGGGCCTTCAGTGACAAGCGTCTGCACATGAGACAGTTTGAAGCTTGAATCCTATCATGTGTGATCACAGTGAGACTTCTACCTCATTCTTTTCCAGTTATTTCATCATTTGATGAGCATGAAAGATGTATTTTCTTCCATGTCGATGGCTGCACAAGCCTCAAATACACCCAGAGCTGTTTGCTTTCATTTGTGCTGCCTGCCTTTGAAATTTTAGCAGCAAATTACCTCTGCAAAATGAGTTTGGGCTGTAAAATGTAACCAATAACTGTGTCCTGTCACTTTAAAGTTTGAGAGTCACGCACCTGTCAGAAATACTTCTGGGGTTGAGGTAGTTTCAGGTCAGTGTAAACTCCCCAAAAAGTGCTCGTGGGTCGCTCCTGCAGACAAATACGACCCATAATTATGAGAATACAGAGAATATACAACCTCTTGTGGTTGTGGGACTAAGAAAATTGTATTTTACCCCCAACCATGATCATTTTCCAACCCCACCCAAGTGACGTTACTGTCTATCTTAATCTTAACGGTACCCTGGTACCGACCCAAGTAGGTACCGGCTCCAAAAAGCACCTAAGATCCACAAGAAAGTAAAGACATTAAGTAAACAAAGTAAAGACATTAAGTAAACAAAGTAAAGACATTAAGTAAAGAAAGTAAAGACATACCGGTACAGAAACCAGGAGCTTCTTTCCCACCAGCAGCACAACGGCGCGATTAGCTTTTTGGCGGCTAGCCTGCTAGCATCGTGACGGCTAAACACAAATGCTCTAAACAATTCCGCTGCAAACCACACATACCGGCAATTAACCTCAATTATTATTCTTCCCAGCAGTTTTCTTATCTGTAATCATCAACACCGCCATGATAGCGAAGAGAATCATGGTGACATCGGCTATTTAGTCCATAATAACAATAAATAACAAACTATCATCCTGACCAAATATCGCTGAAAATTATGGACTAACTGCTGACTACATTTATGTATAGTATTTCGTTTGAATTTAGATGGACGATAATGGATTTCTGCTTAGCTTTTGCACGCCAACGAACGATGAAGATCTTCCTTGCGATGTCGCTTTGCTTTTCCCGCCTACCTGTAGAAACTCAACCTTACCTTCTGACAACATGAATTAATCTAATGAATGCGTAGTTGTTCGATTTCATGCAAACCCAACATGATTTAATCATGTTCACCTTTGAAACATGACATTATAGCTTACATAACACATGTTACACTTTAGTTAAGCTAACAGCCCACCAGTTCACGTAGATTCGGGCCTGTCAGGCACGTCAACACGGCCGCCATCTTGGGACGGGGTTTCTGACAGCAGCCAGACTGTCGGAGCGGGTCTGACGGCTGTGCATCTGACAAAAAGCCAGGCGTTTGTGACGCTTACAGATGTTCCTGTGAAAGAAACGCCAAAACGAATAAACCTGGAATAACATTTCGTAGTTGTTTTATATTATTTAACTGTTATGAGCGTGTTGAATTTGATGTATAACATAAATTAAACTAGGTTGTTACTAGCTTATGTCAGGACAATAAAACAAAATATGTTTTTGTTTGTAAGACATCAGTAAGATGATGAAAGTGACATTTGGCAATCAGCCACTGTATATAATTGTGCTAAGTAGTCCATGTTACTCCTAATTGAGCTATTAAATCAGTTTAATAGCACTAACATTAACATCAACTGCTAATGTAAGTTATGAACCTGAATTGTAGCTACATAAACTCAGATGGAGCTGTTTTGTGTGTAGGTTTCCAAAAGATAAATGGAAGAGGCAGGCATGGGCAGCAGCACTCAGGGGGAGAGGTTTTATCCCAAAGGACTGTTCAATCGTCTGCAGCTGTCACTTTAAACCAGACTTTGACAGGACTGGACAGTCAACTGTTTAAAGGAAGGAGTGAAACCATCACTTTTTAATTTTCCTGACCATATTTGCAAAGTTAGTGTCATGACAAATGCTCAGGGGATCTTAATATTTCACTAACACAACGCAGTGCCCACTAAATGATAATAAAATGATAATTAGAAATGGTTCCTATTGAATGAACCCACATATAAACCTTAAAAAACACCATTGTCACCTCCCTGTTGTTAAAATGCACAATTCTATTCACATAGAAGACATACTGTTATTTTAAAACAACAATGCATGATTGAGTTGTCCTTAAATACCTGAAATCTTTGCCTAAATAATCACATTTCTAATGTATGTATGATATAAATACGTGTATATATCTGTGGTACTATCTAAACCCAACCAGGAAGTTAAAAAGGTGTTTCAGTAAAGTGTTGTTAGTGACTGAATGTAACTCAGAGGGGGAAAAACAGTTGAACACTCATACATTAGTCTCGATTTCATGTCCCACGAAGGTGCACAGCTTCCACTTCCCCTCCTTCCTTAGCAGGACCTCATGGCTTGTTAAAGGAAGAACTTGAGAATGACATCTGCTTGACGGGGAAGCAGTCATACGAGTCGTATATTCCTCCTGTCGTTTCCAGGGGCGATACCTCACAGGACACTAAGGGTCGTATTTAATTACATCAACATACAACCTATACGCTCGTTTTATTTGGAGGGTTTATTGCATGTAGTGGATCCATAAGATCCAAACATAAGCAACTAAACTATAACCCAAACACTTTGTGAGGCAGGTTACATCATCCTTTATGGTTAGTACATCATGAAAACAAAGCCTTAGTTGTAATGTTGACTTTTAAGATAGGGATGCGCATGATGGCACGTCATCATTATTGATAAATAAGCGCTTTGACTTGACGTATCAGCAAAAAACGGACATTAACAAAGAGATAATGTAAACTTTGCTCCATCAGGCACAATGGCAACAGCACAGCAAAGGAAGCAGTGTTCATGAGGCCAGTTTTAAATAACAGATGCTCAATTTTTCAACCCGTCTACTCATAGGATCTCATACAGTGTCGCTAGTTTACATTGACTGGGAGAACTTATTGCTGACTTAAAACAGGAAAGCTACAGCTATCCTATTAGAATACAGTATGAGATACTGCTAATTTGTTTAAGGCCTGTCTGATTCAGTGTTGTCGAGGTATTCTGCATTAAGTCAGCGAAGCTAAACAGAGGAAACATCAAAGGACACGTGAATGTTTACACGTGAATGTGGATAAAAGAGAGGAAGTGCGTAAAAAAGGAAATAGTGTACACAGAGAGTGTATTCACTAATGAGAAAACTAACTGCTGTTTTTACATATACATAACTGAAGAGCCTCTTCTTCTCCTTTAGCATGAGACCAAATGTATTAAACACACCGATTTTAATCATAAACAACTTCAAAACCAATAAGCATGCTCTCAAGGTTTGTCTCTACTTGTCACATTGTTTTCAAGGTGTCACAACATACATTTAATAACTGGTTGTCAAAAACTAGCCAAGCCAGTTCAAAACCACACCTCAGTTCCCTTTGATAATACAGGAAGACTCTTTCCTTTTAACTCTTTTAACCCCATTGTGTCTGGCTCCAGACAAAGTATATCAGACTGTAAAGATTGTTTTATTAACACATCGCTACAGATCTATCTATTAGAGCAATGACTCCTTTAAATCCACCGTAGACGAGGCACAGGGATCAAATTTAACCACCATAAGAGGAGATAATGGCAACTCATTTTCATCCACAGAGAATCACAGAACAGGAGACAACGGCAGGTATCCATGCATTAATGCTCTGGCATCTCTACAGCTACAGCAAACGCTGCCTTATTAACAAGCAACAAAGTCTTCAGTAGGACTCATCAAGCTGCAGTTAAGCTTGATGCATTGCTCATTCACACACAAACAGGCATCATCACCCTGAATTTATTGTCAGTCCATAATTATGGTGGAGTAGTTAATTAAGTGACCTGCAGGAAGGAATCCGTCAGTGGTTGAAGCTGCTGGAACACACTGAACACCAAGCTAGCGAGAAACACTGAAGTGCTTTGTTTTTGCATGGCAGCATCAGTCCACTTGTGTTAGCTGCAGTATCTTGTAACCAAAGACAGTTCAAAACCAAACTGAGCGTTCGAATTCCAAAGGTCGTGCAGTTCAGCTACACCAGCGACTCCTGGATTCTGCAAGGAGAGAATACAATGCAGCATCTACAGATATTCATGCACTGAAAAAGCAGGCTGTTTGCACTTTCAAGGAGATCATTTGTGCCCATTTGTGGGTGGAAGAATATGATATTATCAGTGCTGATAAAAGAGTGATGCAATACTGACAATTACCCACAGCTGAAGTAGCACAAAGGAACTGAATTTAGAGACCTTTTAGAGCTGATCATCTTTTCCAAAAGCTCTCAGATGCACGAAAAACAGCAGATGTGAACAGATGTGACATCACTTTCGGTTTAGTTCAAGTCCCTGGTTCAGTTTAGCACAAAATCTACTTGGTGAAGGGGGGAAAGATGTGAAATAATGCAAAATTAGCCACAGATTCATATTGACCAAGAGTCCAAAAGGGTCCGTTGGGATCCCTCGGGGTCCAGTGGCGTCTGCATGGTGTAAACATCGTCATCAGAGTATTACGTAACCAGCAGTTTTTGGGAATTCATGGAAATGTCTGCTTAATATGGGGAGCAAATGCTGATGCTGATCAACAACAATATACAACAGATTTGGATCCGAGGTATGTTAAATAAGTAGTAATGGACCCTTAAAAGGGCAAGCTGTGGCTTATTTTAATTTTTTTCCTATCTCTATGTGATTGTGACACACAAACCCGACAATAATTTTACTTTGATGTTATTGATAACTCATACTCAAACTATTTTTCTCTTTTGCCTCAATATATACCATCAATAAATGTACAAATATATAATAAATGAAAATGTATGAAGATCTTTTTAATCTATATACAAGCACGTTCTATCCAATCCGTCAGTTCAGTTATATTCAGTGGAATCTAATTAGTTGTTATCCAATTAATTATCATTTATATAATATCATTCTTTTATATATTAATGTGATTTCATAAAAAGTAAGCTAGCTATGGAACCCAACGTGTCACAGTTTTAAATCCACCATCCTGAGCATAAATGGGGCAATCAGCAACACTGAAGAGATGGAGATCTCCAGCAAAATCAGCCTCCGGGGGGGGCAGCTGGGGTCGAGAGGACAGGACAGAGTCCTCCAACTGACTCAATCATGTGGGTTTATCGTTCGGGCCCTTGATTAAGACTCTGAACAATGTCCTGTAAATAAAGCTACAGGCGGCAGGAGTTCTTGAGTGTTTCAACACTTTTTGTCTCTTTTTGGTTGGTTATTTTTTGGAGGACAATCATCATTAGCACTAAAATGCACTCTTTTTACAGCTTTACGGACGCCATTTCTACAAGCCACATGCAGCTGCTTCCACAGCCAATAGAGGATGCATGTTCCACTAACTTTAAAGGCCTAACCATGGCTGCCACCTTTACGGTCACCATTTCTGGAGAGGATCTCTGCCTCCTGAACCAATACTCTGAGATAGTTCCACCAGAGAGGGGCCCGATACCGAAGACGATGCCTCCCATTCTGCTTTTGGAAACTCTAGAAACCATCAATCATCAGTAGGACAATCATAATTAGCACTAAAATGCACTCTTTTTACACTTTTACAGACGCCATTTCTACAAGCCACATGCAGCTGCTTCCACGGCCAATAGAGGATGCATGTTCCACTAACTTTAAAGGCCTAACCATGGCTGCCACCTTTACGGTCACCATTTCTGGAGAGGATCTCGGCCTCCTGAACCAATACTCTGAGATAGTTCCACCAGAGAGGGGCCCGATACCGAAGACGATGCCTCCCATTCTGCTTTTGGAAACTCTAGAAACCACAAGGGAGCCTGCAGTCCGAGAGCAGAGTGCTCTGTTGGGAATATAAGGAACTATGAGGTCTTTAAGATACGATGGCGTATGGTCATTTTGACCTTAAAAAAGTCTGGATCCTGAGGGTAGCCATAAGATTACTGACTCTGTGTTTTTATTAACATTATTATCATCTGTTAGCATTACAAATATAACTATAAATAACCTAAAACTAGCTGCTGGATAGTTCACGCAGTTCCTTTGGAGTCCCAAGTGCACTGGACTTCAGAGCTGTTGTCTGGTTGCACATCTAATCTGTCCCAAATGTATTATTGTTTTTATTTGCATCACTATGTCAGGACCACAACTTTCATTCGATACAAGTCACGATGACTATTTTTACACGGTGTTGGCTTCAAAAGAAGTCCACATTGCTGAAATGCCAACAAACTATTCCAAGTTGCGTGCCGGTGACGCGCTCATCTAATGTTACCGCATTTTAGTATCTTTACACTTTAGAGCTCCAATCAACCCTCTGACCCAGAAAAACAGCCAATAAGGCTGACCCCAGAATAACCTTTTGGCTTTTAAAAGATCCAAACATCTAAAACCTGGCATGTGCTCTCCTCAGCGACAGTCGATCATCAAGAAACTGAGACAAGACTTTTTAAACTCTAATGTAAACTCTAAGTTGTCTCTGTGGGAAAATATCTTCTGACCGAAAATAACTCACTTTTTTTCTATATTTAGTTGTCTGTATACAAATAATGAAAACTAAAAGCCAGAGAGGAAGCACAATGTGCCAGAGAGACAGCGAAACGCTGCAGGGGGGCTTACACAACAAATGTCTTTCAACCCAAAGAAAATTCCACTCAAGATGACAAACAGGCAATAAGCTGCAGGAACCCGGGCAGCATCAGCGCCTCAGTATATCACACTGAGCTGCAGCAGGCCGCCACAAACACTAAAAGCAACCCACATCTCCCAACTGTAAACTGAGATGATGTGTGTCTTAGCAGCATCCAGAATATTCAAGTTGACATTTCAATGATGTTTAATCCTCAGGGTTTGGTCACTCGTCTAAAAACAAGGCGATCTAAGGTCAGGCTGCCTTTAATCCAGGCTGGTACGTGTCAGGTTGTCTTAGACTTAAGTACAATATTTCATTTGAGTGGACATTCCGGCAACATTTCAGGTTACATTCTCAACTACCGATGTGCTATGATATGTCCAAATCAGAAAATAACTCGGTCACGGTCAAAGCTGACCTCAGACTGCTTCAGAGGTAATCGGACATTCTGATACTTTCACCTTTAAACTGCGAGGTCAAGATGTGAAAAGTTGTTTCAATGATCTACTGGGACCACTTCATCCACACGCCCCCCTGCAGCACAGTTTATTCACTCCGTGCTCTGTGACAGTCGGCTAACTTCACACAGAGTTTGCTGCTGATAGTTTTGTGCAACATGGCAGGATATTTATCAGATTTTGACGAAGTGAACGACGACTTTGAGTAAGATGGACGTTCTTACCGGAGTGAATAAACTGTGATGCAGGGGGGCGTGTGGATGAAGTGGTCCCAGTAGAGTGCCTGTGTAGAAATCCCTCCGTTAGCTCTCCTATAGCCGCCAATAACAACAACACAGCAGCTATGAGCTAACAGAGCTATAGCACACGTTCATTCATTCATTCTTCTTAAAGTATTGGTGAAATAAAGACAGATAATGCCTTATTTAGAGGCTGCATCCTCTAAGCCCCGTTCACTCCGTTATATGGATCTCCAGTTATCTAAATATCTTCCGAAGGACGCCGACTTTCACCAAACTGTTCTCAGTGAGTAGATGAACGTATTTCAGGCCAGAAATAAGATCCAGGTTTAAAAATACCGGAGTTGCTTTGATTTAGATTTTTGAAATAAACCTGTTGATTTTGAAGTTGGGTCCTACCTTCCTGACAAAAACCAAGGCCTCAGACTTTCATCCCAGCTGCTTCACAATTGGCTGGGAACGGAAAACGACTGATGGGTCACATATGAGACCGTCTCACTGAGGCACAAACCAGCTGTCTGGCGATGGGAGCACTGCACTACATTCAGTATCCCTGCTAACTTTAACCACATACCAGCATCCCATACCAGTATGAGCAGTAATGGTGGACTGGCTGACCAACCTTGCCCTGCTGCCTGCTATAAAACCTGTTTTTGGACACCATTATGGACTTTTCTGGAAATATGAATACCACAAGAAAATCTCCCAAAATAAACCTTTTTTTTTCTTTTTTAAATTGGACGTTTCTGACCACTTAACGTTGGCTCATCTTGTGATGCTCAGATCAAACACACAGTAAGTGAGTGGCTGTAATGAATCCAGTCATGTAAGAGGGATGTTCCAAATATAACCATCCAGGACATGGGAATACATTTTAGACTAGACGGGCTACTGGCCAGACAGTCCAAGAGATAACTGGTTAGCATGGATGTCACACTTCATAACACTGTGTTCTCACTGCAGACAGCTGTATTCAGTTTCTTGAGTGCAACCTTCACTTCATGCCGTTCAGCTGACCAAGAAACAAAGATCACGTTACGGCCGTTCAGTTGGACAAAGAAGACTTTCAGTTTGACGTGACTCATCACATCATTATGTGTTTATCTCTGAGGTTGAATAAGAGTATTTCCTAACACACAGATCAGAACAGAACAGGTTTTTCACAACAGTAATAAACTGAAAGGGCACAGAAACACAGTGAGTGTTCGATATCTCCTGAAAAATCAAACAAATCACCTGAAAAAAGTGGAATTTACTAATGTAAAGACATTTTTTAGCTCTATCTAGAACTTACCTGTTGGTTAAGTTAATGACAGTCGGACATTAGAAGAAATAATTGACAGATATTAACATGAGGAAAAGGGGCAGCTTTTGTTTATAAGTTGCTTTTGTGCACGACTTTCCTCTCCCTCAGTGCAATGGGCTCCTCAGTATGAATTCATTTACATTTCTCATCCTTAAAGGACATCACCGAATCAAGAGCCCTCTGATTTATAGAAGTATTTAATTCAGGACAGCTAGATCATTCACATGTAACCAGGGAATTTCATTACTTGGTTGGCCAATCTGGTGAAGAGCTGCAAGAAAAATAGTGTGTGAAGGCAATCTGAGTGATATAGGTATTAATTCATCCTGTGTAGTGTGTTCTTCTGCTCTGCTCTGGCTTCTGCAGGCATTTGCTTAGACCCTCACCTACCTCCCCCCTCATTCTCTTTCTACTGGCAGGCTGACCTTGACTTTTGCCCTACTTAACACGCTGTGGCTGGCAGAGCAAGTGTGTCCACTTGCATTCGAATACAGTTATATTACATGTGTTTACTGGCGAAGTTTTGCCCCTCTGAACATGTGTTAGGTTTAGGCTGTCATTACATTGCAGCTTTTCTTCAATAGAGCCAAGCTGGGCTGTGTTTTCCAAGTTTACAAGCAACTGGGTTGATGTAAATAGATCATTAATACATCAATACAAAGAAATGCCATATTTGTTTGAACAGCCACGGGTTTGGAAGGGTTTATGAATTGTTTATTACCCCACGGTACCTCAGGAGGAAACTGTTTCATCACACAATGAAACCATCATTTCTCTTATTTCCTATGATGGAAATAAAAAGTGAAAGAGCACCGCACTGTTCCCTGGATTTACAGCACATCTTTTTTTGGTGTTTTTGGACGAATGCCACCTTATGTCAGACTGTAGATTGTGTAACTTCTCATTTTGGTTGGATACCTGTTTAACAGTGAGCTACAGACACAGGTGTGGTCTCCTCATTGGCAGCAGCCAGCAGGGGTCTCATCTGGACTCTTGCTATTCTTAATTTGATTTATGATCAAATTTGTTTGCTGATGTGGAGTCAAAGGCGAGATTCATGTTCCAAGTCGATGTTACATCACGGCCAAAGATAGTTATGAAAGGTGTGAAGAACGCTGTAAATAGACAGGGCTTCTCCTCACACAGAGGTCTGTGAAAGACCAGCTTATTAATAAGTCATCATGTGATGCTTGCCATTAATATCACTGTGCTTGTTGTCTCTTTGTCTGTGTTCACTCTCCTTAGAGTCGTAGCAAAAACAAATTTAGTGAATTTAGTCAGCAAGTAAAGCTATTTCCATCCAGTGTTTACAGACACTTTTTCATTTCAACACTCCAGAAACCCTTTATTGTAATTAGTTCTTCCCTCCATCTCAGTTTGATATAATGAGTCAGTTGCTGTTGATTCAGGCTGCAGCGACTGCAGATCCAATCACAGCCGACATGGAGAGAAAGAGATGAGGAGCACACTCAGGATTTCATACTCCCTAAATTCACAGCTCTAATCACAGCACCATAAAAGCCATAATTTTTGGCCACTCATTCTCATTAACTGTGTTTCTTTTGCTGTTTTTACACATTTACAAGGTGAGAATAAGAAACAGAGAATAGAAACTGTACAATTTGGGGGAAAAACTCAGCGGTTAATGCACTTTAAGGGGGATGAAAACACTGACCTGGTAAATATCAAAACAAATTGATTTATTTCCAGAGATTAAAGTAATTCCTAAAGAAGACCTTTCTTAATTTTCCTCTTGTGGATGTCCAACGCTACTTCCTCTACTTAACTACAACCATTTGCAACACAACCTATTCTGCCACACTCCCAGGCCTAGTTTATTCAGACCAGTCAATGGAAATGTGTCTAATGAGCAATATTTAGTTGGCTGTTTGAGACAAATTACTTCAGATTTCCTGACAAAGATGATATTATTACATTTTTAAGCTCTACAGCTAGAATTCATCTCATGTCTGTGACGTTTAGGTTGAACGGGGAAGACCGCATTACTCCTGTTTCAGCACTATTTTTTCTGTTTCTTACAGAAAAAGATTTCAAGCTTTCATGTTTTGCCTTAGATTAGGCCCAAGTTATGCTGTTGGACTGCTGTATTTCATGTTCTTATCCGATTGCTTAAACCAGCTGACCAGAAACTCTGGGCTTCAAAAAGGGGATCAACTAATTTCAGTAGCTGCCCCTTAGCTTTGAAACAGATTAACCCTTCAAATGAGATCTGCCCCAACAATGACCACTTTTAAATCCTCGCTAAAGACTCCGACCTGCACATAACTCTGCTTCAGTAGGGACTTGCATTTTGTTTTATCCATTTATGATACTCAGACTGTCAGATTGTTTTTGCTCTGAACCTGTTGTGCAGCGCTTTGATGAGGGTTTGTTACAGAGCTTTCTCTTCTTCTTTAATTAAGAAGTGTCCGTTGGTTTGAGCTGGAGGTTAAAGTTCATCGGAGTGACTTTAAAATGTTAGAAAAGCAGCTCAAATAACTGCAAAATCCCTGGTGTTGTGTAATCTTTTATAGTTTCTTTTCTTTAACTCATCCTGCCTCGCCAATATCCTTTATGCCCAAAATACATCTTAAAAGGTTTTGGTGCACAGTGATATTTAAGGTAATTCAACTGTGGCTCAAATAACTTCTGTCAGGCTGAGGAAACGCACTAAGCTGCTGCTGCTGCTGCCTTCGAAGGCTGCTGTGAACACAACTGGCTGCCGAGAGGACCTGAACAATCCAGCACACATCCAGCAGAAAGGCAATTTTTCTGTGGTAATTGAATTGCAATGATGCGGTGCTGAGAAGATGTAGAACACGATAACATAATGTATAAAGATGGCGGCCATGCATACAGGTAATCTTAGCCAATAAGTCAGTTATGGCATCAATAGCTTTAACGATTTCTCGTTAATATTGATGCAGCAGCACTGAGCTGCAGGAAGACTTCTGAAAAGCTGTATGGGTTGATTTGCTTTTTTGGTAAATGGTAAAAAACCTCTTATACTAGGAGGAGACTGCAGGAGAACTCCTCAGACACCTGCTATATCTATATCTATACATATGGATGTAGATATTTATACATGTTGCCACAGGATAACTATAGAATACTTTCCTGTTCGCATCATGATGCTTTTGACAACTTCCACTGTTGAGTAGAACAACAAATGCTTGAAAAGGTGAACTGCTGAGACCATGGATGGCATTAAGTCTCCAGCCTTCAAGTCAGAGTCTGCTGCAGCATCTTCACAACCTTTTTTTTGTTCTCACCCACTCATTAATAGTTCTGCTTAGGAATTAAACATTTACAGTTAGGTTGATAGTTTCTTTAGAGGTAAAAACATATGGATTTGCCAAGGCTCTTCTTCAATGGTGAGATTAATAAGAGAGCAGGGAGGCGTACTGCTAAACAAGCTCAACAGGGTCAGGTATATGTTTATATTTCTGTGTTTATCAGACGCTTTTATCCAAAGCGACTTACAAATGAAGATATAACAGCTCTATAAAAAGCTAACAATAAGCTACATAGAAGGAACCCAGGAGTCCGACTCTGTCAGAGGGGACAGAGTAGAGATAGGGTGCAGGCATAGAAGGAAGTGCAGAAAGATAAAGTGCAGAGATAGAGGGGGTAGGGAAGTACAAGGTAAGTGCTGGGATAGGAGATGCTCTCTGAAGAGCTGGGTTTTCAGGAGCTTCTTGAAGATAGACAGGGACGCCCCTGTTCTGGTAGCGCTCGGTAGGTCATTCCACCATCGTGGGACGACACATGAACAGAGTTTGGATTGTCTTAGGCGTGGTGTAGGAGCTGCTAGACGACAATCCTGGGACCAACAGGTATAACAACTATATATAACTATGTATAACAAGGTATAGCAACTGTGGTTTAATCTTCCTCTTCAGGCTCCAGACGTGTTTACAGGAAAAGGCGCCACTGATGCATCTTTCACTCATATGAACCAGACAAGGACAGAATATACAATTTTGCATGTATCATATTATTGTGATATAATACAGCAACTGTTTCTACAGCAAAGACAAGAAGACTGCAATCAGAATAGTGTCAGTTGTGCAGGTATTTTACTCTACTAATCTAATTTTAATCTGCTATTTCTGTGTAGCAGCTCAGCAGGCATGCAACCATTTCCTAG
This sequence comes from Leuresthes tenuis, assembly GCF_036924035.1. Taxonomy (NCBI): domain Eukaryota; kingdom Metazoa; phylum Chordata; class Actinopteri; order Atheriniformes; family Atherinopsidae; genus Leuresthes; species Leuresthes tenuis. The sequence goes on from NW_027325365.1 coordinate 2,381,964, forward strand.
TTGCTGATCTTATGAAAAGACCATTGACCGTTTCTACAACCAAATCAACCTGAAATCACCATGTTCATGTCCTGAAATGGCAGATGATTAGCCTGTTGCTAGCAAATGGCTATGCTCTAAAAGTTATGAAACCCCAAATCAGCCATAAATTAGAGTTACAGAATAAACAGCAACTTTTATTTTCAAAACAGAAGCCAATAAGGGCTTTCTTTAGCACCTGAGGGCAGCATGAAATGAATAAACAATACACTGACCTTCAATCCCATTCTCACAAGCCACTCCTCTCTCATTGTTTACTTCCCTGCAGTTCATAATTCACTTCAGCTGCAGTCTGCCCTGAGCTGTTCACACGTGCAGTTACTCTCTCGACAAATGCCTGTTCCCAGCTACATGTGTTATCGGGAAACCACGCTACGAGTGGTCTGTGTTCGCAGCAAAATAAAAACATCTCAGTTTGAAGCAGCTGGTCCCTGCTGCACATTCGTTCTTGTCTGATTAGTTACGGCAAGGGCAATACTGTGTCAGGGATGAGCCCAAGGCTCCATACAGTCAAACGTGACACATATGATGGTCTCTGTGCACACATGCACACAAGTGCCCGGGGTGTTATCCAATATCTGCTGACTTGACAGTAACAGTCATTTTTTTTGCACAATGTGTCCATAGCGACACAGTTTTTAAGGGTATATCATGTGCAGAGTTACGTAAGCACTGTGACACGGAGGATTATGCTGTACTAATACATAAGCTGAGGAGAAGTTGGGTTACCTCCATTTAGGAAACAGAGGATGAGCAATCAGCTGCTCCATGCTCAGTTGTGAGCTTTAACGCTAATTTATTTATTGAGGGATTTGGACAGACTTTGAAGAGGCATTTTGTGCCCGAACAGGAATATTTATCTGTTTGTAGATATAAACACAATAAATGCAGATACTTCTGTTATAAAATACACAGACACCGTGGTGTGAGACACGGTGGTGTGAGACACGGTGGTGTGAGACCCTGTGATGTGAGACACCGTGGAGTGACACACAGTGGTGTGAGACTCCATGGTGTGAGACACCGTGGTGTGAGACACCGTGGTGTGAGACCCTGTGGTGTGAGACACGGTGGTGTGAGACACGGTGGTGTGAGACTCCATGGTGTGAGACACGGTGGTGTGAGACACGGTGGTGTGAGACACAGTGGAGTGAGACACAGTGGTGTGAGACACCGTGGTGTGAGACACGGTGGTGTGAGACACGGTGGTGTGAGACACCGTGGTTTGAGACACGGTGGTGTGAGACACGGTGGTGTGAGACACGGTGGTGTGAGACACGGTGGTGTGAGACACGGTGGTGTGAGACTCCGTGGTGTGAGACACCGTGGTGTGAGACTCCATGGTGTGAGACACAGTGGTGTGAGACACAGTGGTGTGAGACACGGTGGTGTGAGACTCCATGGTGTGAGACACGGTGGTGTGAGACACGGTGGTGTGAGACACGGTGGTGTGAGACACAGTGGAGTGAGACACGGTGGTGTGAGACACGGTGGTGTGAGACTCCGTGGTGTGAGACACAGTGATGTGACACACAGTGGTGTGAGACTCCGTGGTGTGAGACACAGTGGTGTGAGACACAGTGGTGTGAGACCCCGTGGTGTGAGACACGGTGGTGTGAGACACGGTGGTGTGAGACTCCGTGGTGTGAGACACGGTGGTGTGAGACCCCGTGGTGTGAGACACGGTGGTGTGAGACCCTGTGGTGTGAGACACAGTGGTGTGAGACACAGTGGTGTGAGACACCGTGGTGTGAGACACGGTGGTGTGAGACTCCGTGGTGTGAGACACGGTGGTGTGAGACCCCGTGGTGTGAGACACGGTGGTGTGAGACACGGTGGTGTGAGACCCTGTGGTGTGAGACACAGTGGTGTGAGACACCGTGGTGTGAGACACCGTGGTGTGAGACTCCGTGGTGTGAGACACGGTGGTGTGAGACTCTGTGGTGTGAGACACGGTGGTGTGAGACACGGTGGTGTGAGACACGGTGGTGTGAGACACGGTGGTGTGAGACTCCGTGGTGTGAGACACCGTGGTGTGAGACCCCGTGGTGTGAGACTCCGTGGTGTGAGACTCCGTGGTGTGAGACTCCGTGGTGTGAGACACAGTGGTGTGAGACACCGTGGTGTGAGACACAGTGGTGTGAGACCCCGTGGAGTGAGACACAGTGGTGTGAGACACCGTGGTTGTGAGACCCCGTGGTGTGAGACACAGTGGTGTGAGACCCTGTGGTGTGAGACACAGTGGTGTGAGACACCGTGGTGTGAGACACCGTGGTGTGAGACACGGTGGTGTGAGACCCCATGGTGTGAGACTCCGTGGAGTGAGACACAGTGGTGTGAGACACAGTGGTGTGACACACAGTGGTGTGAGACCCCGTGGTGTGAGACTCCGTGGTGTGAGACACGGTGGTGTGAGACTCCGTGGTGTGAGACACCGTGGTGTGAGACAGGTGTTCTAAGTTGAACACTAATTTGCTCTTTAGTCGTACTTCCTGTATTCTCCCAGTTCATGTAACTAAAAGCAACATTCTGTCACTGTTATGCTACTTTGTGCTCTGACAGATTTAGATTTTCTCCTGTTCGAAGTGGCTACAAAGGCACCTCTGCAGCAGCGATGATTCAGTGATTCGTCATACTTACTGGTGCCCCTGACCTCATTATGTAATCAAGTCCTCTTATTTGTACGAATAAAAGTATGGAAACACACACTGATTTACATTTTCTCTCGCAGACTGTTTGCTTAAAACATTTCTAATAGAAACCACTATAACAAAGCTCCCTTCTTTTGCCAACACAGACCATAATATCCTTGCTGAGCCATTTTTCCGCTCTCCTCACTTTCACTGTCTGTCTTGGCTAATGTAATTTCACTCCTCATCTCGTTAAATGTTTCATTCATGTTCTCCTTCTCCCTCTTTCATCTCATTCTTCTCCCACAGGGAGCTGTTTCATCACACAACACAGCTGTGATAATGCAATTGAATTTACACCAAAACAACATTAGATTCTTGTTGAAACTACTCCAGCGATCCATTAATAGCGATAAAACAGACAAAGCTCCCTGGCGCCTATGTCTGTGACGTTATTTTATATCAATAAAAATGAACAGAAACTAAATTTCTCAAAGAGCTTGACTCAGACAAACTAAAATAAACCGGAGAAGATACGCATTTAATCGTTTCCTCAAAATTCTTCACAATAAAGGTCTCTTAAATACCTTAAATATCATGTTGCTTCGGTATCAATTCAAGTTAAAAGCTGTTTCATTGATCAAATATGTTATCAATTAAACTTTAACCAGAAGACATTACAGTGTTACAGGCATCAGTGCAGCCAGAAAACACCCTTTATCGATGTCTGCTGTTGGAAGCCATGTTTTGTTTTCAGTTATCTTTCGGTGCCGTGGCCTATATAATAGATGGGTCACACAGTTGGTCGATTGATCAGCAGGGAGAGGGGGCCACGTTTTCCCCCACTGTGTCAAAACAGGAAATCAATAAAACTCACACACGGTTTTGTAGCTACTGTACCAAGACAAGACCAGGACCAAGAAGTTTCTTGAGCTGTAACACAGTTTGTTTTGGAGGACGTTGGCTTGGTGGAAAGCATCTAGTTCAACATCATTAATTCAGTTTAGCTGAGACTGAGTTATAGTTTTATGGGTTAAAAGAGCTGGACACAAACTTTAAAACAGTACGCAGCTCTCAGTCTAAATCAATAGCTTGTAATGAGGGAGATTAGTTCTCCTTTAGCTCTAAAACTCAGCCAGATCCACGTGGAATGTTTTCCTGAACATGTATTATTGTGAGGACCATCCCTAGCAAAGAATTAGGACAATGAGGACATATCTGGGGTGTGGAAACAGTTTTGGACATGAAACGTTGAAGCTGTAAGGGCTGATTGCAGGGGTGAGGTTTGTATTGGGTCAACTCCTTCTCATTTCCAGGGCAACTGATGTTTTGCCAAACCGTCTTTCAGTCTGTGAGATTTGCTCAAGATCTATTTAATGTTTGATTCCTGGTGCAAACGCTGCCTTATGAGCAAGCAAAAAGCTAACAATAAGAACATTTGGGATGGAGTAAGGTACATGACCTCTGTGACATCACTGTTTTTCAAAACCCTCCTCCTCCCAAACATGACACCATGAGTCATTTGTTCATGCCGGCAAAATTACATCCATCAACCAGTGTTTCTCAACCCTTTTGAGTCACGATTCTCCATCACAACTCCTTAATGTTGGAGGCTCCTGGGGCCTGCTGGAGAGTCATAGATGCATTGGAACATGCTCCGAAAAACACCAAAATTAAGATGTTTTTTGTTGCTTTTTGAATCCAGTTGGAGACTCAAGCTTTTTGTTTTCGAATGAGATCAATGCTCAGACCAATTTTATCACTTTTACAGGCAATCTATTGCACAAATCAGTCTAAAATAAACAGGCTGGGATGATTCTATTCTAACACAACCGGAAAATATTGTCATTGTGTTGATGTGTCACCAACCAGCAAACATAAAAGTGATGGTTGTGTTGTCAAAATAATGTATTTTAATTCTTACCATGATCATTTCTAACCCTAAGCAATGTTAACACTGCTTAATTTGACATTTAAAACAATTTTGTTTGGCTTTAAATGCGACTTTGGAAAGAACTCCACAAAAAATAATTAATGACTGATTGATTCTGTCCAACCTGGATATTAGAAAACTAATATGTACATTTTTGCGTCATCTTGCCATTGAAGAAAACAGCTTCGAAAAGCTTTAAAAAGATGCCAAAGGTCCTGACAAATCAATTTTAAGATGCACGAGAAAAAGCTGATTCATCATGTTTAGGTTGAGGTTACGTTGAGGGCTTTGATCTCACTTTTCTGTCCTCACAATCATGCTGTAAACCTATGTGTTTGGGAGCTACAGGCCAATAGGAAGAGGGATAGATAATATATCAGATCAATACAGAGTCTTCCTACAGTTACTGCCCTCCTTATGCCTCTTTTTGCCTCCCAGCCTCCTCCATCACATTTTAAACCCTCAGTTTCCTTCTTTAACATCACCTTTTTAGAACTTCCTCTTCCTGTTCTTCCCTTGTTCCCTTCCTTTTGTTCTCACCATCTCCTTCTCATTTTCTTCTCCTTGACTTACCCAGTTTCTTAATTTTACTCTCAAATATCTTTAACCTTTTGCTTCCCACCTTCATTACCACCACCCCCCCCCTTCCCCTCCATTAAAAACCCCTTTTTCATTTTCTTTCTCATGCTTAATTTTCTTCTCCTTTATGTCTGTGTTTCCACCTGGTGACCTGGATTGTGGCCATATTTAAATGCAATTTTCTTCTTTTCTAGTCCATTAAGTCGCTGCTAACCGACGAAACTGCAAACATCAGTCAATTTACAGTGAATAAAACCCTGCAGCTACACCAACACCAACTGGAGCTTCTGAAATGGGCTGTGGGTGAACTGATGTCAGAAACCATACTCAGTCGAGTTCCCTTTAATTCAAGTTGAAAACATTCAAAGTGACCTGCACTGGGGGGGGGGTGAGGTTGGCAGGCACCAGCAGCAATGAAAAATCTGTATCTATATTTACCCCAGCTTACTTTATCTTAAGGCTAGCATTTTCCAGGTTTCCATGGGCAGAACTGCTGGTGTTGGATCACCAGATAAACCTCCTTTAACCATCATCAGCAGCAGCTTCCAGCTTCCATCTCAGCAGCACTCTGAGATGGAAGCTGACAGCTGAAGAGCTCCCCTTGTGTGAGCTGTAGCTGTGAAAACCATCATAAAAATGAAATGATACTCACAGGCTTCCAGCCTGATTTAAATTGAGCCATTTGTTTGAACCAAGCTTTGAACCGGCTGATTCAGAGAAGATCTCAGCCTGGGTGCAGCATTCTGAAACAGTATGAAACAGTATCCCGTCATCAGGAGAAAACCTTGTTTTCAAAGTTTCTGTGAAATGTTTCTGCCCCTTTGTGTCTTCTTCTCATTATTCTTATTGATCATATGTTACGTTGGTTCGTCCATTCATTTTCTAGACCCACTAAATCCAGTTCAGGGCTGCTGAATCCCAGCTGCCCTGGGTGTGTGATGGCGGCTATCGGGGGGCTTATAGAGGGCTTTCTACACACTCGTCTCCTGGGATGACGTCATAGCCGCCCGCTGCTGCAGCACAGCTCATTCACTCCGGTAAGAACGTCCATCTTACTCAAAGTCGTCGTCCACGTTGTCAAAATCTGATAAATATCCTGCCATGTTGCACAAAACTATCAGCAGCAAACTCTGTGTGAAGTTAGCCGACTGTCACAGAGCACGGAGTGAATAAGCTGTGCTGCAGGGGGGCGTGTGGATGAAGTGGTCCCAGTAGAGTGCCTGTGTAGAAATCCCTCCGTTAGCTCTCCTATAGCTGCAAGTAGCCACATAACAGCAGCTATGAGCTAACAGCAGCTATGAGCTAACAGAGCTATAGCACACGTTCATTCATTCATTCTTCTTAAAGTATTGGTGAAATAAAGACAGATAATGCCTTATTTAGAGGCTGCATCCTCTAAGCCCCGTTCACTCCGTTATATGGATCTCCAGTTATCTAAATATCTTCCAAAGGACGCCGACTGTCACCAAACTGTTCTCGGTGAGCAGATGAACGTATTTATTTAGGTTTAAAAATACCAGAGTTCCCCTTTAAAGCAGCCCAACTGAACACAATACTTTAAATGACCTGCTGGGTGGCACAAAAGCACACAGTTTTATGTTTAGTGGTGAGATTACCTTCTTTGCTGGTCTGCAGAAATGATTCATTGTATTTATGGAGATAAACGGATTAGTCTAACAAATTAGAATGATTAAAGAAAGGTTTCCCACATGTGAAGGTGTCGATGTGGATTCATGCTTTCCATTTCCTCGTCATGGGTCCTGAGGGATCCTGTGCTGTTTTCTAAACAAATGAGACATCTCATCTGCTCTACTTTCCTTTTCATTCAATTCCCCTGGAAAAAAACTGAAGAATCTCACTCATTTGCCCCGGAACAAACACATTTTTGACAAAGCAGCGGTGGAATATCAACACATCTCTGTGGAGTGAGATCTGAAACCACACCTCCCTCAGGAGACCAGAAGTCAGACAAAGAACAAGAGCCGAGCCGTCACCCGGTCACATTACAAACATCCTCAGAAAGGAAGAATCCTCCCAGTGTAACAGCAGACTGTGTGAGGAGCCCCCCGGCAGAGTCACAGGTGTGGAAGGTGGGGCGAGGTTAATGAACTGCAAATGATGCATAAATAACAGATGTGCAAAATACAGCCAAACATACACAATTACCAGGGAGCTCAAATGTGGAGCCAAGCTCAAAGTCATTCCTTCTTTAGCTAATTTAGGGTTGTGAACAACTTTATGTAACTGGAGGCAACTTTGCTGTTGACACATTCATGATCAGCAATATTAGTTATGTGGTTCACATTGATTTTATGGCTTATATGTACACATTTAACCACTTATCTTATATATATACACGTGTCAGCAAGAAATGCCAACCACTGACTCCATTTGGGGCTCAGAAGCCCTGTTTTATGTGGGTGGATTAACAGTAAGCCTCCTGCTATAAATCAGAGGCAGTTTACAACGATGCCAACAGAGTGATGGCATTATCCAGTGCAAAGTACATTTTATCAATGAAGATTAACTCTTCTACATCTGCACATCTTGCTCCACACAGTTTTTATTAATCTCTGTTAATTCAGAGATTATCAGAGTTTATTTCTTTTTCAGCTACACTCACTTCTTTATATTTTGCTTTTAAGCAGCAAAACTTTCTTTAATCTTTTAAAGTGGTCTTGAGGAATAGTTCTCCAGACTTTTTAAAGGTCTGTTTGGGACATTTTCTGGTTTGTCTCCAATTTTCAGTCCAGTCTCTGTATCTGACCACCTTCAGAGCAATCGGTTTCTTGTTTTTAAACCATTTAATTCTGATGAATCGCTCAAGCATAAAAAAGGCACCAAAGAGAAAGTGCATGCACAGCTCGTCTGTGCTATTTAACTGGACCACTGTCCTTGTCCTAGTATACACCCACAGGAGAGGAATCTAGTTATTAACTGAAGAATGGCAGAGACTCTGACACATAACAGAAAACTCTGACCTATGAATCATTCCAGCAGAAAAAAGGCTCCTAACTCAATGATTGAACCAGTGTTGTGTCGACACATAACAGACAACTTAGCAAAGAAGCCATTTTATATTGGATCTTTAGGCACTTTGTTACTAGCAGCCTGTCACAAAGACACATCATTTGTTCCCATTTCTTTAGCTGCATCTATGAAAAACAGCAAAGAAAACACAGTTTGACAGACAGAAAATAGGATTTCTGCAGCAACAAGGTGATTCCCAAAGAGCTATTAGCTGAAAACTTGGCATATCTCAGCATGGTGTGCAGTGTGTCCTTAAAACATTTGAGGAAACTGGACAAGTGGAGGACAAAAGAAGAAGTGTCAGGCCTAAAAAACTATCTCCAGCAGATGAACAGGATCTGAAAGTGATGTCCTTAAGAAAGAGGAAAAAATCCAGCTGTGACCTGACAGGACCTGAGAGATGCATCTGGACCTTCAGCTGATCCATCTACTGTTGGCCCAAGCCTCATCAGAAATGGTCTCCATGGAAGGGTGGCTGTCAAGAAGCCGTTCTTAAGGAAGGGAAACAGGGAGAAAAGGCTGAGCTGTGCCAAATGACACAAGAAGTGGACTGAAAATCAGTGGCAGCAGGTCTTATGGAGGGATGAATCCTCCCCAGAGCCCGGACCTCAACATTATTGAAGCAGTGTGGGATCATCTGACAGAGAACGGAACAAAAGGCAGCCCACATCCTAAGAAGAGCTTTGGGATGTCCTTCAAGAAGCCTGGAGAACTATTCCTGAAGTTAAAGAAATGACAGAAAGCTTGTCTCAGAGAGGTTTCTTCCTGTTAAAGGGAGTCGTTCCTTTCCACAGTCCCTCAGGCTCAGGACGGGCGATTGGACCGAAGAGAGATTTCAGTCCAATCTGTTGGTTTCCTTAACGAGGAAATTGTTTTTTGAAGTGGCTCTGCATATAATAAACTGAATTATTAAACATAAACATCAACTTGTGCACAATAACTGGGCAGAAAAATGAGTTTTTTTGATCTGTGGAATAAAAGAAGAGAAGAGATGACGCAGATGACTCTTAGCTCTGCAGGAACTGTAATCTCTGTTGGGGCTTAGGGTGTTTACATTTAACATAACGATTACACTGCACTGTCACATCTGTCAGCACACACACACACACACACACACACACACACACACAATCTGCTCAGGACTTTCTCTCGCTCGCAATCCATGTGTTGCGTCATGTTCACTCGTATAACGCAGCGTAGTAAATCAATTCTATGTGTGTTTATTGATCAACCCACATTGTATGATGATGTCCAGACAATTCAAATGTAAACACACACACACACACACACACACACACACTCTAAACATATGCATCTTCATGCAGTCTGCTTCACACAGGTTTTATTCTCATATGTATTCTGATGAATCAACACACAAACGACACCTTTTAACACTCGGTTGCGTGTGCAGATACAGCTCAGGCTTCTCAGCTCATCCGTGACAAATACCTACATTTGACGGGCTATGTCTCTCTCTCCCGCTCGCTCTCTCTCTTCTTCCATCTGCCACATAGTGACACGGAGGCTTAGCATGCACTGCATTTAACCTAGTCATCCTGTGCGAGTGTGTGTCAGCTTTTCATCCTCTGCTAAGCACGCTGCACAACACTGGACAGCAGAAAGAGAGACAGATGGAAATGCATATGAAGATTTAAACTGCTGGTATTACTGAGGACAGAGAGAAGATGGGAGGAAGTGACTGATTGAAGAGAAATGGTCCATTATGTCTCTCTCATCAGCATCTGCTGTCGACCGGTGAACAAAATATCTGTTCAAAAACCAAACGACTTTGAAAGATCTTGATATACTCGCACTGAAATAAACACATTTTGTTGTATCGTGACAGTAAAGCAGCTGTTAGTTTGACAGCTTTGTTTAGGATTAGGCTGCATGGGTTCTGTTTACATACAAATCTAAGTTTAATTTGTTTAGAGTCAGGAAACGGACACAAACCAACAGCCCACTGCTGTTATGAAGTTCCCTCAAAGCTCAAACTTATCCCTACAGTCATACAATATTTATTGTAGAATTCTCTGCTCTCCTACATGCTCTTGCATTATTTGTATTGCACAATACCAGCCAGAATGTGACCTGAGCAGACCTGTATGCATACTGTGGGTGGTTGTTTATTGTATAAATATGCATTTATTTTCATAATTAGTTTAGCAAATTTGTATTTATGAATATTCTCTCTGTTTTTCTATATTTTGTGTATTGTAGAACAGTTAATAACTACTATAACTATATATATACATACATGCCACAGTTATTTATGTGTAAACGTTTGAAGCTAACATGTAATTAACCTTATAAAGAATAATTTGCTGATCTCAGACCTCCGGGTGTGTTCACATGGTCTCTGACACCCCTGTTATGTTATAGCTTGTATCTCCTTATACAACTTTTGTTTTCTTGCACATGGACACAAATATAACTACACTGAGGAGTGCGGTCATATGGCTGTGGCATAATTATCAGCTTTATCAGCTTAGACCGTCTGTATTTGGAGGCTGGAGGGGTTTGGTGGCGAGCTGCCAAGCAGTTTATCTCCTGTAGCTTTCACACATACTGAAGTCTGAAGCTTCATTTTAGCTTTCAGGCACTCTTCACTTCCACTTTCAGTTGCTACAAATCTTTTTCTGGGATAAAACTGTCAAACTTGGTGCCGACAAAGAAGAAAGTTGGCACATTTTTGCACAAATAGAGCGGCCGTGGCTCAGGTTGGCGGTTCGATTCCCAATCTCGCCACGCACCAAAGACATCTGACAGCTGGAGGGGTGGCAGTTCACCTCGTTGCCATGGCTGCCTGTGCATATGTGTGTGGCATCTGTCTCCAAGAGCATGTGACTACATTTCACTAGGTTCAAACTTGATGCAAACAAAGAAGAAAGTTTAAGAAAGAAGAAGAAAGTTGGCATTTAAGTACATGAAAAAAGGCCCATTTTGTGCATAGCTGCACTCTGCAGCAGCCGTGGCTCAGTGGTTAGAGTGGGTCGTCCACTCAGTGGTCACTTCTGAGGGAGAGACAAAGGTAAAGATAGGATTTTAATGGTTGCATTCAAAGGTTATTTAACTTTTACAAACACTATCCTGCAGAAAGAGGTCATGACAGATTAATGGCACAAATACCAACAATGTTTTTATACGTATCATGTGTCAAATTAACAAAGGATCCGTGGTTTTTCAGCAACATCCTGCAGGAAATCACAATGCCACAATCAAGCACTTGTCAGAGTCTATATGCTTGAGACAATCAATGTGACCTACTTGTGATGACTGAGCAACGCTTGTTCTTTTTCACAGGTTATAAAAAAAGATATGTAAATCATGTATTGATTATCCTGTGTATTCGGACAATTCTCTGTTTTCTGTTACACAAATCGTGTCCCTTAAGCCTAACTAGTTGCACAACTTATCAAATATTCAGGGAAATCGATCTTGCTCTGGGGTGTGACAGCCAGGAATGTGACAAGAGAAAGTCTCGACTTCTAATTCATGTATTGAATAGGCTGCGTTGTCATGAGCACACTCTACGTTAAGAGGGCTAATTTAGAGTTTGAATACACAGCTGATGACAAGTCGTCACCCAATCAAACCGCTGAGCTTGTGTGTTTTAAGAGTCCTCCGCCCCTGAGTGCTGTCAATCAGTCTTTCTCATGCTGAAGAGATGCATCAGCCTCTGTGCCACCTGAGAGTCAGTTGTTATTTCTGTGTGCTGTCAAGAAAATAACTGGTTTGGCCATGAGTGCCACATCAATTTCAGAAGCTGGGTAGCAATAATTATGTATCAAAAGTACACTTCATGTAGAAACACAGCAAATGAATATCGGAACAACAAAGAAACCGATGAGCTACTGACTGAGATAACCAATTGATGGACTTCAGCGCTCAGCATTGCAAACCTTCTACGAGCAGTTCTGCTGCTAAATGATTCAAAGTGAAACTAAAGAGCAAATGAGTGAAAGGAAGGTAATGAAAGGTAATCCCGAGGTTGGTCCTGGACAGGAGGCCCGTGTCCACGGGTCCTGCAGCTGTAAATCAGTTGAAAGTGTTGATGAGATGCGGGTGAGAATGAGCTTGCCTTGGTTGGTGTCACCTTAGCGTAGCATTTGAAATGCAGGGATTTCTACACAGGCACTCTACTGGGACCACTTCATCCACACGCCCCCCTGCAGCACAGTTTATTCACTCCGTGCTCTGTGACAGTCGGCTAACTTCACACAGAGTTTGCTGCTGATAGTTTTGTGCAACATGGCAGGATATTTATCAGATTTTGATGACGTGGACGACGACTTTGAGTAAGATGGACGTTCTTACCGGAGTGAATAAACTGTGCTGCAGGGGGGCGTGTGGATGAAGTGGTCCCAGTAGAGTGCCTGTGTAGAAATCCCTCCGTTAGCTCTCCTATAGCTGCAAGTAGCCACATAACAGCAGCTATGAGCTAACAGAGCTATAGCACACGTTCATTCATTCATTCTTCTTAAAGTATTGGTGAAATAAAGACAGATAATGCCTTATTTAGAGGCTGCATCCTCTAAGCCCCGTTCTCTCCGTTATATGGAGCTCCAGTTATCTAAATATCTTCTGAAGGTGAGCAGATGAACGTATTTCATGCCAGAAATAAGGTTTAAAAATACCGAAGTTCCCCTTTAAAATGCATCCTATCAAAAAGTCTGCTGGATTTCATAAATCTCCTTTATTTGACATACCTGCGAGAGGAGGTGCCTCTGAAGTGCATCACTTAGAAAGTCGTGCTGGGTTTCATGGGGGAATTCACAAGTTATTTTACATTTGAGTCTATTTTTCTTTGACTTGAGACAAGGCTGAGTGCCTCATATCATCATGTCATTCTCAATCTTGTGGAACTATTAGAAAAACTTTGATTTTCTGTACGTTTTTCAATCCTTTTAAGCCCTGTTCTTGTCTGGATTTAATTGGACTCTCGGTCACTTGGTGTCGGTGGTGCTGACAACAACACTCCTTTTTAATGTTGCAAAAATAGTCCTTGGTTTGAATATTGAAAAACAGAAAAGAAATGAACCACACTTGTCTGTTAAATAGAGAGTATGTCAGCTTCGGGTGACACACTCTCACGGAGGTAAAGACACGTAAACAGTGCGTTACAGAGCTGCTGCCTTCTGATTGGCTGGGAGCAGCTCTTGTATCTGAGTGGAAAGAAGGAGAGGGAGGAAGAGGGAGGAAGAGGGAGGAAGAGGGAGGGAGAGTTGACACTGGCGGCCGACACGTGCTGCTCTGTCACATGATTCTCAGCTCTGATCGCTCTCTTTTTCCACGCTCTCCTTTCTGCTCTGCTCCATTTTCTCCCATCCATCCACATTCCTCTCCCCTCCCTGCGCTCTTTCTCCTTTTGCTTTTCAGCTTCTACCCCTTTTCTTCCTTTCTGTCACGCTCTCTGCTCTGTTTTTTTTTTCTCTTTCTTGGATTTTGTTCCTCTCAGTTCATTCTCTGTATCATCAACCACTGTTTTGTCTCCTTTTTGGCTCTCTGTTCTCCGTTTTCTCTCTTTTCTTTTAAATCAAGTGCTGTGTCTTTATCATATTTAATTTCTCCCTTCCACTCACTTTCTTTCTCTTTTCTTATCTCTAATTAGATAAATTTGCATTGATGACACTGAAACACAAATACAACTGAAGAGATACATTAACGACCTTGCAGGCACGGTTTTACACCCCTTAATTATCAAATATTTCTCCATGTTTCATCTAAAACGGCACACTTCAGTGACATGGAAACAACCAAGAGCAAACTTTCTTTTCTCTTTCCCTTTTCTTTCTTATATTTTTTCCCGTCAATCTCTTTCTCCCTTGAGTTTTTCCCTTCTTGCCCCCAGCTATCGCAGCCACTTGTCCAGATTCAGCTGCAAAATCTGGTTGGCAGTTCAGTTTGCTGAGCTTCTCTAATGAGACCTCCCCCAAGAAAAATCAAAGCCCGATCCTGCCAGCCCACAAACTCTCACTTATATGTTTTTACACTAAAAGCGAGACGTTTAAACAGCTTTTTCAACTCAGACAGACTGCCAGTCGGAGCTTGTTTACCATCAGTGCAAACAGATTCATCTTCATCTTTCAGCATTTTAAATTTTGAAGAAGTTTACCGTAATTTCTCACTTTTTTGGGAGCTCTTCTGAATTCTTTTCTTTGTATAAAACACAATGTTTTGGAGATGAAGCAGGAACATTTCTGAATTGGTCTATTCTACTAGTAACCATTAAGATACTCAAACTCAAGCCATGATTAAAAAGAAAAAGGTTTTAGTTCATGGCCTTTTTTATTTGACACGCTGCAGCAGCAAGTGAATAAAAAAGCAGCTCCAGAAACAAACTATCAGCAGCTGTATGTCACACATCTAAAAGAATCTAAGCAAACGGACAATCAGGAGCTGATAAAATCATCGTGCTTCAACCAGCAGCCTACAGTCCGGTCTACCACAGAGCTCTGAGATTTATCCCTCACCCACCTCTCTGAACTGTATGCTAAAGCTGGCAGGCCACATACACACTGGATGACTCTTATTGGCTTGGTTCCCACCTATTTATGCACTTTTCTTCTTACGCCTTACAGTCAAATGACGCTTTGCATTTCTCTGCTCCTCGTGTGCGAACTGAAACAGGAAAGAAAGCTTTCAGTTTCTCTGCCCCCTCTGCATGGAACGATCTCCAGTCGGATTTGAAACTGTCAGAACTTGTTCCACTGAAAGAAAAAAGCAGCAGTGGAAATCCTCCAAACACTGGCTGTGTTCAATAACTTCTGCACTTTATTTGTCAAACAGCTTGCACTTTATATCTTTAATGTTTGTGCATGTAATTGTCGTTTATCTGTCTTGTCCACCATGATGTGTGCTGCTGCCTTTCTTGGCCGGGCCACCCTTGTGAAAGAGGTCTTTTATCTGGTGAAATAAAGGTTTAATTAAAGATCCTGCAAGTGCACGACACAGAACATGAGTCGGTGTCAGTGAACCTGCAGCTGCTTGTTCAGCTGGCAGGTTACAGGTGTTCTTCTCTGGTTTTCTACGCTGTAAAGTCATCTATCACATCCTTCAGATTCAGATTCAGATTCAACTCTTTGTGAGCCTCCTTTCGGTTTTGGTGCCTTACTCTTTGTTTTGGGAAAGAACAGAAGAGCCAGACAGGAAGCAAGAGAGAGACATGATACAACGACTGTGAAAAGCTAAGTGAGGGAAAGTTGAAGAGCTTGTTTTGGTTGTAAGAGTGTGAAGTAACAGCCTCCGGTGAAACGATTGCACCACCTACGGCCCGCTCTCCTCTTCCTCGTAGTGGCGAGAAGCATGAAGACGACTCTGACAAAGCTTCTGGTTCAGATCGCCTCTTTAGAAAAACAGTCGAACTGTAACTTCTTAAATCTTTTGGATGCAAAGTTTGGACTCTTCTTTTGAAAAGAACAGTCGGTGCCGGTGTTTTCGTCCGTGTCTGCTGTCTCAATCTGAATTGTTGCCCTTTTAGCCCTTCGTTAAAGCCACTTTTAACTGTTTTTAAAGCATGTTGGTGGCTGGCTTTTAAATGTACATATTTTAACCCGGAAGGATCATTTTATTGCTTTTTGTGCCGGCCTTTTTCTGGTCCTTATTACTAATTATCTTGGCAATAAATACCTTTAGACCACACTCAGTTATTTTTTTTTTTGACAGTGGAAATCAACTTATTCGCTGGTGTTTTAAAAAGAAACTGCATGTGACAGTTGCATTAGTTGTAAATATAATATTTATACAGAAATTACAGCAAGGCTTCTGCTGTAGAGCGCACCTGTGAGGTGCCTCAGAGCAAAATTCAGCAGGAAATAGTCAATGCAGAGAAGTCCGGTGCTCATGCCAGGAGAAAGAGCGGCACTTTGGGTTCCTCAGTGTAAAACGGCCTTCTTTGGGTCAAAATTCAAGGAAAATATCGACGCAGCTTATGTAAAGCGCTCATTTGTACAGCAGGTCACGCACAACACTGTCTGCGATGTATTCACAGAACTTCACAGTTCCATCCAGGAGGAGCCTGTAAACAACCACAGCATGAAGGTATTACACTGTATCCTGGAGGCCGTTTCACAACTAAATCAGAGAAATATCTGAGTTTATTACCACAGCAATCAACCCACAGAGTGGGACTGATAAAGATTGGATTTGTCTGAAGTTGCTGTCAGTTTTAGCTGCTCAATACGAGCTGTTAAAGACAATAAATGTGTGTTTCTGTGATGAAAAACCGAGCTGTTTCCACTCTCCCTCACTGGAAATCTGCATGCACACCCAGGTGTTCTTTAACATCAATCTAGGTCAGAGCCGGAGATGATGAAGACTCCTGCAGAACAATTTGACACAAGACTGAAAGCTGATTAAACACATTACTTTAAAAAAAACAGATGGTTTTTCTGAGCTTTGCTGTGTAACTTCAGGCAGGAATAAACAAGGGAAGGACGTGAGATAAAAACACTGTGAGGCATTGTTCAAAGAAGGGTTGAGGAGGGATATCTTAATCAGTTAAATTTATTTATATAGCGCCACATCACAAGAAATGTCATCTCGAGGAACTTCAATGATACCGTCCAGTTCAAACCAATTAGAGTACAATTCATTATAATAATAATTATGGTAATGTGAAACTGTCAGAAGATGACTGTATGACTAAATAATCATGAACATGTGTATTTTACAGATTAACAGTATGTTACGAGCTATTTCTATATACTGCACAGTTTCATATGTCTCTCTGCATATCGAAATAAATTCTGCACTAAATTGAGTGAAACAGTGAATTTATACCAGAGATAATGTAGCTAAGGATCAAAGGCCTGCTGGATGGGGGCATTATGTATGGCAACCTTAAGATCCAAGGCAGTTATTATGAAAAAGAGAAGGAAATATTATAGCCTACCATAAAAAAAAAGAAGTTCAAAGTAGTAACTGTTATGGATAGCGACAAAAGGAAGAGGGGAGGGAATGATGGGACTCTCAGAAGGAAAGAAGCGAAGCAAAATAATCTAAATGAAACATTCGGGAAGGCAGAAAATGGAGAGTTTCAGCACAGGCCTTTCTGGTCTGTTCTTAAAAGTGTGTTTACACTATTTTTTATAATAATAATAATAATGTTTCCTCCAGCAACGTTTACTCACTTTTACTTTTACTTAACTGCGAATGATGCCTCGTTGTTGTTTTTCAAGCTCTTGTTACTTTTAGTTACTTTTGGTTGCCATTTGGTTAGGTTTAGGCAACATAACTACCTCACTGGGTTGAGGAAAAGGTCACAGTTCAGGCAAAAGGTGCTTGAGTCTACACAGACGTATTAAAAAATAAGTATTTTAGCTATTCCACCACACATAAACACATTTTTAGCTCACTTAACTTTTTGTGCTTGAACTCTTGAGGTTTAGGATATTCAGGCTCCATTTGTAGAGTGAAACTAAAGATGTAGAGACTTAATATAACTAGAAAAAGCTGTTCCTGTGAAACAGCAGTGAGAATGCTGATGAAGTTGAATGGGGATAGCTGACAATGCTAAAAAAAGTGGAAAATCTTTCAATTGCTGAAAAACCCGTTGCTGAAGTCTTGGTTGAAGGAATTTGAAGTTGAAATAACAATAGTGGAATGATTTAAACCTATTGGAAGATTTGATTAACTTTTTTTCATGTTTTTGAAACAGTCGTGTTTCGAAATTGGCTTAATATTTGGTGCTTGGTGCAGCTGAAGTAAAAGCCAAGCTAAACAAGTTTCTTTTACTGAGGCATATGTTAATAAATCATATCGAAGGACAGACTGGAACCAGAAATTAAATTCAAATGACAAGACTCATCAATTCGAAAACTAAAACAGGCCAACACGGCGATATTCAAGAGCCACCAGCTTTTAGGAGGTAAGACATTAAGTCTAGAAGCATGGTTAAATGGTCTTTTTGGCTCTTTAGCTATGTATGTAAGATAATAAATTACATTCTTATGAAACAATAATCCAGAGGTTATTGTGGCTCTCTGGGTTTTTATACAATATGATTTAAACTGTCATTCATACATTTATATCATATAAACACTGAGGAAGCTTATAAGTAGGAATAAAAAATGTGGGGACACAGAAACGTAGTTCTGGGTGTCATCAGCGTAGAAATGAAGCTATATTTTCTATATTTTCTGATGGCTGGGCCTAAAATGGAGCCCCATTCTCTGAGGAGGACTCAATAAAACAAGAAAACTTGCGGCTAAAAACTATTATTAAATAAAAACTATTATAGAAAAACTATTCTGTGTAGGAGAATACGATGATCAAGCCAGGAGAAGTAGGGCTGTAGGCCTGTTGGAGGCATTATGAACTCTGATAATATTTTACACTGGAGCTCAAAAGGTGGAGTTCTTATTCTCAAAAAGAAGGCTGTTGGATCCAGTTGAACATGGTGTAATGTTAGCTAAAGCCCTATATGCTGGGCAATAAGACCTTTCTAAAATCTACACATAGAAAGAAGCTTTCATATAAGCTGAGTAACCTAAATGACTTTTCTGGGGGGATGTTGTGTGACTTTCGTGGTTTTTTAAGCAACAGGGGAAGTTCCTGTGAACAGATAGTGTTTGGCAATGATAGAGGGTGCTCTAAACATTGATATTAGTGACCTAAGTGTGCTGTTTAAGTGTATTCAAATTATACCAAAAGTCTTTGCTGCTATTCAGATCATTAAGATCATTCTTATATCTGGTAGGTTGACTCTGAAGAAAGAAGACATCCAACTATCCCAAATATCAGATTCAACCAGCTGCCACCAAACAAACCGTCCGTATAGAGCTGAGTGGATTAAAAATGACCCAGAAACAGCGTAACTACATCATGTCATTTAGATATACAAAAATAAAGCCTTTTATTCACCTTACATCTAAGAAAATAAGATGAATTTTAATAAAAAGAAACAATTCAAGCTACTTGACGAGCCCAAATCGCTGTCTTTCCTGCCTCCAAAGGCAGAGATAAGCTTGAAGAAATGTAGCTCAGATATGGTCTCATCAAATTTATGGCTTTTTTAGGACTTAAGCAGCTACCTTTTTTAATATTAATGTTTATTCTGTTATAGCAGCAATAAATATGTCCTTCATCAGCTGTTCAATGAAACTGGGAATAAGAGAATAATGATTTTGGAGTAAAATAGAATAAACTTCTGGCAAGTAGCAAAGGAAATCCTGATTTGTAATGAAACCCCAGAAACCTAATTCAGGAAGTTATACTGATTAAAGATTAACCCCCAGTTGAGAAAAAGGATGAATCCAAACCTTTTAACCTCTGCTCAAAATGTCAAGTGGAGCAAGAGCCACAGTCACTGCTCCTGGTGTTAAAATGTGGCTGAAAGTTGCTTGATTTGAAGCATTTTCCTCATACTGAAGCTCTTACTCTGCTTGTCAGGTTAAGAACCCTCATCAGTTCTGACATTTACTTCCTGGGGATGCTTTGATAGAACATCATTTACTAGTCTAAGATTGTTTAAAAGCGCCCACAAACACCTGAAATGTACGGTAAGAAGCTTCCTCAACAGTTTCTCCTTTTCTATCTCAGCCAGAAAAGCTTCAAGTCGCAGGATTATCTGCTGCATACGGCAGCAAAGGAGCGCCTCGAAATCGCTTTGTTTTTGAATGCATGGGAGAAATCTGGGATGGATCTTTGTTTAAAATCAATCCATGACCCCCCTGAGTGTGTGATTTGCACGGATTTTAGCGGCTTGATGTGTAACGAACAGTTTCTCTGTTATAATTTTTTAAGTCAACACAACACACCAGCAGCAGGTGAGCTGGTTCTGACCCAAATTCTGTTGTTTGCTCTGATTCTACAAAGAATATTAAGCAGAGGAGACACACATCTGCACACCAGGCATGTAATTTTTCATCCATTATAGTAAAACTGGACCAACATCGATCTTTCTTCACCAAATTTAGGATTTCAGTGAGTAAACAGATGCAAAAAACCGACGTTTGCAGATATTAAGGAGGTGATAAAGACGGCATCTATTCAACTTTCTTATTTCTGATGCACCAAAACAAACAGATTCCTTTAATTTCCTTCTCCAGCTGCTTCTTTTCTATGTTTTTATTACTTCTTTGCTTATTAGCCACAGGCGGCCATGGCTCAGTGGCTACAGTTGGTCGTCCAATAACCAGCAGGTTGGCAGTTTGATTCCCAGCCTCACCACTCAAAAGACTGGTGAACTGACAGCTGGAGGGTTGGCAGTCCACAGCCAAGGTGCTCTAGAGCAAGCCTTGTGTGTCAATGTGTTTCCAAACAGAGAAAACTAGACTTTGACCCTGGTTTAACTTCTTTAAACCAGAGCTGTTGCTGTTGCTTCTCTTATTCTTTGTCCCTGCCGCTGACTCAGGTGATGCACAGACAGATTTATCGCAGGCAGAAACAGGAAAGTAAAGCTTTTTAGTGTGAGTTTGCAGAGCAGGTTTGATGTATTTTTGCAGAGGAAGTGGGACACGTTTCCTGATGAGGCAGAAAAACGGCTTTTTTTAAAGCCTAAACCAAACCACGTGCTTTTTCAGTTCATAACATCACTACATGGTGAAAAAAGGCAGACGTTAAGAGTGACTAAAAATAAAAATGAAGATTCCAAGTCATATAAGTGAACTAAAGCCGATGAAATAAATCAATTTTGTCATGCAAAATAGCAGTGTAACATATCTGCACATAAATAGCTTGTTCCAACGTACTGAAAGTACAATAATTGTTATTTTTACTTGATTCTACACACAACTTTGTCATATCCCCACACTAAATGCTACACACTGAATCTTATTTTGTTTTAATAAGACTTCACTTCCAGTGCTGGTCAAACAATCCTGTTGTTATCATATATTTATCACACTTTCTAACTCAATGCACCACAAAACAGTAAAAAAAGCCTCACTGAGGACCTTTGTTACCCACTCAGGGCAGCTGCCTGCAGTGATTTTGCTCATTTTAGGGTTATTTAATGCAAACTTAACTCATTTACCTCCCATTGAAAGTGTCGATAGCCTCTCAAGTAAAAGATTTATCAAATACGAGCTCTCGAATAAAAAGATTATTTCATATATTGCAAAAACTTTATTCTTTACTGTAAATCATCTAAGTAAGATTTACTGTAAAAATAGGAAATGAAAACTGGAGGATTCCTGGATTTAGGGTGTTGTGCAATAACAATATTCCTGTATTGGACCAGAAAGTGAAGCAAGACTTGATGTAAACATGCTTCTTATGCAGAAATGTGTAGGAGAGCTTTCACTCATATGATTACAACACGATTTCTGTTTAGCAGAAATATTATATGTCTCTTATTCACTGATGCTTTGGTGAAAATATCACAAAGAACAGCACAGCAACTCCATTATAAATCCTGAATCTGCAGCTCTTTTTATTGCAACTCGTTCAGGGACAGCGAGTCACTGTTTTACACCAAAAACAATGAGAAAAGCAGAAAAATGTCCTTTTCAGCTCATGAAAGATGAAACAAAGTCCTGTTGGAACATTATTAGCTAATATTTCCCGTCTTTACTCAAGCAAACTACATAACTAATGATGAGAATTTGCTGGCTGAACCCTCCAATCACGGACTTTTGTTGCTATTTTAAGGAAACTACAATCCATATTTCCCACATGTATTTTTGTGTGTTTCTTCTGGTTAGTCTCTCAGTTTAGTCCTGCCATTTCCTCACTTTTCCTCAGCTCCACTGCCTTCACCTGTGCTCATTATCCTCACCTGTAGCCTCTCACTAATCACCCTCCCCACAGTATTTAGTCTCCCAGTTCTCTTCGTTCTTTGCCAGATCCTTTGTCAACACACCCGTGGGTTTCCGCCCTGTTCTGTGCCATGTTTTGTTGCTTTTTTTTTTTCTAGTTTAGCTTTTAGCTGCTCCAGTGTTGCTGTGATCTTTGGCTACTGTCCCGTATCTGCATCTGCGTCCTCCTTCCTCGCCTCCACCTCCAAACCGTGACCACATGGTTTCATGTGTGCTCCTGCTTAACAGCAGGTTGGACAGCAGCAATGTTAAATCACTCCATAAGACAGAAAAAACACGTTCAAAACCATTTTTAAAGTCACTTAAACACAATTTAACAGACTCACTTGTCAAAGATTCGAATTACCAATAGATGTCAGCTCAGTGATGGGACAAAACGTTCTGTTTTATTCATGTTTTGTTCATTTAAAAGCACTGAAAAGGTGAAGAATTCATAGAAGTTTCCATGGAATTTGGTCCATGGAAGTGAGACGGTCTTAATCAAGCAGTTAATCATGATAACAACATCCGTACTCTGGGTTTAACGCTACTTAAACTGGATTAAATATGTTTTTCGAAGCTCTGCGGTCGTCTCACATCAGGGATGTCACACTCCGGTCCTCGAGGGCCGCTGTCCGGCATGTTTTAGATGTTTCCCTGCTTCAACACACCTGATTCAGATCAATGCATCATTAGCAGACTGCTGCAGAACTTAACAATCTTTCGAACTGTGATGGTAAATTTTATGTCTCAGGACTGACAGACCCTCCAATCCACATTAACCATTTGTATCACCCAGACATGCTAATTGTTTTAAATCATTTACTTCTTAATTAACACTCAGACAAGATAATTGTTTTAACCTCCTGTTTCTTAATCATCAAGACTGCATCCTGCCCCCCCCCCGGAGGTGTGGTTACACACCTAAAGAACAAAGCCCCCCACCTCAGGTATAAATGCTCTGTATTCCTTTTGTTTGGATCTTTTCATACCATTTCCGCTGATCTTTTTCCTTGCAACGAAGAATAAAAACTGGCAGAAAAAGTAAGTTTCTCTATTTCATTGCTCATCAGAGGTATTAGGAAGGAAGTGATTGAAAACTTCCATAACAGAACAGATTCATTTAATCTGAATCAGGTGTGTTGAAGCAGGGAAACGTCTAAAACCTGCAGGACAGCGGCCCTCCAGGACCGGAGTTTGACATCCCTGACTTACATGAACACAATAACTTTGACATATTTCTCACATAAAATACTGAATGAAGGTGTTGGACATTTGCTGTTTTTGCTGCTATTTGGGGTATGTCTGAGTGTTGCTGCCGAATGTTTCTCAAACAGTGACTGATCTGAAATGCGTTTGCTCGTAAGAACCAGAGAGAAAGGAGTTAACTGGGCGTCCAGACTGTTGTGAGTGTGTGAGGCTGACTCAAAGCAGCGTGTGTGTACTCTGCGTTGGATGCGTCGCATTCTTGTCATTGAGGTTTCAATGGGCCGGTGTCTGTTCAAGGCAACTTCTGCTCTTCAGCCCTCAAAGAGGTCACACATTCATGCACACACAAGCCCAAATTCTTCATTAGAGCCTTTCAGGCCCCACAACACCGTGTGAGAATAAAAACACCGGCTGATAAGGAGGTCTTTGGTGGTTGAACATGGCTTCAGAAGATGTTTTTCCAAAGGAGGAATATCTTAGTCTCTCCACACAGCTTTACTTTAACGATCCTTCACATCGTCTCTTTGTAAGAAATGCTTCAAAGTAAATGAAGGATTAAATATTTGTGATGTTGTTAAAATGTCTCGCATTAAATCAGAGATGCAATTCATTGTAACCTAGTGATCTTCTAATCTCTTATAAATGGTGCATATTTATGAATGTAAAGCAGCTTCATTACATTATTTATTTGGCTGCTTTAATGACATCAACGGTCGGATGAATTCAAACCTCTCTCGTCTTCATGAAAACAGATCTTTGGAGATCTGGATGACCAGACTTTGAAGATGAACCTGATGGCTTTCTCTGGCCTTTGGCTGCATATAATCAATCTTCTGTGAAATGACTTTTTGACAGCTCCTAAATTTGACAAACAGACCCACTTAGTTGTTAAAACAAGCTTTTTTAAGTGAAGACTTTTAGCCAAGGCGAAGCTCTTCCTTCCCCACTCTCCAAGAGACTTTAAAATAAGTTATTTATGCCCTTATTTCCTCTTTGTTAGACAACCACGGCCTCTTTGTTGTTTGCGGTTGGTATAAAATACAGTTGCTGGTCTTTTTATCAGGAAAACATGCTTAATATGACACCAGTTTTGGCCTCATTCCATTGGATTCCTCTTTGTTTTTAAGAACAAAATGAAAATTGTTGTGTCGTTACAGTATTTGCTCCATAGCTAAATATATGAGAACCTTAGAAGTGTTTTTAAAATGCTTTTTCACACCCACCGCTTCTTGTTGGCATTCGACATGAGCAGAGTTTGATGATTCATCGATTTAATGTGTTTTTTCATGTGATGTTATTTAACTTCTTTTGTTCTCTTTTATTAGTCATAAAACCCATTGTTTTTTACTAAGTTTTTAAAGGCCGAGAGCTGTCTTTCTTTTTGACATGCTTTATAAATAAAGTCAACATTGACAGAAGATGTAGAGACTTAAAGGGGAATTCCGGTATTTTTAAACCAAGACCAAGACAACAATACTTGGTCAGAAAACAATCAAGCTCAGGGCTAGAATCTATTCTTTGTTGAACATGGCTGTCGTCTTCTTTGCCAGTTGTCATGGTTTCATGAGAACACACCAGCTTTACGAAGAAACTAAGTCACTTCCTGGTTGGCTTTAGGCAGTAACATCAATTAATTGGGGCTAAAAACCACAAAAACTTGAGTGAAGTTGGAAAATAATCGAATGCAGTTGTTCCCATGACCTCCACCAGTTGTGTGTACTTTAAATGAGATTGTAGGTGGTATCTGCCAGCACTAACGTACAACTCATAGGCACGTTTTGGGGAGGAAAACAGTATCACGCTGTAGGATCAGTGCAGTTACCTCCCCGCACTGCTTTATTTTCCATGATAATACCAGAGATCTGCAGGTAATAATCAAGGCAAGACAGACAGGGAAACCAAAGTCATGAACTGCTGTATCTCAGCCCCCCCGGGTGCTCTGTGGAAGATGCTGCAATGCTCACAACAAAAGTCAGTTTACCTCAGATTGAGTCCCAAGCATATTGTTTTAAGGCTCACAAACTTCTCTAGTGCTGCTTTAACTGCTCCAGGGTGAGCAGCATGACAGCATAGCAGGTGATAGCTCGCTGCTACGCCGTCTATCCCCTGGGAAAAGCAGCGGTTTAATGGTTTACTCTCTCGCTATGGCAAGCCCACATCCACACACACCACTCCCATTTCATAGGAAGCATACAATAGCTACAGATAATAAGTGATTAAATGGTTTCCGTCTTTCACAATGATCAGCTCTCTTCTTGTCTCTGTACATCATGTCTACTGTAGCTTTGATAACATTTGTATTGCTTAATAAAAAGATGTTTTGGTAAATCATTACATGAGTTCATGTTCACTTTATCTTTTAACTTCCTTGGAATTTCCTTGGAGGTGATCCAGGTACATTTAAGTGAACTCTTCCTCAATCCCAACACACAACTATGAGGAACTATAAGAAAGGAAGGACAATGAATATGCAGATGGCAAATAAAAATGAATAAAAGGACATAAAGAGGAGGGAAATAAGTCTGAGAAGCAGATGAAAGACATGTATTAACCGCTTCTACAAGAGTCTAAAGGTTGCACCTGTTGAAAAGTTAGCAATGACAGATAAAAAAGATACAAGTCATCAGTCTAGTTGCATGAAGAACAAGCAAATCATTGAGAATTTGGACCCTGAAGAATGTCAGAACAAAGAAAGAAAGAAAGAAAGAAAAATAAGATTACAGATAATGAGACAAAAGCAGGTAGACATGAAGGGACTGCAGTTAAAATAATCACCATCATATGAAGTTAGATAAGTGAAACACAGCTTTAAGCATCCAAAGCAAGAACATACTAAGTGTCTAACTTTTGTTTTTCTGGAGAAATAAATGTAATGTGTGATTTTTCTCTGAATAGAGGAACATGTGCCCTCTGATATTTTAATCGTTGGTCTGTCATACGGCCTGTTACCATGAAAATGTGGCAAAGATGGAGCATAAGATGGATGAAACAATGAATTACGTGAGTTGTGAGCATCTGCTGCCGAGCGTGAGCTGGTTTAATATCAGGGTTTACCTGATAATTCATGTGCATTACAGTCAGGACTGTGTACAGGGCAGCGATGCACAGAAAACACTGTTTTATACACGCGTGTGAGTTTGTGATGGATTTCCCGATGGTATTTTTAGAGAGAATTAGTTGCCTGGCCTGCTTGGCTGGTCGAGGCTCTTGACCAATCAGAATCCTGCTCTGAAGCAGCTGGTTGTGTAACATGACTCATGAGAGAGCACCGCACGCACACACAGTTATTAGATATTCACGTGCACATTTATGTTTACGTATACAGAGAAACGCATGAAATTATGAGTGTATTTAATATCAGATGATTGTGAGAGTCACATGAAGGCAAGGCAAGTTTATTTGTAGAGCACAATTCCTACACAAGGCAATTCAAAGTGCTTATGAAGACGGAAACACACACATAAATACATATGATTTTAATAAAGCAAACTAAAAGTCCCTCATTGACTTTATGAATGTCCGCCTTCAAACTTGGGTCCTCTACTGGAGGTAGATTGGGTCTCGCGGGACCGAATTCAAATCTCGCGAGAGCAGGCGGCTAAACAAACTGTGGGATCGGGTAACATCCTGCTTGGCAGTCAGTGCGGTTACAGACGGGCAATCGGATCGGATTGCAACAATGGTAGATCACTTCAATAAGATTGAGTTATTCAGCTCATGTAACAAGCTTAATCCGACAAGAAATTGAATGGGAACGGGTTATTTGCGATCGAATTAAGACCCCGAGACGACAGTGGATCGGATCGAGCGTTCTGCGCATGCTCCAGATTTTTTCCCGCGATCGTCACCCGGAAGTGGAAGGAGACGATATTCCTGCTGTTGTCGTCAGAAAGAAAGAAACAAGGCGATGGAGAATGCGTCGTTGTGCATCGTCTGTGCCATAACTAGCTCATCACAGATGGAGAGGGACGCAGCTTCATCTCGCTCTGCGTTCTCCATCTTTCTGAATGCCTGAGTTTGTTGCTGTTGGTGGTGAAGACGTCAACAGGAAGTGGCTCTATTAGCGATAGCTGAAATGGGGACAGCGCCACCTATGGTACCGGGGTATGACATGCTTTGTGCCAGTGATTCCATTCATTCACCGCCATATATCCAAGGATAATTACCCTCAGATAAGGAGCAGAACCCAACTATAGCAGTTGCCATGTCCTAACCCTGCAGCCCACTGCTTCAGCTGCTTTTGGCTCATCGTTGGTGTTCCCAGGCGGGTAAGTGAGGGCACGAAACCACTGGATGGGACTGGAAATATTATCTGATGCTTGCATGTCTGTGATCAATAGCTGCCAGGACCACATACTGACTGACTCGTGAGCCTCTGCATCATGTTTTAGCGCACCAGGTGCAGGTTTGGCATCACATTTCAACATGCAGGTAGTAATCTACCTCATTATCACGCTGGTCCAGGAATAAAGTCTGCGTTAGGAGGCTGTAATAGTGGTGGAGGAAAAACAATGAGAATCTACGCCAGGAAACTGCAGTTGGAGCCCCACACGGGAACATTATTGTTTTATTGTAGTTTTATGTTTTCAGTTGCTATTTAGTGAAGTTTAGGTTGGCAAAACTGCAGGGTTGGGTTTAGGGTGACATTAATTCTTGGATTTAACTGTTTTTTCTGGGCCAGGATTACCCTCAACAGTGATTTAACCAGCAAGGAACAGCTTGCTATGGCCTCATGTCAGACATTTAAGGGCTTTAATTGAAGCCTGTTGCTCTGCTGTGCATATGAAAGTATATTTCTATTGTTTTTGTATGTACAGATACTGTCGCATTTAAGTCCTGCACCTTGGCTGATCCCTTCAAACCCTCATCCCTTATCCATATATACCATATATACTCTCCTCAAGATGCTGTACGAGAATATTCTACTCACTTATCGACTTCATGTGATCTGAAAACAGCATTTATCATTTATGTGTGGTGGAAACAGTCTGTTGTACAAATACAACTCGGATTTACAAGCTCTGGGATGTCACAGTTAGTGGATATTAAAAGTTTAGAGCTTTTGCAAACAGCAGTCTGTGTGAGATATATATATATATTCTTTATTTAGCAGCATCACAGCGCACAACATCATGCTGCAGTCAGTCTGCATTAGATGACTCACACATCCATGGGCACTCAGCAGTGTGTTTGTGAGAGTATGTGTGTGTATATTCACCTGTAAATGCATATTTTCTTAGTACTGTTTGTACACTGTGTTTATTTACTATATACAGTGAATATATTTACATGTATACTGTGTTTTCATACCTGTCGGCTTGCTTTGTCCTTTTATTCACTGTTTTTCTCTCAACTTTTGATAACAAACTGAAAAACTCTCGAGGAAAGCGATAAAATTCAGATGAATCACTTTACAAAAGAAAGTATGTGACAAGCTCTCATTTATATTACAAAGGGTACCTTAAAATGAAAATTATGCAAATGAATTTATGCAGTCTGAATATGTGAAATGAGTTCAGTCCTGATGACTAAATGTGATCTCATGGCCTTGGGCGTCACATTTTAAGGCTGCAGAGTTGTTTAAATTAATGGAGAAACAAACAATTAAGAAATCTATTTCATAGTTATTGTGATAATGTTGTAAAACCCTTGAATTTTCCACTGTTCTTCCTATCGAAATGACCTTTTATGCCCTTCATTTACTTCTTCTTAATCGTTGAATCTTGCTTCCCTCGTGCACTGATGATAGCTGTAGCATCCTGTGGTTGGTCCGACATTTCAAACCATCCAGAAACATTTTCATGTGATAAAAGCGCCAGATCAGGATCTGGTTTGATCCACCTCCTGTTTCTGTTGGACCAAAGTTTGATTGTTAGGTTTAGTCACGCACACACACTGGAGTCACTGGAGCTTGGTGTAAAAGCATCCAAAGTCGTTGAACCCTGGGGAGCCGTGTCTCTCTGCCATCTTGTCACTTATCAAAGCTTTATTGGTACTGTGTGTGAAAGGCAGAAACAACTCATGATGGTGCATATAAATCCTTTTTGGTCCGGATGTTTTCACATCTCAGTTGCAGACACACAGCTTACTTTTAGGACTGGATAGTGTAGTGGTATGATTGCCACCTTTCATGTGGGTGATCTGGGTTCAAATCCTCTGCATGGAAGGTATTACCTCCAGTAGGGGTCCTTAGGCAATGCCCCCTTACCCTACCTGTAATTTGCTTTGGATAAAAGTGTCTGCTAAATGCATAAACAGAAACATACTTTCTGACACGACATCAGTCCATTTCCAGCGTCTGCAGGCATCTTGCAGGTCCTGCTCGATGCCTTGCTTTGTGCATCATTAGGTCCACTTTCCACAGTTCTGCTGTAATAATCACTTCTAACGTTAATCTGCAGACTCACGCTGAACGTTGAACTTTAAAACTGATAAAGCTGTGTTCCTCACTGTCTCAGCCTGCTAATGTTGACTTGTTTTCTGGTTGTTGACGCACACATTCAGGCTGAGAAATCATACTTTCACTGATTTTAGTCGGTTGAGTCGTTCGTTTCTAAGAAAACGACCAACAGGCACTGATTGGCTGAAAACTGGCTTCTGAACTGCAATATAATCGCGTTGTAGCTTAACAATCCATCAAACTTCTGTCATTCAGTTTGTACTTATTGTTTATTCCACATCTTTCTGCATCCGTCTGGCTCGTTCTCCTGTTGCATCGGTCTCTGTCTTGCTTCTCACCTCCGGATTTGCTCTTTGAATGATGCTGCAGCTCTTTGGCATTCAGTTCTTTCACTGTTCTTGTGTTTTTCTCACCGTCTCCCTCCCATTTCTTTGCCTCCCCCTCGTTCTGCTGCTCTCCCTCGATCAGCTTTATTTTGGTAGAGGGAAATAATCCCTGATTCACGTGCGACAGAGGAAGAGTATTTCTGAAATGTATCACTGGATTCACGAGGCACAACTCTCACATACACAAACAGGCAGATTGCAGGGGGAGGACGAAAAGAGACTGAGTGTGTGTGTGTATTCTGCAGTGGTTACACAGAAATCATGCCACTGAAGCCCATTTGAATTGAACTGAGAGGGGGAGAGGAAATATGAGAGACAGATTTGGAGAGTTAATGAACACACATACACAAACCTCTGCCAACCGATATAAACAGCTGTTGTTGGACAGTAACCAGAACATCAGATTAATCTGGCACAAGGGGAGGAGGAGTGATGAGAGTAAGATGAGGGGAAGAGAACGATGCACACAAGAAGAGGAGAAAAGAGCAGAGAGCGAAGACGAGGGAGGAAGGAGAGGGGGAGTAGAGTTAAAGGGGCGCAAAGATGAAAACAGAGGAGAGAAACAGCGGGATGAGTCATCTGTGGAAGGCATTGGAAATAAGATGGGAGGGTATCATGGGAAAAAAGAGGGAAGAATGAGAGAAGAAAGACAAAACACAGCTTTAATTAACGTGATATCACAGCACTGCATACGGGCAGAACATCACTTTTACATTTTGCTTTTCTCGGGTAAATCGAAGGTGTATCAAAGTCGTTTTCGGGGGAAAGGTCCTTCCTTGGGGCTACGTGGTTTCTGCTAACGGGAAGAGCAAAAGATGTGTGTCGATAACACATAACATGACCTTTCCTGGTGCTTTAACATAACGCAGGAAAACCAATTCTAATCCTGAATGACCAGCTCTGTGTGGATTTGTCCACCCTCATGCTCATCTGAATGACTCCCTCTCTGTTTCTTCCAGCTCATCACTAATGGATGCTTAGTCAGGAATAACCCATTGGCGTCAGATGTCTAGATGCAGGGTACCCTTTTAGTGTCAGTTTTCAAGGACTGACTGAAAGTCCTGTGACCTAATCTTACACCACCCGCCCCACCTGGCATAATGCAGATGAATACTAATACCCCATGCATCATAAATAAAGCTAAAGGCCTACCCAGGGCTTTAAAAAGCAACGCCCAGGAGCTCTTCATCAAAAAAGAGGATCTGCTGGACAGACATACGCGGTTTTGCTGATTTTTATGCACAGACGGCTGTTATGCAGATGTGGGTTTCAGATACTCAGCAGTGGAGCTGAAACACACCTTGACCAAACCTCAACCTGTGAAAGGAGCTCGTCAGCTGTTTTAGTTGACATAATATTCTGTTACTGGCTTTAAATGAAAAGAAATGAGATGCTTGCGTTGATATAAAAAGCATAAAAGAAACTTTGAACAGCATCTGCACACAGGTGCTTCCATTAGCCTTCAGAAACACAGAAAATGCTCATTTTAAGGCTGTCTGCACTGAAGGTAATGCTATTCATACATATGTAACCCATTAAAAAAGCATTTATCTGAGCAGATTGATTACAAGCGTCATAAAGAGAAGAATTCTGGGTATTATAATCATGCAGAGTTGGTTTATCTGAGGGGATCTGACGGCTCAACAAGGATCAAACGTGATCTTTGTATGAAAAGGAAACACAGCCATGCCTCGTTCTGCACACACGTGCACTGTGCACCGTGTTTTCTTGTCCTGACTGGACTCATATGCATGTATTTGTGAAAGTATCTACATTTACACACAGAACAGAGTATAAAAGGTTTTTGATGATGTTTTGAACACTAAAAGCTTTTTAGACCAATTAGCAGGTTCCGCTTCTTCTGTCTCAACAGCTCTGACCATTGGAGCTTGAACTCTGACCTCTGACAGTATGCTGGGGTTTAGGTCCTGTAAATTGGGAGGTAGGACCTCCACGGATCAGACTTGTTTCTCCAGCACATTCTGCAGATGTTCGGTTGGATTGAGATGTGAAAAAGCTGATTTTTGCAGTGTTTAATGGTCCATTACCCTGCTGAAAAAAGCTAATGCTATCAGTGACTACTTTGTCCATGAAGGCGTGTCCTTGGTATGAAGGAAAGTTTACAGCAGGCAGGTTGTACAAGTTAAAGAAGCATCCACATAAATGGCAGCACCCAAGATTTCCCAGGAGAACGTTGCCTAAAGCACACACCTTCTGTGTCCTGGTGCCACGTCTTCTTCAGCTAAATGATGGACCCAGTCTGCGGCTTACAGCTTCCTTCCCAACAAACTGCGAAGCCTTTCTATATGAACCAATATGAGCATTTTCATGAGTTTGAGCTATAGGAGCTCATCAGTTGGATAGCTAGATGAGCCTTATTGAAGGACTTTCCTCAGGGCCATTTTTTGTGGATTCTGACCACTGAAAACTAGGAACTTCCTACATGAGCTGCACTTGTGGGGATGCTTGACCCAACTACCCAACCATTTCAAATTGGTCCTTGTCAAAGTCGCTCAAATCTTTGTGGTTTGTCTATTTTTATGCTTTCAACACGTCAACACTAAGGACAAGAATGATCCTTTTGCTGCCTAATATATCCAAAACAATCAATGTTTTTCACTTCACCTGCTCATGATGTTATGGCTTATTAGTGCATGTGCCTAATACAGAGCATGATGATGTGTGAAATGAGCTGTCATTATGAACTGAGAGGCCTGGTAAACTGAAGAGGAAACACTCCACGGTTCTATTTTTATGTTTTAGAGTAAAGAAAATTAAGTGTCATAAACTGCATTTAGTGTCATAAACTGCATTTAGTTTATGTGTTTATGAGTGGATCATATAACTGAGCCTTTTCACTCAGACTATATGCCTGTTTTCACACAATTCAAACAAACCGACATGATCTAATAACACAAACAATGCTGTAACAAGACAAAGCGATGAATAAATCAGCTGAATGTGATGGTGGGGAATGGTGAACTGAAAGAAAATAAGAGATCACGTGAAAGAGGGAAAATGAGATGGAGAGAGACTATCCCTCAGGCACCTGCTCCTCAACCGCTCCAGTGAGGAAGAAATCTCCCATGATTACCTCAGAGCCTGTAAGACCACATACACATGCATGCACGTGTGCACACGCACACACACAGCAAGAGAGGGCAGGGAAATCCTCAAATAACCTCGGTAAATCCGACCAAAATGTTGCAAAAGCCCTCAGCTCAGCCGTTTGCTCACTCAGTCAAACAAATAGTAATACTCACGTTCACACAACACACGCACGTGGGAACCAACAGAAGATGCTGAGAGGGGAAAAACAAGTGGGTTAGCGAGGGAGAGAGATGATAAGCATGATCCGGGTAGCGAGAAAAAGAGAGTAATCACATCGAAGAAGACTGTGTAGAAGGGAAAAAGAGATGACACTTAAAATTATGCACACACAAAAGAAATAAATAAATGAAAAATCGAAATGAAGGATTTTATTTGCATGCAGATGTGCGCAGATTAAGCAGAGGCTGATCCACATTGTGTGTGAGCTTCTTATGCACGCACACACAACACAGGCTCTCATCGTCAAGCTCTTTTTGGACATGTTTTCATGGTAGTTCTCTCACATTCAGCAACATCCTGTTCATTTGTAGTTAGATGACACTCATTTATAACTTTTAATCACGTTTCCTTGTGTATTCTCTCCGTCTTCACCCCTCATCTGTCTAGTTCAGCTACTGTGAAAAGCAAGGCACTAACAGTGTCAGCTGTGGGAGTTTGATTCCCTGTGGGACCGGATATGGACAAACTGCACAAAAAAGTGGGAATGCTAGAAAAAGCCTTCGCTGGGGTCAAGTTCAGTTCAGTTTTCTTTCTTAAATAACTGTTTGTTAGTTTGCTTTTAGTCTTCTTCAACATTTTTTGACGCTCAGAGTCGAGGGCTGCATTGGGATTGGATCTCGCGGGACCTAACTCAAATCTCGCGAGAGCGGGAGGCTAAAACAAAAACTGCGGGATCGGGATGTAGCACGGTCCGCTTGGCTCCCTCACTCTCAGGAAAAGTTCCTAAAGTAGAAGTCTGAAGAATTAGAAGCATATGTGAGCTAATTACTTGTTCTTCAAGCAGCAGCAGCTGTGATTGGCTGCAGCCGCAGGAAAGGAAAACATAGTGAAACAAACGCAGAAATGATTCAAAAACAGTTGTTTTGAACAATGATGAAGCAAGAGGTCATTTAATAATACACTGACAAGGTTTGGACAGGGTTTGTTTGTTGGTGACAGAGATGTGATCAAGTTTGCTTTTAATCTTCTTCAACATTTTTTGACGCTCAGAGTCGAGGGCTGCATTGGGATTGGATCTCGCGGGACCTAACTCAAATCTCGCGAGAGCGGGCGGCTAAAACAAAAACCCCGCAGGATCGGGATGTAGCCCGGTCCGCTAGGCTGTGTTTTCCATGAATCTCTTCATTAATAACTTATAAAATGACGGGTTTTCTCCTGCGGGACGGGAGAAGATTATTAATGCATTTCTATTATTGTGCGGGCATAAATTGTCAAAGTTTTGCGGGAGCGGGATGAAGAAAACAGCTCAAGCTCAGAGCTCTTTTATTGCTTAAAGATTCTTGAATTAATATTGGAAAGTGGGTTCATGTACTTAAGTAAGAAAACAAGCTGCCTTTTCCCTCACTGTCAGGAAAAGTTCCTAAAGTAGAAGTATGAAGAATTAGAAGCATATGTGAGCTAATTACTTGTTCTTCAAGCAGCAGCGAACTGTGATTGGCTGCAGCCGCAGGAAAGGAAAACAGGCGCAGAAATTACTCAAAACAGTTGTTTTGAACAATGATGAAGCAAGAGGTCATTTAATAATACACTGACAGGGTTTGGACAGGGTTTGTTTGTTGGTGACAGAGATGTGATCAAGTTTGCTTTTAGTCTTCTTCAACATTTTGTGACGCTCAGAGTCGAGGGCTGCATTGGGATTGGGTCTCGCGGGACCTAACTCAAATCTCGCGAGAGCGGGCGGCTAAAACAAAAACACAGCGGGATCGGGATGTAGCCCGGTCCGCTTGGCTGTGTTGTCCATGAATCTCTTCATTAATAACCTATAAAATTATGTGTTTTCTGCTGCGGGACGGGCGAAGACACAAAATGAATGCATTTCTATTATTGTGCGGGCGTAAATTGTCAAAGTTTTGCGGGAGCGGGATGACGAAAACAGTCCCGCGCAGGGCTCAAGCTCAGAGCTCTTTTATTGCTTAAAGATTCTTGAATTAATATTGGAAAATGGGTTCATGTACTTAAGTAAGAAAACAAGCTCCCTTTTCCCTCACTGTCAGGATAAGTTCCTAAAGTAGAAGTCTGAAGAATTGGAAGCATATGTGAGCTAATTACTTGTTCTTCAAGCAGCAGCGAACTGTGATTGGCTGCAGCCGCAGGAAAGGAAAACATAGTGAAACAGACGCAGAAATGACTCAAAAACAGTTTTGAACAATGATGAAGCAAGAGGTCATTTAATAATACACTGGCAGGGTTTGGAACTCTGTTACACTAAAAAATGGGGGTAAATATCTCCTTCTGTGCAGCATTTCCTCCTCAGTCAATGCCGTTTCTTTTTATTTAGCATTTATTTCAAGGTCAAAGACAAATTAACAAGCACTACGGAGAAAATAGTTACAAATATCTGCAGGATCTTCTTTTTTTCTGAGGACAAAACCAAGAAGTTTCATTGTACTTGACTTCAACTAGAGGCTTTGTGGTGTAAATAAAAAGACTGATTCCCTGGGGAGTTTGGAAAGTGGCTGGAGCTTATAAAGTGACTGCTGCACACAACATGAAATGGTCCCAGATAGCTGCACACTTTGTCACTCCAGCTGGATCCTGGTAGGGTAGAAGCAGTGTAGCTTGATAAAGTTTCATCATTTTATCAGTTCAGTCATAAAAACGTAGTTACTGAAAGCAAAGGGACTGACCTGACAGCACATGGAACCTTTAACTCCCTTTGGATCAGCAAAACCACAGATGTAACAAGCTTAAAAAGCTTTAAAATATGCCAATTATTACAAGTAACAATTAAAGTCATGAATAAGGACAACAAAGTGAATTATCCTTGTGTCAGACAAGTAGTCAGTGTTTTACTTTAATGCTCCTGAGCTTATCAGGCACCGTGACAAAGAGTCATAATGGTGGACCCAGACTTTAAATGTGACATTTAATCAAAGCGACTTTCCACTAATGTTTAAATCTGCTGACCTTTTGTAAGTTTAGATCCTTTTCTGCAGCCTCTCGTTGGTCTTATCATATTGCTGAGCTGGTTCTACTGATATGCATCTGCCAGACCAGGAGGTTCTAAACAACTTTGTATTCACAGACCTCAAGCTTTACTTTAAAGGTGTAATTACTGCACAAATTAATTACACAATACCACGTTTTTATTTTTCTGGAGCAGAAAATTCCCTTGTGTCTAAATTTCATGTGCATAGTTTTCCCAGTGAGTTGAATTAAATGCAGTAGAGAGGGTCAGATGGTCATAATAATCAACGTTTCACCAAATTTATATTCTGAGATGAACAGATTAACTATTCTGCCATAAAGTTAATGCCATACTAAGCTTAATTAAATCCCTACATCCCTTTATTGTTTTATGTATGCAATCGTGTTTTAATCATTAGCTTAGAGATAGCATCTTTGGCAGAGAAACACAAACAAGGTCAGCGTTACTAATGTGGTTGTAAATTTACGTTTGTCCCATTGAGCTGCTCCACTAATGCACAGACGCAGCTTTTATTGGAGGAATATGTAGGTTGAACTTCAAACTTTGACACCGATGTAGTCTGATGCTTGATTTTGCAACCACATTCTTCTTATCTGATCTAGTGAGCTAACAGCTATTAAAACGCTTTCTATCTGTGGATTCATGTTTGTACTGTACAGAAATGTGCCTTTTATTGCTGCTTCATTTTGTTGCCATAAAAGGTAGCATGTTAGCTCGATGATATGCTGCTGTAATGGTTTAACACAGAGGTCATCAGGATATTTAGTGTGAGGTTTGCAGCCCAGATGTCTCCCTGAATCTCATGCAGATGTTTATGTAGCCTTCTAACCACACATAAATGCATACGTCACAGACATCCAATCGGCTACTGGAATCAATGGGAGTTAATAAAATGTCTCAAATAAACTGTCACTTCCTGGTTTTCTTTCTTTACGCAGTGACATCACTTGGCTAGGGTTAGAAACCAAAACTGATTAGATAGTAAAAACACATAAAAAGCATTTAAATACAGTCTTTATTTTGACCTCTTGAGGTCTTTTAACGTAATTATTGCCGTATCTGACTGCATGTTTGTGGGAGGAGGACAGTTTTAAAGCAGCAGCTGCAGCACCACTCAGTTTTCAGACAAAACCCTTTGAATGAAAAGAAGTGTAAGTGTGAAGTCTTTAACTGTCGCATCCTGTAAGGTCAGTGATTCCACCAGAACAAGCTAACCAAAACAGGAGCAAAAACATGGGTAATCTGTCCTTATGAAGCTTAAAGCTCCAAAAGAATTTCAGAGGAGGCCAACGAAGGAAAAAGTGGATAATTTCTCCTGTTTTTTATGTGAATACAAATCTATTTAAGCCTCGACTTCAAAGCGGCTTGTGAACAAACAATAAAGATCCAGGAGGTCAAAGGTTAGAGCAACAGAATCCCGACAACACTATGGCAATGACATTTAAAGAGAAATGTGTAACCTCCATGCTGTTCTGACCTTTGACATTCTTACTGTTGTTGCAGGTGATAAAGGTGTGGAAGCAGAAGCTGTTAGCATGCCAGCCTGAAGATAATATCGATGTGGTTGTGAATGTAAAACGTCTCTTTCAGGTATTAATCTGACTGCAGTTCGTCTGTTAGCCCATTCATCAGCTGCTGTGTCCCTTTGTAGTTTAAAACAAGAGCCAATGAGTAGAAACAAGAGAATGCACCACCCTAAATACGTTTTTTTTAAAGATACTTCCTTTAAAAATGAATAGAAAACTAAAAAAACAGGGATACAGTGCGTCTCCATCATCAGTCTGTTCACATCAGGGTTTGAAACCCACAATAATTAAATCCTTAAAGGGGTTGGGATCAAAGGTTTCATCATATATTTCACAGAACAACCCCCTGAAGTTAAATCTTCCCTCAATAAAGTGGTTTCTCTTCTCAGCTGGGATCAGAGAGGAAACAGCTGTCAACAAGCCGATATCTGATTCCGGTGCAAATGTTAATGAAATAATCCATGACACCAATGTGCTTCTAATGATTTTTTACATAAACAGTTGAGAGTTTCTTAAAGACATTGAATATAATTCTAAAATCAACCAAAAAGATGCATCTTGTGAGGTCAAATGTAACCTTGCTGCTTCTTAAAATGATAAAACTGCTTTTAAATGTATTTTTAGTCTTTTTGGAGATGTTATTTTCCCTTTTTTGAGATTTCAGTGACATATTAAAGCTGATTATTAAAATGATCAGCCTCTGATGGAGCATAAAAACAGAAAGCTCTTCCTCTGAAGTCTATCAAACAACAATCTATCGTGTTTCCATCCAAAAGAAATCCGAATCATGTGTGTTTCCATCAAAAGGACGGACTTTGGTGAAAACTACTAAATTGCGCGAGTTTTCCGCAGTTTTCGCCTGTTTCCGACCCGGAGTGTATCACCCTGGAGAGAAGACTTGAACCTTTAATTAAGAATCGGGCAAGTGGTATTGAAGCTGTCAGCCCTGGACAGTGTTGCCAGGTGGGAAATGTAGTTTCCCACCCGTCATAACCAAAATAACAAGGCTATTGATGGGCTTTAGTCCCTCTGGTGTTGAATGGCGTCCAACAGGCTCACGGCTTTGCATCAGCAGGTGCGTTAGAATAAATGTCCCCGAAAACAAAGACAAGTGGGAACTAATGAGCCAAATCATGAGGCCTGGAGGCCTCCTACTGTTAGGAACTTCTGAGGCAAACGCGTGCACGTAGCTCATAGAAAAGCACGGTTTGCTTGAAACTTGTCACCTGGAAATGGAGATGCCTTCAGGGTTCACAAAAAAATCCGACAGACAGTCGCGACAGGCTGATTACAACCAAACATGCACAGAAAGGTCAAATTATCGCATATTTTTGGCCTTTTTTGGGATTATTGATCGTACAAATACGATA
Organism: Leuresthes tenuis; assembly: GCF_036924035.1. Lineage (NCBI taxonomy): Eukaryota > Metazoa > Chordata > Actinopteri > Atheriniformes > Atherinopsidae > Leuresthes > Leuresthes tenuis. Next base: position 2,421,064 of record NW_027325365.1, read on the forward strand.
ATTATCATACACGTGGCAACACTGGTCCTGGCGATTAGAGGAGAAGGCGGTAAGATGTGTTATTCAATGCCCTTAAGAGATCGGGTGAAAGTGCCCAGACTTGATGCAACCCAGCTGTTTCCATCCCTTTCAAATCAACCCAAACCTGCGCTTGTGAGCCTATTTTCATTTGTGCGAATCAGAGGATTTTAATCATGGCGTTTCCATCATAATTTTCCGATGCGATACTTCTCGATCTAAGCAGGCTGATGGAAACGCACCTTATGTTAGTACAGGAGCATCTCCAGGTAGATGGTGTTGTCCTGAAGATCGTTTGAGATGCTGCTGCAGAGACCTGTTTCTATCCTGTGTAACCTCACCTTTGTCTTGCTTTTTTTTAATCTTTTTAGATTTAAAATCTTTGGGCCGAGCCTTTTTTCTGACATGTTTTCATATCTAAAGGAATGAAAGGCTCTCCAGAAAGAGAATGATTCATTTTGGAATGTAGAGGCTTTGGTATGCTTCCAAATATCTTGTTTAACTGACAAAAGTGTGTGTCTTAAAGGCCCTGCAAGGCACACTTTTACGATTTTGGACCTGGACAAAACATGTGCAGCCTTACAGACTCTAACGGTCACGCGTATATTTTGCAGAGACTTGCCAGTTGTGCAGAGTCGATAGATCGGGTAAGCATTGAAATTCTCCGAGGTTCTTCTTCAGTGTTCACACAGCTATGTTACTTTCTGTGTCCACAAACAGGTTCAGCAGCACACAATGTGCCATTCAACCAAAAGTAGCCATTCAAGAATGACACGAACAAGACTAAATCAATTTCTTCTGCTTTAAGCAGTTGATGTGGTCTTAATGGGCTGTTTTTCATGTGAATGAGAGCAGTTTTATTGGGAATTCAGCTGGACTGATATACACATAGTGCCTATTTTAGCCTAGTTGGGTGCATAAAGGTAGTTGGTGTTGGTGTAGTATGGTGTTCCCCATCAGCTGCTAACTAATGCACAGCCTGCTATTGGTGTTTCTGGTTTGTTCAAGTTTAGTTTTATGGTTTTTTGGTGTTCCAGCATGGCTGCGATTTTCATTTCTGATCCTAAATAAACTGAGTTTAAGTTACCTCCTGCTCCGTGTCTGCACCTGGGTCCTCCTTCCTCGCCTCCACCTCCAAACCGTGACAGTTATCGCATCCCCATCCGCATTATCTGGGTGTGTTAGTTTTGAGGAACTCGATTTTGGTTCTCAGTGTGTGGATGCAAACCGTTTTCTCAAAGCTAAACTCAGACACAACTGAAACCATTGTCTGTGGTCCACAGAAACAAAGAGAAAGTGTTTGTTTGTGTCTCTAAAACCTAATAATCAGGTTAGAAATCTGGGGGTAATATTGGACTCAGACCTGAACTTTAACAGCCACATTAAATCAATGACATCAGCAGCTTTTTACCATCTAAAAAACATCAAAGGAACAGTGTCTAAACCAGACTTAGAAAGACTAATCCATGCGTTTGTCTCCAGCAGGTTGGACTGCTGTAACGGCTGCTCACTGGGCTCTAAACGGGCCGTAAGACAGCTGCAGGACATCCAGAACGCTGCAGCTCGAGTCCTGACCAGAACCAGGAAATACGACCATATTAGTCCAGGTCTCAGGTCTCTGCTCTGGCTTCCTGTCACTCAGAGACTTTAAAACAGTTCTGCTCGTGCACATCTCTGACATGTTAGAGCCACATGAACCAGCTGGGACTCTGAGGACCTCAGGGGGGGGGTCTCCTGCTGGGGCCCAGAGTCAGGACTAAACAAGCTGAGGCTGCCTTTCAGCTTTATGCTCCTAAAATCTGGAGCAGTCCAGAAGATGTGAGACGGGCCTCAACTCTGTTTAAATCCAGGCTGAAAACAGTTTATTTAGCTGTGAATATGACAACTGAAAGTATTTATCTGCACTCTTTGCTTTTAATTTAATTAATTAATGATTATTTTTTAATATTTTGGAATGATTTTATTTGCCTTCTTGTGATTTTATGTAGCTGTAAAGCACTTTGAATTGCCTTGTGTACGAATTGTGCTACAGATAAACTCGCCTGGCCTTCAAAACTGATTCAGTGGACACTTAACCAGTCATCAGTAGTTGTAAATGAGCAAAGAAGAAGCACAAACAGCTGGTAGTGTATAAAAAACTAACACAATGTCTATGCTCTGCTGTGTTGAAATACTAACTGCCAGCTGTGGGTGCAACATCTGAAAAACAACCCCCCCCCCCCCGTTCATGTGTCACCTCCTCGTCAACAACCTGCAGAAACAAGCCTAATCTAAGGCATCACCTCGAGGTGATTTTCTGTCCAAGTGCTTGAGTGTGTGGTTGTGAAACTATTTGTACCAAGTGTTAATGTAATGAAAAGAAAATATTAAGGTGTGATCTCACCTGAAGTGATGAAATGAACAGTAACCCGATCAATGAAGACGATGAGTCAGCACAGTCAGAAAGTAAGAGTGTGACTTCAATCTCATATCCTGCCTGGCCAAAAAACAAAAAGCCACCACCTGGATTTAACTAAGCTCTGGAAAAGTACTGCAGAGTTCTGATATGTTTCAGCTGTAACAAGTTATTTACCCCTAACTGAAGAGTCAGAAGCTTCTCCTTCCTTAAACAAGTGCCAGGAGGCATCCTGTGGTTGTGGGGAGAGATGTTTCTGTTTCAGATCTGTAGCAAGCAAAGGAGATTGTTCTAAAGCAGGTTTAAGATCTGTTCAGCATATTAAAACCTGGGCAGATAGCGTGACCCTCATCTTCTGAAAACCTCATTTAACCGTTGGTGATGTCACTTGGGAGGAAATTAACAGTAGAACTCAGGGTCTAAACAGTTGTGTTCCTTAAGAAAACCACTTCTCAGTGAGGCTAATGAAATAAAAGCTTAAATTTTCATAATAGGAGCTTAAATTGCCGCACCTATCACACCTGGTGTCCCCTATACAAGCCTGTGGGGGCAGGGTTAAGATCTGGGATTGTTTCAGTTCGTCAGGGATTGAGGAGGAAGACGACCCAAATTCTGGACCATTGCAGGAGAGCAGGTTTATACAGGTGGTAAAATGAGAAAAGGGTTAATTAATCTAACTGGGGCGGGACAGAAAAAGTGAAACCCACAGGAGACCCACGAGGAAACGCAGAATTACAACGTGAAGATGACCAGAAGAGTATATACAAAGGGAGGGAAAAGCTAACAAGGATCAGGTGAGGCAGCTGCAAATTAAGACCTGGTGTGTGAGCAGAAGTGAACTCAAACAACGTGGGCTACATGGATAATTGGCAATCTTTCTGGAGAAAGCCTGGTCTGATGAGGAGAGACGGCATCCGTCCCACTTTGGAAGGAGCGGCTCTCATTTCTAGAAATATGGACGAATTTATTAGTCATCCAGAAACATGACAACCCAGGGTTGAGACCAGGATGCAGAGTTGTAGTCTTACACACTTCTCTGCGGCTTCCCACCTGATGCTGCCCCCCCCCCCCAATCAAAAAAACACAAAAGGAGCAAATCCTCTTGTGCAAAAAAAACTTTAACTGAACAAAAACATCAAACTATTAAATATGGTTTGCTGAATATTAGATCTCTCCCTTCGAAGTCTCTGTTAGTGAATGATTTGATTTGATATATTTTGTCTTACAGAAACCTTATTAAGCATTAATTAGCATTAATGAATCAACTCTAGGCTTGAATTGGACTATATTACTATTAAGTGCCTCGAGATGACAATTGTTGTAATCTGGCGCTATATAAATAAAGTTTAATTGAATTGAATTGAATTGAAAAATACAAACACAGGAGGGAAAATCTCTACAAAACGAAAAACAGGAGGCAAGGAAACTGAAGATTTAACACAAATACAAAACATAAAAGGGACCAGTAAGCTCACCTCCCCAGAAATGAGGTGAGCTGACACCCTGAATGTAGGATTTATCCGGCTCACACTGCGAGAGAGCGGTTCAGGGAGCATGAGACATCATTTGGCCCCCAGAAGGGCCAAAGTTAAAACCCTTGATCACTTTTGGGATGTGCCGGAGAAGACATGCAGCGGTCCAACATCAATACAAGATGAAAATGAATGCTGTAACAAAGCCAGAGTGAACGAGTGTCAGCTAAATGTAATCAAACTGTTAAAGTGGGACTGGATCGGCCAGGCGATGTATTTTGCAGTCCCTTATTGCAGATTTTTCCCCCAGAAAAAAAGCAGCAACAGACAAATGAATTCCCTATTTGCTCCCTAATGACAGTGCCTGTAATTACATTTCGGTTTCTCTGCGGCGGGGACCTTGAAAAACCCATGTTGCCGCCTCATTTAAGCAGGTTTTTTCATCACATTTCCTGATTATGCTATCAGGACTTTTAGAGCACCTTCAGAAGACATGTGAGACCTTGGCTTGATAAGCTATCAGCCTCTCCTCTTACCTGAGATGAGTTACAACCGGCTCACGATGCACCCTTGAGCAAGGCATTTGTTACTGCAACACTGAGCCTGTCACCTCCCCCCGGCTGAGGCCGTAGAGCTGCATCCAGGCTATAAAAAGTGCTGTATTGATTTTTCAGAGTCCACACTGAATTAGTGTTTGTACACTTTAATCTGGAGTTAAATCACAGCTCCACACATTACAAATACTGAGCAGATTTTAATTTGAACATTGCAGCTAATTAGATCAAACTGAACAGTTCCAGCCCATAAAATCATGCAGTCCGTGCTGCTGGTTTGTTGTTTCTGCATTTTTACACTGACTGCAATCAAATGTAAAACTATGGTGTGACTTATTACACTTCTTCTCTCACTTTGCAGAAAATGCCCCATTGATTGGAGAGGTGCTCTAAAAATGCGTAGTAATGCATTTTGACCGAGTACAGGACAGTTTTTGCAGAACTGAGCATATTTCAGTGCACGATTTTGTCCATTCAGCCCAAACAATTGTTGCATTTCAAGCAGATCTGTTATTGTTTTTGTGTTTTTCTCGCCTTGCATTATCTTTATTAGCTTATCTAAAACTGCTAAAAGGTTACAGAATCAAATATACTCCCTGTGATGCTGCACAACAGTTAAAAGAGCATTTAAAGCTTTAAAACATGTAATTTATTCATCATCAAAGTACAGTGAAGGCAGAATTACCCTTCTGTGTGTTTAAGGTGTGTTTCAACAAGTTGTATTGAATTGATATCTTCCAAGTAATTTTCTATAACCTGATTAAGTGCTATAAAACCACCGTTATGATAAGAAAAACTGAAAGGACACAAGGTTTAGAGCTCATAAATCACCATGAGGCAACTCATTCTTTCTCTCTTACACACAATGTTAAGATTAGATCATTTTAGATCTGTTTTTGGTTAGTTTGTTATTGAAATTACACTGGATCAGGTTCAGTTTCTGTAGAGTTTGGTTGGATTAATCTGATTAGATGAGCTCAAAAGGAGGAAAATGATGCAGGAGCCGAGTAGAATCAGCAGAAAACGGAGGAAACAGGTGAGTTAAGATGGAGGATAAGAATTGTGTTCTCATAAAAAATTTACAGCATGAAAACATAGGGCGGAGAAGGGGGAAGGATTGTTTGAGGTAATAAAGAAGTTGCAAGAGGGGGGATCAGAGATTGGACAAGGAGGAAACAGATGTATAAATGCTCAAAGAAAAGGGGTGAGATGGGGTAGAAGAGAGATAAAAAGCTGTAGAGGGAAGACAAATGGGCAGTATTGAGGATAGAGGACGAGCAAGGTCGTTCAATTTTCCACATCTCCCCTGAATTCCTCCATCAGGCTTTAATCTCTCTGGGTTGAGAGGATCAGAAGTCAACCAGAGGGCTCTTAGTGAACAGTGGGAAAAGGATCTGTCAGCACATACGCACATATTCCTGCACAGTCCCAGAGTAACCCAGCACATGCACACAAGTGGCACGCAAAAGCTGGACCGGCACAACTCAAAGTTTCTGTTTCTGGGCATGTTTACGAGAGAAAACGTTGATCCATATCTGAAAAGGCAAAAAGATAAAGATAAAACCATTCAAGTGCAGGCCTCAACCAGCCTGTCGCCCGATGGCTGCTGGGATGGGCTGCACCCCCCCCACAACCCGACCGATGGATTAAGCAGGTAAAGAAGATGGATGGATGGATGGACTTCGAGATTCTGTAAAACAGCATCCAGCTTGAAGTGGCTAAAGCGGTCCTTCCTTGAAAAATCAGGAAAAGTTCTCGTGACCAGATTTGGCTCAAAAAGGTGCACCAGAGTACAGAGTATTGACTTTGGGATGAAAACGTATGGCGTGCACACTCCAAAGGGTTAAATATGTTCCTCCTTCAGCATGGGAGGTGTGCTGTATTGATCAAATGATACAAATCTTACAAAAAATCCTTTTAATTTCAGGTTCTAAGGCAACGTAAGAGGATTTTAAAGGGGTGAATAATGAATTGCAAGGCCCTCTTTAGGAGGGTCTACTGCAGAAAGCAAACCACAAATACATGTGCTGGTTCTCACCTGCGAGGTCCATCACTTATCAGAGAGAGGCTGTGGAAGAAGATGTGGGAGATCTGTCATGGAAGCAGTTGGACAGCAGTTTAAATCTCATCTCTTGCATGAAACAAAAGGTTTTTTTTGTCATTTCAGTTCTTCAAATTAGTTTATTTTGAAATACGTTACACTACAGTTTCAGTTCTATGTCTGGAAGCAGTTGGACAACAGTTTAAATCTCATCTCTTGCATGAAACAAAAGGTTTTTTTTGTCATTTCAGTTCTTAAAATTAGTTTATTTTGAAATACGTTACACTACAGTTTCAGTTCTATGTCTGGAAGCAGTTGGACAACAGTTTAAATCTCATCTTTTGCATGAAACAAAAGGGTTTTTATGTCATTTCAGTTCTTCAAATTAGTTTATTTTGAAATACGTTACACTACAGTTTCAGTTCTATGTCTGGAAGCAGTTGGACAGCAGTTTAAATCTCATCTTTTGCATGAAACAAAAGTTTTTTTGTCATTTCAGTTCTTCAAATTAGTTTATTTTGAAATACGTTACACTACAGTTTCAGTTCTATGTCTGGAAGCAGTTGGACAACAGTTTAAATCTCATATTTTGCATGAAACAAAAGGGTTTTTTTGTCATTTCAGTTCTTCAAATTAGTTTATTTTGAAATACGTTACACTACAGTTTCAGTTCTATGTCTGGAAGCAGTTGGACAACAGTTTAAATCTCATCTCTTGCATGAAACAAAAGGTTTTTTTCCGTCATTTCAGTTCTTCAAATGAGTTTATTTTGAAATACGTTACACTACAGTTTCAGTTCTATGTCTGGAAGCAGTTGGACAACAGTTTAAATCTCATCTTTTGCATGAAACAAAAGGTTTTTTTTGTCATTTCAGTTCTTCAAATTAGTTTATTTTGAAATACGTTACACTACAGTTTCAGTTCTATGTCTGGAAGCAGTTGGACAGCAGTTTAAATCTCATCTCTTGCATGAAACAAAAGGTTTTTTTCATCATTTCAGTTCTTCAAATTAGTTTATTTTGAAATACGTTACACTACAGTTTCAGTTCTATGTCTGGAAGCAGTTGGACAGCAGTTTAAATCTCATCTCTTGCATGAAACAAAAGGTTTTTTTCATCATTTCAGTTCTTCAAATTAGTTTATTTTGAAATACGTTACACTACAGTTTCAGTTCTATGTCTGGAAGCAGTTGGACAACAGTTTAAATCTCATCTTTTGCATGAAACAAAAGGTTTTTTTCATCATTTCAGTTCTTCAAATTAGTTTATTTTGAAATACGTTACACTACAGTTTCAGTTCTATGTCTGGAAGCAGTTGGACAGCAGTTTAAATCTCATCTTTTGCATGAAACAAAAGGTTTTTTTTGTCATTTCAGTTCTTCAAATTAGTTTATTTTGAAATACGTTACACTGCAGTTTCAGTTCTATGTCTGGAAGCAGTTGGACAACAGTTTAAATCTCATCTTTTGCATGAAACAAAAGGTTTTTTTTGTCATTTCAGTTCTTCAAATTAGTTTATTTTGAAATACGTTACACTACAGTTTCAGTTCTATGTCTGGAAGCAGTTGGACAACAGTTTAAATCTCATCTCTTGCATGAAACAAAAGGTTTTTTTTGTCATTTCAGTTCTTAAAATTAGTTTATTTTGAAATACGTTACACTACAGTTTCAGTTCTATGTCTGGAAGCAGTTGGACAACAGTTTAAATCTCATCTCTTGCATGAAACAAAAGGTTTTTTTCATCATTTCAGTTCTTCACATTAGTTTATTTTGAAATACGTTACACTACAGTTTCAGTTCTATGTCTGGAAGCAGTTGGACAACAGTTTAAATCTCATCTTTTGCATGAAACAAAAGGTTTTTTTCATCATTTCAGTTCTTCAAATTAGTTTATTTTGAAATACGTTACACTACAGTTTCAGTTCTATGTCTGGAAGCAGTTGGACAGCAGTTTAAATCTCATCTTTTGCATGAAACAAAAGGTTTTTTTTGTCATTTCAGTTCTTCAAATTAGTTTATTTTGAAATACGTTACACTGCAGTTTCAGTTCTATGTCTGGAAGCAGTTGGACAACAGTTTAAATCTCATCTTTTGCATGAAACAAAAGGTTTTTTTTGTCATTTCAGTTCTTCAAATTAGTTTATTTTGAAATACGTTACACTACAGTTTCAGTTCTATGTCTGGAAGCAGTTGGACAACAGTTTAAATCTCATCTCTTGCATGAAACAAAAGGTTTTTTTTGTCATTTCAGTTCTTAAAATTAGTTTATTTTGAAATACGTTACACTACAGTTTCAGTTCTATGTCTGGAAGCAGTTGGACAACAGTTTAAATCTCATCTCTTGCATGAAACAAAAGGTTTTTTTCATCATTTCAGTTCTTCACATTAGTTTATTTTGAAATACGTTACACTACAGTTTCAGTTCTATGTCTGGAAGCAGTTGGACAACAGTTTAAATCTCATCTTCTGCATGAAACAAAAGGGTTTTTTCGTCATTTCAGTTCTTCAAATTGGTTTATTTTGAAATACGTTACACTACAGTTTCAGTTCTATGTCTGGAAGCAGTTGGACAACAGTTTAAATCTCATCTTTTGCATGAAACAAAAGGGTTTTTATGTCATTTCAGTTCTTCAAATTAGTTTATTTTGAAATACGTTACACTACAGTTTCAGTTCTATGTCTGGAAGCAGTTGGACAACAGTTTAAATCTCATCTTTTGCATGAAACAAAAGGGTTTTTTTGTCATTTCAGTTCTTCAAATTAGTTTATTTTGAAATACGTTACACTACAGTTTCAGTTCTATGTCTGGAAGCAGTTGGACAACAGTTTAAATCTCATCTCTTGCATGAAACAAAAGGTTTTTTGTTGTCATTTCATTTCTTCAAATTAGTTTAGTTTGAAATACGTTACACTACAGTTTCAGTTCTATGTCTGGAAGCAGTTGGACAACACTTTAAATCTCATCTCTTGCATGAAATAAAAGGTTTTTTTCGTCATTTCAGTTCTTCAAATTAGTTTATTTTGAAATACGTTACACTACAGTTTCAGTTCTATGTCTGGAAGCAGTTGGACAACAGTTTAAATCTCATCTTTTGCATGAAACAAAAGGGTTTTTTCGTCATTTCAGTTCTTCAAATTAGTTTATTTTGAAATACGTTACACTACAGTTTCAGTTCTATGTCTGGAAGCAGTTGGACAACAGTTTAAATCTCATCTTTTGCATGAAACAAAAGGTTTTTTTCATCATTTCAGTTCTTCAAATTAGTTTATTTTGAAATACGTTACACTACAGTTTCAGTTCTATGTCTGGAAGCAGTTGGACAACAGTTTAAATCTCATCTCTTGCATGAAACAAAAGGGTTTTTATGTCATTTCAGTTCTTCAAATTAGTTTATTTTGAAATACGTTACACTACAGTTTCAGTTCTATGTCTGGAAGCAGTTGGACAACAGTTTAAATCTCATCTTTTGCATGAAACAAAAGTTTTTTTTCGTCATTTCAGTTCTTCAAATGAGTTTATTTTGAAATACGTTACACTACAGTTTCAGTTCTATGTCTGGAAGCAGTTGGACAACAGTTTAAATCTCATCTTTTGCATGAAACAAAAGTTTTTTTTGTCATTTCAGTTCTTCAAATTAGTTTAGTTTGAAATACGTTACACTACAGTTTCAGTTCTATGTCTGGAAGCAGTTGGAAAACAGTTTAAATCTCATCTCTTGCATGAAACAAAAGGTTTTTTTTGTCATTTCAGTTCTTAAAATTAGTTTATTTTGAAATACGTTACACTACAGTTTCAGTTCTATGTCTGGAAGCAGTTGGACAGCAGTTTAAATCTCATCTCTTGCATGAAACAAAAGGGTTTTTATGTCATTTCAGTTCTTCAAATTAGTTTATTTTGAAATACGTTACACTACAGTTTCAGTTCTATGTCTGGAAGCAGTTGGACAACAGTTTAAATCTCATCTTCTGCATGAAACAAAAGGGTTTTTTTGTCATTTCAGTTCTTCAAATTAGTTTATTTTGAAATACGTTACACTACAGTTTCAGTTCTATGTCTGGAAGCAGTTGGACAACAGTTTAAATCTCATCTCTTGCATGAAACAAAAGGGTTTTTTCGTAATTTCAGTTCTTCAAATTAGTTTATTTTGAAATACGTTACACTACAGTTTCAGTTCTATGTCTGGAAGCAGTTGGACAACAGTTTAAATCTCATCTCTTGCATGAAACAAAAGGTTTTTTTCATCATTTCAGTTCTTCAAATTAGTTTATTTTGAAATACGTTACACTACAGTTTCAGTTCTATGTCTGGAAGCAGTTGGACAACAGTTTAAATCTCATCTTTTGCATGAAACAAAAGGCTTTTTTCGTCATTTCAGTTCTTCAAATTAGTTTATTTTGAAATACGTTACACTACAGTTTCAGTTCTATGTCTGGAAGCAGTTGGACAACAGTTTAAATCTCATCTCTTGCATGAAACAAAAGGTTTTTTTTTGTCATTTCAGTTCTTCAAATTAGTTTATTTTGAAATACGTTACACTACAGTTTCAGTTCTATGTCTGGAAGCAGTTGGACAACAGTTTAAATCTCATCTCTTGCATGAAACCAAAGGTTTTTTATGTCATTTCAGTTCTTCAAATTAGTTTATTTTGAAATACGTTACACTACAGTTTCAGTTCTGTGTCTGGAAGCAGTTGGACAACAGTTTAAATCTCATCTCTTGCATGAAACTAAAAGGTTTTTTTCGTCATTTCAGTTCTTCAAATTAGTTTATTTTGAAATACGTTACACTACAGTTTCAGTTCTATGTCTGGAAGCAGTTGGACAACAGTTTAAATCTCATCTTTTGCATGAAACAAAAGGGTTTTTTTGTCATTTCAGTTCTTAAAATTAGTTTATTTTGAAATACGTTACACTACAGTTTCAGTTCTATGTCTGGAAGCAGTTGGACAACAGTTTAAATCTCATCTTTTGCATGAAACAAAAGGTTTTTTTTGTCATTTCAGTTCTTCAAATTAGTTTATTTTGAAATACGTTACACTACAGTTTCAGTTCTATGTCTGGAAGCAGTTGGACAACAGTTTAAATCTCATCTTTTGCATGAAACAAAAGGGTTTTTATGTAATTTCAGTTCTTCAAATTAGTTTATTTTGAAATACGTTACACTACAGTTTCACTTCTATGTCTGGAAGCAGTTGGACAACAGTTTAAATCTCATCTCTTGCATGAAACAAAAGGTTTTTTTTCATCATTTCAGTTCTTAAAATTAGTTTATTTTGAAATACGTTACACTACAGTTTCAGTTCTATGTCTGGAAGCAGTTGGACAACAGTTTAAATCTCATCTTTTGCATGAAACAAAAGGGTTTTTATGTAATTTCAGTTCTTCAAATTAGTTTATTTTGAAATACGTTACACTACAGTTTCACTTCTATGTCTGGAAGCAGTTGGACAACAGTTTAAATCTCATCTCTTGCATGAAACAAAAGGTTTTTTTTCATCATTTCAGTTCTTAAAATTAGTTTATTTTGAAATACGTTACACTACAGTTTCAGTTCTATGTCTGGAAGCAGTTGGACAACAGTTTAAATCTCATCTTTTGCATGAAACAAAAGGCTTTTTTCGTCATTTCAGTTCTTCAAATTAGTTTATTTTGAAATACGTTACACTACAGTTTCAGTTCTATGTCTGGAAGCAGATGGACAACAGTTTAAATCTCATCTCTTGCATGAAACAAAAGGTTTTCTTCATCATTTCAGTTCTTCAAATTAGTTTATTTTGAAATACGTTACACTACAGTTTCAGTTCTATGTCTGGAAGCAGTTGGACAACAGTTTAAATCTCATCTCTTGCATGAAACAAAAGGTTTTCTTCATCATTTCAGTTCTTCAAATTAGTTTATTTTGAAATACGTTACACTACAGTTTCAGTTCTATGTCTGGAAGCAGTTGGACAACAGTTTAAATCTCATCTTTTGCATGAAACAAAAGGGTTTTTATGTCATTTCAGTTCTTCAAATTAGTTTATTTTGAAATACGTTACACTACAGTTTCAGTTCTATGTCTGGAAGCAGTTGGACAGCAGTTTAAATCTCATCTTTTGCATGAAACAAAAGGTTTTTTTCGTCATTTCAGTTCTTCAAATTAGTTTATTTTGAAATACGTTACACTACAGTTTCAGTTCTATGTCTGGAAGCAGTTGGACAACAATTTAAATCTCATCTTTTGCATGAAACAAAAGGTTTTTTTCATCATTTCAGTTCTTCAAATTAGTTTATTTTGAAATACGTTACACTACAGTTTCAGTTCTATGTCTGGAAGCAGTTGGACAACAGTTTAAATCTCATCTCTTGCATGAAACAAAAGGTTTTTTCGTCATTTCAGTTCTTCAAATTAGTTTATTTTGAAATACGTTACACTACAGTTTCAGTTCTATGTCTGGAAGCAGTTGGACAGCAGTTTAAATCTCATCTTTTGCATGAAACAAAAGGTTTTTTTGTCATTTCAGTTCTTCAAATTAGTTTAGTTTGAAATACGTTACACTACAGTTTCAGTTCTATGTCTGGAAGCAGTTGGACAACAGTTTAAATCTCATCTCTTGCATGAAACAAAAGGTTTTTTTCGTCATTTCAGTTCTTCAAATTAGTTTATTTAGAAATACGTTACACTACAGTTTCAGTTCTATGTCTGGAAGCAGTTGGACAGCAGTTTAAATCTCATCTCTTGCATGAAACAAAAGGGTTTTTTTGTCATTTCAGTTCTTCAAATTAGTTTATTTTGAAATACGTTACACTACAGTTTCAGTTCTATGTCTGGAAGCAGTTGGACAACAGTTCAAATCTCATCTTTTGCATGAAATAAAAGGTTTTTTTTGTAATTTCAGTTCTTCAAATTAGTTTATTTAGAAATACGTTACACTACAGTTTCAGTTCTATGTCTGGAAGCAGTTGGACAACAGTTTAAATCTCATCTCTTGCATGAAACAAAAGGGTTTTTTTGTCATTTCAGTTCTTCAAATTAGTTTATTTTGAAATACGTTACACTACAGTTTCAGTTCTATGTCTGGAAGCAGTTGGACAACAGTTCAAATCTCATCTTTTGCATGAAATAAAAGTTTTTTTTTGTCATTTCAGTTCTTCAAATTAGTTTATTTAGAAATACGTTACACTACAGTTTCAGTTCTATGTCTGGAAGCAGTTGGACAACAGTTTAAATCTCATCTCTTGCATGAAACAAAAGGGTTTTTATGTCATTTCAGTTCTTCAAATTAGTTTATTTTGAAATACGTTACACTACAGTTTCAGTTCTGTGTCTGGAAGCAGTTGGACAACAGTTTAAATCTCATCTTTTGCATGAAACAAAAGGTTTTTTTGTCATTTCAGTTCTTCAAATTAGTTTATTTTGAAATACGTTACACTACAGTTTCAGTTCTATGTCTGGAAGCAGTTGGACAACAGTTTAAATCTCATCTCTTGCATGAAACAAAAGGTTTTTTTTGTCATTTCAGTTCTTCAAATTAGTTTATTTTGAAATACGTTACACTACAGTTTCAGTTCTATGTCTGGAAGCAGTTGGACAACAGTTTAAATCTCATCTTTTGCATGAAACAAAAGGTTTTTTTTGTCATTTCAGTTCTTCAAATTAGTTTATTTTGAAATACGTTACACTACAGTTTCAGTTCTATGTCTGGAAGCAGTTGGACAGCAGTTTAAATCTCATCTTTTGCATGAAACAAAAGGTTTTTTTTGTCATTTCAGTTCTTCAAATTAGTTTATTTTGAAATACGTTACACTACAGTTTCAGTTCTATGTCTGGAAGCAGTTGGACAACAGTTTAAATCTCATCTCTTGCATGAAACAAAAGGGTTTTTATGTCATTTCAGTTCTTCAAATTAGTTTATTTTGAAATACGTTACACTACAGTTTCAGTTCTATGTCTGGAAGCAGTTGGACAACAGTTTAAATCTCATCTCTTGCATGAAACAAAAGTTTTTTTTCATCATTTCAGTTCTTCAAATTAGTTTATTTTGAAATAAGTTACACTACAGTTTCAGTTCTATGTCTGGAAGCAGTTGGACAACAGTTTAAATCTCATCTTTTGCATGAAACAAAAGTTTTTTTTGTCATTTCAGTTCTTCAAATTAGTTTATTTTGAAATACGTTACACTACAGTTTCAGTTCTATGTCTGGAAGCAGTTGGACAGCAGTTTAAATCTCATCTTTTGCATGAAACAAAAGGTTTTTTTTGTCATTTCAGTTCTTCAAATTAGTTTATTTTGAAATACGTTACACTACAGTTTCAGTTCTATGTCTGGAAGCAGTTGGACAACAGTTTAAATCTCATCTCTTGCATGAAACAAAAGGTTTTTTTCGTCATTTCAGTTCTTCAAATTAGTTTATTTTGAAATACGTTACACTACAGTTTCAGTTCTATGTCTGGAAGCAGTTGGACAACAGTTTAAATCTCATCTTTTGCATGAAACAAAAGGTTTTTTTCATCATTTCAGTTCTTCAAATTAGTTTATTTTGAAATACGTTACACTACAGTTTCAGTTCTATGTCTGGAAGCAGTTGGACAGCAGTTTAAATCTCATCTTTTGCATGAAACAAAAGGTTTTTTTTGTCATTTCAGTTCTTCAAATTAGTTTATTTTGAAATACGTTACACTACAGTTTCAGTTCTATGTCTGGAAGCAGTTGGACAACAGTTTAAATCTCATCTCTTGCATGAAACAAAAGGTTTTTTTCATCATTTCAGTTCTTCAAATTAGTTTATTTTGAAATACGTTACACTACAGTTTCAGTTCTATGTCTGGAAGCAGTTGGACAACAGTTTAAATCTCATCTCTTGCATGAAACAAAAGGTTTTTTTCATCATTTCAGTTCTTCAAATTAGTTTATTTTGAAATACGTTACACTACAGTTTCAGTTCTGTGTCTGGAAGCAGTTGGACAACAGTTTAAATCTCATCTCTTGCATGAAACAAAAGGTTTTTTTCATCATTTCAGTTCTTCAAATTAGTTTATTTTGAAATACGTTACACTACAGTTTCAGTTCTATGTCTGGAAGCAGTTGGACAACAGTTTAAATCTCATCTTTTGCATGAAACAAAAGGGTTTTTATGTCATTTCAGTTCTTCAAATTAGTTTATTTTGAAATACGTTACACTGCAGTTTCAGTTCTTTGTCTGGAAGCAGTTGGACAACAGTTTAAATCTCATCTCTTGCATGAAACAAAAGGGTTTTTATGTCATTTCTGTTCTTCAAATTAGTTTATTTTGAAATACGTTACACTACAGTTTCAGTTCTATGTCTGGAAGCAGTTGGACAACAGTTTAAATCTCATCTCTTGCATGAAACAAAAGGGTTTTTATGTCATTTCAGTTCTTCAAATTAGTTTATTTTGAAATACGTTAGACTACAGTTTCAGTTCTATGTCTGGAAGCAGTTGGACAACAGTTTAAATCTCATCTCTTGCATGAAACAAAAGGTTTTTTTCGTCATTTCAGTTCTTCAAATTAGTTTATTTTGAAATACGTTACACTACAGTTTCAGTTCTATGTCTGGAAGCAGTTGGACAACAGTTTAAATCTCATCTCTTGCATGAAACAAAAGGTTTTTTTCATCATTTCAGTTCTTCAAATTAGTTTATTTTGAAATACGTTACACTACAGTTTCAGTTCTATGTCTGGAAGCAGTTGGACAACAGTTTAAATCTCATCTTTTGCATGAAACAAAAGGTTTTTTTCATCATTTCAGTTCTTCAAATTAGTTTATTTTGAAATACGTTACACTACAGTTTCAGTTCTATGTCTGGAAGCAGTTGGACAGCAGTTTAAATCTTATCTTTTGCATGAAACAAAAGGGTTTTTATGTCATTTCATTTCTTCAAATGAGTTTATTTTGAAATACGTTACACTACAGTTTCAGTTCTATGTCTGGAAGCAGTTGGACAACAGTTTAAATCTCATCTTTTGCAGGAAACAAAAGGTTTTTTTCATCATTTCAGTTCTTCAAATTAGTTTATTTTGAAATACGTTACACTACAGTTTCAGTTCTATGTCTGGAAGCAGTTGGACAGCAGTTTAAATCTTATCTTTTGCATGAAACAAAAGGGTTTTTATGTCATTTCATTTCTTCAAATGAGTTTATTTTGAAATACGTTACACTACAGTTTCAGTTCTATGTCTGGAAGCAGTTGGACAACAGTTTAAATCTCATCTCTTGCATGAAACAAAAGGTTTTTTTCATCATTTCAGTTCTTCAAATTAGTTTATTTTGAAATACGTTACACTACAGTTTCAGTTCTATGTCTGGAAGCAGTTGGACAGCAGTTTAAATCTTATCTTTTGCATGAAACAAAAGGGTTTTTATGTCATTTCATTTCTTCAAATGAGTTTATTTTGAAATACGTTACACTACAGTTTCAGTTCTATGTCTGGAAGCAGTTGGACAACAGTTTAAATCTCATCTTTTGCAGGAAACAAAAGGTTTTTTTCATCATTTCAGTTCTTCAAATTAGTTTATTTTGAAATACGTTACACTACAGTTTTAGTTCTATGTCTGGAAGCAGTTGGACAACAGTTTAAATCTCATCTTTTGCATGAAACAAAAGGTTTTTTTCGTAATTTCAGTTCTTAAAATTAGTTTATTTTGAAATACGTTACACTACAGTTTCAGTTCTATGTCTGGAAGCAGTTGGACAACAGTTCAAATCTCATCTCTTGCATGAAACAAAAGGTTTTTTTTGTCATTTCAGTTCTTAAAATTAGTTTATTTTGAAATACGTTACACTACAGTTTCAGTTCTATGTCTGGAAGCAGTTGGACAACAGTTTAAATCTCATCTTTTGCATGAAACAAAAGGGTTTTTTTATCATTTCAATTCTTAAAATTAGTTTATTTTGAAATACGTTACACTACAGTTTCAGTTCTGTGTCTGGAAGCAGTTGGACAACAGTTTAAATCTCATCTCTTGCATGAAACAAAAGGGTTTTTTCGTAATTTCAGTTCTTCAAATTAGTTTATTTTGAAATACGTTACACTACAGTTTCAGTTCTATGTCTGGAAGCAGTTGGACAACAGTTTAAATCTCATCTCTTGCATGAAACAAAAGGGTTTTTTCGTAATTTCAGTTCTTCAAATTAGTTTATTTTGAAATACGTTACACTACAGTTTCAGTTCTATGTCTGGAAGCAGTTGGACAACAGTTTAAATCTCATCTTTTGCATGAAACAAAAGGGTTTTTTCGTAATTTCAGTTCTTCAAATTAGTTTATTTTGAAATACGTTACACTACAGTTTCAGTTCTATGTCTGGAAGCAGTTGGACAACAGTTTAAATCTCATCTCTTGCATGAAACAAAAGGGTTTTTTCATCATTTCAGTTCTTCAAATTAGTTTATTTTGAAATACGTTACACTACAGTTTCAGGTCTATGTCTGGAAGCAGTTGGACAACAGTTTAAATCTCATCTTTTGCATGAAACAAAAGGGTTTTTATGTCATTTCAGTTCTTCAAATTAGTTTATTTTGAAATACGTTACACTACAGTTTCAGTTCTGTGTCTGGAAGCAGTTGGACAACAGTTTAAATCTCATCTCTTGCATGAAACAAAAGGGTTTTTTTGTCATTTCAGTTCTTCAAATTAGCTTATTTTGAAATACGTTACACTACAGTTTCAGTTCTATGTCTGGAAGCAGTTGGACAACAGTTTAAATCTCATCTCTTGCATGAAACAAAAGGTTTTTTTCATCATTTCAGTTCTTCAAATTAGTTTATTTTGAAATACGTTACACTACAGTTTCAGTTCTATGTCTGGAAGCAGTTGGACAACAGTTTAAATCTCATCTTTTGCATGAAACAAAAGGCTTTTTTCGTCATTTCAGTTCTTCAAATTAGTTTATTTTGAAATACGTTACACTACAGTTTCAGTTCTATGTCTGGAAGCAGTTGGACAGCAATTTAAATCTCATCTCTTGCATGAAACAAAAGGTTTTTTTCATCATTTCAGTTCTTCAAATTAGTTTATTTTGAAATACGTTACACTACAGTTTCAGTTCTATGTCTGGAAGCAGTTGGACAACAGTTTAAATCTCATCTTTTGCATGAAACAAAAGGCTTTTTTCGTCATTTCAGTTCTTCAAATTAGTTTATTTTGAAATACGTTACACTACAGTTTCAGTTCTGTGTCTGGAAGCAGTTGGACAACAGTTTAAATCTCATCTCTTGCATGAAACAAAAGGGTTTTTTTGTCATTTCAGTTCTTCAAATTAGTTTATTTTGAAATACGTTACACTACAGTTTCAGTTTTATGTCTGGAAGCAGTTGGACAACAGTTTAAATCTCATCTTTTGCATGAAACAAAAGGTTTTTTTCATCATTTCAGTTCTTCAAATTAGTTTATTTTGAAATACGTTACACTACAGTTTCAGTTCTATGTCTGGAAGCAGTTGGACAACAGTTTAAATCTCATCTTTTGCATGAAACAAAAGGGTTTTTTGTCATTTCAGTTCTTCAAATTAGTTTATTTTGAAATATGTTACACTACAGTTTCAGTTCTATGTCTGGAAGCAGTTGGACAACAGTTTAAATCTCATCTTTTGCATGAAACAAAAGGTTTTTTCGTCATTTCAGTTCTTAAAATTAGTTTATTTTGAAATACGTTACACTACAGTTTCAGTTCTATGTCTGATTTGGAGAAAAGTCAGATGCCAACATGTTCCTGTGACAGTTACAGTAACATTACAGGTTGTAAGCGTCCTTTATCACTCAACACGCGACGCATTACTTATGAATATCCGGCGTTGAATTGAGATTGAAATGCACAGCGGTTTTGCATGCACACGTGCACACGCTGTCCTTCTCCCACCGCTGTGGCCCCCCTCAAGGGACTCAAGGACAAGTATCAGTGGTCGAAGGTCAGCTGGTTCCACATGAGCAGATGACATTCCACTGGCGCCGCACTCAGCTGTGTGTGCATGAGGTGTGTGCATGGGGTGTGTGCATGTGAGTGAGGAGTGGCTGACCTCTAGGCTGCATTTGCATTTCAGCACAGCAGGAGCATGACTCTGACTTTGAAGGGAGCTCCTCAGTTACAGTGACACTGAAGCGTGTGTTTGAGGGCTTAAAAAAACGTGCAGTTTGTGTCTTGGCTTTGATCCTGTGACTTTTCACAGGTTCCTGTTAGCTCAGCTCTTAATCAGCGCAGTGATATTACTCATGAGTCTGCCCACCTGAGTGTGTGCTTGTGCATTCGTGAGCGTGTGTGTGCAGATGTAGCCGATTGTGGGCCTGCCTTGGTTTCATTGTCCATTGGTATGCATGCTGGACAGTTCGTGTCCATGTGTCTGTGTCTGAAAGGTTAAGATAATAAGCCTTCATCTAATTCTATGGGTACCAAGGTCATCTCAAAGGCGCATCAGCTTCCTCTGGAGTGTTTTCTTCTGGATCGATGCTCTTATAGAATGGGAGGCGTAAAGCTGGAGCTGCAGTCACAGAGGACAGCTCAGGTTAGCTTAGCTCGGTTCAGTGCAGTTCTCTGATATTCAAAGCAATGGATAGTTATAAATTATATTCTTACCTTCTTTGATTCTAAGTTTCTAGAGGTCTGCTGAAATGTGTTCTTTACAAGGGAAATGCATCAAGTTTAGTTGCCTTGTCGGGTAAAGAGGCAGCTCTTTAATATCTGAGGCTCTGCAGGAACGTTACTAACCTGCCTAATGACTAAAAAAGATAAATACTCATGATGTTACAGTGATGTCAACGTGGCTATTTCAGGTGGGATTTGGAGACTAAAGATTGATCAAACTGTAATGATGTGGGAGACTAACCCAGTGTTTCCAGCAAACAATGCTTTTTCCTTCCCTCGTGTGACTTTATCTCACATCTGAAGCTTTTTAAACACAAAGTATCTTCTGCCAAAGATCACATATTTCTTTTATCTTTATTTACTCACTCACTTGTGTCCAAAACCTCTTCAGATTTCCACTCGTTTCCTTCCTTCTTTCGTGTTGTTGTTCTATAACCGTGATAAAAATCCTCTGGCAAGTTGATTTCTGGCCTTATCCTTATATTTTAACAATGTAGTGATGTGATGTACAACCAAGAGTCTCCACAGGGTGTTTTATTGGGAAGGTAACTGGATTTTCTATGTCAAATATTTCATCCGATTCATCTCGACTGCACTGATTGAGGTGATCGTTCAAAAACAGGATAATAAAGGAACAATCCGCACACCACAGGGCTCCCGTTAAGATTTTATCTGCTACGGTGACATTTCACTACATAGTTCTGAATTGGGTGATAGAAACCAGTGTGATGTACATGTATGTTTGCATTTTGTGGATTGTTGTTCTTTTCTTATATCAGTTCCTTATTTGATCCAGGGCCCATTCCAGTAAATTATAGGATGTGTGTCTTCTTTGATTTGTCGTTCAAAAATAGCCCGGCGGAGTATTTTCATCAAAGCCGAGTCACCTATGTGGGGCTTGTGCGTTGTGAAGTGGCCGTTTAGTGGAAACAGGAGCATTGATTACCCCGGTGACACAGCGCCTCGCCATGATCACAGCCAGCAGAAAAGGGGGAAGGGACTGACTGATTAAGCATGAGAAACGGGGCTGATGGGAGTGGCCATTTGTGTAGGTGAGCGAGGTTAAGTTACCCTACAAAAAATGGTTAAACTGAAAGACAGACACCATTTCATAAACTCGCCTTGAGTTATTTACTTTAATTTGAATTAGGTTCATCCCAAAAGGCCAAGGTTTAATTTTCAAGTTTATTGAATCCTTCAAAGTGCGCAATCACTAAAGCAGAGAACTAACTGTTTTGCGGGTATAAATTCTCAAAGTTTTGCGGGAGCGGGCGGGAGTGTAACACACACAGTTGCGGGAGCTGGCGGGAGTGTAACACACAGTTGCGGGAGCGGGCGGGAGTGTATCACACAGTTGCGGGAGCGGGCGGGAGTGTAACACACAGTTGCGGGAGCGGGCGGGAGTGTAACACACAGTTGCGGGAGCGGGCGGGAGTGTAACACACACAGTTGCGGGAGCGGGCGGGAGTGTAACACACAGGTTGCGGGAGCGGGCGGTAAAGGTCAGAAATTCAGCGGGAGCGGAATGAAGAAAACAGTCTCGCTTGGAGTCTCTCCAAACTCTTTCAGCACCTCCTTTGACCTCTGATTGCCTCCTGCTTCCATATCACATGTAATTCCATTTGATTTGATGCAGGATTTCTTTTTTTCTTTTTGTCATATAATTCTCAAGAGTCCGCGTGAGGCCACAGCCGCCCTCGGAGGATTCTTCTGATGAGTTAATAATTATATCCACAATCACAAGGAAGTTTAATGATGGGGAAATAAAAATGAGGATATTCCAAGTGTAATTTTACTGAAGAAGTGCAGGTCTCCAATCTCCTCAAGTTAATTTCTCATGCATATAGTTCTTTATACCAACTAATAAAACACGGACTCTTATCTCCACAGAGGTGATTTTAGAGGGCATGAAGATGACTGCAAATTAACTACTGGACCTTCTTTATATTCTGCAAGATGAGGAGTGTGAAAACAAGTCTGGAATTCTTAAGCGTTCAGAGTTCTGTGAGAGGTTCAAGTGTTTTGGGGATTTCAGCCTTTTTATCACATGAAAATCACAAAAAAGAATAGTTTTTGGTGACTTAACACAACTCTGAAGTAATGTAATCTAATGGGAGGTTTCCATACCTGACGGAGGTGGCAGGACTCAAGCAGAAAGAATTACAAGCTGCAATGTGGGGCGAATGTTGAGTGATAGCAACAGCAAACAATGGCCTGAAACCAAAGTGATTTTTAAATCAAATATGGTGAGGAAGTCTCCTGGATGCCCACAGACCAGCTTCCTACTGTGAATCCTTTCATCTGTTACATTACATGACAGCTTCATGTCGTGTCATAAGGGTGTATTCTTATTTTTGGTTGTCTCTGTGTCCTAATTTATGTACAAAAAGCAGAAAAAAAGATGTTTCTGTACTGAAACATACAGCTCAACAGCTTCAGCGAAGTGTTTATCAGTTCTGTGATCATCTGACCAAAGAGTTTTCATCTAACAGCTCTTTTGGAATCACTTTAGGTGTGTTAAACTGTTAGCTTGGGCATTTAGAGAAGATTCAGCTGAGGAAATGGGTGCAAATTTGTCTTTGTGACAGGCTGCTAGTAACAAAGAGCCTAAGGATACCATTTAAAATGGCTTCTTTGCCAAGTTGTCTGTTTTGTGGAGACAGCAACTGTTCATCCCTTGAGTTATAAGCCTTTTTGTAGCGCTTGAATAATGCATAGGTCAGCGTTTCTGAACTGAGAATGCATGAAAAAGCTGCCGAGGTCAAAGGAAAAACTTTGAGAGACCTTCAGAAAGCCAGGAGAACTATTACCCAAAACCACCTTTAAAGATTACGAGAAGATCTGGCTGCTGGACGGAACATATAAAACCTCTTAGATTATCATCGTACCATAGCTGCTTTGATTAGTATTTCATAAATGACGTTGCTTTATGCTGTCGCAATCTGATCAGCAGACACGATTACATGTCGACAGAATCATAAATCATTAATAAGGAGGAGTTATTATGCTGCTGTGGTAGTTTTCCTCTTCTCTTCCTCCCCTCTCACAGAGTATTGCTTCCATGCAACTCTATTATGACAGTTGGCTTGAAGGAATTCAAAACAAGAGTGCCTCCAGTCTTCCCCATGGGCAGCCAACCTCCCAAACACACTCAGACCTGTGCCTGGATACAGATATGCTCACACAAATAAATGCAATAGTCACATAGGTGTGCAAAATAACGGACAAACGCATGCTGCGGCCCCCACCTCCTGTGTTTTCATAACATGGTGTAAAGGTTATGTCTGACTCTGCTTGTTTAAGGTGCACACACATTAACAGACACCGCCACTGAAGTGGAGCAAAACAAAGCGTCCTAACGCTTCCTTTAACTCAGGTGCAGGGGAGGGGCCGTGGGTGGACATATGGATCCGGGGGCTGATAGGCTGCACAGGGGGTGCAAATCCTCCGGCAAGGGGCAAATATTACAAGCATGAAAGCTGACGGGTTTGTTAGCTTGACGTGAAAAAGAGCATTTTTAACCTGTAATCTGAGACATGTTAAGAGCTTCTTTGTACTTTTTGTGTTTTCAGCCCCAAAAGCCATCTTCAACATGAATGTGCCTTTAAAGTTTCATAGTTTCAGGTTGTGTTGTATTCCCCTGCCTGTTGAATTTGACATTTTTTGGTCCCACGTGCCTTTAGTTCCATTTCTGTCTTTCGACACCATGTGTCGAGGCCGGCCTCTTCAGAGAGCAGCCTGAAGCTAACTCTCAGGTAGCGCCACACACGTGCACACAAGACTTTTCTCAGACTTAGACTCAACTTTATTTATCCCTTGGGATGACTCCTGCAGGGAAATTCAAGTCTCCAGCAGCTTATACAAAAAATGCAAAAAATATAAAGGATCACCACACATTAGGATACAAAATATACAGTATAAAGTATGCAAGATAAATAAAAAATAGCTGAATATAAACTCTGAACTAAATGTAGATTCAATTAAATTAGGTTATTGCAGAGAAATGTCTCAAGTCTGCGAGAACTTAAATTTTCCTCGGTTTTGCTCTATTGTACAGACGGATAATTCATACAAAAACAACTTTACCAGGGTTTAAAATGACCATATTTCCACATTTATAAAATGAGAAAGAACAGAGTGAAAGTATCTGGAAAGAGGAAGATTTGTCCCCAGGTTTTTTATGAAACTATTCGTATTTTGCTCAAATTTCAGCCACATAAAACAACTCAAACATTCACAATTTTATAGTAATTTGAGCAAATGCTTTGATGATTTTTTCCATGACAGTAAGACAGTTTACTGCCATTTTCTCAACTAAATAATCTCTCTTTACACTTCTACTGTAGTTAAGGCAGTAACTGCTCGAAAGTACTTCATATCAGTACAGTAAGTACTTTAAATCATGAGATTCTGTACTTTTACCTGCAAAGAGAACCAAAAGTAAGTAGACCTGAGCAGGTGTGGTGTGACCAACAAGCCAAGAGGCTGTTATGCATGTCGGAGGCATTTGTGTACGGTTTAAACACCAAATGTACCCTAGCTGGTGTGCATGTAGCGTGTATTTGCCTGCATAAGTGTAAGCAAATTTCAGTGTCAGCGTGGCTGTGTGTGTGTTCGAATGGGAAATATGTGTGCATGCATGTGTGTGAAGGTCAGTGTGTGCGTCTATGTGTGTGTGTTTGTCATTGTGCTCATGTGATGCACTCTGTAAATAGCAGTGGGCCACAAAAGCGAGCGGACACCAGCGGCTGCTCCCTGTGGTATGACAGAAATACAGCAGCCACACACACATTAATCCCTAGCTGAGAATGATAATGCAACTGCCAGATTAGGTGAGAAAAGAAGCAGAGATAGTAGAGGTGGAGGAAAATAGGAAGAGGAAAGAACCTTCAGAGACAGAAAAACTGAAAGTGAAGACCTGGCTAAAAGAAGGTGGAATAGACGAGAATAGATCCGCTCCCTGAATCATTTATCAGCTATATTAACTGCTAACTCTACCCAACACAGGAAATCTGCCAAGAGCATCTGAATCAGGCGCTGTCAACGGACGTTTCACTCTTTCAGCAGCAACTTCAAACACAGAGTGTCTCCAAATAAGATCCTGGTGGCGAAGGCCGCTGGCAGCTCCTCAGCTGAATTTTGAACCGTAACCAGATCCATGTTGTACATAGTTTGGGTCGTTTTTTTCTTGAGGTAATCAACAGATACTAGAAGTCATTCCTGGATGTTTAACTGTAAATGACCTTTGACGTGATTATTGTTTCTAAGTTAAGTTTATTAATGTTCTTTGAAGCCAGGTTATTATTTAATTATTTACATTGGAAATGGAAACTTTTATTTTGAAAAGCACCCCGGTCGAAGGTGAGTCCGCACGTGAAAGTGTTCAGAGAAGAAAACGCTATTATTAATAAGCTCCCGGCTGATATGACACAAGGTTTGTGATTGTTTAAGTTAATACAAGGTGTAACACCGAGTTGGAATTGTTGTGCTTTATTTCTTGGATATTTTTTGCTGACACGTGTTTTGCTAGCGTAAATGCTAATCGGCGTTAGCTGAGCTCCTGGTCCTTCTATAGTTAATTTACAAGTGTGTTCATTAATGTAAAAACAATGTAATTGTGTGCCTTCTGTTGTCTTTCATGGTATGTGTGTTGGAGCTGCTTTTTTATCTGGAAATGACATGTTGAAAGTCAGAATGTAAGTTGGAAACAATGGTTTTGTGTTCTCTTTTTTAGCTCTTACGGTGAGTTCATGAGTGAAGGAAATTCACTAAAATAAAACACAGTCAAGGCCTAAGACCATCATTCAGCTGGGTATGCTACATTAACCGAGTGTTTATGAAAAATTATGATAAAATGTCGGTGATTATGAAGCTCAAAGCCCTCAGACTTTTTCCACTTTTATTCTAGTGTTCTTCACAGCTTCATCCAGACTTAAAGTGAGAAAATAAATTAGTCTGTCTCTGATATGCACTTAATTTTCACCAGGTTATAGCATGCAAAACAGAGAGACTGTTAATGTTTAATATCTATACTGAAATCAGTGGCAGTCCATCCAATATTACTCGTATTTTATTCTCCACAGCAATGCTTTCAGAATGGCAAATGTTAAAAATATTCCTTAGCATGTTTCATTTTTCATAATTTTTTAACTTTTAACTGACTGTGGATTAAACTGTCATATAAAATTAAAAGTCTGCTTTTCGAAAAAGACAGAGGAACAGTCAGCAGTTAATCAGTTTTTCAGTCGGGTACCTCCTCTCCAGCTGGTTGATGTAGATCTGTTTAGCATCTTGGCTGTGGTTCACTTAGAAGGAAAATGACTGCCATCTTGGACCCTACAAAGCTACACCCTCGCTGTGAGAAATGTGCTCTTGTGTCGTGGTGTTGTGACCTATTCCAAAGAAAAACAAACCAAGATAAGGTCCAAAAACCTAAAAACAAGGAAAGAAAAAACACGTATTTTGGCATGGAGGAGGAAAAAAGAGCCGGTTCTGGAATCACACTAATCACTAATCCCTGCCGACTACTGAGGGAAGTGTATGTAAAGACGATAAAGTGAGCTCATTATAAAGAAAGAACGTTTTTGAACGTATTTGCCTCATGCCTGCAGTTAAAGGGAAGTAAGTTCACTTGGTTTCCTTTGGCCCCATGCATTATGGTATATATTTGCTGCGTTCATGACCATCAATTCTGCATCAATTTTCTTGTATATTGTGAATATTTCAGACGGATCTAGAAAATGACAGAAAAAGTCTCAGTGTAGTCCTCTATAGAATGAGCAGTGGGCAGTTTTGAACACAGGCAAGAAGTGTATATGTCATGATTCCTGTATACTTGTAGTTTTTGTAGCTTGTCTTGTCATTTCCGGTTTTATTTTGAAAATCAACTTCTCCTTCTTCTTCTCTTCCTCCCGTGTCCTGCGTCTGCGTGTCTCCCCTGATTATTATTAGTGTTGGATCCTCATGTGTATACAGTTGTTGCCAGTTGTACTTTACAGTCTTCATCCCAGCCTCTGAAAAGCTCTTGTTCTGAAAAACCCAGATTCTTGACCATTGCGGTATCCTGTGTTTTTGACCCCTTGGTGGATTCCTGAAGTCGAGCGTTTCTCCTTCAGAGTTTCTTTTGGTAAATGTTTTTGTGATTATCTCAGCTTTGCTTTGACAAATTTTCAGTCATTTTTGGTTTCCTCATTTTGAGAGTTTTTGTTCTAATGTTTCACAGCTCCTCCGTTATAGGAGCGGAAGCTCGTTTTTTCGTATAATCTTGTAGTGCCTCCAGTAGAAGGAGAGTTTTCTTTGTTCACCTCTTTAGAAGAGAAATTTAAAGTAATACTCTTTTATAGAATTTTTCGTTTTCCTCCTAGAGTGGAGAGACTCTTTCTTTTGATTAAGGTTTATACCGGCATCTGTCACAGCCATAGTTATAGTGATCAGAGCCATAGTAATTTTTCATAGTATTTATTTCTCTGTTCGGAGACCTGTTAAGAGAGTTTATTCATAATAATCTTATTTTGAAATCGATCCTGCCGGTTTCTGACAGAATACACTCAGGGAGGTAATGACAAACACAAGAAAGGTGTGTAGCAATCAGTGAAATAACACCAGACAGGAAGTTAAAGCAAGGGAAGCATAGTCTGTGACGTAAAACAGGAAATAAAGCAAATACTGACCAGCTTTACAGGAACAATAAAAGTAAAAGGAAACCAAGTCTTAACATTAATAAAAGAACTAACAAAAGCTAATTAAGTAGGACGAGGATACCAAAACATCCTAAAGACGAGGTCAACAAAAGAAACAAAACCACAACAAAATGACCACCAAATACACACCATACAAGGAAGACCACAGCAAAAAATGAATAGATGAATACGTAAAGAAATACATCAATAAAACAAAAGCATTTCCTCTATTTCATCACTAAAAATCCATTAATATAAGTTATAAACGCTGGCAAAGTGGGTGCATATCCTCAGCTGATTATATGGTTGGGTCTGGGCCGTCTTTCCGGGTTTATCAGCTCAGATGAAGCTGCTGACCCTGCTGGCTGCTCTGTCAGGCATAAATTTTCTGCCCAGACTTTATTGCTCTATCACAGGTTTGTTTGAGGTGATGCCTGCAAGCTTTTACCTGCATCTGCTGGGCTTGCAGTAGTAAAAGCCGCTCTTCTTACTTATAAATCATTGTTTGGCACACACTGGATATGCTTTTGGTGGTGTGAAAGATAAATGTTCTTGGTTCTGTTTATTATTCATTTCACCATGGTTGCTTTGGCTTTAGATAGTAAAATATATCAGGGTAATATTACACAGTGTCTGTTTTCACTACGTTTACTTTTGGTACCTTTGAAGCCTCTAAAATGGGTTCTGAAGTTATTTTGAAGGCTTATAAAAGTTGTTGATGGCTGCCGCGTGGTTGTGAGTGTGAAAGTCGACACCTCACTCTCCTTATTTGTAAGCTGGCTCCAAAAGGACCATAAACCGTAACTTCGGCTTCAGTCCATAGCTAGTCCAAACTTATGCTACAGCTCTTAATATCCTCCACATATTCATTATTGTCCTGACCTAGAATGAGGTCAAAGAGCTCCAACTGGGCTTGAATGGAGGCAGACTTGCCCTGGAGCTTCTTATTTGACCGACTTCATGTGAAACACGACAGAAATGTTGGAATAAACAGAATAGGAAGTCATACTCTAAGCACTTTTCCCACATTTTGGCTGCCCTACTTTCTTGTAGCCAACGTTTACTGTTCACTCACCCATTCTGCAGTGCTGACCTTCTCTTTCCAGACATGCCTGTTTACGCTTTAGGTCTGCTGACCAGTTGCTGTTGACTGTAGAAGGAAGGGAGCAGGAGGCCTCCAGATCTCAGGAATAGCCTCTGACGATCTCTTCTGAGTCTCTTTTAAGGTTATTTATAATTGGCTCGGAGTGTGCATGTGTGGTGACAGATCAATCAGTGAGAGAGGTCGGGCGCCCCGGTGATCTGAGACTGAAGCTAAATTGTGTTGCATGCTTTTGTATTTGTGACACTCAAACTGTGTCCTGGTTCCCACACCACTCTCAGCTTCCCTTCTCATCATCTGACCTTGACTTTGACATGCTGCTGCACACCTGTCAGTCTATCTGCTTTTCTTCTTGGATTCTCAGTGCCTCCCGCCCTCCATATCAGTGACTTTATAAACGTTTGGGGAACCTTTCAGGTCTGCAGGGTAAAGTCACATCACGGTTCCAGCTCATAGTAGCTTTATCCAGATTCTTCATCTATAGCTCCTCCCAAAATCATATTCAGATCATACATTTTCTGTGCTTTGCATTCAAAATTCTTTGCTAATTAACAGCCAATTACCATAGAAATAAATCAATTGAAAGTGCTGTGCCACTACTGTTTCATTAGATTCAGACTAACAAGTGAAAGATCTCTCCACCCTGTGAGCTAACTTTCTGTGGAATATCTTGTTGAATAAAACTCAAACGAATGCTTTTTTTTTTTAATATATAATATTTTTATCACTTTTTCTGACATGAACACAGACTACAAACAACAGAACAACATGGCCACAAAAACAAATATCTGACTACAATACAAAAAAAACCAAAAAAAAAACATCTCCTTGTATAAATAAGCTGTGAGGATGTGGGAACAAAGTATATATACATACAGATATATACACCATCACACAAATACATAAGGAAACGCTCAGTCCAGTTACCATTGACAGCGATGCAGCAAATACATATGAGCAAAGAAAGAAAATAACTGTTAATTTAGAGAGAAAAGGCTATTTTTTTTAATGAATAGATTAAAAACAAATGAGTAAATTAATGTCCAGCCTTATGATCCAAAAACATCAGTTAGCCACTTCCCCTCAATGCCATCTAACATCCCTTTTAGTACAATGGTTGTGAGTCTTTTACCTGCATACTTAAAGAAAGGCGTCCAAATCCTACCAAAATCATCCATCTTACATTTGAATCTGCACGTTAGGTATTCCATTGGTAGTAAATCAAATACAACTTTGTGCCATCCCCTAATTGTAGGTTTGACCTCTCAAAGCCACCGTACACATCCCTCCCTCAGACATGGCTAGTTGCTGTTCAGTCACTGCTCTTCTTTTTAATTTGTGGAACCAGTATTGCTTTAACATCCTAAATTAAACCTGGAAACGGTCGGGATAATTCTGCACCGCTTTGATCAGATGGGGAAACCCTCCTTGATCTCGATACCTTCTTAAAATCGTCCTAAATGCTCAGTTTTGTGTGTGTAACAGTTTTTGTTGGATGTCTGATTAAATTGCACAAAGCCTTGAGCTTTGCTTGCTGTGTCAGCTCTCAGGCTAATTTATTCTCTCATTTGGTAGTAACTTGTTTCAAATTTTGAGTGTAATTTGTACCCAAATTTGCATGATTGTACCGTCGATCTCATCAGATGCACCCCCCACAGAAAATAGGGCTGGAGTAGAGTCTATGGCGTAACCACGCATTCTTTGGGGGGGTCGTGTCCCCCCAAATATTGAGAAAATACCAACCTGTCCCCCCCAATTTACAGAAGAAAATATGTAAAATGCATGTTCTCCTTTTATGAACCCTGTCAAGGGATCGGTCTCTAGTTATGTCTTATTTATTTTCAGTTTATTTCCGTGTGTTACCGTGGTAACGGCTGCACCGCTACGTCGCTAACACTTTAGCCAATGAGAGTGACCCACCGGCTGCGCCGCCGTGTCAGCAGCGGCTCTCCTTATCTTTACGTTGGACTTCTACTTTTGACGGAGCCGCTGCTCAACCGCGCCAAGCTCAACAGAGCAGATTGTACCAGAACAGGAAATCCAACACAGAATCAACAAAATAAACTTCCGCTCCCTTTCAAAATAAAAGAACTTAAAACAAAAATAACATTAGATTATTGGACTTTTCATTGTTAATGCACATTTTGAGACATTGACACAATAGAAATGAACCTGGACTTAAAAGTCCTCAGCACATTTTCTGTTAAAGGAAAAGTCTGTAATTTGTTACATCATTAGTTGTCCTTATTAAAATATTTCCATAAACATGCTTTGGGTATTTGGTCGTTTTCCATTGGAAGCTGTCCTATTTGCTACAGAACTACTGGAAGAGCATAACTGTAATTGGTAGGTGTGTTTAAGGTCAGTAAACAGTAAGCAACTAACCAAAACAAAGTGGGGGGGGGCAGTCACTGTCTCGGAGAAATTACACTATTCCTTTAGATGTGAACTTACATGGTCAATGTAGTCCTCTAAACTATGTTCTAAATGTCCAATTTTTCATATATAAATAAAGAATTGTAGATAATGCACTCAACAATTTTGTTTTTCTTGGACCCCCCCAATGTCTAAACCATGGTTACGCCCTTGAGTAGAGTCGAGTGGCTCACCTCACTGCCTGAAACTGGCTGCCATATACAGAGCTTCCTCTCTGTGGCGTTTTGACCAAATCCTGCCCCAGACATTTGATTAAGACCTCAGGACTTTGTGTGAACTTGTGAAAAAAGGCCAAAATATATCTCCTCTGCAGTTAAGATGAGAAAAGCAACAGAAACACTATTTTCATTATCCTGATCATTATCATCCCTAAAGCTGACGATGGAATCCTGAGATAAAAACCCTACATTGCTGTTGTGGCTTGTCTTATAGAAGTAGTCATCAGAGTTTGCTGAGTTTCACACAGGAAAACACAAATAGAGAAGCACAGAGCTGTTCTGAGTCATTCTATCCTCCAGTGAGTTCATATTTCAGACATGAAAGACACGAAGATCCTGACCTGAGTGGTTGAAATGGTGAATCCCACATACAGAAACACTGAGTTATTTATGTGCACTTCCACTGACTGATGTTAAAATGTTTGGGCTGTTTCTGGAGTCCAGTAAATAAAGAGATGAAGGAAGTCGATGAGATATATTACAGCTTTTTTTCCTGCTTTTTTCTGCTTTAAAACTACTGTAAATAATGTGTTTTTAGTTTTTTAGTCAAACCATTTTCTGAAATGTAACGGGGTAAAGATGTCAGGGCTGTGATGTCGTGGTTTGCACCGTCGCCTCACAGCAAGAGGGTTCCGGGTTCAATTCCCAGCTGGGGCGTTTAAGGTGAATGCGTGGGTTCTCCAGTACCCCGGCTTCCTCCCACCGTCCAAAAGCATGCAGAGTGTCTAAAATGTGAGCATTTGCTGACATTTGATGGCTGGGTTAGGCTCCAGCCCCCCTGCAACCCGACAGTTTGATTCAGCAGGTATAGAAAATGGATGGTTATTCAGTTCAGATGGTTATTTTATTTTTATTTATTTTTATTTCTTTTCCTTTTTGCACGGCCGCCCTTAATGTGAATGTTACAATAATGCATTTGACTGGAAGGTTTTGTTCTTTTTATCATGTCTGTTCTTTAGTTCTTCATAGATGTGGTGAAACTTAACATGTGGAATCTGTTCAATTCAATTCAATTAAATTTTATTTATAAAGCGCCAGATTACAACAATTGTCATCTCAAGGCACTTAAGTAATAAAGTCCAATTCAAGCCAATTGGAATTCAATTCATTGTAATCATAATCAAATTCATTCATATGGAGCCAATTCAAAAATAATATCCGAGCTAAGGAAACCAACAGATTGGACCGAAACTTGTCTTCAGTCCAATCTCCCGTCCTGAGCCTGAGGGACTGTGGAAAGGAACGACTCCCTTTAACAGGAAGAAACCTCTGGCAGAACCAGAACCAGGAAGAAACCTCTGGCAGAACCAGAACCAGGAAGAAACCTCTGGCAGAACCAGAACCAGGAAGAAACCTCTGGCAGAACCAGAACCAGGAAGAAACTTCTGGCAGAACCAGGAAGAAACCTCTGGCAGAACCAGACTCAGGAAGAAACCTCTGGCAGAACCAGAACCAGGAAGGGTGTCCATCCACCTCGACCAGCTGGGGTTTGAGAAGACAGAAAAGAGGGAAAAGAGGGGGGAAAAACACCATAACACCATTCAAAGGATACCTGCTGGAACAGGGAAACACAAGTTAATGACCACAATAATGTCACATGGACATAAAATCATTTGAGAGATTAAACAGGAGGAAAAAGAGAGCAAAGTGAGGAAAGGTGGGACAGATGAGGTCCCCCAGCAGGCTGGGCCTATAGCAGCAGAACTATGGGATGTTTCAGGATTACCTGAGCCATCCCTAACTATAAGCTTTATCAGAAAGGAAAGTTCTTTATTAATCTTTTGTTGTGTTAGTGTCTAGTTTAAGGCAAGCCAAGAGGTTTTCATCAACCTAAATAAGCAGTTTTTCTTTCCTAAACCCCAAAACATGGGTTTTAACACCCTGAGATGATCTGCAAAGCAGGCAGGGAGAAGGTCATGACATGCAGTGGAGGGCAACTGATGGGGATTCAAGTCAAGGCCTGTTGTAAGAAGGACTTTCTGCCCCTGTTCATGAAGAGCCTGCTCAAGCACCCTGATAGTGTGGTTTAAAATGAAATAAAGCATGGAAATGAGCTCAGATCCTCTGGATGACGAGCATCATGCCCTCAGTGGGCTGCCTTCATGTGCTAAGTTTTGACATGAATCAATTGATTTGTTTCATGACAGTTTTATAGTGTTCAGTCACACTTTAGATGCAGTCTTTAGTCTTTAAATAATGCAAATATAAGAAAAAGACAGACCAGGTGCGACTGACTCCACCATATTTCAACATAAAAATGGTAATTTCACATAAAAGCACCTGTTTTATTACCTATCTTAAAGCCTGTGATATGCTGTATTTAGTTTGAACTTCCTGTCAGCATTTGTTGCTCTGAGGCTCAGTCATTCTCCCTTTCCAGGGCCGGGATCTTCTCTTAATTATAACAGAATTTTATTACACTAAATGTTTCATCTGTCTCTCAGTTGCTGTGGAGTTTCAGCTGTGGAGGCTCTCTGCACCATTTAGAGATTTCACATTTATCGCTCTCTATATTGTCTCCATTGGAGCAGTTATTCCCATAGTTAGGGAGAACTCTGTAAATCACAAGTGAGTAACACTTACATAGCAACCATCCTCTTCTTTCTCACCTGCTTTTACCTTTTATTCCCCCTACGCCTAATTCAGACTGACACCGACAAATAGAGATGAACAGCAGCACGAAATTCAATTCACTGCCTGTGCTGAAAAAGCTTTTTGCACTGAAAGCTGACTTTTTGTGTTCCAGCAATCATCTTGTCACATGCAGAAAGCCCAGAAACCGGAATAGAAAAAAGAGGCTAGAAGAGAAATATGTTTTTCTCTAAGAATCATACCGTGTTGCAGTATTTCGTGCGCATTACACATGACTGCAGTGACTTTCACGCACCCTTGGCAGTAATATGTAGGTGTAACATTCGAAAATGGTACCTACTGATCAAATTTTGCTTCGCTAGTTTCTTCTCACGAGGAAACTAAAGCGTTCCCATGCCAGCTGGGATATGTAATCCTTCCAGCAGGGTGCCCCAGGGCGTCCTTCCAGTTTCACGTGACAGGAATAGAGCACCTCCACTGAGACACATGTAGGAGACATCAAGATTCAATGCATGACGTACCTCAGTTGGCTGCTTCTTTTTCCCTAAAGATGATCCCAGACTAGCTCACGAACGGAAAATGAAAACGCGACGGTATTATGGACAGCAACAAGCTGCCACCCCAAATGAGTTTACTGCCTCTGTGAAAAGATTCTTTTATTCAAAAAACAGCAGAAGGGAAACTCTGTTTTCATTTTTGGGGAACCACACATTTTAAATCATCTTAAACCCAGAATATTTGGTGCCTAAGCACAAGCAGTGACTCGAAACTACTGATACTGATGAGAGTTGGACGCAGGCCAGTTTAGGATTTTCACACATTCAATTAGCAGCCAATCAGCTCTGCAACTCTTCTCAGCTTTGGAGAGTAAAATGTTACTTATATTCATATCAGCTATGATGAATCAGCTCCTCCTCGTCTCCTTTTTGTGTCCTCGCATCTTCATCTCCTCCTTTGCACCACATCACCTCCTTCCAGGAACCCCCCCCCCCCTGTGGAGAGGAAAATATTCAGCTCTTTCATGGCAGCTGTTAACTCCCTTCACACTGCAGAACATACAGGTATACACAACATACAGATTCACAAATGTCCTTATAAAAAAGCAATACATATTTAATTTTTTCTCACTCTCTCATACACACATGGGCAAACTCACAGATTCACGCCCAGTTTTCCCCAGAAGAGCAGTGCAATCTATTATTGAGTAGATGGCTGTCATTTCAGGGCCTCAAGGTCACCAGCATCAATAACTCTGCTGGTAGCCACTAGACTTCCACACATACATGCATCTGATCCCGCGATGGAAACTCAACACCAGCAAATCCTTATCTAAAAGAAAATCCAAGAATCATGGCTTCAGCACGCTGGGGAAGATTTGAGATGATAGTATTGTAGACCAAAGACAGATTAAAACCAGCGGACGTACTTTATTTTATTTTTTATCAGATAAAGAAACAGGAAATAGGTCTGGGAAAGGTTCTATTCCTACAACAACCTGACAGCAACCCAGTACACCAAGCCAGGACTACGGTGTTATATGTGTGATAGAATTAGTCAGGCCACCATAGTCCTCAGCTCAATCCTATCCAAGAACACCAAGGTAGGACTTTTTACGAGATTTCTTTACACAAAATTAGACAAAATGTATCCAAAACTTGCATATTTTTCACTACTATTAGCTGGTGGCATCAGTTTTCCATCTGGGTAGAACAGGAAAGATCATCCGTCAGATCTCAGTGTTAAAAAAGCCGTGTTCGAAATACGGTCTGATTAATTTAGTCTGTAATTTACTGCCCACACCTCAGTCTTTTGTCAGCCCACACACAGGATTGGAGAGTGAATTAGACAGTTTAGTATCCAGCGGAAGCATCTTGTAGAGAACGAATCAGATATGTGACGAGAGAGAAAAAGATGAGAAACTGAACCTTCTGCAGCTCTTTCTGTGACTTTGATCCTTACTTACAGGGGACTCGGGTCGATCTCAGCTCCTTATCGTAAGCCAATTAATCTTTTAACAAAGTTGCTCGTCTGTGTGTGTGTTGGGAGTTTTAACGAGACGTAGCTTGGTTATCGGGAATGAATGTGTCATGCAGCTGTGTTGCTGTTAATGGTTTGCCTTTGAGGAGGCAGAGTGCTGCTGTAAGCATGTCAGCAGCAAACGGGTGAGAGCTGCAGCAGCAAAGGCATGAAGGGTGAGCAGGGGAGCTGTCACAGAGGTCAACAGCGAGAAGGGGAGAGACGGAAATATGGTTTAGTCATTAACTTACACTGTACAGCAGCTGTCAGAAATAAGTAGGACACGTCTTAAAGAAATAGCTTGAAGAAAAGAAGAGAAAATGTGACATATTCAATATTTCATAAAGAAATAAATTGGTTCATACCAACAAAGATTCCCCCTGGACAGGTTGCCATCAGAGCGCCACACTAACACACTCACTTCTGGGGTCACCAGTTAACCTAATATGCATGTTTTGGGTGGTGGGAGGAAGCCGGAGTACCTGGAGAGAACCCACACCTATTCAATTAAATTTTATTTATAAAGCGCCAAATTACAACAATTGTCATCTCAAGGCACTTAAGTAATATAGTCCAATTCAAGCCAATTGCAATTCAATTCATTGTAATCATAATCCAATGAATTCATATAGAGCTAATTCAAAAAATAATATCCTAGATAAGGAAACCAACAGATTGCACGACACATGGAGAACATGCAAACTCCACACAGAAAGGCCTCATTGCCATTCTGACTGAGGTTTTTGCTGTAGTGTTGCTTGGAGTTTCAGAGTTTGTCCATATAATTCCCATATATAGATACATACATAGAACTCTGGTATTTTTAAACCTTATTTCTGGCATGAAATACGTTCATCTACTCACCGAGAACAGTTTGGTGAAAGTCGGCGTCCTTCGGAAGATATTTAGATAACTGGAGATCCATATAACGGAGTGAACGGGGCTTAGAGGATGCAGCCTCTAAATAAGGCATTATCTGTCTTTATTTCACCAATACTTTAAGAAGAATGAATGAATGAACGTGTGCTATAGCTCTGTTAGCTCATAGCTGCTGTTATGTGGCTACTTGCAGCTATAGGAGAGCTAACGGAGGGATTTCTACACAGGCACTCTACTGGGACCACTTCATCCACACGCCCCCCTGCAGCACAGTTTATTCACTCCGTGCTCTGTGACAGTCGGCTAACTTCACACAGAGTTTGCTGCTGATAGTTTTGTGCAACATGGCAGGATATTTATCAGATTTTGACAATGTGAACGACGACTTTGAGTAAGATGGAGGTTCTTACCGGAGTGAATAAAGTGGTCCCAGTAGAGTGCCTGTGTAGAAATCCCTCCGGCTGCATCGTCCCTGCCCCATTCACTCCGTTATCTGGATATACGCCAATCACGAGTCATCTAAATATCTTCCGAAGGACGCCGACTTTCACCAAACTGTTCTCGGTGAGTAGATGAACGTATTTCATGCCATAAATAAGATCCAGGTTTAAAAATACCGGAGTTCCCCTTTAAGGGTGGGGGTGTCAGCAACTCAGGATCGCTGGCTGCTGAAATATCTTTGTTAGTTTGCTAAAGTTTGTTCTGTGTAGTTTTAAGCAGCAGTTTTAATAAAGTAAAACAGATAAAGGCAGATGGAGGAGACAATGTCCACATGTAGAACTGAAGATAATGATTGCATGTCAAAGGCCATCTGGACTTATGAGATTAGTTATGGGTACCCTGCATGTGTGTAAGTGGATGTTAGCATGTCTATAGTTTTGAGGTCGTAGTTTTTAATCAGAATAAGGCTTCATTTCTACACGGGCATTCAAAAAGCTGTGTGGTGATTAAAACTGGGTTTTAAGGTTTAGAACTATGTATAAATTTGGCAAAAAATATACTATTAAGAGTGCTGTGGTTAGGATGAGGGACAAATACATTTATTATGCCAATAGCATCCTTACAAAGATATATATATATATATATATATATATACACATATATATATATATACACATATATGCGTGTGTGTGTGTGAATGTGGGATTACAGTATTATCCAGCTATAAAGGGCAGTGAGGTCAACATCTGAGTACTGCAGATTAACTGACTAACGGACTGTCTGTTTTGCTTTCACTTAATGCGACTCCTTCTAAAACAGCAAGTACTGTATGTCCACAACTTCAACTTCCTCATTCTTACTGCTTTTACTATTTTCTTTTAATTATACAATTACAGTTACGACCTCTATGATGCCTTCTATTATCAAAGAACAGAAATAACACTTGTATTACTATTTGTTTTCTGTTAGAAATAGCAGTTAACACCTGCATCTTATTGTGAAAAAGCCGAATTTGGATGAACTTGGTGGGGAGTTGAAGCCTGAGCACTAGAAAAACCCAACAATGTCACGGTCCCCCTGTCATCCAGGCCAGATTTCCTCTCTTGCTTCCTATCCCCTTACCTGTTCTTTCCAATAAGCTTGAATACAGAGAAACTGTCTTGCCTGCACTGATAAGTACAAAGTATTATCCACACCTCAACCTGTCTATAAATACCTGTATGCTGCCTCTACCGGTTGCCAGATCTTAACTTGCTAAATCTAGTCTGTTATGTTCCATCTGTCAGGTCTCACAGAGACTCTTAGGTTTTTGTTTATTGTCTTGTCACTTCCTGTTTTATTTTGAAATTAACAACTCCTCTCGTTTCAGATAACTTGCCCTTCCTCCCGTGTCATGCCTCTGATTGTCTTCCCTGATTCCCAAGTGTTTCCACCTGTTCCCCTTGGTTCCTCAGGTGTATTTAGTCTGGGTTTCCCTTTGTCTCGTTGCCAGTGTGTTGAATTGTCTCTCGAGCTTTCGTCCGCTAGCCTCCACAGTGATTCCACGCCTACGTAAACCAAAGATCTTGTTTGTTAATGATTTCCTCCTTGAGAGCGATTTTTTGTTTTAAGTTTTTTCATAGATTTAGTCAAGTGAAGTTTTGTTTGTCATTTATTCAGTAGTACCTCCGGTAGAGGAGTGTCTTTGATTTATAATTATAACTTTCATAGCAACTCCATTAGAAGGAGCCTCTTTTGTTTATTGATTTTGTTAAATTTCTATAGAGCCTCCGACGGTTCGGAGAGGGATAAGTTTAGTTGTAAGATTTATAAAACCTTTTGTTTTTTCCTCCTAGCGTGGAGAGAGTTTTCTTTTGATAAGTTTTATAGTCTCACTCTTCCACCCATAGGTATCGAGAAGAGTGAGTTAGGAATTCATAATCTATTGCTTTGCTCTGAGAGTGACTATCATTATATAAATAAAATCTGGTTATTGTTTCTACCCTGCATCTGCGTCCAGTGCTTCACGGATCGTGACACCATCCAAGTACTCCTAATCTAAATGTTTGTCCATACTTTCCTGTTTCTCTTGTTGCCACACTACTTGGTTCTTAATTGAACAGCATTGCCAAACCTTTTTCCTTTTACCTGACATTAGTGTGAGCCTGCTTCTGGGTTTAATCCACAGTGTTACGGAGTTAGCCTTGGCAGAGGATAAACTCTATGCTATTAGTGCTGCGTCAGCTAATTGGGAACCACTACCCCAGTCTGCCCCAGAGCCTTTAGTATCTCAGGGCGGATCTCGTCCATTGCCAGGAGACTCTGCCTCCTCAATAGAGTACATGCTACTCGGACTGAGGAGATTCTCAAAGTGCTCCTTCCATCGCCCGACAGTATCCTCAGTTTAGGTCAGCAGTTGTTCACCCAAGTCAAGCACAACCGGGGAATGTCCCTGCTTTCCCTTTCTGAGTTGTTGAATGGTTTGCCAGAACATCCTTGAGGCCAACCCAAAGTCCTTGTCTTCCTGAGATCCTCCTACACCCATTTGTAGCTTCAGCAGCCACCAACACAGCAGCTTTTTAGTCACACAGTACCTGTCAGCTGCTTTAGGTAACCCCTGAGACAACCAAACCCAAAAGGCAAGGTGGTTTGATCATCTGGTTACCTCCTGGTCGCCTCCCTGTGGAGGTTTTTCTACTGGGAGGAGGTCCTGGGCAGATGCAGGACTTACTGCAGGGATTACCCTAGGGTTCCCCTAGGAGAAGATGGAGACTGTTGCCGGGAAGAGGGATGTCTGGGTTTCTCTCCTGAACCTGTTGCCCTTAGCAACCCGATCTCGGATAAGTGGATGACAATGTTGTTGTTTATGTTGTTTATGTATTTAGCAGACGCTTTTATCCAAAGCGACTTACAAATGAAGATTTAACAAGCTATATAAAGCTAACAATAAACTCCATAGAAGGAACCCAGGAGTCCGACTCTGTCAGAGGGGACAGAGTAGAGATAGGGTGCAGGCATAGAAGGAAGTGCAGAAAGATAAAGTGCAGAGATAAAGGGGGTAGGGAAGTACAAGGTAAGTGCTGGGATAGGAGATGCTCTCCTTCTTGAAGATAGACAGGGACGCCCCTGTTCTGGTAGCGCTCGGTAGCTCATTCCACCATCGTGGGACGACACATGAACAGAGTTTGGATTGTCTTAGGCGTGGTGTAGGAGCTGCTAGACGACAATCCTGGGACCAACGGAGGGACCCAGTTGGGACAGAAGCCTTTGCAAGAGCATTCAAGTAGATGGGAGCCGTTTGTAGCTATTAAGCACTTTGTAGCTAACATCAGGGACTTGAACCTGATGCGGGCGGCTAAGGGCAGCCAGAGGAGTTCAATGAACAGAGGGGGGACGAGTTCTTTTAGGCTGATCCAAGACCAGACGCACCGCCGCGTTCTGGACCATCTGCAGAGGTTTCACAGGCTGGAGACCAGTTAGGAGACCAGTTAGGAGACCAGTTAGGAGACCAGTTAGGAAACCAGTTAGGAGACCAGTTAGGAGAGCAGTTAGGAGAGCAGTTAGGAGAGCAGTTAGGAGAGCAGTTAGGAAACCAGTTAGGAGACCAGTTAGGAAACCAGTTAGGAAACCAGTTAGGAAACCAGTTAGGAAACCAGTTAGGAAACCAGTTAGGAGACCAGTTAGGAAACCAGTTAGGAGAGCATTGCAGTAGTCAAGGCGGGAGATGACCATGGCCTGCACCAGGAGCTGGGGGCATGTTGGGTCAGGTATGGTCTGATCT
Source organism: Leuresthes tenuis (assembly GCF_036924035.1). Taxonomy (NCBI): domain Eukaryota; kingdom Metazoa; phylum Chordata; class Actinopteri; order Atheriniformes; family Atherinopsidae; genus Leuresthes; species Leuresthes tenuis. The sequence goes on from NW_027325365.1 coordinate 2,462,245, forward strand.
TTCTTATTGATGGATGGATGTATGTTTGAAAATGTTAAAGTTGTTATTCATTTGATGGGAGATATATTTAGTTTTCTGTTTCATAATGTAAATATCACCTTTCGTTGACATTTAAAAGGATGTCCGAACAAACTGCTTTTTATCGGTAATTTTTCGGCTGACGTGATATATTAACCATTATTTGTCCTGGTCTGTGGATTTTCTTATTTTTAGGCTTGTTTTGTCTTTCAGTTGCTGTTTTTTTTTTGGGTTATTCTTGGTTTTCTGGTGTTCTTTGCAGTTTTAGTCACCTGCATCTGCATATCGAATCTCCTGCATAGTTTGCTTTTTGGTTAGTTCCAACACCTGCCCACCTACTGCCTGTTTAGTCCCGCATTTGTGTCCTCATACCAATATGGACGGTGATTTTTAAGAGGGAGGTTGTCACGTTACTTGATACGGCTGTTGAGTTATGCTTGCCGCATAAAATCTGATTTATTAGAAAAAATTGCAGTAATTCATAAACATTATGTCCCATTCATGCTAATACTAAAAGGCCTCCATCTGCCTTTTTAATGCTATCCATCTGCCTTTTTAAAATTGAATATTCCAGGTGGGTTTTATCTTATATTTATTTGATGTTCCAGTTAGATTAACGTTACTTACCTTACTTTGGATCTTAATTTATGAATCGGGAGTTGCTGATTCGAGAGGATTTACTCATTCATCATCCTCACTGTCACACCAGCAGAACTGACCCATACGGCAAACCACGACCTCTTGGTTTGTCAGTCTCTGATCATGACATCCAGCCTCGAGCCTATCGCTCTTCCCTGTGCCTGTCTGTCATGGCTGTCAGGCTGGAGGCTGCACAGATGCTGGGCCTGGACTGTCAGTCACTGCCACCTTTGACCCTGAATGTGTCAGCCATCATCAGCTTTGCAGTCTTATTGTCAACAAGCTCCACAACAAGACACAAGCTTTCACACCTTTTTTCGTCTCATTTCACTTCATTTCCTTTCCTCAGTCATGACCTTTTCAGCACGACATTCACATTTGGCTCTTTTCTGTTGTCAGTAGGCTAAAACTAGATTCTTCGGGGTGTTCTCTTTAGCCTTGGCATGTTGATAGAAGTGCTAATGGTACAAAAGTTTTCTTATTTATTGCCCATGATTTCACTCATATAGACATGCACAAAGGGATGCATGCACATAATCAAGATTTAGTGTCTTTTTCGGTTCTACGATATGTGATTGACTTCAACCTGGGTTAGCGGTACGATAAGTTACTGCCAATGTTTAATAATAAAAGCATCAATTATTTGGCTATTTTTGTTATGGTCAGTTTTGATCAATAAAATGCACATAACAGTGACCCCCCACCTCAAAACCAATATACTCAACTCCTTTTACAGCTCAAGTTGCAGTTCAATTAAATTCAGTTTATTTATAAAGCGCCAAATTACAACAAATGTCACCTCAAGGCACTTCAATGATACAGTCCAGTTCAGGCCAATTGGAGTTCAATTAATTTTAATCATAATCCAATCAAATCCAATTAATTAAATTCATTAATCTAATTCATGCACACAGAGCAAAGTCAAAAACAATATCCTAGCTAAGGAAACCACTGGATTGCACTGAAACTTCTCTTCAGTCCAATCTCCCGTCCTGAGCCTGAGGGACTGTGGAGTGAAAAAACTCCCCTTTAACAGGAAGAAACCTCCATCAGAACCAGAACCAGGAAGGGTCCATCTGCCTGGACCAGCTGGGGGCTGAGAGGACAGGAAAGAGGGGACAAAAAACATCGTAACACCATTCAAAGGATACCTGCTGAGACAGGAAAACACAAGTTAATCACCACAATAATGCCAAATGTACATAATATTTGAGAAATTGAACAGGGGGAAAAAGAGCAAAGTGAGGAAAGGTGTGACAGATGAGGCCCCCCAGCAGTCTGGGCCTATAGCAGCAGAACTATGGGATGTTTCAGGATCACCTGAGCCATCCCTGACTATAAGCTTTATCAGAAAGGAAAGTTTTAAGCCTAGTTTTAAAGATAGAGAGGGGTGTAAATTAGGTATTTGTACTGGACTGATCAAACCCTGAATAGTAATATAGAAAGTAGAGCTTTTTTCTCAACTCAACTCAGCATAAGATCTTATGATTTACTGGTTTAAAAGATGTTTGTGCCTTGGAAATAGGGAACCTTAGCAATAAACAAATTTCAGGGTCTAAAGAGTTGAGGAAACTATACCAATGAGATCACTGTCTGTATATGAAAACATTTGTGTAATGATGTGAATTCATTAGCATATAGATATATATTAAACTAGAGGTGTCCTCTGAGTTGGAGTAGAAAAGCCCCCAAGCCTTTTCGTCAGAATTGGTCTATGTGGAAATAGGGAAATGCACACACACAGCCCCACATGCACATGCCACACACTATTTGATGGAATAGGTCTGTGGATGTTCACAATGAAATGAAAAACTACTTTGTTTATCCCAAAAGGAAACCGGATTGTATGGCGCACGGTCGATTTTTGTGAAAATTTAAGGCTTTTCGGTGCGGAAAATACGGTAATTTCGACCCTATTTTAACCCTCAGCTGGTTCTTCCTATTCAGAACCAAGAGTGATCTAATGGACATTGATTGGTTTGGTCAGTATGAGCATAAATGTAAGTTGTTTGCACCCTTAAATAGTTCTTACAGCTATGTTTTTGTAAAGTACTATTCCTACAAGGGACAGAAAGGAAATATGAGGGTTTAAACTTCAGAGTAAACATCAGTCTTTCATAGAAGAAGTCACAAAAAACCCGTGGAGGACGGAGTGAGGACAGAGTACCTCCACGGGACGCCAAATCAACACCAACATATGTCTGACTGATATTTTTGTTTAAGGTTATCATACTACCAGAATCTCATCTCATTTGGGCCCATGTCCTTGATCCCCAATCCCCAGAACTGTTTTATGTCAAATGAACCTTGCATGTCTGAGTGTGTGCACCCTTTGAAGGATCAAACTCACTCCCCAAGTGTCCCATTATGACCTGGAGCAACAAAAAACAAGGTTAAACATGAGCGAAAAGTCAATAATTTACAATAAAAGCAGCAGGTTTGACCTCTAAGATGTTTTTTGTTCATTGTTTCTTCAGAGACTGAGAAATAAAAGGTTTTACTGGACAATTTTAGGTTTTTCAAAGATTTTAAGGTTAAACTAAGAAAACCTACATATATGAAAATTAAAAAAATATCAAAGGAAACAGTATTTGAGTGTATCTTCTGCATTTCCTTCATTGACTTCAACTGCTGAGGAGACACGACCTTTGTTAGAGGAATTTCTAATTCATATTTAATCTACAATGCATCATTTTGATGCCTCAAAACAAAATATCGATCTGTGCAATTAATACTTCTGCCTTGTTTTCATACTTGTGTTCGGTGTGTAATTCATAATGAGAAACAGACTCCACCCCCTCGTATTAAACGTGTGGAAATAGATTTTTATCTTTCCATTTTGGATGAATAAACTTATTTTCAGCTAAAAGAGGGGCCGAAGTTAGCAGCTTCCCATCCGGTTTTATGAAATGCTCATTCTTAGATGATGAGATTCATATGAGATTTACATGCTAGCGTGCTAGCGTGCTACGTGCTAGCATGCTACGTGCTAGAGTGCTACGTGCTAGCGTGCTACGTGCTAGCGTGCTACACGCTAGCGTGCTACGTGCTAGCGTGCTACGTGCTAGCGTGCTACGTGCTAGCGTGCTACGTGCTTGTCACCAAACACCCAAAAAGGCGAAAGGATCCAACGATAAGTTTTGTCGTTATTTCATGTAAAATTCTGACTAGTTTGTGTCTTTTTTCTGTATCTTTAACAGATTTACTGCATACATGAACACTGCAGGCTGTGAATCCAACAGCTGGATGAAAATAACAGCCACACTAGCTGGCTTCACCACACAGTAAAAGTTATTGAGTGGTCCTTGAAAACCAGCTCGTATTTATATGTTTTTCTCTCTCAAGACAAAGCTTCCATGACCTGTGCTGTCATCAACACATCTGTAACTTTGACAGATATTTTCACTTTTCCAGGATGAAATTTTCAAAATGGATTTCCCACCTTCACTCAGTGAGTGCTGCCAGCATCCTTTTCACCCACATATGTGTGTGGGTGGAAGTGTTGTAATAGCCCATCACAGAGTACCTATTAGACGTCGGTGTCTGGAGAGATTGAAACATCAAACACCGTTTCAGTCTCTCACATCGAGAACGACGGTAAGTACACCATTTTACTGGCATGTGTCAATCTGCCGGGGACAGAAGTAAACAACCCACCCCAAAACCTCCCGGTGGTGACGTCCGAGCAAAGCAAGCAGAACCGGAGCCAGAGAGAAAGACGGTGACACTAACCCAAGTAAAAACCTTACTCTCCAAGTTAGTCTGGTGCTGAACAGGCTCATAAGTCTTTATTAATGCACAGTAAACACATACTTACCGTGAAAGACGGAAAACAGAAGCGGAAACTAAAGCATTGGATGTCTGTGCAGAAGTCCGACCAAGCAAGGAAATGTTTGTCTCAACTGGAATCTGGAAGCAGATCCAGAATATTCCTGGCATGTTGTTTCTAAAGCAACTGCTTAACCTGCAGGACAACAACAACTAAACATTGGAAAATATGATTTTACACAAACATATTCCATATATCTCTGATTACTTATAGAAACTGATTTCTTGCTGGAAGCTGCACAGCATGGTTGTCACATTAGGCCCTTTATGTTAACTTTATCACCATCTTTAAAGCATTTTGCTCCTTTCATTAAGTGTCTAACACCACAGCAATCTTCATGGGTTTCCAAAAGCTCTCCATTAGAGAAAAAGCCAATTAAGAGCGATTGTATACCTTCTACCGTGGCGGAGGCAATTAGGCCTAATAAGAGATGGGACTTTTGGGATTTAAATGGTCCACACTAATGGTAAGTGGTCCACCTTTTGACCTTTTCTGGCTTCGACAAAGTGCTCTACAATTAGTTTTTTATTCACTTACTCACACAAACACCTATAAAGCACTTCATATATTTGATATTTGTACATATTATCATGGGCTAATTTCACTTTTGCAAAAAAACTCGTTTCTACTTCAGAAAACTTTGCATTCGTATTTGCTGAGTTGGATATTAATCTGGCCCCTACCTTAATGTGGACCTGGGGGTGTCAGGAAAGGAAATAAACATCAAGTGTGGTTATGATGTGATATTTCCTCTTGTTTCTTAAAGGGGAACTCCGGTATTTTTAAACCTAGACCTTATTTCTGGCATGAAATACATTAATCTACTCACCAAGAACAGTTTGGTGAAAGTCGGCGTCCTTCGGAAGATATTTAGATAACTGGAGATCCATATAACGGAGTGAACGGGGCTTAGAGGATGCAGCCTCTAAATAAGGCATTATCTGTCTTTATTTCACCAATACTTTAAGAAGAATGAATGAATGAACGTGTGCTATAGCTCTGTTAGCTCATAGCTGCTGTTATGTGGCTACTTGCAGCTATAGGAGAGCTAACGGAGGGATTTCTACACAGGCACTCTACTGGGACCACTTCATCCACACGCCCCCCTGCAGCACAGTTTATTCACTCCGTGCTCTGTGACAGTCGGCTAACTTCACACAGAGTTTGCTGCTGATAGTTTTGTGCAACATGGCAGGATATTTATCAGATTTTGGCAACATGAATGACGACTTTGAGTAAGATGGACGTTCTTACCGGAGTAAATAAACTGTGCTGCAGGGGGTGTGTGGATGAAGTGGTCCCAGTAGAGTGCCTGTGTAGAAATCCCTCCGTTAGCTCTCCTATAGCCGCAAGTAGCCACATAACAGCAGCTATGAGCTAACAGAGCTATAGCACACGTTCATTCATTCATTCTTCTTAAAGTATTGGTGAAATAAAGACAGATAATGCCTTATTTAGAGGCTGCATCGTTTAAGCCCCGTTCACTCCGTTATATGGATCTCCAGTTATCTAAATATCTTCTGAAGGACGCCGACTTTCACCAAACTGTTCTCGGTGAGTAGATGAACGTATTTCATGCCAGAAATAAGGTCCAGGTTTAAAAATACCAGAGTTCCCCTTTAATATGCACCAGAGTTATAGGTTAGATCTTATGGTTCCGTGTTTTACTGAAACAACATGAAACACATTTCCCCACAACAAAGTTATTATACCAACAATAAAACAAAGTATGTTCCCATCGGCCTGCTCAGCTTTAGCCTGTTTGCTACACATATAATTAGCAGAGTAATTAGTAGGTGTAGAAAACACAAACAAATCAGAACTAGCTGCAGCTACAGGTGTGGTGGCAGGAACAGGTATGCTGCAGAGCTAGGACTGAGCCTGCTTAATTCTCTTCTGTAAGGGATCAAAATGAGAAATGTAATCATGTTAAATCTAATATGTAATACATTTTCTGTGGGCTGCACATTAAACAGTGGTAAACAGACATGTTGTATTGTACTATTTTCAGTTAAATGTCAAATTAGTTGTAGCGTACTTTATTGTACTCGTGGCTAACAATAAGAAATAGACTCATAAAAAGATTAAACATTAAAGAAATGGGAGTATGAATGGTGTGCATTTAATTATGTTTCTATTACATCAGTCTTAACTAAATAAGATTGTAAGACTGTGTTGCCTGTAAAGCAAAGTTTGCATATTACAGGTTTTGTCGTATATTTGATCAGTTTTCAGTAGCCAAACAGTAAAAATTGGCACTTAAGTCGCTGGTTTTGCTGTTGCTTATTTACATTGAGATCTACAGTGAATGTGAACAAGCTTCACTGTATGATTTCAGACGTGTTGCCGGTTCTTTTTCTAGGTTTGAGATCACTGCACTCAAGCAGACTGAAGAGCAAATTTCAGTGTTGCTGAACTGAAGCTCAAACAGTAAAAAGTAGTAAAGCTTTGGTGTCATGAAGGATTTCCTGTTGGAAGGAAACAAGGCTTGACAGCAACAAGTCAAGTCCTTTTTTACTTGAAGCACAAGCTGACGACAGAGGAAGACGCCATTTGAAACCTTGTTTTGACATGGATTTAAGTTAATTTGGAAACCTCAGTGGTAAATGGTTGAGTCAGTGCTGTGGTGCTGCTTCCCATGGACTATGTTAAGTTTGCCATCTCCCCTTTCAGGCTTTGCACTGTTTGGGTTGTGGTGGAAATCCTTTCTGTTGGCTGCTTACACTGTCAACAGTTTAGCTGTTTAGTGACAGAGAGTAAGTCTCCATCATTGTTGATATGTAAGCCTTATTATAACACGACTCCAAACAGCAACTGTTGGACGTGTGTCATCACATCCGCAGGAAGTTAAAGTGATTCGTAGGAAATCTATTTGTAAGACTGCACACAGTCAGTGAGTCATTATTACACTTTTGTTAATTGTAACACATTAATTTTTCATTTAAGTTGCATTTGTGGATGATGGAGATTGTATTTACATTAAAGGAGAACTCTGGTATTTTTAAACCTGGACCTTATTTCTGGCATGAAATGCGTTCATCTATTCACCTAGAACAGTTTGGTGAAACTTTAACTCCTCTGGCTGCCCTTAGCCGCCTGCATCAGATTCAAGTCCCTGATGTTAGCTACAAAGAGCTTAATGGAGCGGCTCCATCTACTTGAATGCTCTTGCAAAGGCTTCTGTCCCAACTGGGTCCCTCCGTTGGTCCCAGGATTGTCGTCTAGCAGCTCCTACACCACGCCTAAGACAATCCAAACTCTGTTCATGTGTCGTCCCACGATGGTGGAATGACCTACCGAGCGCTACCAGAACAGGGGCGTCCCTGTCTATCTTCAAGAAGCTCCTGAAAACCCAGCTCTTCAGAGAGCATCTCCTATCCCAGCACTTACCTTGTACTTCCCTACCCCCTCTATCTCTGCACTTTATCTTTCTGCACTTCCTTCTATGCCTGCACCCTATCTCTACTCTGTCCCCTCTGACAGAGTCGGACTCCTGGGTTCCTTCTATGTAGCTTATTGTTAGCTTTTTATATAGCTTGTTATATCTTCATTTGTAAGTCTCTTTGGATAAAAGCGTCTGATAAATACAGAAACAGAATCGGAGTCCTTCGGAAGATATTTAGATAACTCGAGATCCATATAACGGAGTGAATGGGGCTTAGAGGATGCAGCCTCTAAATAAGGCATTATCTGTCTTTATTTCACCAATACTTTAAGAAGAATGAATGAATGAACGTGTGCTATAGCTCTGTTAGCTCATAGCTGCTGTTATGTGGCTACTTGCAGCTACAGGAGAGCTAACGGAGGGATTTCTACACAGGCACTCTACTGGGACCACTTCATCCACACGCCCCCCTGCAGCACAGTTTATTCACTCCGTGCTCTGTGACAGTCGGCTAACTTCACACAGAGTTTGCTGCTGATAGTTTTGTGCAACATGGCAGGATATTTATCAGATTTTGACGACGTGAACGACGACTTTGAGTAAGATGGACGTTCTTACCGGAGTGAATGAGCTGTGCTGCAGCGGCGGGCGTCGATGACGTCATGTTAGTAGTGAGTAGATGAACGTATTTTATGCCAGAAATAAGGTCTAGGTTTAAAAATACCAGAGTTCCCCTTTAAGAAAGCAAGATCAACATTTGTAGAAAGTGTCCATTTGTGTGCTGCAATAAAATACTAAATACATGTCTGGAACTAAGTCATGTAACTATATTAGTAGAGTAAGGTGAATATTTCAGCCTATTTTTACTCCCAATGTGTCAAATACGAGGTGTTTTTTTTTTGGTGTCAGTGCTTTGATGCATCAGCTGAGGCTGTGCTAGGAGCCAAGGGAAAAAACTTTTATTAGTGGCTGCTCACCAATTAACAAACTCCTAAAAAGGAAGGTGGCGCTTAAGAGCCATAAGCTAAGACCTGCATGGAACAGCTGTTTCTTTAGCTCTTTGTTTTCTGTTTCCTTTTCACTTCTCTGGATCGGAGGGTGTTTCTGGGGCTTCAAGTGAGGAGAAAAAAAGATTGAATCTATAGCTGAAGTTCCAGATGTCAGACAGAAGGACTACAGCAGATAGGACTGGATAGTGTAGTGGTATGATTGCCACCTTCCATGTGGGAGATCTGGGTTCAAATTCCCTGCATGAAAGGTATTACCTCCAGTAGGGGTCCTTAGGCAAGACCCCTTTACCCTATCTGCCTACCTGTAAGTCGCTTTGGATAAAAGCGTCTGCTAAATGCATAAACAACAGCAAAGTCTCACCAAAAAGAGCAGGAGAATTGGGAGTCTCTGGAGATCCTGAGGTATCGATTGAAGTTTTAGTGGAACGACCCTGAAGACTGCATCTGGTTTTGGGTTAGGACACCAGGCTGGGAGTAAGGAGCCTCAGTGCTGAGGGATGCTGAAACAGAGAAAGGACATTGGGTTGGTGCACGATTGGCGTTTAGATGAAGTTATCTTGATCCTGTGAGATCACAAAACTGCTCTAAAACCAGACGGTTTGTCTTATAACTGGACTGTGTGCTGGTTTGCCAACAGGAATCCACTTTCTTGCTGTGTTGTAACAGATGCTGTTAGCTGCTCTGACCTTTAAACCAGGTGATCCTGACACAGTGATGGTGTGTAACGCCAGAAATCTGAGAACTTGGCATCCAAAGGCCATTCAAAAGTGTTCAGATTAGGTAAAACATTTCCCTCTGATCCAGTTAATCATGTTACTTGGATACTTCTACACTACTGGCTACATTTTGCACATTGTTTCCTTGAGAAATTTGGTTTTAGCAGTTAAGTTAATGCTCTAACCTGGAATCGTGAGCTCAGTGAAATAGTAAGCTTGTGTTTATTATTTATAAAACTGTATGTCTGGTGATCTGTCGTCTCACTTGCATCAAAATGTTTCCATTAGTGTGTTTCCATTCCAGCTGGCAGCCAGTTGAATCATGTGGTGCTGTGTCAGTCCAACAAGTCCACTGTAAGAAATAAACTGAGATTTAAATATAGATCCAGTAGCTCCAGCTCAGATCCAAGTCAGGAATTATAGCCATGCTCTGCGATGAGTTTACACCTCCATCACCATCGCAGCCAATAAACAGATTCCTCGATGGAAACTAAGATGCCTCAGGATTATGGAGGGAAAAATGCCTCGAGACCAATCTTTCATTTGCAGGCTATGAATAAATCTTTGTAACTGTCAGTGAGGAAAACATCTAAATGTAAACTACTGTTTTCCTCTCAAACTCATACAGAAAAACTGCAATATTTTCATCTTGTGTTGTTTTGCTGAGTTGCATTTTGTCTGGGAAAGTGTGTCGATATGGTCGTGGATCACTTGTCATTCTCTTGTGGAAAATCTGTGGATTTATCCAATTGAATGTGTTGTCAAGGCAACAGGCCTATGACTTGCACCATCCACCATCCTGTGATTGCTGTATACAGATTTAGTCTGTCTTTCAAACAGAAAAAAGCCCCTAAATGTGTGCCATGGCCATCGGGTGTATATATAGAAGATGGACATAGCAACCATGATGTCACCCTCTGGTTTACGGCCTGCTGTTTCGAACCTTGAGCTCAGTTTTTCATGCTCATGGAAGCTGGATTTTTACAGGTCAAAGATTATTGCAGGGTTGACAGGCGTAAGGCAGATAGAGTAAGGTTTGAAAATGTATACATTTAAATTTGAAAGAGAGGAGCCAGTTTGATGTAAACTAAAACCTGTGCGGTAGTTCTGCAGGTCTAAGGCCCTGCAACACCAGGAATATGGGTCCCAGCCAGTGCATTTCTCAGTATAGACAGCTGGTCTTCGTGCAGGGTACACAGACCAAATGGTGTATGCAGCTGTAAGACTGTAAAGCAGTTTCCTTTGACCTATTTTGACATCTTCTTTCATTCTTATTATTTTCCGCAGGCTGTGCTCTTTCTGTCACGTCTTCGCCCCTCTTTGCCTCTCACAGACTGCTTTCTCTGTGTGAAATGTGCGAGGTTTTATCATTCAGAGTGCTGGGACAGTACTTGGCACTTAGTGGCTATGGCCAGGCAGTAAAGGGTTCCATGTCCAGCTGACAGGCAGCCTAACAATAGATTCTGAGACAGGATGGAGGTGTTATTCCCGTCTGACCTTGGTGGTAAACCCAGCAAATTCATAATCATAAGATTGCTGCTTAATGATAAAAGAAAGACATCCTTTGAGCCACCGAAGCTCGTAGTTGCATGAGCCGAGATCACAGGAAGCCCCAGGATCAGTGTGTTGGTGACCCACCTGGAAACAAAGTGAAAATAATCACCACACAATGTAGAGGGAGGCACAGGAATGTAAAAGTGACAAAGCAGCTGCTGTGGTTGTTTGCTCCACCCTCTAACTCCGCTTCCTTCCTCAACCTGCTTTGATATGCATACATAAGCTTACCAGCGTTCTGCCGGTAGAGGTGTGTGCACACAAAGAGCTGCATAAGTGCTCCCCTGCAATCAGTACTCAAGCATCTGCTGTTCATTGACCTTAAATGACCAGCTTATCATTTGGCTTTGCCATTGTAACTCTAATTCATACTCCATGACTAAAAAATAGGGTTTGAGAGCTCAGATAATGGGAAGCTGCAGTCCCTGGTTGTTAAAGCCTTCATGTGACAGGATGGCTGTTTTTAGCTGGCTGTCCATGTGTCGTGTTCCTTAAGGGCTGCTGTTGCTAAAGAATTTCCTATCTCTGCTTGACAGTGTACTGGTTAATTACTACCTATGTGTGATAGGCTGTTTTTCTGGGAAACAAGTGTAAGAAGCCTAAGTAATTCTGAATGTCATCCAGGAATGCTGAGACAGTGAAAGGACGCTGGGTGGGTAAGACTGGGAGGATGAAGAGAGAGTTACAACGACCCCATGAGTCTGCAGCCTAACCTGAAACCAACTGGACCCAAAGAGACTCACTGGGACTGACAGTTACATTATGAGGCTGTTTTTGCTTGCTTGTTTCTTTGAGTTGATGGTTACTTGCTCAATAGTGAGTGGTTTGCTCACCAGATGGCTGAATTTTGTCGGGTAGTAGGTCAGTTGTCAAATTGGTGGCTAACAGCTTAGCTGGCATGCTCCTGCATGACTGGGCGGGTTGGGATGCACGTCTGTCTGATGCTTGCAGGTTAGGAGGGTGACCGACTGGTCTTCCTGAAGGCTGTAAGATTTGACATCTGGCTGTGGTTATCAGAGTAGCAGATGAGAGTGGAGGTTCATGACTGTAGTGATGCATTTTGGCATGTGAAACACTTAGTGTATTAATCCAGAGCGCTGCAGTCCTGTCGGGATGAATCTGTCTGCACAGCTGACACAGTGTGCATGTGTGAAAAGTGCTCGTGGACGAGTGTGCACATAAGGAGAAAAATCACAGACATGTTTACAACAGGTTCATCTGTGTCCAAAATGTAGCAGGTCACAGTTAAAATAGCACCAGATAATCTGACCGTGTTTTACTCTCTGGCGCCCCCTACTGTTACAGGATGTGACGCCATCGTTATAGAAATTAATCTTCTTGTGAGCACAGGAAATTAATTCTGAACACAAACATAATTATATTCTTATTCATATTTGAAGGCAACATGTACCTCTCCCAACCCAAACCAACTGCAACTGACCTCAAAGGTGAGAAAATGTAAAATTATTGGAAAATATTTGGTAAAATGGGACCTAATCTTGGTTCTCTTGTGTGACAGAACAAGGTTTAAAGCCATCGTCCATCTTCTCTTACCTCTACCAACGCGCCAAATCCCTTTTGTGACAGTTTCATGTTATTAAAACTCAAGAATGTTACAATTTGCAAAGAAAAAACAGACGAGTAAAGGTTTTAGAGCACAGCTCATTCACTCCGGTAAGAACGTCCATCTTACTCAAAGTCATCGTCCACGTCATCAAAATCTGATAAATATCCTGCCATGTTGCACAAAACTATCAGCAGCAAACTCTGTGTGAAGTTAGCCGACTGTCACAGAGCACGGAGTGAATAAACTGTGCTGCAGGGGGGCGTGTGGATGAAGTGGTCCCAGTAGAGTGCCTGTGTAGAAATCCCTCCGTTAGCTCTCCTGTAGCTGCAAGTAGCCACATAACAGCAGCTATGAGCTAACAGAGCTATAGCACACGTTCATTCATTCATTCTTCTTAAAGTATTGGTGAAATAAAGACAGATAATGCCTTATTTAGAGGCTGCATCCTCTAAGCCCCGTTCACTCCGTTATATGGATCTCCAGTTATCTAAATATCTTCTGAAGGACGCCGACTTTCACCAAACTGTTCTCAGTGAGCAGATGAACATATTTCATTCCAGAAATAAGGTTTAAAAATACCAAAGTTCCCCTTTTAAAAAGGGTAAATAAATAATGGCAAAAGCTAAAGACTCACAAAGTACCTTTTCTGAGGAGCCATCGTTTGTTTTTAGCAGGTGATTGTCTATGAGCACCTTTTCTAATGCCGCCTCTTCACGGTTATGCAGACATAAACGATAAAAAGTGCTCTGGCAGGTACAACTTTTTATGCATTTTACATGAAAGGAAAATATTTGACCTTTTCCATTTCACCGGTGACACATTTATCTGCTGCTGGTTAAAAGATTGACGGGATTCAAGTCCAAATAAAATCACTTCAAACCTCTTTAAGCTCACTTTTTCTGTCTCTATGGATGCATCGCTTAGCTCCTCTGTCCTTTCTACTCATATTTGAGCCTTTCTTCTTCTCCTGCCCTCTGTCCAGCTATATCTTTACATTTACTTTGTCTTCATGGGTTTAGTGATAAACAACCTTTTCCTTCTCCTGTGTAGGCTTTATCCTCTGCCTCCATCTTTCTGCTTCCTTTGCATCTCACTTTCTGATCTCCTCCTCTCCCTTTTCCTCCCTTTATCCTTATTTCCATTCCTTCTCCCTGTCTCATGTTAATATGATGCTCTGCTTTGGTTTTCTCCTCTTACGGACTTCCAGATCATATTTTCTTTACCTGCTTTACAGTATCTTTGCACCTCCCTCTTTTTTTTTGTTCTCTAAGACAAATTGCCATTTATCTTTTTTCATTTCAGTGTTTTACAGCTCGGTAAGGAGGCGCTCGGAGGTCGATCCAGCAGAGCAAGGTCACGGTGAGATTTAGCTCCGTGTAGGAAAGGTTTCTAGGCAGAGAATAAAAGAAAGAGGGAAAGAAAGGGAAGCAAAAGGAGGTCTCGACCTGTAGTTATTGCCTTGTTGGCTGTCTGCAGCTTCACGTGTTGCAGATTACAGATAACAAATCATCCAAGACTCACCAGCTGAACAGAAGCATTTATTGTTTGCCCAAACCCTTCTCCTGTCTTGTAAGTCGCTTTGGGTTAAAGAGCCTGAAAAATAACTAATAGCCTTTTGAAATGGCTGTAGGCTTCTTACAGTGGCTAACTTTTAGAAGGTATATAATTCATAGAAAGAGGTAGTACTCTTTTATCAAGTGTAGATTTACTGTGTGTGAGCATAGGCACCAGTAAAGAGCAAATGTTTCAGTAAGTTATGTAACCGTTACCATGTGAAAGAAGTAAAGAGACTTAAAGGGGAAAGCATGGCTGCAGCACAGTTTATTCACTCCGGTAAGAACGTCCATCTTACTCAAACTCGTCGTTCACGTTGTCAAAATCTGATAAATATCCTGCCATGTTGCACAAAACTATCAGCAGCAAACTCTGTGTGAAGTTAGCCGACTGTCACAGAGCACGGAGTGAATAAACTGTGCTGCAGGGGGGCGTGTGGATGAAGTGGTCCCAGTAGAGTGCCTGTGTAGAAATCCCTCCGTTAGCTCTCCTATAGCTGCAAGTAGCCACATAACAGCAGCTATGAGCTAACAGAGCTATAGCACACGTTCATTCATTCATTCTTCTTAAAGTATTGTTGAAATAAAGACAGATAATGCCTTATTTAGAGGCTGCATCCTCTAAGCCCCGTTCACTCCGTTATATGGATCTCCAGTTATCTAAATATCTTCCGAAGGACGCCGACTTTCACCAAACTGTTCTCGGTGAGTAGATGAACGTATTTCATGCCAGAAATAAGGTCTAAGTTTAAAAATAGTTCCCCTTTAAAATAAATTAGACTTAGTGTCACAGCACCTCTTATAGTAAAGTCATGCACAGTGAAGCTATAACCCACTGATTGCTGACAGCTAGCCTGCAGCCTGTGTATAAGTGGGTATACTTTTGGAAAGCTAAGATTAATTTGATTTGAATGCTGCAAAGCTTTTTATTAAATGATGAGCCCTCTGACTACTGTGAGTATAATCAAAACAAAAGTTAAACTGTTCATCAACGAAGCCTCCTGGTGATCCGCTGATGCTGACATTCCAACATTGGCCTCCAATTGTCGGAATGGCAGGACTTCATTTTCTAACAAATTATCCCGTCTTTCCAACACTTTTTTCCTCCCATGGTCGGAATGACGGTATGTTGTTGTTTTTTTTAACATACCGCCTTTCCGACAGTTCCTTTTAACAGCCTATTTTTTTACACAAAACATTTTGCACCAATGATATGCCGGCGCAAATACGCCCTAAAGTTTGACAACAGAATGCAGTAAAAACGTTTACTCGTGTTATTCACGTGATTTATGAGTACTCGCTCCAATGTTGGGAAACACACACAGCCTGTTGATGTCTTAAGGACCTAACTGGTCACACCTGGGAGTAAATGTCATGTAGAGATTGTTTTTACATGTAAGGGGAGCTGAACATATGGCTTTCATCCACAAACCAACGTGGGAGAGCCCGAAGACGCATGTGCCAGACGCACAGAGGCATGCGTAAAACACCGATTTTGACCACTTTCGTTGCTTTTTTTAAGTTAACTTTCGTTTCTTTTGGATTTTTGTGTGTATTATGGAGCCGTTTTGCTCCATGTTTGTAAGCCTTTTTTTGAGTTTTCAGAGGGTGTGATTGACAGCCACGGTCTGCTTCTCCTCCTCCAGTTGCCGAGACTTTATGTTTTTAATAACGCTTATTATCTGTAAACGTGTTAAAACATGTAAAATGCATGAACAGAAAGAAGGGACTCGCCTGTTGAGTAACGCTCATTTCCTTATACAGAAAGCCTTGTCGGAATGGGTGTTGCCACCCCTATGATGCATATTTCCCCCACAAAAATGGTCTTTTTTCATTGAGAAGGATCCCGATGATCCAGTTCAGTAAAACAATGTATTTCCATTGATTGCTTTTGCATTCATCATTTGAAATCAGCTTCGAAGTTGTGTCCAAAGTGTATCTCCCTGTTTTGCTTTGCACACGTTGAGACGAAGGCTGTGAAGAAGCTAATTCTGGTCAAGGTCCATTAGAGGTGAATCACAGGACCGATAGGGTAGATCCAGAGTTTTGGAATTGTGCTCACAGCTGCTTTCTTCACTGCCACTGCAGAAATTAGATCCTGGACCAAATGTGGCCCAAGCATTTTAATTTGAATTGGTCTCAAACCCATCTTCCCCACATGGGAAGCACACGCTAATACAAAATGTAAACAGGACCCCACTCTAAATGAGGCAATAACTCACATCATATTCAATATGATCTGAAACCAGTAATTAAGACCAAAGAAACCACTAAAAAACATGTTTAATGAGGTCAGTGGTGCCTGCAGGATTATATTTCACTGTATGCACAAGCACCACCTGCCTGCTAATAGGCTAGCTTAGCTTCCACAGAATGACATACATGATAGATGAAAAACAGAGAGAAACAGCATTAACAAGGCAACAGATGTTCTAAATAATTAGTGGCATAATCATAAGAAAACTAGTAAGAACAGTTTGTCATAAAATAATGAATCATACAACATGGGAGCTACAACAACCTGTTTTTCCATAAATGATGAAGCTGGATTCATTTCGCAGCCACACAAGTTGCTGAGTTTGTTTTAGTTTTTTATTAATCACATGCAGTCTGTTAGCATCACAAGTTCTCAAGTTGTAAAAGTCACGGGAAGTTTCGGCTTTTCTCACAACAAAGGTCCAGCTTTGAGGCAAAATATCTCCATCAGCTCCATCAGTGTGATTAAATCAGACACACATCTATTATAGATATCAACAGAGCTTTTTGCTTTCAATGAGAAGCTTCTCGGTTTAACACTTTTCTGCTACCCAAAGTTTTCAGCTCCTGCTATTCAAGTATTCTGAGAGATGCTACAGTCGGTGAGGAAAGAGGCTTGAACAGCGTAAACAACACAAGTTTCTACACTTTTTTCATCTGAATCAGTGTCAAAACAGATTTATTGGCTTTCACATCACACTCAGCGATACAGGAAGGACGTCCAACACGACTCACTGAACGTTAATGCAGTGCTATCAAATAACATAACAGCATTAAACTTATGCTATATTTAGATTCTTCCATATTTTAGCAGCTCGGCTGCACCCCCCCACCCCTCCGTAATGTAACACACAATGAAACAGCTAATGAAGAGTGACAGCTGAGGCTGTAATTTGAGAATAGTTTGGGAGAGTGTTTGTGCATGAGAGGAAGACAGTATGTGAGTGTATCTGTGTTTCATCAGTACATTTCAGATCTAATAACAACAGTCACCTGATATGTGTGAGAGCACGAGGGTCTCTTGTCTAAATATAAAATAACTGCAGCACCTCATCAGGCGGTAATGTTGTGGGGAGTTTGTACGTCTCAAGTGTGATATGGTTCGGTGTGCTGTTATTGGTTGATAATTATTTATCATTGTGGCTGCTCTGCTGTAATAAAAAGAAACATCATCACTCAATTCACTGCTGAGACCTCCCTCAGGACAACTTATAGAGCTGCAACTGATGTGAGAAGCTGTTAGATCTCAGGAAGGATACCGCAGTCATGTGCAGGACATGCAGACAACGTTTTTCCAATAAGTATCGGTGTCATAAGCCAAGTTTATAAATTGTGAGATGGTAAAGTCAGGGAACGCTTCCTGTAGCTGTAAAAATGTCTATTAACTACCGTATTTTTCGGGCTATAAAGCACAATATCAATGATCGACTGCTAACGGGTCTATTTTCATACATAAAGCGCATTAAATGCAACAAAACTCAGATAAGTCAAAATCAGCATGTCTCTGAACAGGAGTGGGTATAGAAAATGAATGAATGCACACACCTTAATGTTGAAGCTCGTGACTACGGTGGCCCGTAATGCTCAATCCATCCAGCAGTGCAGCTTCGAAGCTTTCCAAGGCCGAGCTAAAACATTTTGACAGATTTTTGAGCGCCGTGTACCACATAAAATCAGTTCTAGGTCAGAAAGCACAACCAGAATTAATTAATGCATCAGGCGCACCGCATTTTCAGGCGATTTTTGTGCTATTAAAGGATTTTAAGTGCGCCTTATGGTCCGAAAAATACGGTACATCATTTTTAACACTGATAAGATAGAATAAGACTCCATTTATATTCAGGAGAAACTGACGACGTGTTACATCAGCAAAATAAAAGAATAGTATCAGTTTAATATAGATTTAAGATGCACATTAAATACACTCATATAAGATCTTGAGACACTGTATAGATAAATATAAGGCTCTGCGTATTACAGAGGTGATCTGTGAATGGGTTTAAAAAGTTATGCAGGATGATTCAGGAGCTGAAGGACTTATAGTCGATAGTTTGTGTGGTTTCCCTTCCTTTTCTGGTTAATTTAATACTACTAAAAGTGCACATAATCACGCATTTAGATGTAAAACGACGACTTTAGCTTTTTCTGTCTTGAAAAATCTTTTCAACATTAATTTCAGTGGCATTTTGTATTCTATAAACTTGTTTATTTAGACATTTCTGTATTTACTTGTAGTTTCAGTCCTCCATAATGAATAAAAGCAGCATAATGTTGTTCCTACATCACATTATTCACACCCAGCGTCATGCATTGCATTACTTTGTAGAAAAAGACCAAAAGAAAGTTATAGATCCCCGTGATGGCCTCACATGCTCAAAGAGAACATGCTTCGAGCTTTTTCACAGGTTTACACGCAGACATGCTTAAAAAAAAAAAGTTGGCGCCTCGGTGGCACATGTCAGAGATGCTGAGAGAGACGAAGATGAAGGCCGAGATGCATTTCCTCATAACGCCTATGAGACATGTGACATTTCTGGGCACAGCTTCAAGAACAAATGCATGCAAGTGAGTTTTAATCTCTTTCTGTTTTTGGTCGTCTGCACGTGTATTTGTGGAGGAGCGTGCACACGCACAGAATTCATACTGCACAGGAATGTAGCGCAGGTTAAAACTACTGACCTCATGGGAATGTGTTGATGCCTCTTTTTAACATGACACCACTCCCCTGACTACCACTGAGTGGCAAAACAAACTCACTACAGCTGCTCTGTGCGAGCCTTTTCCTTGGAAAATGTAAAAACTGCTTCCATCCATGAGTGTTACTGAGGGTTCGTCACGATAAGCAGTAGATGCAAGGGCGTAACCATGGTTTAGACATTGGGGGGGTCCAAGAAAAACAAAATTGTTGAGTGCATTATCTACAATTCTTTATTTATATATGAAAAATTGGACATTTAGAACATAGTTTAGAGGACTACATTGACCATGTAAGTTCACATCTAAAGGAATAGTGTAATTTCTCCGAGACAGTGACTGCCCCCCCACTTTGTTTTGGTTAGTTGCTTACTGTTTACTGACCTTAAACACACCTACCAATTACAGTTATGCTCTTCCAGTAGTTCTGTAGCAAATAGGACAGCTTCCAATGGAAAACGACCAAATACCCAAAGCATGTTTATGGAAATATTTTAATAAGGACAACTAATGATGTAACAAATTACAGACTTTTCCTTTAACAAAAAATGGGCCGAGGACTTTTAAGTCCAGGTTCATTTCTATTGTGTCAATGTCTCAAAATGTGCATTAACAATGAAAAGTCTAATCGTCTAATGTTATTTTTGGTTTAAGTTTTTTTTTTATTTTGAAAGGGGGCGGAAGTTTATTTTGTTGATTCTGTGTTGGATTTCCTGTTCTGGTACAATCTGCTCTGTTGAGCAGCGGCTCCGTCAAAAGTAGAAGTCCAACGTAAAGATAAGGAGAGCCGCTGCTGAGACGGCGGCGCAGCCGTTACGTTCCCATGGTAACACACGCAAGCGCGCCCGGTGGGTCACTCTCATTGGCTAGAGTGTTAGCATCAACAACGGCGACCGCGGCGCAGTCGTTACGTTCCCATGGTAACACACGGAAATACGTTGAAAATAAATAAGACATAACAAGAGACCGATCCCTTGACAGGGTTCATAAAAGGAGAACATGCATTTTACATATTTTCTTCTGTATATTGGGGGGGACAGGTTGGTATTTTCTCAATATTGGGGGGGACACGACCCCCCCAAAGAATGCGTGGTTACGCCATAGAGTAGATGGTGCCACTTTTCCAGCCAGAACTGCAGAAGAAGAGGGCACAACAGTAGACCTCAAATGAAGAAAAACACATATATTCAGAATATATCGACATGATGAAAAGTCTGGCATCGTGGGGCAAAACAAACAGTGAAGGTTTATGTGATTGATCACCAACTGGAAGGTTGTTTCAATCCCCTGTTTGTCCAACAAGTGAAAGAATTCTTTGCCAAGATACTGAACCTACATAAATAAGAAAGGACCTGTTTAAATTCAGAGGAGCCGCTATGATAATTATGTTGAAATGAAGGTTACTCCCATCCCCAGCTGGGGCCTTTCTGTGTGGAGCATGTTCTCCCCGAGTTTGCGTGGGTTCTCTCCGGTTACTTTTCCTCCCACCGTCCAGAAACATGCATGTTGGGTTAACTGGTGTCTCTAAAACTGTCCCTAGGAGTATGAGTGTGGTTGTGGTTGTATGTCTCGCCCAATGACTGCTGGGATAGGCTCCAGCCCCCCCGCGACCCGCCTGATGGATTAAGCCGGTATAGAAGATGGATGGATGTAAGGTTACTCCCTTTGTGCAGTCTTGAGCTATAAGATTGGGTGCAGATTACTGCAAACAACTGAAAAATGCACCTGACTCACATGATTCTGTGCCCTCTCTGTGGAAACTCAAAGTTTGTACACTTAAAAAACTAACAGGACACGCACAGATCTGTCACTTCCGAGGAGAAGCTAAATCTGCAGATCTGCATCTCAACCAGGGATATGTATCGCTGCGAAATGACAGAGATGTGCACGGACACTATGAAGGGCAGGCACTCAGTCTAGTGAAGGGCTGCATTTCATGAGAAATAAATAAAATAATGAAATGTGAGTACAAGAAATCACATTTTGTGGATTTTTAGAACCGTTTCAGAAAAGAAAAATGATAAAATGTCACATGATGAATATTTTATTTCCTGGTAACACAGATGAGGCGAAGCATTCTGTGACTGTGTGTGTGTTCATGTCATTTCATCTCAGCTCAGCACCTCTCCATCCCCTCGGGGGGTTTGACTTTGGCTGCTCCTAATTTCAGAGCAGATCAGCTGTCACACCAACACACCACACACACACACACACACAGCCACATTTTCCACACTTCAGAGGACTTTACACTGACTTCAGTCATTCTCTTAGAGACTCATCATAGCCACGAACACAAAAACTTACACATCAAACTTAAAGCAACAGTTTCTAACAGTTATTGACATCTCGTGGTAAAAATGGAGGTAGAAACCATCTCAAACACCATCTTCCCTCTGTCTAGCAACAAATTACATCTATATCAGTGGGCTCAGTTACAGAAAACAAGAATCTCCATCTTCACTCCGAAGCTGTTTGTCCTTTAGCAGTGATTTCCATTTAAGAAATGTCCATGTTTTCCTCTTCATTAACGCGGTGATTTCACCTGCTGCTGCCAGTTCTTGCATTACTTTATGATTAAGATCTTCTGTATATCTCAACTGTATGTCCTCAAACTTCCAGCTCCAAACTTCCTCAATAAAACAGCCTCCACAGCCAGTGATTCCTCCACTTTCTTCTTCTTTGTTGCCTCCTGATCAGTGCTCTTGCATGTAGAGGGATCGGCTGCACAAATGGTTCTTTCTAAGGTTGATAAAACATAACAAATCATGGCACAAAGCCACAAGATCTCTAAGATTTATTATCACTGCAACCAAATCCCACCTTTCCAGAACCCTTAAACAAGCTTTCACCCTAAACAGACCCTGCTTACATGGTGAAAACAGCTTTATGTCCCCACAAGAAGAGTAACGTATGCATTATGCTTAACTCTCACAAGTATGCTGGGATTTTGTGTGACTGGGCTGCAGAGCTGACAGAAAACATGTGTTTTGCCTCTTACTGCCTTCCTCTTTGAGGATAAATCGTATCTTTAAGGATCAGCTGTGAGCAAAGCCTCACACATGCTAATGGAAACATGGTTTCCATTAGCAACGCGAAGCAGCCTCTTTAAGATTGATCAAAACAGCGTTCTGGTGAAATAAACCATTGGCTTCTGTTGAATTTAGAATAATTAAATCTATTTTTAAGGCACATATTGAAGAATTTTTATCGTCTTTTTTAAGTTTGAATGAGGCCCGTCGCTTCACTGCACTGATTAGATAGCTTTAACCCGTTATTCAGCTGTTAATAATGTGTTAAAGCTGCATTGGAGCCCATTGAATGAAGTGTATAGATCAAATTGATTGTGTTAGACCTTTTATAATCAACACCACAGACCTCGACTGTTCTGTAAAGGTTCACCTTGTGTTTGGGTTTTCTACTAAAGTGCAGTAACTTATATTCAAACATTGTTTAAAAATGCTCGTCTATTTGTCTTTTCAGTTTAAATTTGGTGGTTTTCATAACTCAAAGGCCACAAAGGTTTCTGATAAAGAGGTTTTTCTGCACATGCAGGTGATGCTTTAGATTTTCTAAACATCTTGCCAAACTTTCTTTGTCTTCAAAAGGCAATTAAAGAAGATTCTGTGACAGGTGATTTGAATTATTGTCTTGACGGCTGACATTCCTCAGTAATTATCTCACTCATCCATCATCTCTGTCTTTACCTCCAGCAGCTCGTTTTTCTTCTTCCAGATTTCACACCTGAGCTTTCCAGCACCTGATCAGACCTTCATTGTCCATTTCCTCCCTTTTAAGAAGATTCTATTCTCTTTGTCATGAATGTGATTTAAAAATAACTCTTCAGTCACATCGGACAGTTTGGGAGGGGAGCATTGCTTTAGGTGGTTGCATCCATCTATGAGCAATCTGTCACAACCTCTGCAGTGTAGAAAGTAAAAGGTGTAAATGTTGAGCAGACAGAGTGATGTAATGATATTCAAAGCAGTTTTTTCCCACCCAGAACATCTGCATATGTTCAGAAAATAGCCCTGTAGCTCCAGACTGAGCCCTCCAGCTACAGCTCCGGCTCTTAGATTTCACTATATGTGTTTTGATGAGTTAATAGCACTTACTGTAGGTTGTTCAGTGTTAGCCGGAGCAAAAAGACTAGCAAACAGGTGCTTCACTTATCATGTGTTGGTTAACCAATCCACGATTTACCAAATTTAGGTCGGGTGATATTTTAATTTGCAAGCTAGGTGTCATCGACATGTTTCTCCTTCTTTTCTCTTGTAGCATTTAATTGTTTGTGATTTTTCAGGTGATTTCTCCCAACATCAACATCAGCAGTGATCTATGAAACGCTTCAATGCAGTTCTTTTGTTGTCCTCTAGATGCTGAAGTGAGCTGTGCGTCTATTTTAAGATCAGCCTCAGCCTGAGGACTAGATATTTTTAGCTCAAGATCAGCCTGCTACTGCACTGTTGAGTTTCAGCTACACACACAAACACACACACACACACACAGGGATGTGCATCCTCCCACACACACACTGAAAGGCAAGCTTGCCAAGACTAATTCATTAATACACACTTACACTCGTGCATGCAGTCATTTAGAGGCTATCAAGTGCTTGAGGGCGCTCTCCTGCATCAAACTGCTGCTGATGTAAGCATTAATGATAATGGCACACATCTCCAAGCTATTCTTATGAATATGCATGAAGACATACAATATGTTCAATGAGAATGTTAACACATTAGACATAGAGAAAGCCTTTGCTGTGCAAAAGTGTACACAGAAAATCATAGAATATTCATGCGTGCACATGTCCGCACACAAAACTATGAACACTGGAGCATCGACACTCAAGCAAGCAGCATCCAGACTGAAACAGAGGCTGCGTTTGTTCTCTAAGTGCCCCTCTAAAAGCCACAGCACATGCTCTTCAGTTCACACTCAAGTGCCTGCTGAAGCCCACTAATGCTCTCTGTAGAGATGCTTGAAACACACATTCATCTGGCCAGATTCCTCTGGAAGCTGCGGCCGTACACAGAAGAAATCTTACAGCTGGGATTCGTGTGCAGAGCATCTTCTGTTGGTGTGAAAGAGTTTGCCTTTTTTCTGAAAGCACAGCTTAAAGGGGAACTCCGGTATTTTTAAACCTTATTTCTGGCATGAAATACGTTCATCTGCTCACTGAGAACAGTTTGGTGAAAGGCGGCGTCCTTCGGAAGATATTTAGATAACTGGAGATCCATATAACGGAGTGAACGGGGCTTAGAGGATGCAGCCTCTAAATAAGGCATTATCTGTCTTTATTTCACCAATACTTTAAGAAGAATGAATGAATGAACGTCTGCTATAGCTCTGTTAGCTCATAGCTGCTGTTATGTGGCTACTTGCAGCTATAGGAGAGCTAACGGAGGGATTTCTACACAGGCACTCTACTGGGACCACTTCATCCACACGCCCCCCTGCAGCACAGTTTATTCACTCCGTGCTCTGTGACAGTCGGCTAACTTCACACAGAGTTTGCTGCTGATAGTTTTGTGCAACATGGCAGGATATTTATCAGATTTTGACGATGTGAACGACGACTTTGAGTAAGATGGACCGCAAGTAGCCACATAACAGCAGCTATGAGCTAACAGAGCTATAGCACACGTTCATTCATTCATTCTTCTTAAAGTATTGGTGAAATAAAGACAGATAATGCCTTATTTAGAGGCTGCATCCTCTAAGCCCCGTTCACTCCGTTATATGGATCTCCAGTTATCTAAATATCTTCTGAAGGACGCCGACTTTCACCAAACTGTTCTCTGTGAGAAGATGAACGTATTTCATGCCAGAAATAAGGTCCAGGTTTGAAAATACCGGAGTTCCCCTTTAATAATGTTTGTTCATGAGATGTGAGTCAGTGCACAGTCACGTAGATGTATGGAGGATGATCTTCACTTGGTTTGGCAGAGTAAGGGGAAATAATTGTAAAAATGGGCTCCAGCAGGATGCTACGCTCAAACATCTGTGCTTAAAAAAAACCAAATAACAACAACAACTAAAAAGACATCCGAGAGCTCAACTAAAATGTTTCTGAGGTGTTTTCGTGGCACAAAAATGTAAGTTATCTGTCATGTAATAATGTCTGTTAAATAGATAAACTATTGCCTTTTTAGCCAGATACAGAGGTGCTTTTTTGCAGTCCCTTTCTGCTAAAAATCCTGTTTCAGTACGAAAGAGCAGAATTATCCATCAGTGTCATGGATGAGGATCTGCAGATCACCACCTTCAGTCTCAGGAGGCAAAGCCAGATGTATTTATGTTCCATGTTCTATGTTGGAGGAGCCAATTCCAACAGCGATACAATGAGATCCTCGCTCAAGATAGAGCGGGTCATCAGAGAGTAAAAGCAATACCAAGTGAGCCCCTGGAGCTCCTGGAGAGCTGCAGGAGCCTGAAGTTGGTTGACTGGCAAGTGGTGCATTCTAATAAAGTAGAAAGCAATAGAAAGTGAATACATTACCATTCTGATACCTCCACTTGCAAGTAACCTTTCATAATTTAGTTTTCATCTTGAGATTCACTCCCCGATTCGAACATTCACGACTACATTACCCCACCATCAGAAGTGCAGAAGTCTATCCCATGAAAGGGATAGAAACACACTTTTCAAGGCCTTGAGAGTTTTTTTTTGTAACTTTTTTGACACTTTGGTATCAACAGCAGGTCTAAAATCTGGGCAAAGTTCCTCAGTTGTGAGAGAAAACTCATTCAAACCCCATAAATTTAGAGCTTGTGTTTTTTGGCTCCAAGAAAGGTGGCGATAAGCCAACAAAAGTGGGGAAAAAAGAAGATTTAAAGTGGATTTACAAAGACATTTTTAATCATTTTACATTTTCAAATGAACTGGCGCCTCTCAAATGTAAATCAGCAGTTAATACATTTATAGATAACTATAATTTATCAGAATGAATCACGATTGTCTGACAAATACACCGTATTTCACACATACAAACACTGCAGCAATACGTTCACTGATGGAGGTTGCCCTGTGATATATGTGTGACTGATTTAAAGCTACACAGAGCGACAGAAGGGCTAATAAGCAGTTTATTTCAGATGTGCACAAACTCCTGAACAACATGTAGCTTCTTCCTATTTGTGTGGTCATGTCATTAATATTTGTCATCCTGTGTGTTTCTCTCTTTCAGAGTGAATCGATACCCGGGAGTCTTTGTGTCTTTACCCATTTAGCATTTCTTGACTCGCCTCTTTATCAATATCGTAAATAGAGTCGGCTTAAAAAGAAATCACTGGACTGATGGTAATACTTGACAAACAAGCCATTAGGGCACATGTTTGGATGTTTGCTGTCAGTGTCTGACTGATGATGTCTGAGAGAACAAATCAGGTAAAAATAGATCCTTTTTAACGGGCTGACAAGCAGGGAAAAAGAGAAAGTTTTAAGGCTTTAAGGTTGGTTCATAACAGCTAAAACTGAACTTCCATTTGTCTGGGAAACATTTGCTGCTTAACATTCACAGCAGAGCACTGAAGGCAACACTGACCTCACCTGAAACACAAACACACAGCTTAGAAATGAGCTTGAATCGTGCATGTGATAGATATTCTGCTGCAGTGATGGTGCATGTTGATGAAAGAGTGGTTCCAGCCTGCTGCAGTGGAAACGCACCACGACAAATGATGATTTAACAATAGTTTTCCACTGCTGCTTAATCAGTCTCTGCGATAAAAGTTGAGGGGATATGAACAAATCTAAGAAACAGGAAGAGGGGAAGAATATGAGTAAACACTCGTAGATGATGTAGTGACAGCTGCTGTGAGAACAATCTTACCAGTGAGGGCTGCTCACATTGCAGAGTCCTGCGATGAGCTCTGTTTACTCTGCAAACATGTTCGGTCTGCAAGAATCTGCCAGAACTAGTTTCTGCAGAGAGCAAACTGCTCTGATGACACCAAGCCTGTGGGAATCTGTGCCTTGCTTAAAGGCACCACTGTGGTGGCTCTTAAAAACTCGGCAACATCAGGATCGGGGCCGGACTTTCACGGCTGTTTTGGGGTAAAAGAAGATGCAGGATTCAGGAAAAGAGATGCATTTGATGAGCAGCACCTTAGTAAAAATGATGGTTACTTTTGTCCACAGCAGCAAAGTGTAGTGATTTGTCAATAATGATGCTTAAATCGTGAGGTTGGAACTTTTTGCTGAAAGGTCCTTGCATGTTTTAGAGCAATGCTCCCGTCCAGATAACAGCTTTTTTTATAGGGAAGGTCTTGCATATTTCAGCAAGACAATGATATATATATATATTTTTATATATATGCATACATACAACCCTAAACTGGATTAAGTGGGTATATAAAATGGATGGATGATAAATGTCCACCCCAAGAATTAGGGTTAAACAAAAGAAACTGTTCCAGAAAAACCAGTCATGGGCAAAGAAGGTTCAATGATGAACTAAAACATTCTGGTACTTCCTCAGGCTGTTTTTCATAGGCGTAGGCTGTTGTTAACACCTGTATTTAACATTTTATCACCTACGATTGTGTACCTGTGTGAAATGACGCAAGCAGGCATGAAGAGTTTCAGCATAGTTTTATTGAAGCCATGCAGTCGGATCACAGCTGCTCTGACAGACACTGCAGAAACTCCCATCTGCTGTGTGAGTACATGTGTGGGTGACTGAGCTCAACATGACTTTGGCAACACTTCAAAGACTCCGTGCTTCATCTCAGGACAAGCAGCCCTGCAGCATCAAATAAGTTAAAGGTGCAATATGACACAACACAATTACAAAATAATTAATCGATGACTGGCAGATTGTAAAACCACGTCATCGTCGGGTTAATCGACAGTATTAACAAAATGTACAGAATAGCTTTGCCTGTCATCTCAGGGTAATCCAGGGTAAATACTAACAAAGGTAACGATGTTATTATGAAAGCACACACACACTTTTTTCCAGTTATGCGGTTCAACATCAAGGCTCAGTTATCAAACGCAGCCAATGTGAGTCTCCTGCTCCCTCTAGTGGTGGAGATGTGAAAAACAACAGCTTTTTCTGATCATCAATGCAAGCACACGCAATAATTAACCAACAATACCCTGAAGGACAGTGATTAAATGTATCCTGAATGGCATCGAATTATCATTAAGTGAGTCCCAAAATCTTCCCAGGGCATAATTATTTGGATTTACAAAAAATGTCATTAAAACTGCATCTTCAGACGGGTCATTTTTCATCTATAGCAAAGGAAGAAACTGCTTTCCAGTAGCTGTTTTTAATCTTAAATCAAAGGCAAAACTCATCCTTTCAACCAAATGAGGCCTTTAGAGGGAGAAAAATGTTCTCAGGTTGAGCGGTTTCCATGTTCTGCTTAAAACCTCAATGAGATTTAATATTTTTGGCCTAAAAGTGTCACCACACATGCTCCCTCTGCCTCTCCTGCTGCTCTGTTCCGTCCTGACATTCAGACTGATGGGAAGCTCCAGCTGAGCAGCTCCGAGTCCCAGCCTCCCTCCCTCTGCTCCACATCCACAGAAAGCGCCACACAAGACTCAAGTCATGTTCGTCTGACATTTACTTGGGTCACTGATTGATTTGGTGCAAGTCAAAGCAAATATTTCCATTCATTTGAACACAAATTGTGTTGTTCTTTCGTTTTAAAAGTTTTAAACTGTATTAATTTCTTTTTGGCCACATGGGGACAAAACTCTTAACATTTCCAAACATGTTTGCTTGCAAATTTTACAAAACTGGTTCACTCTGGCATTTATTATGCATAATATTTAGCATTTTTCCACCCTTCAGTAAATAGTTTCCAACCATATAGTGTAAAACAACAACTTATATCTATAATAATATATCTGTAAAATGGCTACGATGTTTTAGAAGGAATTTCATCATTAATTTGAATTAATTTCATACATTTGTCCCCACTTTTCAGTTTTTATGGACTGTCTTTGGGTCAGAAAGAGAAATTATGCTGTGATGAATGTTTTCACAGGCCTGTGAACTTGAAGAAATACTCGAGGCAGACATGACCTGCGCTGATTGAACGGTATCCATGGCAACAACTATTATCAGGTGCCCATGAAAACAGAAGCAGGTCGTCTCTGTCCATCCTCGGCTATTTTATATTAATCAAATGTTGTTGAGAGAAAAACCTGACTGACGAATCGCATTTTTGTGGTCTTTTTCTTCTGATAAAGGGGAGGAAAATGTTATTTAGATCAGGTTCCAAGTCTAACTATGTGAATGAGTCTGCAGTTAAGTGAGAGTGCTTTTTCTCAATGAGCCGTTGCACCCGGCTAATAGGCAGGAAACATTACCTGAACAGGAGAGCTGTCAGTGGAAACAGTGGAAAAGATTGTAAAACTCAAGTCTAAGTGTGGCAAAGATGCCGGTTGTTCTCAGCTGGTCTGATGACGGACATTAAAGGTCCAGTCAAAGTTACATTTTCTCATTTAATTAGTCAACAGTGGGTTTGGTGATGAAGATATTTTTGAGGAATAATGATGCATGTTGCCACAAAGCAAAGAGCTTTCCAGGAAAGACATAACATCCGAGTCACATGACCAACAAACAGTCAGAATATCTCAGTACGAGTTCAAACTTATGGTGGAAATCTGGGGAAAAATGGTCCCTGAACATTTCTTTTCATTAGTGAAATCCTCACTGAATTCAAGCTGAAACCAAATATTAATGTTTTTTTTTTGGCTTTCTTCTTTCTTCAATTTGATCTGAAAACCCCCCGAAGGTTCAGCTGTTAAATAAAATACTTTAGTGTCACTTTTGTTTTTCTTTCTGCAACAAAAACTTGTTCCTGAACATCCTCTAAGAGGCGATTCCTTCACTTTTGGCTCGTTTTACTGCACTGGTTCTTCTGCCAGATGGACTGTTTCTCTCTCTTCACATTTCCTGCTTCTGCTCCACTCCTCTCTTTGCTCTTTGCATTGCTCTCCTACACAGCCTGAGAGATATTTCACATCACATTAGACCGTCTGAGAGGATGAGAGTGCTGTGAACCTGCCAGTCTTCATATAATCCTGCCTCCACGTGAGGAAGAGGAGGAGGAGGAGACAAAAACAGGCACCTGCTGCACAGTTTTGTATTAAATAACAGAAGCTTGAAGTTACTCTGCTAACACTCAGGACTTCTAACGTGATCAATCACAATCATTACTTTTCAATTCAGGTCTCTGCTAAGGATGATGGGAAATGAGTCTGTCATGACCACACTTCTTTCTTTTCATTCAGCACAGTTGAGCCACACCATTGTCCAGTGATATGAAACAGTAGCTTTAACAGATTTCCAGCCCTGATTACACCTCAGAGGCTCATCACAAGCCTTTGTCCTTAGTGCCCACGAGCAAGATGCCACAAGCCAGCCAGTGCAGGCCTGAACCTTTTCCAGTGTGTCACATGGGTCACAAAACATCACAAAATTAGAATCAATGCTTTCTATTGCACACATTCAGGCTAGCAGCTTTAATGTTTAACAGTGGCAGCTTGTAGGCATAAAACAGTTGTTTGTCCTCTGATTTAAGCCATGGAAAACTTCATTTTGCAGGATTAGAGCTGTTTTAAAACATATCCAGAAATGGCCATGAAGCATTGATGGTTTAAATTGAATGATTTAGTCCACTTCCTTTTGATTTTGACATTTTACTGCACTGGTTTGGTTTAAAGTTCCAGTTGTGAAACAGAATTGAGTGTTAGCACACACAGTGGCCGTTACTTCTGGTTAAAAACTCACTCTAAGCCTGAAAAAACAGTGACTGATCAGGATGTAGATAAATGCGGTTGTTTGTGAAGCAGCTGCAGCTTCAATAAAAAAAAGATTGCCTTCTTTGTTCCCTCCTATCAGCAGGGTTTAACACTGCCCGGTGGTCCTAAGCCCACAGGCATAAAGGTGAGGTAGTTGGAGGGCACATAACCTCTCTGACCACCTCTGGCCTCCACCAGGCTCCATTCAGGATTCCCTCTTTTGTCGTGGGGCTCCAGGACACAAACAGGCTCACCAGCTCGAACAGAAACTTCATGGTTTCCCCTCGCAGAGAAGTTGTAGGCTGCCAAAACCTGCAAGACAAAATGCAGCTTGAGTATCGAAAGTCTGCTCTATGATCATCCAAGTTTCTATTTCCATGTTCTGACAATTAGGAAAATGTGGAATTCGCCATGAAAGCAGGACCTAAATCAATATGCTTAAAAGCTTCACCAGATAAAGTGGCAATGGTTTGCTCTTGGGCTCCCCGACAACTGTGGGATGTAGCACCAGTCAGTGGGTCCACATGATGGGATTAACTGGATTATAGCTATAGTTGTGGGACAGAGGACATTGGCACCACTCCTATAAACACATTAAAAAGGATGCAGTCCAGTCTGAATACTATTCCAGGGAATTTTAGCACTTTAATCTTAGGCCCTGGTCACAGTAGATATCATTACTTGTCCTTGTCGATATGCATCGTAGGCCCAAGTTGGCTCTAATATCCACGAATACAAGAATCGTAAAGGCTATTTCCAGGCAAGTTACAAGTCATTTTGTTGCTAAAAATCTAAATTTTAACTGTAAAAATCAGTGGGTTTACATGATGGGATTAACTGGATTATAGCTACAGTTGGGTTCTGCTCCTTATCTGAGGGTAATTATCCTTGGATATATGGCGGTGAATGAATGGAATCACTGGCACAAAGCATGTCATACCCCGGTACCATAGGTGGCGCTGTCCCCATTTCAGCTATCGCTAATAGAGCCACTTCCTGTTGACGTCTTCACCGCCAACAACAACAAACTCAGGCATTCAGAAAGATGGCGAACGCAGAGCGAGATGAAGCTGCGTCCCTCTCCATCTGTGATGAGCTGGTTATGGCACAGACGATGCACAACGGCGCATTCTCCATCGCGTTGTTTCTTTCTTTCTGACGATAACAACAGGAATATCGTCTGCTTCCACTTCCGGGTGACGATCGCGGGAAAAAATCTGGAGCATGCGCAGAACGAGTTATCTCGGGTTTTAATTCGATCGCGAGTAACCCGATCCGATCGTATTTTTCTCAGATTAAGGCATCGATATGAACTGAATAACTCAGTCTTATTGTAATTTGATTGCATAAAAGGTACTACCTTCAGTAGGGGTCCTTAGGCAAGACCCCCTTACCCTATCTGCCTACCTGTAAGTCGCTTTGGATAAAAGCATCTGCTAAATGCATAAACATAAACATAATTTAGCCATTAATCCGATGGCGCTCATTAACTGCACTGAGTGTCGTAGAAACCATCTCTATCTGAGCCCTTTACATGCACAGTCCTAACAAGTCCTAACAAGAATGAGTCTGCATATTTCTATATGCTTATATAGGAAAGCATGTAGATGAGTACAAATGCAAAGACACACTCTACCATAAGTCACTGTGATATTCTCTGAAAAGGTTAAGCCTACTAGTTCTGTCTTGACAAATCCCAGCTCATCACCCAACGCTACGCATACACTGAATGAAGGCTTCCTAATGAGCCTTGTGTCGGTATGACAGAGTGCGCCAGCACTGCTAACAGCAGAGTTCAGCTGGCTGCTCAGTGTCATTAACAAACCTTTCACCTCAGCTTACCTCTCGGCTACAACATTGGATCTGCCCTGACAGTCTACACCCATTAGCATCTAATTAGCATTTTGCCAGGCAGGGAAAAAAAAAACAGTGAAGGGACACTGGCTGAGGAGGGATTGTAGAGCCAGGAGAATATTTGCTGAAGCTAACTAGAAGGTACAGAGGAATGTAGTAAGGCTAATCTGCACTTGTTTGTCCAAAATAGTCCAAAATGGAGTTTATTACTTATTCTTGGATGCCGGTGTGTGTGTCTGTACATATATATATGTATAATATACATAATATATAATATATAAGCGAACAGAAGGCAGGGAAAACGTTTGTTCCACACACAATAATATGGACAAGACAGGGTGTGTAGGTTCTGTGTATGAGCAGACTCAGGGTCATGGTAGATGGATGGAAGGGAGGGAAGGGGGAGGATAAACCGCCCGCATAAGGTCACTGGAGCGATCGCTCATTTTAACAGGAAAGGCATATCTCTGTCATACACAAGCACAGGTCCTCACGACACGAGTAAAACACAGATCATGCACACACAAACACACACACTTACCTAAATCACTCATATACACACTCCCATAAACCTTAACAAATTTAGTAGCCCTGACACTCCTCTCACACTCACATGGCTGCAGACGTAAATCAATCTGGCAACATGAACACCCCCCCCCCCACACACACACACATGCATGGAGAAGGTTTATCTCAGCCTGCAGACCTGCATCGCATAAATTAACTCGCAACCCTTCACACACTAACCGACTTACAAGGTTAAACAGCTAATTATGGACCTCTGCATTAAAAACACACATATGCACTTTAACACTCACAAACACGCATCTTTCTATCTTTGTGAGGACACGTATTGACTGGCACCTTTCTGTTGTATTGACCGTCACATCTCAAAGGTTGACCTTTACCCCCAACACTAAGCCTGATTTGAGCTGTTGAGTCCTCTCTTTCCAGAAAGTCCTCAGTTTCAAGGTAAAATTACAAAAAAAAAAGGCTCATCCCCAGTCTTTAGAAAGATGCAAACACACACACACACACACAAAAAGCATGTGACAGATTGATGCTTTCTCTGCAGAACACTGTCACATCGATCAGTCAACTCTTTGGACAACATGTAAGGCTGCACCATTTAATTTAGAAAATTTCACACACACATTACGAAGTCTGATGTCAGAGGATCTAAAGCTACAACAGCAACCTGAGATCTGCACTGATCAGCATCAAATTAAGACTAAAACAGAGTAGATCCACCTCATTCAGCCACAAAAGCTCTGATCTAAGGGGGTCCAGGAGTGTGAGGCGGGGTCTTTGTGGATTGGGTTTAACATCAGGATGCAGGTTTTACCAGCAGAACATTTCCCAGAGTTTCTAAAAGCAGAATGGGAGGCAGAGCCTTCAGTTATCAGGCCCCTAAAAGCAGAATGGGAGGCAGAGCCTTCAGTTATCAGGCCCCTAAAAGCAGAATGGGAGGCAGAGC
The DNA here is from genome assembly GCF_036924035.1 of Leuresthes tenuis. Classification (NCBI taxonomy): domain Eukaryota; kingdom Metazoa; phylum Chordata; class Actinopteri; order Atheriniformes; family Atherinopsidae; genus Leuresthes; species Leuresthes tenuis. The sequence goes on from NW_027325365.1 coordinate 2,496,567, forward strand.
CTTCAGTTATCAGGCTCCTAAAAGCAGAATGGGAGGCAGAGCCTTCAGTTATCAGGCCCCTAAAAGCAGAATGGGAGGCAGAGCCTTCAGTTATCAGGCCCCTCTCTTGTGGAATAAGCTGCCAGTAAATGAAGCAGACACCCTTTCCACTTTTAAGATTAGGCTTAAAACCTTCCTTTCTGATAAAGCTTATAGTTAGGGATGGCTCAGGTAATCCTGAAACATCCCATAGTTAAGCTGCTATAGGCTTAGACTGCTGGGGACCTCATCTGTCACACCTTTCCTCACTTTGCTCTCTTTTCCCCCTGTTTAATTTCTCAAATGATTTTATGTCCCTGTGACATTATTGTGGTTATTAACTTGTGTTTCCCTGTTCCAGCAGGTATCCTTTGAATGGTGTTATGGTGTTTTTCCCCCCTCTTTTCCCTCTTTTCTGTCTTCTCAAACTCCAGCTGGTCGAGGCGGATGGACACCCTTCCTGGTTCTGGTTCTGCCAGAGGTTTCTTCCTGGTTCTGGTTCTGCCAGAGGTTTCTTCCTGGTTCTGGTTGTGCCAGAGGTTTCTTCCTGGTTCTGCCAGAGGTTTCTTCCTGGTTCTGGTTCTGCCAGAGGTTTCTTCCTGAGTCTGGTTCTGCCAGAGGTTTCTTCCTGGTTCTGGTTCTGCCAGAGGTTTCTTCCTGGTTCTGCCAGAGGTTTCTTCCTGAGTCTGGTTCTGCCAGAGGTTTCTTCCTGGTTCTGGTTCTGCCAGAGGTTTCTTCCTGGTTCTGCCAGAGGTTTCTTCCTGGGTCTGGTTCTGCCAGAGGTTTCTTCCTGGTTCTGGTTCTGCCAGAGGTTTCTTCCTGGTTCTGCCAGAGGTTTCTTCCTGGTTCTGGTTCTGCCAGAGGTTTCTTCCTGGTTCTGCCAGAGGTTTCTTCCTGAGTCTGGTTCTGCCAGAGGTTTCTTCCTGGTTCTGGTTGTGCCAGAGGTTTCTTCCTGGTTCTGCCAGAGGTTTCTTCCTGGTTCTGGTTCTGCCAGAGGTTTCTTCCTGAGTCTGGTTCTGCCAGAGGTTTCTTCCTGGTTCTGGTTCTGCCAGAGGTTTCTTCCTGGTTCTGCCAGAGGTTTCTTCCTGAGTCTGGTTCTGCCAGAGGTTTCTTCCTGGTTCTGGTTCTGCCAGAGGTTTCTTCCTGGTTCTGCCAGAGGTTTCTTCCTGGGTCTGGTTCTGCCAGAGGTTTCTTCCTGGTTCTGGTTCTGCCAGAGGTTTCTTCCTGGTTCTGCCAGAGGTTTCTTCCTGGTTCTGGTTCTGCCAGAGGTTTCTTCCTGGTTCTGCCAGAGGTTTCTTCCTGAGTCTGGTTCTGCCAGAGGTTTCTTCCTGGTTCTGGTTCTGCCAGAGGTTTCTTCCTGGTTCTGCCAGAGGTTTCTTCCTGGGTCTGGTTCTGCCAGAGGTTTCTTCCCGGTTCTGGTTCTGCCAGAGGTTTCTTCCTGGTTCTGGTTCTGCCAGAGGTTTCTTCCTGTTAAAGGGAGTCGTTCCTTTCCACAGTCCCTCAGGCTCAGGACGGGAGATTGGACTGAAGACAAGTTTCGGTCCAATCTGTTGGTTTCCTTAGCTCGGATATTATTTTTTGAATTGGCTCTTTATGAATTAATTGGATTATGATTACAATGAATTGAATTCCAATTGGCTTGAATTGGACTTTATTACTTATATTACTTAAGTGCCTTGAGATGACAATTGTTGTAATCTGGCTCTTTATAAATAAACTGAATTTAATTGAATTGAACATTGCATCGTACTCACCCCACCCATCAGTGGTTTTAATGTTATGGCTGATCCGTATGTCACTGTTAGATATTTTAGTTTAAATCGTCAAAAAGAAACAACCAGACAGTCCTCAATAAACCCAACGATGACTCACCTGGAAGCGAGGCTGGACCACGAATCCTATCGGCTGGCTTCCTGGGGAGTAGGAGTGTCTTCTGATTCCACTCACGCCTACTGGAAGGGCCAGGTGTGGCGAAGGGGGCGGCTCCTCCGCTGCCTGGTGATAGCGAATGAGCTTTGAGGAGGGAACGTAACCTCTTCTGCCTGAACAGAGAGAAATTTCACTGTTACCAGCAGAACACAGAATATAAATTGGTAATTGGCTGGCAGACCAGAGGTGTGGCTAGAAATAAAGCTTTTTTTTTTTTGCACTGAAGCCTGAACATGTATAACATCTGTATAAAGCATGTTATATTAGCTTATTTTGCTAATATAACATCTGTATGATTGCCACCTTTCATGTGGGAGATCTGGGTTCAAATCCCCTGCATGAAAGGTACTGTCTTACCCCCTTACCCTATCTGTAAGTCGCTTTGGATAAAAGCGTCTGTTAAATGCATAAAAAACATTTAAAAAACCCATAAAGCATGTTATATTAGCTTATTTTGCTAATATATCTATTCCAGCTGCTGTTGAAAGCTTTACTGGGGCCCAGGTCCCCCCTCATGGCTCATATCCCACCTTTTTTTGCACTGAAGCCTGAACGTGTATAACATCTGTATAAAGCATGTTATATTAGCTTATTTTGCTAATATAACATCTGTATGATTGCCACCTTTCATGTGGGAGATCTGGGTTCAAATCCCCTGCATGAAAGGTACTGTCTTACCCCCTTACCCTATCTGTAAGTCGCTTTGGATAAAAGTGTCTGCTAAATGTATAAAAAACATAATAAAAAACCCATAAAGCATGTTATATTAGCTTATTTTGCTAATATATCTATTCCAGCTGCTGTTGAAAGCTTTACTGGGGCCCAGGTCCCCCCTCATGGCTCATATCCCACCTTTTTTTGCACTGAAGCCTGAACGTGTATAACATCTGTATAAAGCATGTTATATTAGCTTATTTTGCTAATATAACATCTGTATGATTGCCACCTTTCATGTGGGAGATCTGGGTTCAAATCCCCTGCATGAAAGGTACTGTCTTACCCCCTTACCCTATCTGTAAGTCGCTTTGGATAAAAGCGTCTGTTAAATGCATAAAAAACATTTAAAAAACCCATAAAGCATGTTATATTAGCTTATTTTGCTAATATATCTATTCCAGCTGCTGTTGAAAGCTTTACTGGGGACCAGGTCCCCCCTCATGGCTCATATCCCATCTTTTTTTGCACTGAAGCCTGAACGTGTATAACATCTGTATAAAGCATGTTATATTAGCTTATTTTGCTAATATAACATTTGTATGATTGCCACCTTTCATGTGGGAGATCTGGGTTCAAATCCCCTGCATGAAAGGTACTGTCTTACCCCCTTACCCTATCTGTAAGTCGCTTTGGATAAAAGCGTCTGCTAAATGCATAAAAAACATAAAAAAAAAACCATAAAGCATGTTATATTAGCTTATTTTGCTAATATCTCTATTCCAGCTACTGCTGAAAACTAAAAGAACTAGTAAAGATTAAAAATCTAGGTGTGGGATATTAATCTTTATGAAAATAAATATATACACGTACGTTATGAACATTGATAAACATTTAGGTACTCAGGGACTGCTAATTTTCAACATAATGTCAGTTTGCTGCTTAGTTTAACATATCTGTTGTGGTTTATCTGTTTTCAGACAGAGGTGGCTCAGCGCTCCATCAGCGTGTGCTTAAGCACATCAAGCTAGCTTCGTGGAATCAGCCGACTGAGTGTCTCTGGTTAGAGTGGCGGCTTCATTTAGCCTCTGTTGCTTCCTCCCTTGCTGGCTCAGAGGCTCAGAGGCGTATCAGCAGCAGATCAACTTCTCGTACCACCTCAGTTCTTTTATAGATGAAACCAAAGCACAACAAAGGCATATCAGGCCAGGTTTGAAAGACATGTGTGCAGAGGCCCCTTCGGGGAATCCCCTGCGGTGTGAAACAGAAGCTGCCTCAGCACCCTGACCATGTTTCTGTCTCACCTGACATATCCTGCTTTCATTTTCTGCAGAATACATTGTTTTATTTCCTCGCTCTATCCTCTTCTCTACTTCTCTGTGTTCATATTCAGGCTTTCAGCTATAAAAACTGTCCCAGTAGAGTGCCTGTGTAGAAATCCCTCCGTTAGCTCTCCTATAGCCGCCAATAACAACAACACAGCAGCTATGAGCTAACAGAGCTATAGCACACGTTCATTCATTCATTCTTCTTAAAGTATTGGTGAAATAAAGACAGATAATGCCTTATTTAGAGGCTGCATCCTCTAAGCCCCGTTCACTCCGTTATATGGATCTCCAGTTATCTAAATATCTTCTGAAGGACGCCGACTTTCACCAAACTGTTCTCTGTGAGCAGATGAACGTATTTCATGCCAGAAATAAGGTCCAGGTTTAAAAATACCCCTTTAAGGAGAGGTCACTCCATCGTTTTTGTCAGGGATTGTAGGTGAAAGTACCTTTTACCCTCGAGCTGCTCACTCATGCTGATAGGAGTCAGTACGAGTTAAATGTTGTGTTCATCCATCATGGTTCATATAGTAATAGATAATTATTATACACCTGTTACTCATCACATTGGTTCATGCTTATGGGATAATATCTTATGCATTTCTATTTTCTTTGACAGTGATCTCTATGATGGAGGTGCCCAGGAGGCTCCAGTCCTCCTCCTTCACACTGGCTCTTCCTACACCAGCTCCCTCCACTCTGTCTTCACTGGGAGCAGTAAAAAAGGTTCCCCTTTAAAGCTGCTATATATTGATCCATATCAATTATCGTTCTTATCAGCTTGTGGTGAAAGATGCAGTCAGGTATCATCACTTTGATCTTAATCTTTCACCCCAACTTAAGTGTTAATTTTTTTCTGTTTCTGTATTTATCAGACACTTTTATCCAAAGCGACTTACAAATGAAGATATAACAGCTTTATAAAAAGCTAACAATAAGCTCCATAGAAGGAACCCAGGAGTCCGACTCTGTCAGAGGGGACAGAGTAGAGATAGGGTGCAGGCATAGAAGGAAGTGCAGAAAGATAAAGAGCAGAGATAGAGGGGGGAGGGAAGTACAAGGTAAGTGCTGGGATAGGAGATGCTCTCTGAAGAGCTGGGTTTTCAGGAGCTTCTTGAAGATAGACAGGGACGCCCCTGTTCTGGTAGCGCTCGGTAGGTCATTCCACCATCGTGGGACGACACATGAACAGAGTTTGGATTGTCTTAGGCGTGGTGTAGGAGCTGCTAGACGACAATCCTGGGACCAACGGAGGGACCGAGTTGGGACAGAAGCCTTTGCAAGAGCATTCAAGTAGATGGAGCCGTTCCATTAAGCTCTTTGTAGCTAACATCAGGGACTTGAATTTGAAGCGGGCGGCTAAGGAGTTCCTCTTTAAATCCCTCTGACTTTCTATCCATCTATGTACAGCTAATTTTTTTAAACAAATCCTATGTTAATTCATAGAAAACTGGACTTTTGATTCTGTATTGTCTAATATTGTGGATTTGTAAAGAATACCAGTGCAATCTGCACTTTAAATGACACCGTGGCGTGTGTAAATTCCTATGTTGGATTATACTGGGTCACAGCTGATCAATACTGGGACGTGCACTCCTGTAGAAAGGGTCTGTTGATGCCTATGTTGTTGACTGATTTGGGTGTACAAAATACTGCCTGATGGCTGATTTCAGTGTAATAACAGCCCTCAACCAGAAGATGGCACCAACAAGCTTCTATGCATCCCTTTGTGTTTCACACACAATTTAATGCATGTTTGGAAATCTGTAACTTATCCTCATTCTGTCTATGAGCCGTTTCCATTAAATAAACTGCTCCTTTTCTGATCCTAAAGTCAACAATCACAATTCAAATGGTCCTGAGTTTGTGTTTGATGCAGCAGAGAAAAGAAACCCTGGAATAACTTCTGTGCTTATGATATATGATGGACCTATAGTAAGCAGCCCTGTTGGGTTTCTGAATGATAACAATACAAAACTCTTGTTTTCACCTCCTGCATCAACCAGCCATCTCCGTTTGTCTCCGCGGGTGTCGGCCTCACTGATAACAGCCACCAACTCCCCTTTAGTCAGGTTCAGGTCCAGGTCCCGGCTGCCCACCAGGGTGCTCGTCACCTTGTAGATTTTTCCAGAGCCGTGCTTATCGGTCAGCTGCTTTAGGCGGTGCTGAGAGGATGGACTCAGAGGCTGATAGAAACAAAACACATGGAAGGAAGGACATGAAGCAAAGTACAGCAAAGATGGATAGAAAATCAGAGGGTTTTAAAGGGGAACTCCGGTATTTTTAAACCTTAATTCTGGCATGAAATACGATCATCTACTCACCGAGAACAGTTTGGTGAAAGTCGGCGTCCTTCGGAAGATATTTAGATAACTGGAGATCCATATAACGGAGTGAACGGGGCTTAGAGGATGCAGCCTCTAAATAAGGCTTTATCTGTCTTTATTTCACCAATACTTTAAGAAGAATGAATGAATGAACGTGTGCTATAGCTCTGTTAGCTCATAGCTGCTGTTATGTGGCTACTTGCAGCTATAGGAGAGTTAACGGAGGGATTTCTACACAGGCACTCTACTGGGACCACTTCATCCACACGCCCCCCTGCAGCACAGTTTATTCACTCCGTGCTCTGTGACAGTCGGCTAACTTCACACAAAGTTTGCTGCTGATAGTTTTGTGCAACATGGCAGGATATTTATCAGATTTTGACAACGTGAACGACGACTTTGAGTAAGATGGACCGCAAATAGCCACATAACAGCAGCTATGAGCTAACAGAGCTATAGCACACGTTCATTCATTCATTCTTCTTAAAGTATAAAGTATAAAGTGAAATAAAGACAGATCTCGAGTTATCTGAATATCTTCCGAAGGACGCCAAAACTGTTCTCGGTGAGTAGATGAATGTATTTCATGCCAGAAATAAGGTCCAGGTTTAAAAATACCGGAGTTCCCCTTTAACAATGACAGAATAGGCCTGAGCAAAATAGAAAACTACTTTTGTGGGTGAAAAACATAGGAATGAACCAACTTATGCCTCTTTCAGGAAAGTTTAATTATCTAAAAACTTGTCAAGCTAAAGTTTCACATGTGTTGTGAAATCAAATCTACGACAACAAAATCCTGCTTTCATAACCACATGGGAACTTTCTTGCTGATGACAGCTCAGCTTAAACACACATTTCCTGTCATTGAATAGATGACGACACTGGAGGAAGTCATTGAGGAAGTTGCAGAACAAGATGAAGCACATTCAGAACCGATTTATCTATCAGTAATAACGCGTGAAAAATGTAGAAGACGTGATTGCTTTGATGACTTGGCAAATTCCTCAGCCAGAAAAACATGTTGGGCAGCAAAGTGTGACGTGACTATATTTACCGTGCTTTAAGGAGGTTAGTCATGCAAGTTGTTTGGCAAGTTCTTAATGACGATGCCCCATTTAAAGGCTCATGACAAGTGGAACTGCAGGCAGCAGTGACACAGGATGAATGAAAGCTTTTTATAGCAGAATGAGTTCAAACAAAAGTAAATGTAAATGAAAAGTGATCACAGAGCTAATACCACATTCTTTCTCCAGCATTAAGCACATGTTGATCACACTTCAGACAGATGGGCTGTGGTATTACCACAGAACTGTATCATGCTCGGAAAGCTATGTTGAGACAAGCAAAATGACTGTTTGATAAGGTTTGAAGTGTCTTATTCTGACTTGTTTCTGATGTTAAATGACAAAAGGGTGATGAGGTGAAGCTGTAGCTTCTGATTTCAGTTGTATGTAGTTAAATATGTAGATTTAAAAGGTTTAAGTGATACTGGCTGGATGCAAGAACTGGAGTGGAGAATTTGTTGTGTTGATTTGAACATGTCAGATCCTGATTTACCTTATCACCTTATGTCTTAGTGGTTTAAAAGCTCGGGTTTCTTTAGCACTTATTGTCTATTTGAAACAAGAGAATCTGATGAGGATCAGGTGTCCCTGACAGCTGCAAGTTTGTTGGTAAGCATGTGCCTCAGGTGTTATTGCAGATTAGCTTTAAGGGAGACAATAAATCAAATTATATCAAATAAAATCATTCCTCAAACACAGAAAAACAAGATTATTCCAACTCCAACCTGGACGACTGGAGCGTTGAACGTCTCCTCCACACTTTGACATAAAGTCTGCAGGTTCCTGGCACCGTCAAGCACTGCAGCCTCTGCCCACTCCCAGAATGCACCAGTGTGGAGTGAGCTATGAGGAAGCTGCACGGAAACAAAGAGTCGAACATAAACAGAAGGAAAACTTTATTAAAACCTAAAAGCTGCGGTAACTTCTTAAAAAACTCAGAGATCACAACCTGGTAACCTGGTGTGTGATTGTTGTGTCGTACCTGCTGTGCAAAGCTCTGGAACAGCTGCTCCATGTCTGCAGCCAGATCTTTATGCAGACAGCTGAATGTCCCCAACATGCTCCAGATCATCTGCAGAGCCAGGCCATTAAACCGAGGAAGCTCATTGAGGAGCAGCGTGTTGATTGTCCTAAGAGAAGAGAAAGGAGGGGAGATGCTTCCATTCAAAACTGGTAATAAGACGTTCCAATTTGGCTATAAATTCAGTTTATTAACGGTTATCAAGTAGATTATTGTCACATTTACAAAGCATATTCACTTAGATTATTCAGACAAAAATAGATATACTTTTTTATTTGCTCTGATGAGCAAAGACTGAATCACTTTGAAGAAAGAACTGGAAGTTATCATAGATTTGGCACATGTTTTACGCCAGATTTCTCTTCCTGACGCAACCCATCGGCACCAGAAATACTCTCACTCTGGCGTGAACTAACCAGAACTTTTGACTGGGCTTTGTGCCACTGAGTCATTATGAAAAAAGATGATCAAACCCTTCTGAACTAAGAGCCCATCGTAAGTTTGTGATAAAAATGTCTGCTAAATCAGTGCAGTGAAGGTTCAGAGTCAGTAATAAACAGCTGATGTCACCCACAGGAAGAGTTCTGTGATGTAGAACAGCACTGAATCATGTAATAAAATGTAATAAAAAGAGCGATTTGGGTCCAGTCTCCACGTTTTAAGCCCATTTTAAACACCATTTGACTCTCTACCTGTATGTGTTGGCCACAGCCTGTTCCTCGTAGCTCAGGTTGGATTTGGCTTCTATCACTTCATAATCTAGCAGCTTGTCGAGTCTCTTTCTGATGAGGTTCCTCGGGCCCACCAGGAGGTCACGGAGGGCACATAACGGCTTGTGGATCAACGTCCTCATCCTTTTCTCCTGAATGGAGGAAATGAAATCGTATGCCTCTCATGAGAAAACAGCCGTGTTTATCGGATGATCCGAGTTTCCTTTCAGCGACATCTAAAAGTAAAAGACTCACAAATGTAGGAAGGATCCACTGTCTGAGCGCAGTAGAGATCTCCTTGTAGCAAATGGGGGCCTTCTCTCCATCCATATCAAAGTCAAACTCCTCTGTCTTACAGTCCAGTAACCCCTGCAGACATCATATGATACAGTCAAACATTAGCAGGAGCAGCTTCTGAGTCCACTGAATCAGTCTTTTTAAGACAGTTTCAGCCCAAAGCTGAGGTGGATTCCTTAGAGGTTGAGGCAACAGCAGCAAAGCCTTACTACTTACTTTGTGCCAACTTGTATGAAGTATTAAAATGTTGATCTGTGTTGCTTGGGAACAGACAAAAAAAACCACTTGGAGGATAATTTTAGAGTCAGGCAGGATAGAAACTCGTGTTTTTGACCACAGGCCCTGAAATAACACCAGTTTCCTCAGACAGTGTGACTCAAACATAAGGAAAACAGATACACACTTATTTTCCAGGCAGTTGGACTAGATGGTCAAATCTAAATGGGGCCATGAAAAAGAGTCTTTTCCTTTTAAATATACAACACACCCAAAAAATGGTTGGTTGGATTTACTGGTACGTGTGAAATTAACTCCAAAAGTTTAATCTGTGATGAGGTTTCAAAGGATTCTCACAAGTGTCAGCAAAGAACAAGACAAACTCGATAAGTTGATTATATCTCAGGTATGTGGTGAGCCTGCAAACAAAGAAAAAGCATGCTTTGATTTCACTTTCCACCTGGGAGCTTTACTCTGAAGTTCAGTACCGTGAACCAGGGCAAAGAGCATTCCTGGCAGATAATAAAATGTTTATTATGCCTTTGATTAACACACAAGACTGGTTCTTTGAGCTTCTCTGTGTCCCTTATGATGACACTCACTCTTTCTTTGAGTCAAAAACAAAAGGTCAGAGCAGGGAAAAGGAACCTGACAGGCCTTCAGGCTCATTATCTGAAGTTATATGATGAAAATAAACATACCTGTAAGTGGAGCAGGTAAGTCTCCACATTCTTAAGAAGCTCCAGGATCCCGTTTTCCAGAACATAGAAGAAACCCTGCAGAGCATCAAACTCTTCGTCCACCAGCTGTAAAAGGATATAAGGAGAATAAAGGAGAATAAACAGATAAAACTCAACATAATAAAAGCAGAGAATGAGCTTCGGTTACGGCTTTCTGGGTCAAGAGGTTGGATCATTTGTTTAGGAACCTGCGATTTGGAATCATCCGAAGAACTACTTCTGCATAGTTCAGTCAATGCATTCATCACCATTAGATTCCCCATTAATAGCTCCTTTTAGTTTCCTTTTAAGGTTTACTGCTTCTCTGAAACCCTTCCCCGTGACTCAGCTTTAGCAACCACAACATGATGACGATGGCACAGATCAGTTCTGCTCTCTCTGCTGCTATTTTCAGTTCTAAATCAGACTTTAAACCAAATATGAGACGTAAAAAAAGATAAAAAGCTGGAATAAAAATGCAGGAGGTCCACAGATATGAACTCCTCCTTCGGTACCTGTCAATCATTAATCACTGAGGTGCAGCTGAAGGCGGGGTATGTACTCAGAGGCCTTTTATTGTTCAGAAGCATTCTGAAAACACCACTTCATTCATTCTAGCTCGGCTCACGTCTCTCGGGCCTAACCTGGGACACTGACTGGTCTTGGAACAGCATCCTACCTTGGGTGCCATCCCGGTCTCATGCTTGATTTGCTGGCTGAACCTCGCGGTCTTCTTTGCGATGCTGTGGGTGTTGAGGCGGTTGATCTTGTCCTTGATGGTCAGAGTTTCCGTCTTCTTGTATTTGTCAGCTACAGAAACATGAGGGGAACTTAAAACCTGCTCAGCGCTGTTGGGGCTCGCTTCTCTCATCTTAATAAAGCTAAACTACACAAATCTATGGCTTTATTTCGGTTGTGCACCGTCTTACCGACTTCTCTGAAGCGTTTGTACTCATTGATGCGGCAGTTTAAGGCGATGGAGGTGTGAGCAGTTTGCTCCAGCAGGGCATACGCTGGGTGGGAGGAGTCAGTGTGTTTCTGGATGGTCTGCAGGAGGAGGGGATAGCGGGCAATCCGCTGCACTGGCATCACCAAGAAGAAACTCAGAGAAGTGGCATTGACCTCCGGCCTGGAGAAAAAGATGGAGATAAACTTAAGAGGAAATGCAAAGCTGTTGCATTTGGTTTTGGTTCTTTCTGAGCCGACGTGAGACCAAACATCTTTAAATAAACCTACGCTGAGGCCTTGATAACTCTGATTATCTCGTTCCAAAGGACCTCCTTCTGTTTGAAGCTGTTCTCCACCACTGTAATGTGATTGTAGTTGGCCAAGTATTCCTTATAGGAGGCTTCGATGTCTGAAGACAAGCTGAGGAATGAATCGCCTGTAAGGAAAGAAAAATACATTTATATATTTACAAGATTCACTCAGGCAAACAGGAATAAAACAGGTCAATTTTCATTTTCAAAAAGACAAAGAAGCAGCTATTTTAAACTTTTAAAGGCTCATTTCTGGAGGGAAGAATGCTGTAATTCAAGTCTTCACTTACAGGAAAGTGTAAAGCCACACACTGTAATCCTTTTGAAAATGAAAGACTTAAATGACCTTCTTCTGAAAAGAAAACAGAAGCGGCTCCAGAGTTTTGGTGTAAGTATTTAAGAGCATCCCTTACAGAGAGTTTCCAGGAAATGAGGGTCACTGGCTTGAACCTGCTTCTGGTCCAGCAGGCTGAGGAGGCGGCTCGACACATCGATCACATCCTCGATGTAGAGGAACATGCTGTCCAGGTTTTCTGGGGGGGGCTTTGGTTGACATGCAGACGGATTGGGAGAAATAAAAAAGACACAAACATGCAAATCAGTTTCCCTTTAATGCAGCAACTTACTGTCCAACTGCAGACTTGATCATGTGGGCTGCAAGCAGAACAAAAGTCTATACTCAGTATTTTACTGAGGTGCGTCATGCAAAACATTTTTCCACCAGCCCATTCCCCACAGCCTTAAAAAGCTATGCAGCCACAACAAAATGCAACATAGATGGGGCCATCTATCCCCCGGGAGCTGCAACCAAACCCTAAATACAACAGAAACGAACATATGTGGTCCAATTATCTGAAAGTGGAGAAGCTTGAGTGCTTCCTTTCTTATCTCCGTTAGCATGAGACAGACTGGACCAGCCTCTATGAAGGGACAGACGAACCGTTTCTCTTCTCTTTGCACATCTCAGACTTTCAGTTGCTATCAGAGTCCTGTCATCTGCAGAAATTCTGTCAAAGTTGGACCGGTACCCGGGCCGCTTTGTGTCATGGAGCGGGAGCAATCGCCTCGTCTCCAATGTTAACAAAACAAGTTGTGTCTCAAACCCCAGCTGGTCGAGGCGGATGGACACCCTTCCTGGTTCTGGTTCTGCCAGAGGTTTCTTCCTGGTTCTGGTTCTGCCAGAGGTTTCTTCCTGGTTCTGGTTCTGCCAGAGGTTTCTTCCTGAGTCTGGTTCTGCCAGAGGTTTCTTCCTGGTTCTGCCAGAGGTTTCTTCCTGGTTCTGGTTCTGCCAGAGGTTTCTTCCTGAGTCTGGTTCTGCCAGAGGTTTCTTCCTGGTTCTGCCAGAGGTTTCTTCCTGGTTCTGGTTCTGCCAGAGGTTTCTTCCTGGTTCTGGTTCTGCCAGAGGTTTCTTCCTGGTTCTGCCAGAGGTTTCTTCCTGAGTCTGGTTCTGCCAGAGGTTTCTTCCTGGTTCTGCCAGAGGTTTCTTCCTGGTTCTGGTTCTGCCAGAGGTTTCTCCCCGGTTCTGGTTCTGCCAGAGGTTTCTTCCTGGTTCTGCCAGAGGTTTCTTCCTGGTTCTGGTTCTGCCAGAGGTTTCTTCCCGGTTCTGGTTCTGCCAGAGGTTTCTTCCTGGTTCTGGTTCTACCAGAGGTTTCTTCCTGGTTCTGCCAGAGGTTTCTTCCTGAGTCTGGTTCTGCCAGAGGTTTCTTCCTGGTTCTGCCAGAGGTTTCTTCCTGGTTCTGGTTCTGCCAGAGGTTTCTTCCTGAGTCTGGTTCTGCCAGAGGTTTCTTCCTGGTTCTGCCAGAGGTTTCTTCCTGGTTCTGGTTCTGCCAGAGGTTTCTTCCTGGTTCTGGTTCTGCCAGAGGTTTCTTCCTGGTTCTGGTTCTGCCAGAGGTTTCTTCCTGAGTCTGGTTCTGCCAGAGGTTTCTTCCTGGTTCTGCCAGAGGTTTCTTCCTGGTTCTGGTTCTGCCAGAGGTTTCTTCCTGGTTCTGGTTCTGCCAGAGGTTTCTTCCTGGTTCTGGTTCTGCCAGAGGTTTCTTCCTGAGTCTGGTTCTGCCAGAGGTTTCTTCCTGGTTCTGCCAGAGGTTTCTTCCTGGTTCTGGTTCTGCCAGAGGTTTCTTCCTGGTTCTGCCAGAGGTTTCTTCCTGAGTCTGGTTCTGCCAGAGGTTTCTTCCTGGTTCTGCCAGAGGTTTCTTCCTGGTTCTGGTTCTGCCAGAGGTTTCTCCCCGGTTCTGGTTCTGCCAGAGGTTTCTTCCTGGTTCTGCCAGAGGTTTCTTCCTGGTTCTGGTTCTGCCAGAGGTTTCTTCCCGGTTCTGGTTCTGCCAGAGGTTTCTTCCTGGTTCTGGTTCTACCAGAGGTTTCTTCCTGGTTCTGCCAGAGGTTTCTTCCTGAGTCTGGTTCTGCCAGAGGTTTCTTCCTGGTTCTGCCAGAGGTTTCTTCCTGGTTCTGGTTCTGCCAGAGGTTTCTTCCTGAGTCTGGTTCTGCCAGAGGTTTCTTCCTGGTTCTGCCAGAGGTTTCTTCCTGGTTCTGGTTCTGCCAGAGGTTTCTTCCTGGTTCTGGTTCTGCCAGAGGTTTCTTCCTGGTTCTGCTTCTGCCAGAGGCTTCTTCCTGGTTCTGGTTCTGCCAGAGGTTTCTTCCTGGTTCTGGTTCTGCCAGAGGTTTCTTCCTGAGTCTGGTTCTGCCAGAGGTTTCTTCCTGGTTCTGCCAGAGGTTTCTTCCTGGTTCTGGTTCTGCCAGAGGTTTCTTCCTGGTTCTGCTTCTGCCAGAGGCTTCTTCCTGGTTCTGGTTCTGCCAGAGGTTTCTTCCTGGTTCTGGTTCTGCCAGAGGTTTCTTCCTGGTTCTGGTTCTGCCAGAGGTTTCTTCCTGGTTCTGGTTCTGCCGGAGGTTTCTTCCTGGTTCTTCCAGAGGTTTCTTCCTGGTTCTGCTTCTGCCAGAGGCTTCTTCCTGGTTCTGGTTCTGCCAGAGGTTTCTTCCTGGTTCTGGTTCTGCCAGAGGTTTCTTCCTGGTTCTGCTTCTGCCAGAGGCTTCTTCCTGGTTCTGGTTCTGCCAGAGGTTTCTTCCTGGTTCTGGTTCTGCCAGAGGTTTCTTCCTGGTTCTGGTTCTGCCAGAGGTTTCTTCCTGGTTCTGGTTCTGCCGGAGGTTTCTTCCTGGTTCTTCCAGAGGTTTCTTCCTGGTTCTGGTTCTGCCAGAGGTTTCTTCCCAGTTCTGGTTCTTCCAGAGGTTTCTTCCTGGTTCTGCCAGAGGTTTCTTCCTGGTTCTGGTTCTGCCAGAGGTTTCTTCCTGTTAAAGGGAGTCGTTCCTTTCCACAGTCCCTCAGGCTCAGGACGGGAGATTGGACTGAAGACAAGTTCTGGTCCAATCTGTTGGTTTCCTTAGCTGGGATATTATTTTTGAATTGGCTCTATATGAATTAATTGGATTATGATTATAATGAATTGGCTTGAATTGGACTTTATTACTTAAATGCCTTGAGATGACAATTGTTGTAATCTGGCGCTTTATAAATAAAGTTTAATTGAATTGAATTGTGGATATTAGGAGCAGTAGGAACAGGCCTAAAACTATTCCCATCCTTCAGGGGAGGTGGAGGTGGCGGAGAACTAAAGATACTTCGGTGTTCATCTAGACAACAGACTGGAAATGCAACACTTCTAGACTTCTAACGTCTTGAGAAAGTTGAGGTTCTTTAGCATTTTGCAGTAAGATGTTGCATAACGTCTTTCCACTTCAGAGAAACATTTGTGCGAAGCTTTGCATTGACAGCCGATCAGCACTGACATTCTTCTTCTGTCACCAGGAGCTCTGCAGATTTGACAGGATGCATTCATCACTTGGCTGTCAGGTTGTACTTTACCACTAATCTTAGGACTGGGACATGGTATTTTTGGCAATTTGAGGGATTTTGAGGGAACAGAAGCAATCTCCCTCGCTGTTGATGGCAGAAAGATGATCCATGGAGGTGACCTTCGGCCCTTCTCTCCAAAAGGTGAATATTAGCTTGTTGCAACATGCTACAGAAACACTCGAGTGGTCAAATTCACACGAGTGAACCTGCGTTTTGCCATTTGAGCTTATTGTGGAAAGAAGAATGTTGCACAAGCTGCTGCTAAAGATGATGTTCAGCTCTATAAACCCTTCAGTCAGAGGCTTCTTCAGCTCCGTTTTAATACAGACCAGAACATTCAGTCCTGCTCTCATAGATAAAGCTTTAGAAAGAGTTTATGTGCAAAAAGAGGATGTTTTAGGATCATCTAACCGCCTTTTAACTCTATTTTTAGTTTTTCTTTCGGTGAATTCTTGGTTTTTCTTTTATAATGCAACACTTTTCAGACAAAAATCTCTCAAGAAACAGGAAAATTAACCTTTTTTTAAACCAAAAACAAATAAATCAACATCTAGTCTTAATAAAATCCTCGTAAAAGGATTTAAGTTGACACTTATGAGCAGCTATGGCTCACCTGTGAATGTCGAGCACGAGTTTTATCTTGCACATCTTAAACAAACCTACACAAAGTGGCAAGAATGACCCACTTTACAGAAGTCTAACTATTTAAAAGATAACATTGAAGAGTCACATCTTTCCATCAAGAGAAATGTTTTACAGAGAGAAAGAGTTCCAACTATAGTGAAGCATAAAGCCAACAAAACAATGGAAATGAGTGCATTTAAACACCAAGACTGTAAATATTAGCATAATCATATCATAACCACATTTTTCAGGTTTATCACAACACAAGACAGAAAGTTTTTGACTTATAAATGATTTCTTTGTGTGGGATTTTTGTCCCATTGCTGAATATTGTAGCTGAAAGAGCCATTTTGTCCTTCTATTCTATTCTAATGAGCCAACAGTGGGCACTAACTCATGGAAAATAGAACAATCCAGCAACTCATCTCTCTCACAACGGCAGTATTCATGTGGCATTATTCTTCTTCTCTCTTTCCAGCTGCCTTTCACTCTGCTGCCTTAACGCTTCCTCTGTCTGTCCCTTATCCATCATCTCATCAAATATCCCAAATATTCACCGGTTCATTTTTCCTCTCAGAGCTTATCACTTTAATTTCCTTCTCTTTTACCCGTCTCCGCTTCCCTGGTTGTGGCATCATTTTCATGTCCACATTTAAACTCTTCCAGCTCATAAAGTCAAATTACATTACGTTTATGAGGCCTCACTTCATTACCAAAATGATAATAAATGATTATTTTGCAATAATAAATATAATGAAAAGCTGGCAGCAGAGCAGTAATACTGCAGTAATACTGAGCTAAGTGACAACTTATTATAACTACTAAAACTATTAAAGCAGGGATTATCTCTGAGCAGCAGCATGCTCCCAGATGTTTACTTAAAAGTGCTCATGTTGTGCAAATCATGCTTCAAATTACACACTGAAGCCGTACAGTAAGTACAGTAATTAGGGCCCACCGCTGTGTTTAAAGGGCATTAGCCAATAATAAAACAGGAATAAAGATAATGGAGCAAAGTGCAGTTCAGCATCTTCTGAAAATAAACTCTTCCACATTATTTCAGTGCTTGAAGTCAATCGAGAGCATCCCTGAACAATCTGAGAACCCATCGGCTCTTGTCTGATGAATCAGCCTCTGTGGGGAGCAGCCAGCATTTTTTAAGGTTTCCAGTGGAGTCAATAGATATTCAGACAGGGAATATCCAGATATTAAGATATATATATATATCCAGATATATGATCCTAAGTTCAGTGTCAGTTGTGACATCCAGGAAGTATCTACTTTCTACAGCTGGATGTAGGATGTATGAAGCTGTCAGAGGGAAGCCCTGGTGCAGCTAATTTAGGTTAATCAAGGAGCTTAAATCAGGTAATATCCGAGCCCAAAGTTATTTTAACTTCATGCAGAGATCAGGTATGTCATCTGCACACAAGCACCTTCAGCTTTGCTTAATTAATTAGATTTCTGTGAAACCATGTTGGCATATTTTCTCTTAATGGAACCTTCCTGGTTAAATTAAAGGCAAATAAAATGAACAAATACAAACTGGAGAAGCTAAATCATTGTTGGGTGATAGCTGATGGTTTCAACCAATGTATTCTGCCTCTAACTTCCCATATGGACTGTTTAGCAGCAGAAAATTACAAAACTGAGCAAACCAGAAAGCTTCTGGTACCAGAATCTGGTCCGTACCTCCACAACATAAAGCAGGAACAGCCAAGCGATGGATTTATTCATACGATACTTCAGGTTTGCTGGTGTGAATGAGCTTTGCTGTGACTATTTCTCTTAAACAAATAAAGCACTGGATGCATCAAGGACCGCCGGGAGCTCAGTGCTTGAACTATAAGCTGTAATTATGTGATTATTTGTTTTACATCATCAATCATACCTGGAGTTTCTGCAGGTTGCGCCTGATTGTCACGGTACTAAGTTGCAGCATTCGAAGGTAATTCCTCTCAGACTGGACCAGTTCTTCAATAGCCATCAGCTGTCTTTGAGCTGCCCTCTCTTTAGCTGCTGCTTCCTCCTCTTCAGCCTTCTTTTTGGCCTCTTCAGCTTCCTCTGCCAGCCTTTCCTCTGATATTACGCTCTCCTCTGAGAAGCTATCCTGGGAGGAAAGCCTTACAATTGTTCGGACAGTATCTGTATTGACTTGTCCTAAGGAGTCCGTTGGTGACTCTTCTGTTTCCTCCTCTGAGAATTTCTCTCCAACTTGATCCTCGGTTCCATCGCTCTTCTCCTGAAGCTTTTCTCGCATTTGATTTTTCTGGGCAACCTTTTTTACTGCTCCCAGTGAAGACAGAGTGGAGGGAGCTGGTGTAGGAAGAGCCAGTGTGAAGGAGGAGGACTGGAGCCTCCTGGGCACCTCCATCATAGAGATCACTGTCAAAGAAGATATAAATGCATAAGATATTATCCCATAAGCATGAAACAGGTGTACGGTATAATAATTCTGATTACATCTATTACTATATGAAACATGATGGATGAACACAACATTTAACACTTACTGACTCCTATCAGCATGAGTGAGCAGCTCGAGGGTAAAAGGTACTTTCACCTACAATCCCTGACAAAAACAATGGAATGACCTCTCCTTAAAGGGGTATTTTTAAACCTGGACCTTATTTCCGGCATGAAATACGTTAATCTGCTCACCGAGAACAGTTTGGCGAAAGTCGGCGTCCTTCAGAGGATATTTAGATAACTGGAGATCCATATAACGGAGTGAACGGGGCTTAGAGGATGCAGCCTCTAAATAAGGCATTATCTGTCTTTATTTCACCAATACTTTAAGAAGAATGAATGAATGAACGTGTGCTATAGCTCTGTTAGCTCATAGTTGCTGTTATGTGGCTACTTGCAGCTATAGGAGAGCTAACGGAGGGATTTCTACACAGGCACTCTACTGGGACAGTTTTTATAGCTGAAAGCCTCAATATGAACACAGAGAAGTAGAGAAGAGGATAGAGCGAGGAAATAAAACAATGTATTCTGCAGAAAATGAAAGCAGGATATGTCAGGTGAGACAGAAACATGGTCAGGGACCACTTCATTCACAGCATGGCTGCAGCACAGTTTATTCACTCCGGTAAGAACGTCCATCTTACTCAAAGTCGTCGTTCACATCGTCTAAATCTGATAAATATCCTGCCATGTTGCACAAAACTATCAGCAGCAAACTCTGTGTGAAGTTAGCCGACTGTCACAGAGCACGGAGTGAATAAACTGTGCTGCAGGGGGGCGTGTGGATGAAGTGGTCCCAGTAGAGTGCCTGTGTAGAAATCCCTCCGTTAGCTCTCCTATAGCCGCAAGTAGCCACATAACAGCAGCTATGAGCTAACAGAGCTATAGCACACGTTCATTCATTCATTCTTCTTAAAGTATTGGTGAAATAAAGACAGATAATGCCTTATTTAGAGGCTGCATCCTCTAAGCCCCGTTCACTCCGTTATATGGATCTCCAGTTATCTAAATATCTTCCGAAGGACGCCGACTTTCACCAAACTGTTCTCAGTGAGTAGATTAACGTATTTCATGCCAGAAATAAGGTTTAAAAATACCGGAGTTCCCCTTTAAGCATGTTTATTAAGCTGTTTCATTCTTGAAATTCCCAGATATGACACAAAACATTTGAATTAACAGGTGAACATTCAGCTCATTAAACAGAATAAAGTCAAACTCTTTTAATCGAAGATATTTCTGTCAGAGCAGATTCTAGCAGAAATACCTGCACAAAGTCTGCAGGTAACAGACAGGAGTCGACGTTTGAGGCCGAACTGGAAGAAACCAACTGGAGGAACCTAAACCCTCCCTCACACCTCAGCAGAGGAAAACTACTGTGGGCTAAAGAGAAGCTGGCGTGGACCAGGTGATATTCAGCGTTGGACAAGGAGACGATGCTGGAACACGTCCAATAAACCACGAAGAAGAATGCCTGAAAAAACTAATTTCCACTCTCATGAATGATAAAGGGTTGATGCCAGGTAAAGGACCAGAGGAGATGGCAGCCATTACAGTTAAACTGTTAAAATGGTTTTATTATATTGCATTTTATACTTTTTTTTGTTGCTACGCTGCAACTGCAGCAGGAGAACTTCTTCTTTGACTCTCTGAGCATGAAAGTAACACATTAGATTAGAAAACTGGTCGTGTAAAGCAGCACATGCAGCTCTTTCTCTGTCAGCATCTCTCCTGTGTTTTCACAGCTGTTCCGTCTCAACAGCACACGTCAGAAACTGCAGATTTAACGCAAATATGATGCAGCTGTACGTCTGTTGTACAGAAGTTTTACTGGTTTAACTATCAGAGAACTATCAGAGGTCTTTAGTATTCCACAAACAACATCTGTGAGCTATTTGAAGAGTCAGTCACATCATCTCAGCCCTGATTCAAAGATCACTAAAGTAAATTAATAAGTTGATTTTGTGTATTTCTTATTTCAAACAGACATGCAGAGAGAAGGAGGCTAAAGTCATGGATACTCTGAGCAGAAGTTGGCTGAAAAGGAGGCTGAAGGGCTGCTTTTATTACCCACAACACAGTCCAGCTGAATGGCTCTCTAAGGTTTTAAGGGGTAGAGCCTGTGGACTTTTCTATCTTTGACTCAGTGATCATGATGTCTGTGTGAGGAGTTACTCAGAGGCCCAAAACTCTTTCCTAATCCTAAACTGGCCGATTCCACAGCATCACCTTTGCTGTTCTCAGGACTTTATGCAACTATCTCATGACATGTTGCACCTGTGCATTTCACCTTATGTTCACCTTCAACTGCAAAGAGCTGCTGAACAAACAAAATGAAGTACTTTTCCATATGTGAACATAGAAGATCTGTGTTACTTTGAAATGAATGTTAAGATTCGACCGTTTTAGTTCCCTCATAAAGTTGTAATTAGGGCAAAAAAGTACTCTTCAGATCAAAATGATGTACATGCAAAATAATTCACCCGTTTCTCATACTGTGAGTTCAGTTTATAGCGAATTAATGTACAGATTTTAAAGCTAATTGTGGTGTTTCGGCCTTTTTCACGGCAGGATTTCACTCTAAAGGCAGACAGGACGTGCCCTCTTTACCCTGCAGTTTATTATTCACACTGAGCAAACAGAAGGGGCAGCATGTGCTGTCCAACAGCATGCAAGCATTGCAGAATCAGAGGAATGACAGCATGTATTACACTGCACCGTCTCTCCCTTGCTCCTTAACATCCTAAACATGTGATTTGTTAGGCTCAATACTTCAAAGCAGTCAGAAGGTGAGGAGCTGCAGCCAATAAAAGACGAGTGAGGGGACACAAAAAGGTGAGATGATTCCACCAAAGAGTACCTGGAAAACAACATCGGTCTGCTTGGACTCAGGAGACTGAGCAGAATCTGGTTGAACTTTGGCGGGAACATGCATGCATCTTTGATATTCCTGCAGAACAACACAAAGGTGTGCAGGGAAACTGCCAGCTCTCTCCAACTAACAGGTGAGCATAACAGCTGCTTGTTTCATAGTGAGACATTAATGTAAAGACAAAGACTTGCTTCCTACAGATCAGTCTGAAGAAGTGTAGCAGAAAAATCACTGAAAATGAGCTCAACTTTGGCTCTTTTCACAAATTTTGTTCAAGTTGGAACCGATGCGCCTTCATTGTGCATTTGTGTCATATGTAAACATAAAGAGGAGGCATGTGGGGAGCTGATCCATCGATGATATGCCTCTGAGCCTGCAAGGGAGGCAGAAACAGAGGCTGGCATTGTGGAAGTCACTACTCCGACCAACCACGCCATCTGAATCCCAGACGGCGGCTTGATTTGTGAGCTGACCTCACATGAAGCTGAGAAAATGTGCTGATAAGTGTCCCCTATGTCTTGCATGTGTGAATAACCAAACCAGGACATCTTTCTTTGTGCTGATAAGCCACAATTGACATGTGAAAGGGGCTTTAAAGACCCATTCTCCTTGAATAGAAGCAGCAAAAAGGGCTTTTACGACCCTTAATGCTGGGGACAAACTGCAGTTAGTATTCGAAAGTGATGGTGATCCCAGCTGTAAGAGGTGTGAATGTTAGAGATGAATAAAGTCAGACAACACCTTCTCCTTTAGACAACTATGTTACTATTTTACCTCTGAGATGTTGCTTCGTTCTTTTAATGACAGAATTCTTAAAATGAACTCTTAAGTTTTAGCAAAGTTGTCTGAATATCTGGTCAAGGATGAGCTGAATAATCATGTATGTTTGCAACCTCGGTCATTTCTTTACGTTGCCTTCATCGCTACGAAGACCTTTGCTGCATTTTCCAGATGTTAACCATCTGTTGGAATGAAAACACTTTATTGGGGTGTGATCATCCAATTTGATCCTAACCTTCAACTGAAGGTTTTGGGATTTCTCAGCATGTGGTGATGTTGGGGATTACTGAGATTTACAGACAAAATCTCAGTAAATGTTTCTAAAAATGATAGAAATCAGTGTGGTATAAAACCCCTGAAAGTCAGGTTTTAATCTACTATCAGATATGCAATCGGTGCTACTAATACTATCTTTCTATAGTACTAATGATGACTCACCATCGTGCATCAGAGTCACAAACTAGCCTTAACCGTTCCATCCCAGAATAAGTGCACAGAGGGTGAAACATCTGTTGGTCACAAGCTGCCACAAACCTCACAGACAGTCACAACAACACTAAGAGCAACACAGGTCCATTAGGAGTATTTACAGATGGTCAGGGTGTCATTACCTTGAGCAGAAGCCCTGATTCAGCTGCAGTGAGCCATGATCTCCCCTCTGAGTCCGGACTGAAGCAGAATCTGCTGCACGGAAAACACAAACACTGGTGTAACTTTCTCCAGTGACTCACACACAGCAGGCTGCTGCTGGGCGGCAGGAGTGTGTGAGCGTGAATTTAAGTGTGTGTGTGTCAGAGAGACGCAGCGAATAAGTGTGTGAGGAAATGGGGGATGGGAGTGGACAGGAGGGTGGGATTAGGCTTCATAGAGGAAAAAGAGGGGAGGGTGGAGGAGAGACACACTCACAGACACACACACATGCTGCTGAATAAGCTGACTGACTGCAGCAGCTGTTTGGAACAGGAAGTGCTGCACCCCCAGGCAGAAGCCGATTGGCTGACAAGTCCTCAATAGTTTGAGGGACCAATCAGACGGCACCTCGAGGGGCTTCATGGGTCCCAATCAGGACCAGAGAAGACGGAGAGGTTGAAGTGATTGAAGTTTTCCTCTCACAGAAAACAAAAGCACCGTGGGACGGCCAATCTTCTTCAACTGCAAACGCTTGTCTGAATTATCTGCTGGGTAACAAACCGTGATTCAAACTCACGCCTTAACTTAGTTACTCCTTTGTCAGTCAGATTTGAAGAATTTAAGCAAACTTAATTTGGTTCTAAACAACTAAACAAAGTTGGATCTTACTGGTTAGCTCAGAGGGAAAGTTTGAATGAAGAGGAGCCTGTTATGTGATGATAGTCCACATGAATACTCAGAAATAAAGGAGCATTTCACCCAAAGACTTTCCTCCAAACCATCAATAGAGATTTGGTTTTATTTGTTATTCCGAGGCATGCGTGGGAAAACAACGCTTGATGAAGCTAAGTTGCTAAACTCATTGAAAAGCTTCATTCCTTTCAATACTGCTCAAAAAACTAGTCAACATTTGGCTTTTCAGCACAGTGTGAAAGTCCTCGATCAGCATCCTGGACATTCAAATACTGAGCATAATAAAGTATTAAATTAAATGAGTATTAAAACTGTGTGAGGAAACATTCAACACATTCTGCTGCTGCTTTTGACCTTATTGTGCACGTAAATCACTGCACAAACGTTGCTTAAAGTTACTCAAATGGAGGTTTTATCAGATGAGGCTGCGGTTATAATACAAAAATATGTGAATGAGAGCAGCTTTATTCAGAACTCGGCTCTATTCATGTACACCAACACTACATTTGGGACTAACTGAGTGTTTAAATGTGCTGATTTGACCTTATTTGGGTATGTTAGCTTTAAGAAGCTCAATTTAGTACAATTTCAGTCAGTCATTGTACCTGCATATTTTCTGGAGAGTTTGCTTTCTCAACTCTGACCTATAAATCATTTTAGCAGAAAAAAGGCTCCTAACTCAAGGGATGAACCAGTGTTGTGTCGACACAGAACAGACAACTTAGCAAAGAAGCCATTTTAAACTGGATCTTTAGGCACTTTGTTACCAGCAGCCTGTCACAAAGACACATCATTTGTTCCCATTTCTTTAGAAGCTCAATTTAGTACAATTTCAGTCAGACTAACAGGTTTACATCAATTTTAAAGGCCGAGTTCAGGGTGAACTAACATGTTTTTTTTTTCTAGCGTCATGTAATCAAGCTTATTGAGGAAGGCAAAGTTGTTTTGTCACATGCACTGAATGTGAGAAAACTATCTGACAACCCTCAGATGTCCCAGGTCATTTCTGACCGAATACAGCAGGTATCTGGCAGGAATTCAGTGATCAAGCTTGCATTTTGCAACCTTATCGGTTTGTATGATCAGCTGTTGCATTAAAACAACCTCCCAAATGAAATAAATCTCTCTCCATCATGCATCTGCCCAGCTACAGCTATGTGTCACCTCGCCTACACACACCCTCTGATGACACTCATATCAGTTTGTTTACTGGAAACAAGGTAATGGAAACATGAGTAAGTTTCAGCAGCACTTTCTTTCCCTATTAAAAAGAAACCCAACACTCTCAGCATCGGATTCTTCACACTTTGAGCTGATGGAGCTAGTTGAAAAAGTTTATTGTTAGAGTTAGTATTGAGTTATTGACCAAAGTCAGGAATACATCCTCTCTGGGCGTCATAAAATGGTGGAATACTCAACGTTTGTTCCCCAATTTCACAGAAAAACTGAAGTAAATCAAATATAAAATCTCTTATGGTCCCTTTATGTTGAACTGGGCAGTGAAAATAATTGTGGTGAAATGTTAGCATGAACCCATCCTGACACAATGAAGATATTCATAGCAGTCAGACACGATTAGTCTGGAATGAGGGAGGCGTGAAGGCAGTACGTCAGGGAGGAATGCTGCGGGGCAGCGCTCGTTTTAATCAGCTAACTTGTGTTAATCTGAAGGGTTAAACTGAAGGCGTGCGTCTGGAAAGTAACAAAACATTCAGCCATGACTGATAATGACTTTAGAGAGAAAACATCTTTCTCAGAGGCAAAAACCTGCTTTTCCAAGAACAAAAATGCTGGATTCCAAGAAAGCATTCAGCACAATCCTGTCAACGCTGCACAGGTTCAAGTGTTGCCAACGGGGCCAGAAGGAAATATTCCCCAAAGCTTACTTTGTCCAGCTGTGCCTTTTTCTACTACCTGTAACATAAATTCAGGATGAAATTCAGATGACAGTTTGAGGTCATTTGGGAACACGTCATCATTTCATTTGTTTCCTCTTAAGTTTATCTTTCCACCTACAAAGTGTCTCAACTTGGAAATGATCTTTTTAACAAATCTTTGAATAAATAAAAGAAATCCATATAGATTAAGATTAAGATTAGATCTATTGTCATGCATCCTCCGCTTTTAACCCATCCAGGGTGGCACCTGTTGACATGCACATGCACATGCACATGCACAGGGTCACACACTGATAGAGACAGATGAACATGGTTGGTTCTGTGAGACCAAAACCCTCCACAGAATCTATGCTAATCTTAAAAAGAATAATCAAAAATCAGTTCAAATCTGACAAACGTAACAGAGAAATGTGTGAACGATAGCAGCTTTATTGGGAATTCAACTGTTTTAACACAGATAATGTGAGTCTGTGATCACTGAAACCATAAAATACACCCAAAAAATCACCAAAAGCTAAAAAAAAATGGTTCCTTTGGCTCCAAATGTCCAAATATAAAACTTTTAAACATAAATGGTCAAAAGAAAAGGTGCACATCTTATTTAATTTGGCCACACAGTTATGTACCTCGATAATCTCTGAACTAATATGAATCTAAATGTCTTCTTACAAATGAATTCTGCGAGAGGAGTCAGAGACGGAGCAGAGTTTACGTCACACTGTGACTAATATAAGACAACTGAGGTAACACCTCTCGTATCTTTCTGGCCCAGAAGGGAAGAAGCAGCTCGTTCCTGGCGATTGTAGCTCTCTGTTTAGCACGAGAACTCGATAGCTTGACTCTTTGAGTCTGCTAAAACAAACAGGTGAGCTGCATGTTTTTCAGATGACTAAAGCAATTTCAGCATGAAAACAGCAGGAAGAAAGCTGTGATGATGCTTCTTCTGCAGTAAAAACTCCTCGTGCTGCAGCAGCATTACTGGAAATGATGGGAGAATCCTTTCTGGTTCGGTCTTTACATCCTGGACACACTTCTGAGCACTGGAATGTTTGAAAATGAAAATGGAAATATTTTCTGTGACAGCAGCGACCTCATTATAGTGATTTCATTCCAATGTGTGCAGAAGAATGAGTGGAACTGCCTTCCTTTAACCCTCTCACCCAGTCTGGTCCTTTAATCACCACAGATCAGTAATTATACTGTGGTTGATAAAATAATTCCAGCATTGGTTCTTTTCGGGAAGTATTTCCATCAATTAGATCTTATTTGAATGATGACTTTTATTTATTCAGATTGCTTAGAGTTAGAACGCATCTGTTGGTTATGAAAAAATGTAATTAAATCATTTAAAAACAGAAGAAATGACTTTACAGAATACAAATATACCAACCTGGTTGCTATTAATCTGAACTGCCTCAGCATCATTGGTCATTTAGTCGTTTTTATTCAGTTCAACTCATGTTTGCTGAGAGGACATCGCGTCAGGAACTGCATAAAACCCACGAAGGGAGGCTAAATCTTTTTGAGTGGATGCTGCTGAGCTCTCAGTGACAGAAGCAGCTCATCTCTGAACAGATTCCCCACACTGAGCGGCAGGAGTTTTTACAGCATGAAAGGAAGAGTTTTCACACACTTTGGAAGCAAAGGTCTCGCTGTCACTGTGCTTTTTGCATCAGGATCCCATCCATTACCCTGTGAGCAATGCTGCCAAACCCAGCCGGTCTTCACTCGCACATCTGGATCATAACAACTGGCATATTAATGAATAACTTCTATAAAATGCAGCTGCTTAACGGAAGTTCTCAGAGTGGAATTCAAACTGTTTTAAACAGGTTTGTCTGACCTTTAAGGAGAGAAAGTAAATGGCTCCATCCACCATGATGAGATCCACAATAACGGCAATGATTAACTAATCATAAAGCATATTATTTACCTTTGTGTGCCAGGTTTCTTTTCTCCCATTTAAGCTTCGCCCTGGACAACAGAAACAACAGAAATCAGGAGGACGGTAACCTTTGCTTTCAGGTTTTTATAGAACTAAAAGACACAGAAAAATCCCTCCTATCTGTGTCTGAACTGAACAAACAGCAGCTGGAATGAAGGAAATCCCTCTCAGATCTGCAGAGAGCTACAAGCTGATCATTATGATCCATGATTATTGATAACAGGCCTCACAGATGTAGGTTAAAAGTATAAAGTCAAAGCATATGAGAACTATTTTAGAAATACAATCAAATGTCTGTGTATGAAACATAAATTAAGCTCAAAGGTGATACAAAGATGGCCATAATAATAACGTGGTTTATTCTTCAGTAAATGAGAAAACAACGTTTCTTTATGACCTGCCTGCTTTAACACAGATAACAGGTGATAAACGACAGCCTGTTGAGATTTACTGAGCAGCAACCGGTCAGCGTGACGTTTTTCTGTTTACGTTTTAAGAAGGCATCACATGGAAATGTGCGTCCCTGAGAAATGTAAAAACCACCAGAAAAAAAGGTAAAACCCTCCTTTTGGTTCTGTCGCGGTCTGTCTGCTCTGTCGCTTTTGGATAGATAAAACGGAGAATGAAGCAGAGATGTGATAAATCGTTTACCAGGCTGTCTTCACGGCTTTAATCCCCGCTGAAACGTCCGGAGCCCTTTGAGCAGCAGCTCACCTGTTGTCAGCCAGCAGCAGCCTGTCAAGCAGCGACTCTGAGACACAAGCCCCGCATCCTGTTACTAAACCAAAGAAAAGCGCGTATTAAAGCGCCAACTTCCGTGTTGTTCTTAAAATAAGAGCGTCCTCCACCTGCATCCATGGACTCTGCTTTTTCTCATTCACTCAGGACATGTCCACCTATTTTTGACGGAACCTTTGAATTGAATTGAATTGAATTACTATTGAGATGTTGCACAACAGTAAGGGCAAAAAAAAAAAAAATGATTTGGGGGCTTTTTCATTCATTTAACGTCCAGTCCATGTACCTGCATATTTTTTGGAGAGTTTACTTTCTCAACTCTGACCTATAAATCATTTAAGCAGAAAAAAGGCTCCTAACTCAAGGGATGAACCAGTGTTGTGTCGACACAGAACAGACAACAGCAAAGAAGCCATTTTAAATTGGATCTTTAGGCACTTTGTTACCAGCAGCCTGTCACAAAGACACATCATTTGTTCCCATTTCTTTAGCTGCATCTATGAAAAACAGCAAAGATAACACAGTTTGACAGACAGAAAAGAGGATTTCTGCAGCAACAAGGTGATTCCCAAAGAGCTATTAGCTGAAAACTTGCAGAAGCAAGTTTGAAACAAGCAGAAAGCTCAGAGTCTAACTAGGATTTTGCCAAAAATGTACAGTTAAAGTTTAATTAAACAGTTTATTTACATGGCACAGAATATTTAGACATTTGACTTGGTGTAATTTCACTCCACGCCGCCAGGGGGCGACAGCGCTCCACCTGCACGTAACTACGTCAGAGGTTGAAGGTCGTGAGTCCGGCAGCGCCACATGCGTGTTGTTGTGTTGTTGATACTGATTATACTGCATCAAAAGCGTGTCTTCACTGTGAGTTTCTAACGTTTTTTTTGTGGTTTTCTCAAGTAGCAAAGCTGCCACTTTTATACATTTAAACATCACTTCGGAACGTCTGTTTTAAAAGTAAGCTAGCAGGTCTGATTCCATTTCCGGACACTCTGTTGTCAAGCGTTTTAAATTTCCTTTTTTTGTCAGATAAACCAAATGAACAATTGTTTTTAACTAGTATAATACACTTTTAGATACACCACCGCTGTTGTCAGGTTGTGTTTTATTTATTTGCTTTGCTAACGACACAAGGTTCTTGAAACTGTTCAGCTGGGTGTTAAAGCCTCTTAAACATCTGAAATATTGAGTATTTACAGTATTTACAACGCTTCTGAAACTAGCAGCTGTTCCAAGTTTAACCACACTGCTGTAAGTAGTATTTACAGCCACTATTTAATATCTGGGAAGCTCATGCTGTATTGAAAATAAATGTATTATAATTATTGTAAGTTTGTCTGATTCAGTGGGTTATAGCTGCATACCTCTATAATATGTAATATTATATAATAATGGGAATGCTATATTTACCGCCTCTTTAGGACATTTTTTAAAGTAAAGCGAAACTGAAAAACTATTTAAATGTGGAGACGTGCTGCGTGTTTCAGTGCTAAACTCATTCTTCTGCCTCAGGTCGTCCTCGGCCCTCGGGACCAGACCTGAGGTGAAATGAGGAATCTGAAGCTGCTGAAGAGCCTCCGGAGCTCAGATCTGGAGGCTCCCGGCTCCCCTCAGTGCTTCTCAGTGCGGGCTGAAACCGGCTCACTGCTCATCGCCTCTCAGTACTCCATCTCAGAGTTTGACCCCCTTACTGGCCAGGTGCAGGACCTGTTTCTTTGGATCTGCAGGTGGCAGATTTTCGTAACACTTGCTGAACCTTCCTGCGTTTTTCTTTAGGCTGTCAGTGAAGCCTCTTTGACGGCCGGCAGCTACCTCCCAGAGGACGGCAGCGGGCTGGTGGTGGGACTGCAGGACCTGGCTGAACACGAATCTGTATGTTTGGCCACAGCAGGCGGAGATGTTGTCCTTTTTAACTTCAACACATGTCAGGTTTGTAGAAAAAGAGTTCCTTCTTTTAACCTCTAAGTTGCAGATTAACCTTTGCTATGAGTGAAGAGTTGTTTCTAAGATTAGAAATAGTGTTAAATTAGGATTATGACAGAGTTTTCTTCTAAAACCTGTGACAGCTGGAGTGTGTTGGCAGTGTTGACAGCGGCCTCACGTCCATGAGCTGGAGTCCCGATGAAGAGCTCGTCATTCTCACTACTGGTCAGTGCGACAACATGAGTTTATTTAGATGAAGCTTTTGATTATAGACTTTCAACATATTTTCAGTGTTTTGAACTGTCAGAGAGCTTTGGCACAAATATGAAGCATCCTTCCTGTTTTACAGTCTTCTTTTAAAAATGGTTTTTAAACACACCGGAAGCACAAATCAGTGCTGGGCTGCAATAATCCAACCAAACTACACAGTTTTTGTCTGAACTTTATCTAAGCACTTGCATTAAAACCTTGAAATGGTGAGGTGCTTTTTTTATACTACTTTTTGTATGTTTTTTTATTTTATTTAGTTTTTTAAGTGAGTTAATCCTTATTTAGAAGTGTTTATTCTTGTGAATCTTTCTCCAGAAATGCTGATTGATAAATTTATTGACCCGTACCTTTATAATGACCTTGTTGTTATATCACAAAATGAGTCATTTTGTCTTTGGGCTCTTCCTTTTCGGCCCGTCTGACCGGAGATGAATGCAAAGTGGCTGCCAGGGGACTCTCATGCAATGACTGTCAGTTGTGCAAATATAAAAGACAAAGAAACTTGCAGCATTTTAAGAAGAGATTTCTAATTCGGAAATCATCGAAGTTTAGTAAAGGCTTCAAAGATTTGTGCTTTTTTCAGTGTGAAGAACTGTTCGGACTGATAGATAAAGCGAGTCTTAAACCTGACACAATATGGAACAATATTAAGGTTTTAATCAATGTTACAAATGGTTTGTGTTCACAGGTCAGGAAACAATCATAATGATGACCAAAGACTTTGAGCCAATCACTGAGGTGGGAATCCATCAGGACGACTTTGGCGAAGGTAAGTAACTTCAAATGGACCTTCTGTGACAATCAGGAGCCACAGAGGTTCATTTATTTAAAGAAATGCCTTATTTTTTAGCTGAATTAGCACATTATTGCCTTCAGAAATGAGTCCATGTACATGTTCTTTCAGGGAAGTTCATCACAGTGGGTTGGGGGAAGAAGGAGACTCAGTTTCACGGCTCAGAGGGGAAGCAGGCGGCTCAGAGGAAGATCCAAGTCAGTGCAGAACCATTTTCTAAGATATAAAAACAAACCTGAAACACTCAAAAGAATGCTCATTCAATTGGAAAATATTCTTCAGGAGATGCAGCCCGCTGTAGCCTGGGACGACCGCAGGCCGCGTGTCACATGGCGAGGAGATGGTCAGCTGTTTGCTGTCAGCGCCATCTGTCCTCAGACTGGGGCCAGAAAGGTCCGGGTGTGGAACCGAGAGGGCGTCCTCCAGGCCACCAGCGAGCCCATCAACGGCCTGGAGCAGGCGCTCTGCTGGAAGTAAGAACGTTTTGATTCTGACACTTTAAGAGAAGAGTTAGTTTTAACACCTGCGTGGCGTTTCAGGCCTTCAGGCAGCCTCATAGCGAGCAGTCGGCGCCACCCCAACAAACACAGCGTGGTGTTCATGGAGAAGAACGGCCTGCTGCACGGAGACTTCACTCTGCCTTTCAGCAAAGACCAAGCCAAGGTTCAGCCTGAGTCTTTTCTGTAAAAAGGTGTAATTAGTTCTGATCAGCAGGGTGTGATCCAGGGGGCGGAGCTATCAGATTGTGACCCTGCTGTGTGTTTCTGCAGGTGAAGGAGCTGCTGTGGAACAGCGACTCCACTGTTTTAGCCATTTGGTTGGAGGACATGACTGCCGGGGAGGACGGAGAGGCCAGCAGCTACAGTAAGCTCAGAAAGATGTTAACACGTGTGCTATGTTTATGCATTTAGCGACAAAGCGACTTACAGGTAGGCATGTAGGGTAAGGGGGTCTTGCCTAAGGACCCCTACTGGAGGTAATACCTTTCATGCAGGGGATTTGAACTCAGGTCTCCCACATGGAAGGTGGCACCACTACACTATCCAGTCCCTTTTACTAGAGCTAGGAGCCATAAATGAAGCTAACTGTTAGCATCTTTAGTTCTGAATGTCGTGGAGATGAAATGAATAACAAGAACAAAATTAGTATATTTAGTGAAATATAGATAAGAATAAAAGTTTGAGGTTCTCTCCCTGCAGTCCAGCTGTGGACGGTGGGGAACTACCACTGGTACCTGAAGCAGAGCCTGGACTTTGGCCGGGACCCTCAGAAAGCTCCAGTCTGCGTCAGCTGGGACCCTGAGCGGCCCCTGCGGCTCCATGTGGTGACTCGCAGCTGGACCAGCGTCAGCTACGACTGGGGCTGGACGACCGAGCGGAGCCCCGGGCTGGACGCCGCGGACAACGCCAATGTGGCTGTGATTGATGGAGGTGAGGCCCAATAGGAGGAGAGATCACTGAGCTGTGATCATTCCAACATGATGTTAATGTTTCTCTGACCCCTTTCAGAAAAAATCCTGGTGACAACCTTCAGGAAATGTGTGGTTCCTCCTCCCATGTGTTCATTTGAGCTCCAGTTAAAGTCACCTGTCAACCAGGTGACCTTCCTGTGTCAGCCCCAGGGAACCAATCAGCTCGCAGCATTCAGCGCCAGTGGACAGATCTCAGTATTTAGCCCACGTAAGTAACAAACTGTTCTAATGACGATAATCAACTTTTACATTTTCCTCCCCAAAAGAGGGTTGGAATGATGGAAAATCAGGAGAGGAACATTTAAAAAGTTGAAGTGCAGCAGAGAAGGGTGTTCAGAGGTCTCCATCAGTGTTGTTTTATATGGCAGCAACTTAACTGATGATGTCACACGGCGTCAGCAGGTAACTCAGGTGGACAACGTGCACAGGAACTCACAGCCAGCAGTTCAACATCTGGGCTGCAGAGCTGCTCCTTCTCAGTGACACGTCTCTGTTTTTTCTGCATCTGTTTGCTATATGCTATATGCTATGTGTATATGCTATATGCTATATGCTATGTGTGTATATATATATATGCTATATGCTATATGCTATATGCTATGTGTATATGCTATATGCTATATGCTATGTGTGTATATGCTATATGCTATATGCTATGTGTATATGCTATATGCTATATGCTATGTGTATATGCTATATGCTATGTGTGTATATGCTATATGCTATATGCTATGTGTATATGCTATATGCTATGTGTGTATATATATATGCTATATGCATCTATTTATCTGCCTTTTTCTTTTACCGGGCATCAACGCAGCTTCGGAGGAGCAGGCTGAGGAAGCAGCCGACGTGTTCAGGACTGTGTCTCATCCTCTCGTCCTCCAGAAAACCTTCAGGTAACAGAAACCTCGCGATGCCGACCCACTGCTGCTCCTTCCCGCCTCCTGTTTCGTGGTTTCATAATTAAAACTCCTTGTTACTCGCTCCGTGTCCCGGCAGTCTGGCCGTCCCTCAGCAGTTCCCCCTGGCCCTGCGACAGCTGCTGTGGCTGAGGGACGATCTTTTTGTGGCCATCGGTTCCGGTCTACTGCCGACCTCCTCCACCCTGCTGATGCTCCACCCTGTTCAGGACACCTGTGACAAGCTTGCTGTCAGGTCAGCGAACTTCATCTCCGTCAGCCTTGTTTTTTCCTGTGAGTTTGTCTCACTTGTTTAGGATTGAAATAGAACTTTTTCACCGAACTTTTAGCCTGTCTCTGTGCTGTTTTTCTGCCTCAGGTCTCAGGTGGAAGTAGACGGTGTCGTGGTCAGCATGGTTCACTGCTTCCAGAGTGGAAATGTGGCTCTGCAGCTGGAGGACGGACAGATCAGGAAGCTGCTCTGGGGTCAGTAAGCAAACAACACTCCTTTGCAGCAGAATGATGTGCTCTTTTGACCTTTTTTTTTACCTTTCTGTGTAGACTGTCCTGAGCCGTCAGTGGAAAACTGGCGTGACTCCAGCGGCTGTAGCATCAATTTTCCTGTTCCCTGCATCCAAACGGCTCTCTGCAGCATCAGTGGAGAGGTAGAAGCATATCGCACTCATATGACTCTTTATCTGCAAGTTCTCGTGCACAACCCAAAGTATTTCTCCTGTTTTTGGCTTCATGTCTTCAGGAATATCTGCTTGGTCTCACGGACAGATCCCACCTGTATGCTGGAGACACAGAGGTATGATGTCCACACATTATTCTCACTTTGTTTAGCCAGCGGGGCTTTTGGAAATTCACTCATGTCTGCTTCTTCCTCAGCTTGCCTCCAACGTTTGTTCTTTTGCCGTCTGCAACGACTTTCTTCTCATCACCACACACTCTCACATGTGCCGCTGCCTCCAACTGAGCGCGCTCACAGTTAAAGGTGAGATGCACACAAACGCATGCCGGGAAGCTCCATTTTGTTCTGGTTAAATACAAAAATAATGCATTTCTGTGGTGCACTGGCATTGTTTTTCTGTCCATGAGGCATTAACAGGATCAGATGTCTTCTTTTAAGCTGAGCTGAATGACCTTTGACCCCTCAGGCCTGCAGGCAGCTTTGGCCTCAGATGGAGGTCAGAATGATGAGACGCTTCGGCGAGTGGAGAGAGGATCCAAAATCGTCACTGTGGTTCCTCAAGACACCAGAGTGGTTCTACAGGTCGGCTTAAACACACACCTGCTGCCAGCCTCACGGTTTCTGTTCTAAAAACAAACCCAGAGTTTTACCTTCTGGTCTCACTTGTGTTCGGTTCCAGATGCCTCGGGGAAACCTGGAGACCATACATCACAGAGCACTGGTGCTGGCCCAGCTCAGGAGGTGGTTGGACAGGTGAGTTTGACATCTGTCATATCTGCTCGTTAGTTGATGTTTTCCCCCCCTCTTTTCCCTCTTTTCTGTCTTCTCAAACCCCAGCTGGTCGAGGCGGATGGCCACCCTTCCTGGTTCTGGTTCTGCCAGAGGTTTCTTCCTGAGTCTGGTTCTGCCAGAGGTTTCTTCCTGAGTCTGGTTCTGCCAGAGGTTTCTTCCTGGTTCTGCCAGAGGTTTCTTCCTGGTTCTGGTTCTGCCAGAGGTTTCTTCCTGAGTCTGGTTCTGCCAGAGATTTCTTCCTGGTTCTGGTTCTGCCAGAGGTTTCTTCCTGGTTCTGGTTCTGCCAGAGGTTTCTTCCTGAGTCTGGTTCTGCCAGAGGTTTCTTCCTGGTTCTGCCAGAGGTTTCTTCCTGGTTCTGGTTCTGCCAGAGGTTTCTTCCTGAGTCTGGTTCTGCCAGAGGTTTCTTCCTGAGTCTGGTTCTGCCAGAGGTTTCTTCCTGGTTCTGGTTCTGCCAGAGGTTTCTTCCTGGTTCTGCCAGAGGTTTCTTCCTGAGTCTGGTTCTGCCAGAGGTTTCTTCCTGAGTCTGGTTCTGCCAGAGGTTTCTTCCTGGTTCTGGTTCTGCCAGAGGTTTCTTCCTGGTTCTGGTTCTGCCAGAGGTTTCTTCCTGTTAAAGGGAGTCGTTCCTTTCCACAGTCCCTCAGGCTCAGGACGGGAGATTGGACTGAAGACAAGTTTGGGTCCAATCTGTTGGTTCCCTTAGATATTATTTTTGAATTGGCTCTATATGAATGAATTGGATTATTTTTAAATTAATTAATTGGATTTCATTGGATTATGATTACAATGAATTGAATTCCAATTGGCTTGAATTGGACTTTATTACTTAAGTGCCTTGAGATGACAATTGTTGTAATCTGGCGCTTTATAAATAAAATTGAATTGAATTGAATTTAAAATGGTTTTATGAATGGATTTAGACAAAAAAACGCATCCATCCAGACCTTTATTTGAATCTAAACTTAGTAAACTTGTAATGTATAAGTATAACATTCTGTTATCGTGTTAATAAGCCAACAGTAGCGTGTTTTAACAGTTTTTCTTAGATGCTGAATCATCCTCCAAAGCCAGCAGATTGAATCCTTTTCCATCTCCAGTAGTTCAGTCTCAGTTCTCTGAGAGCTGCTCCAGACACACGACTGCAGTTACGTTCAGTAACCATGGCAACCTGTCAGGACACAAGCCTGTGAGCTATGGCCACATGAAGGGTGGCTGATAATCAGGCTGTTTTTTTTTTTATTTTTCACTGGGCTGCAGAAATCTGTTGAAGCTTCCAGTGTCCAATCAGTCTCATAGACTCTTAAAGTTGATCAGTCTTGTGTGTTTTTGTCCATGAGCCGGTTTCAGAGCCTCCGTGTGGGATGTACTCGCTGAGCTTGACCCGATAAATACCTGAAACCACGACAGAGGGATTTTATGTGGGACTGAATGTTTATTAGACACTCTCCACTTCTTTGAAAAGCCAAAGATTGGCAGCTTTTTTGATCTGTTTTATGTTTTTGTTGACAGTTTGTGGTTCAGACAAACCTTTGAGTGCATGAGGAAGCTGAGGATCAACCTGAACCTCCTTTATGATCACAACCCAAAGGTATGCATGGATTTCATCACGTTTCTTATTGGCAGCTCTCATTTAAAGATAGAATTTCATCACACCAACTTTTTTTTTTAGCAAACTTTATTAAAAAAGTCAGACGTTACAATTACTGAAAACATTAATATAATACAAAACAATGCCGGGGGGGGGGGGGGGGGGTTAGTTCATAAAAATGTCATATAAAGTGAATAACTGGTGGTTTTGATGGCTTTTCTGTTTATAGAACGTAGGATTGTTGTAATTTATTGTTTGAGCTCCTTCTCAAAAATGAAAAAAGATGGTTTGTGATTAGAGAATTTGGATTTGTGTTTAAGGTATTTAGCAAATAAAACAAGCAGGTTGATGATGTAATATTCACAACATAAACATGAGTCTGTTTCCGTTTGTCTTGTCAATCAGCGACGATTCATGTCAACACTGTCCCTTTAAATCTGTCAGAAAATGATGTATATTAAGTCGTATCGCATCAAATCGTATCAAATCGTATCGAATTGTTTGCTGAATGCCGTATCGTATCGTATCGTGAGATTAGTGTATCGCTACAGTCCTATCCATGATAGTGGGACTCTAAATGAGAAATATCAATTATCTAGTCATGTTTACAGATGTTTATAACTGTACTAAGACTGTGACAAGAATAGAATTGAATGCTTTCAGTCTTCTTCTTCAGGCTTTCCTGGAAAATGTAGCGACCTTCATCACGCAGCTTGACTCCATCAACCACATCAACCTCTTCCTCACCGAGCTGAAGTAAGGCTGAGTCGTGGTCAAGCGAGTGGATTCTCACATGAGCAAAAACGGCTTGTCTGGTAACATGTTTGTTTTCCTGTGGAACCCAGAGAGGAGGATACGACCAGCAGCATGTACCCCCGTCCTGAGAGCAGCCCAGCCCAGCCCCAGGCTGCCTCTGGGCAAAAAAAGGTTGATGTGGTGTGTGACGCTTTACGGAGCGCCATGGAGTCCATGGATCCAAACAAGTTAGTGATGTTTTCATGTCAATTAGTGTGGCAGACAGTAGTTTGATCGTCAGAAACATAATTGCTCTGTTTTATATTAATATTGTGCATCCAAATAATTTTATCCAGACTTAATGGCTGAAAACACAGCTTAAACATACTATACTATAAAACCAAGGAAATGCAAAGCGATGATATGGAAAGTGTGCAGAGAATTTGTCATCAAATAGCTCTGAACTCTTCATGTTCTCCATCCAGATTCTGTCTGTCCATACTGACGGCTCATGTGAAGAAGACGGTTCCAGAGCTGGAGATCGCTCTGCACAAAGTCCACGAGCTTCGAGGTGAGTCCACTTCGGACACACTGATGACCTGCAGGAGCTGCAGGACCTGCAGGAGCTGCAGGAGCTGCAGGAGCTGCAGGATCTGCAGGATCTGCAGGATCTGCAGGATCTGCAGGAGCTGCAGGAGCTGCAGGATCTGCAGGAGCTGCAGGAGCTGCAGGATCTGCAGGATCTGCAGGATCTGCAGGAGCTGCAGGAGCTGCTGGAGCTGCAGGAGCCACAGCAGCCACAGCAGCGACACACATAAGCATTCACTGGCTGAAATAAGTACCGTAAATTCCAGACTATAGAGCGCAGCCGCACCCTCTAATTTAAAAAAGAAAATCCATTTTGTAGATATTTACACAGAAAGATGTTACACGTGAGGATTTTAAAACTTTTAATTAAATGTGTATGGTAACATAAACAAATACATGCTGCGAATGCTTTTTTTTCCAGAACAGTGCCTGTAACACTGATGGTTTTAACTTAAATACCTATCGCTAACGTACAAATACGTGGCGTAAATGCTTTTTTACCAGAACAGTGCCTGTAACACCGATAATTTTAACTTAAATACCTATCGCTAACGCAGAAATACTTGGCGTAAATGCTTTTTTTACCGAACTGTGCCTGTAACACTGATAATTTTAACTTAAATACCTATCGCTAATGTACAAATACGTGGTGTAAATGCTTTTTTTCCCGAACTGTGCCTGTTACACTGCTGGTTTTAACTTAAATATCCATCGCTAACGCACAAATACGTGGCGTAAATGCTTTTTTTCCCGAACAGGGCCTGTAACACTGATGGTTTTAACTTAAATACCTATCGCTAACGCAGAAATACGTGGCGTAAATGCTTTTTTACCAGAACAGTGCCTGTAACACTGCTGGTTTTAACTTAAATACCTATCGCTAATGTACAAATACGTGGCGTAAATGCTTTTTTTCCCGAACAGGGCCTGTAACACTGATGGTTTTAACTTAAATACATATCGCTAACGCAGAAATACGTGGCGTAAATGCTTTTTTACCAGAACAGTGCCTGTAACACAGATGGTTTTAACTTAAATACCTATCGCTAACACAGAAATACGTGGTGTAAATGCTTTTTTTCCTGAACAGGGCCTGTAACACCGATAATTTTAACTTAAATACCTATCGCTAACGCACAAATACGTGGTGTAAATGCTTTTTTTCCTGAACAGGGCCTGTAACACCGATAATTTTAACTTAAATACCTATCGCTAACGTACAAATACGTGGTGTAAATGCTTTTTTTCCCGAACTGTGCCTGTAACACTGATAATTTTAACTTAAATACCTATCGCTAACGTACAAATACGTGGCGTAAATGCTTTTTTTCCCGAACAGGGCCTGTAACACTGATGGTTTTAACTTAAATACATATCGCTAACGCAGAAATACGTGGCGTAAATGCTTTTTTTCCCGAACAGGGTCTGTAACACAGATGGTTTTAGCTTAAATACCTATCACTAACGCACAAATACGTGGCGGAAATGCTTTTTTTCCTGAACAGGGCCTGTAACACCGATGGTTTTAACTTAAATACATATCGCTAACGCACAAATACGTGGCGTAAATGCTTTTTTTCCTGAACAGTGCCTGTAACACCGATGGTTTTAACTTAAATACCTATCGCTAACGAACAAATACGTGGCGGAAATGCTTTTTTTCCTGAACAGGGCCTGTAACACCGATGGTTTTAACTTAAATACATATCGCTAACGCACAAATACATGGCGTAAATGCTTTTTTTCCTGAACAGGGCCTGTAACACCGATGGTTTTAACTTAAATACCTATCGCTAACGAACAAATACGTGGCGGAAATGCTTTTTTTCCTGAACAGGGCCTGTAACACCGATGGTTTTAACTTAAATACCTATCGCTAACGCACAAATACGTGGCGTAAATGCTTTTTTACCTGAACAGGGCCTGTAACACTGATGGTTTTAACTTAAATATCCATCGCTAACGCACAAATACATGGCGGAAATGCTTTTTTTTCCTGAACAGTGCCTGTAACACAGATGGTTTTAACTTAAATATCCATCGCTAACGCACAAATACATGGCGGAAATGCTTTTTTTTCCCGAACAGGGCCTGTAACACTGATAATTTTAACTTAAATACCTATCGCTAACGCACAAATACGCGGCGTAAATGCTTTTTTTCCTGAACAGTGCCTGTAACACCGATGGTTTTAACTTAAATACCTATCACTAACGTACAAATACATGGCGTAAATGCTTTTTTTCCCGAACTGTGTCTGTAACACTGATGGTAAAAACAATCTCAGACTGATCAGAAACTGCATCATATGCATTTCTTCGTCTGTTTTACATGTTGAGGCTGAGAACAAAGGACCGATTTACAATAATTTAGTGTAAGTGTGTTTGATTTATCGAACAATTTCAGTGGACCGCTGTGAACGATTCGTTCATTTTATTGGTCTAATGTTACGAGGCAAAATGTTTTTGGCTCAAAGCCTGGAAGAAAAGTAGCGGCTCATAGTCTGGAATTTACGGGATTCCTTTTTCATTCATCTGCTTTCCATGTTATTCCATTGTTAAGTCGTGCCTTTGTGTGTAAGCAGAGAACCCTCCAGATGCTCCAGGTGCTGTGAGCGCTGAAGAGGCGTTGAAGTACCTGCTTTTCCTCGTCAATGTCAATGATCTGTACGAACACTCTCTGGGAACATACGACTTTGACCTGGTTCTCATGGTGGCTGAGAAATCCCAAAAGGTACGAATGAAAGACAGTGTCTTATAGTACTGTTGCATCATTAAGAATAAAACAATATGTAAGAGAAGTATTTCAACTACACTTTTCATAACTGAAGTGATGGTTAAACGAAGTGAAAAGCTCCCGAACCTTATTAGATACTCAGCTCGGATGTAAGACCTCTGCTAAATAATGAGGTTTCTCATTTATTACTGTTAGAGGTTTGCTTGAAATGAAAAGTTATATCAGAAAAGAACATGCAAACACTGAATATTATAACGATACAGATCTCAGAGCCGCTCCAGGATGTTTACCGCTGACCAAATGCTAACATATCCGCTGCACATTTAAAGAGAAACAGGAAGCTTACTGCATTGTTTAGTATTGAGATAGTTCTGTATTCTACGTGGCCTCATGTAAAAACACCAGGATTGCTTCTCAGTTCTTTTGAATCAAATGAATGAATGAATCAAAAATAAAAATATACGCTGTAATCTGACAGTGAAAGAGTGTATTTCTCTGCAGGACCCCAAAGAGTATCTGCCTTTCTTAAACATGCTGAAGAGCCTGGAGCCCAACTACCAACGTTACACCATCGACAAACACCTGAAACGCTACAAGAAGGCCTTGATCCATCTCAGCAAGTGTGGTCAGTCTGAGTGATTCTGTCAGCTTTGCCTCCTCTGTTCCTCACACCTTTAACACAGTTTATCTGTTAAAACTTAAAGATTGTCACATCTGCTGAGAGTGGAGGGCGCTAATATCCTGTAAAGGTTTA
This sequence comes from Leuresthes tenuis, assembly GCF_036924035.1. Lineage (NCBI taxonomy): Eukaryota > Metazoa > Chordata > Actinopteri > Atheriniformes > Atherinopsidae > Leuresthes > Leuresthes tenuis. Next base: position 2,537,842 of record NW_027325365.1, read on the forward strand.
GTTTGGATTTGCTTGTTGTGCTCAGGAGAGGAACATTTTCCTGAAGCTCTGCAGCTGGTGAAGGAGCAGAAGCTCTACAGTGAAGCTCTGAAACTGTACGCAGCAGAGAGTCATCAGTACAAGGTAACTCTCAGTGGGTTTATATGATGGGATTAACTGGATTACAGCTATTTGTAACAGCATTTGTATTTGTTCTCTGCACAAGCTTTCAACACAGTTATATTTACACATAAAGAAACAAGTCTAGTTTCCTTTGCATCACAGTAATGTTGCATGAATTAACAAATAAAAGTGTTAGCTTGTGTAGCAGTAAAGGCTTGTGTTGTCAATATAGGTGCAACCCTATGCAAGCAGCCTAAGCTTCTTATAGAAGTCCAAACATATGTCAAGCAGCCATCATTAAAGTCATCCATCGCTTATTTTCATCCTCACTGAGCAAGGAGGCAATGATGGAATCATGCCTCCTTTGGCGTTATGTCTGCCTTCCGGCTACTCGTTTGACTTTAGATGAAGCAGTTAAATAGCACAACTCTGACAAGATGAACAGGGAATCGGTTTAAATGTCACTGATAACCTTCCAATATGTTAATCTGCAGTCAACAATGTGTGCGCTGGTACGTTAATCAGCTGAGAAGTCGATAAAAAGCAGTAGATCATGTAAGGGGACACTGGCAACACTCCTATAAACACATTAAAAAGGATGCAGTCCAGTCTGAATACTATTCCAAGGAATTTTAGCACTTTAATCTTAGGCCCTGGTCACAGTAGATATCATTACTTGTCCTTGTCCATATGCGTCGTAGGCCCAAGTTGGCTCTATTACCCACGAATACAAGAATCGTAAAGGCTATTTCCAGGCAAGTTACAAGTCATTTTGTTGCTAAAAATCTAAATTTTAACTGTAAAAATCAGTGGGTTTACATGATGAGATTAACTGGATTACAGCTACAGTTGGGTTCTGCTCCTTATCTGAGGGTAATTATCCTTGGATATATGGCGGTGAATGAATGGAATCACTGGCACAAAGCAGGTCATACCCCGGTACCATAGGTGGCGCTGTCCCCATTTCAGCTATCGCTAATAGAGCCACTTCCTGTTGACGTCTTCACCACCAACAACAACAAACTCAGGCATTCAGAAAGATGGCGAACGCAGAGCGAGATGAAGCTGCGTCCCTCTCCATCTGTGATGAGCTGGTTATGGCACAGACGATGCACAACGAAGCATTCTCCATCGCGTTGTTTCTTTCTTTCTGACGGCAGCAACAGGAATATCGTCTCCTTCCACTTCCGGGTGACGATCGCGGGAAAAGATCTGGAGCATGCGCAGAACGCTCGATCCGATCCGCTGTCGTTTTGGATCGAGTTATCTCGGGTCTTAATTAGATCGAGAGTAACCGATCCGATTCTTTTCAGATTAAGGTGTCTACATGAGCTGAATGACTCAGTCTTATTGTAATTTAACCATTAATCCGATCCGATGGGACTCATGTAACCGAGTGTTAACATGTTCTGTGACTCTTTAACTAAACTCGGCTGTTTTTAAGTCACAGATATACATGCTGTATTAATGCAGCTGTATGAGGATAATTGCAAATAACTTATCTCGGGGTCGTAACCCGATCCGATCCGATTCTTAGTCAGATTAAGGCTTCTCCATGAGCTGAATAACTCAGTTTTATTGTAATTTAGCCATTAATCCGATCCGATGGCGCTCATTAAACGCAGTGACTGTGTGTCGCCTGTCAGTCTGTTGTTGTGACATCATGTTTAATATGTCACAAACAGAGTAATGCATCTTTCTGATGGAAATGACTTAGTCAAAGATTTTATATCGGCATCTAAACATGACTTTCACCTTCCCTGCATTTTGCCTTTCGGCCTCCAGTTTCTCAGCTGTGCTTACGCCGAACACCTGGTGGAGCAGCAACAGGCAGAGCAGGCTGGCTTGTTGCTATGGCGATGTGGAGAGCCAGTGAGGGCGCTGCAGGCTTTCACCGGCAGCTCCAGTTGGAGAAACGCCATCTGCGTGGCACAGCAGATACCGCTGCCGCCCGACCAGCTATCTCTCCTGGCCAGAGACCTGGCAGGTAACCATGACAACGGGAAGTCAGATTGACAGGCAGAAATATCTGGTATGAGTCCCACTGATTATTTCTGTTTCTGTCTCTCGTAGAGAAGCTGACTGAACAGAGGCGGTACTCAGAAGCTGCTCTGTTGTTGGATCAGTACGCCAAAGTAAGATGAACAATTCATCCAAATCACTGCTGGTGGATCAGATTTTTGCTTTGACAAATGCATGTTTTTTACATTTCCAACAGGACTGTGAGGAAGCCATCTTGGCTCTGATCACTGGTGCAGTCTGGGAGGAAGCACTCAGATTGGTCAGTAATCTGCTTTTTGCTGTTTCTTTCTCTTTTTAATGCACAGAATCCTGTTCCTGTAGTTTATTATAACAGCGTTTATTTTATTGTTTTAGATTTACATTCACAAGAGGCAGGATATCACTGAGTCACACTTTTTGACCAGAATTTATAATTTGACGCACATATAAAACAGGTTTCTGCCTTATTTCACCTTTGTAATATTGTTAAAATCAACATCCTGTCTCAGGATCTGTTCCTTCAGGACTGAACTACTGTAATTCCTTATTATTGGGCTGTCCCACAGACTCTCTGAAAAGCCTCCAGCTGATCCAAAGCCCTGCAGCCAGAGTTCTGATGAGAACTAACAGGAGAGATCATGTTTCTCCAGTTTTAGCTTCTCTTCATTGGCTCCCTGTTAGATTCAGAATCATGTTCCTGTAGTTTATTATAACAGCGTTTATTTTGTTGTTTTAGATTTACATTCACAAGAGGCAGGATATCACTGAGACCAACCTGAAACCTGCACTGTTAGATGGTAAGAATCATTCAGCCATGTGAGTAATGTGAGCGCCTTAAATGGTGGTAAGTTCAGTTACTGTGGAAGAGAGAATCAGAACTCTTATTTCCTAAAAGATGAATGAAACGAGGATGCATTCAAGGACCTTTGTCTCGTTTCAGCCGCCAACAGTCAGACGGTCTTCCTGGACACTCAGGTGGCGACATTCACGAGGCACAGGAGCCGGCTGGCTGCAGTTCGTGAGCAGAAGGAGAAAGCCAGGCTGGACATGCTTGGTGAGAATCAGTCCTGACTTTCTTTTCCCATTTAATCCACTTCAGGGTCCAGCTGTCGTTGGACGAGAGGCAGGAAACGCCCTGGAGACAAAACTGTGCCATCGATATCGCATTTTCATCTCCAAGTATCGCAGTAACCGTCTGTCTTCCTCTTCCTCATCAGATGAAGATGGTCTGGACTGTCCTGATGCAGAGCTTTACTCCGAGGCCAGCAGTGTGATGACCGGTTCCAAATACTCCCACAGTAACTCCCGCATCTCCTCGTAAGACCGACACGCACAAACTAACAGATATGTCTGTACGTCAGAGGTCTAATGTGCTGCTCCGCCTTGCAGGAGGTCATCCAAGAACCGGCGAAAAGCAGAAAGAAAGAAGCTGAGTCTGAAGGAGGGAAGCCCGATGGAGGACAGGGCCCTGATGTACGCTCTGAGTGACATCATCACCACCGTGGACAAGATGAGAGGTACAGACACGCCTGCTTCGTGTGAATATGCTGCTGATTTAAATGTTCAAATTAGCCCTCATTCTTACAGAAAAACCCTGTTTTGTTTTAGTCACACCTCTCGTTTGCATCGGTTTGTCCTGAAATACATTCAGGTTTTATTAAAGGCTGAACACAGGCTTTAATAAAACCGCAGGGTTTCCTTCCAGGGGGAAGATTTTCACTAACTCAGACTCACATCTTTGCATTGACTGAAGAAACAGAAAACTTGGCTTCTTACATCATACTTTGAGCCTTTAGTCTTTAGTTTGACGTCAGAATATGCACTGAATTCTGCTGTGTTGACATGGCAACGGGGGGGATCCCAGCAAGATATTACTGGTATTAACCTTGTTGATTTGTACATAAATGCAAAGTTACTTTCTGACTACACTTAAAGGGAACTCCGTTATTTTTAAATCTAGACCTTATTTCTGGCATGAAATATGTTCATCTACTCACTGAGAACAGTTTGGTGAAAGTCGGCGTCCTTCAGAAGATATTTAGATAACTGGAGATCCATATAACGGAGTGAACGGGGCTTAGAGGATGCAGCCTCTAAATAAGGCATTATCTGTCTTTATTTCACCAATACTTTAAGAAGAATGAATGAATGAACGTGTGCTATAGCTCTGTTAGCTCATAGCTGCTGTGGTGTTGTTATTGGCGGCTATCGGGGGGCTTATAGAGGGCTTTCTGCTGGGATGACATCATCGACCCGCCGCTGCAGCACAGTTTATTCACTCCGGTAAGAACGTCCATCTTACTCAAAGTCGTCGTTCACGTCGTCAAAATCTGATAAATATCCTGCCATGTTGCACAAAACTATCAGCAGCAAACTCTGTGTGAAGTTAGCCGACTGTCACAGAGCACGGAGTGAATAAGCTGTGCTGCAGGGGGGCGTGTGGATGAAGTGGTCCCAGTAGAGTGCCTGTGTAGAAATCCCTCCGTTAGCTCTCCTTTAGCTGCAAGTAGCCACATAACAGCAGCTATGAGCTAACAGAGCTATAGCACACGTTCATTCATTCATTCTTCTTAAAGTATTGGTGAAATAAAGACAGATAATGCCTTATTTAGAGGCTGCATCCTCTAAGCCCCGTTCACTCCGTTATATGGATCTCCAGTTATCTAAATATCTTCTGAAGGACTCCGACTTTCACCAAACTGTTCTCAGTGAGCAGATGAACGTATTTCATGCCAGAAATAAGGTTTAAAAATACCGGAGTTCCCCTTTAAGAGCGGAGGTGTCAGAGTGTTATGGTGTTCAAAAACATGCACTTAAAACCTAAACCTGTCCTTCTATCCCCCACAGAGGAGGTCCACAGCCTGCTGAAGGCCTTGGTGCTTTTCCATTTTGATAAGCAGGCAGAGAAGCTGCAGCTGACGTACGAGGAGGCTCTGCAGATGATTGAGGCAGCTGTTCCCGAGATGTGGCCCGAAGGCCTGCAGGGCAGCCAAGCTCCGGTAAATCGAACACCTCATCATCATAGAAATGCCTTCTCATTTCAGTTAGATCACACAATGTTGTGTCAGTAATTAGTTTAACACAAACAGATCTGTTGGGTCGATTATTTACAGCTCAATAAAAGCTGATGATGGCTTGCAAACCACCGGGTAAACTAAAACAAAGTGTTCCCTTAAGTGGTTCTTAAAAGGCTGTCAATAAGTCAGCCAAGTTAAGATGCCGAGACGGATAATATCCCCTTTGATTCCAGCTTTGTGTTTTTCTTTTTAATGGCTGCTCTGGACTAGATTTACTCATAAGTTTCTCAGTCAGATCCAAAAAAAACCAAGATGCTGAGGGACAAACTCCAAGATTCAAAGCTTCAGTGAACAAATTAGAGTTAATCTTATAGATTCACTGAAATAAAGAGGTGTAAATAATGCCAAAAAAAGAGTTGATACCATCCAATCCCTTTATTTCTTTATTTTTACATCGTTTTCTGCTCTGACTGCAGCTCACGGGGCCGAACTCCACTGCAAACAGCATCATGGCTTCTTTCCAACAGCAGCAGAAACCTGCAGCTTCCCAAGGTCAGTGGAAGTGATGGAAGCTTTATTCATCTCATGTGATCCATCGGTGTTGATGGGTTTCTTCTTTCTGCAGAACCTGAGGTCCCGGTGGCGCCGAAGATGAGAAACAACGTCAAGTGGAAGCTCGCTATTATTCACTAAGTGTAAACAAAGTCGTTTTATATTTCTAACTGTAATAAAGATTAAATGCCCCCTCTGTCCTGATATCACATCCATCTATTTCCACCCCCCCCGGCTGGTTTATCTTTGATAAATAACCGGTGGCTCTCCTTCTCTTGGCGCCTCATGGCACCTTCTTGGTCCGTTTGGCGGTGGCTGCGGCGCGCCTCTGGTTGATGACTTTGGTCGTGAAACGCAGCTTTCGCGTGCGCAGCCGCCGCAGCCTGAGCTGCACGTCCTTTGGAGGTTTTCCCCCTTTTACCCGGACGTCTTTCAGCCTCGGTTTGGGCACCCTGGAGAGCTGGAAGTCGCAGATTGTGGGGTGGTGGTCGTACATGACCCAGCAGGTGCGGGAGGAGGGCAGGTAGCCCTCGGCGCTGACAGTCACCTTGTACTCACCGGGATTCAGCAGCCGCCAGTAGTCACCATCAGCCACTGCAAGACGGGACCAGAAGACAAAAGCACTGCATAGATGTTACAAAGCCACTGTGGTGGAATCCTACAGCATGTTCTGGATTTAAATGGAACATTTCTTCTCATTCAACAGCCATAAATCGAACATTTGCAGAACATTCACGCAGAATTGTGCCGAGAAGCCTTGAAGTACATTAAATAAATAGTTTAAAACTCTTAATTTGTTTGATGAATGACTGTGTTTACGTGTTGCTTTTAAATTAAAACGACTTGATATATAAAATGAGACTGCACCTGATCGAATGTGATGATCAATGTCTTCAACTTTGATGATGGCATCAGCTATTCCAGCCCCTGTGTTTTTATCCCGAATCACACCCTTTATTCCACGATGAACCTGAAACAAAAGGTTTTTGTTAGAAAAAGTCTCCTAAAATCAGGCTCAGAGTCGCTGGATTAACACAAAATATTTATTTCTTGCAAGAAAGAGACAAGCCGGCACAACCTGTCAGGAGGCTGCTCAGAGTTGTCTGACTAACTAAATGGTGCTAATGCTATTTATCTTGTTTATGCTTGCTGGCCACACAATGTTATGGGAAAGGGACGTTCAATGTTATGGGAAAATACATTACTCGCCCTTTAATGTTATGGGAAGACGAGTTCAGACAGTCAAAACACTTTTGCTTGCTACATAGTATAATGAAAACCAAAAGACAGGAGGAAACTCTTATTCTTGCAGCTTTTCTCATAGTATAACTCTATAATTTTTCTAACAGTTTTGTTCCACAGAACTTGAAGACAAATTAAAGATGAAATTGTATGAATGTGCCGGTAAAGACGGAGGAAGAGCTTGTGTTTGTGCTGCCTGACCTGCTCCATGTAAACCAGCAGAGACTCCCGGTTGTTCTCCCATTCGATGGGAAGCTCACTGGCATGAGGGAACTTATCACAGGACAACTCCACCGTCACCTCAAAGCAGTTGGTGTGAAGGTAGCTGAAATCATTCATACCTGCAAGTAAAGACGATTCAGCAGCTCAGGCTCCCAGAGATGAGTACTTTTGCTCCATTTAAACCACAGCATGTCAACCTTTTTGGCTCAATCGAGGGTGAATGTGACTTATTTTAATCTACTATCATCAATAAATAAGATAAACTGTTCTGTTAAAGCTGAAACATGTCAGCAAAGTGGGATACAACCCACTCAGATGTTTAACCAGCTGTTTTTTACATGTCTGGGACATACTTCAGGCATCACAGCTGTTTATAAATGTTATTCACAGCAGCAGATGGTGATCCATACACGTGAAATCCTCCATAAAGTGGCTGATATGGATTCTAAACTCAAGTTTAGAGGTTCGTCTGAACGGTGGCTATCAACAAACTCTAAAACTAAACTTTATTATCATGTCACTGTGATTTAAGTCACACTTTTAGACCAGAATTTATCATTTGACACACATATAAAACAGGTTTCTGCCTTATTTCACCTTGGTAATATTGTTAAAATCAACATCCTGTCTCAGGGTGATGCAGAGAAACTGCTCCATGCATCTGTTACTTCAGGATTAAACTACTGTAATTCTTTATTATTGGGCTGTCCCACATATTCTCTGAAAAGCCTCCAGCTGATCCAAAACCCTGCAGCCAGAGTTCTGATGAGATCTAACAGCAGAGATCATGTTTCTCCAGTTTTAGCTTCTCTTCATTGGCTCCCTGTTAGATTCAGAACAGAATTTAAGATTCTTCTCCTCACATATAAAGCTCTTAATGACCGAGCTCCATCACATCTTAAAGATCTCACAGTTGGATGTTTCCCCAACAGAGCACTTTGCTCTCAGGCTGCAGGTTTCCTTGTGGTTCCCAGATTTTCTAAAAGTAGAATGGGAGGCAGAGCCTTCAGTTATCAATTCAATTTTATTTATATAGCGCCAAATTACAACAATTGTCATTTCAAGGCACTTGAATAATATAGTCCAATTCAAGCCAATTGGAATTCAATTTATTGTAATCATAATCCAATGAAATCCAATTAATCAAACCAATCTGTTGGTTTTCTTAGCTAGGATATTATTATTTGAATTGGCTCTATATGAATGAATTGGATTATTTTGAAATTAATGAATTGGATTTCATTGGATTATTATTACAATGAATTGAATTCCAATTGGCTTGAATTTGACTGTATTATTCAAGTGCCTTGAGATGACAATTGTTGTAATTTGGCGCTTTATAAATAAAACTGAATTGAACTGAACTCAACAATAAAAACGCACACGTTCTTACTTCCTGGTACATTGTGCCAGTCAGCTCCATTGATGATGTTGTTATATCTGAGGAAGTCGATGTTGTGGCACGGCCGCCGGTTTGGGTTTGACATCGCCTGGTTATATGAGACTGAATTAATATCTTAAGTCCACCTGTCACAAAACATCTTTATGAATGAGTGTGGCGGGCGACCTGATTGGTGCTGGCGTAGGCTGCGGCCAACCAGCGGAAGAAGCTCTCATCAGGAGTGGGCGTGTGCTCGCGAGGCGCCCAGTCCCGGGTCATATCATACGGGTAGGTGACCACCAGCTCGCCTCCGTGGAAACTGGCTCCCAGAACGAAAGGAACATTCTGCATCCAGCTGATGACAGCTCGGGTCTCAGATGCCACCTGATATTGGAGTTGGAAACTTTGAATAAATCAATAAATAGATCTATATTTGCTGAAACATTTAAATAAATAAAGGTTGGCATGTCTAACAGAGCAAAAACAGGATCCGTCTGTCAGAACCAGACAGAAGCAATCAGTTCTGACCAAATACACACAAGGGCAAAGGTCAAAGGTCAACTTTGGGATTCAGAAGAAACCCGTAAGTTTCTGGAGTAAACACACCAAGGTCACCCTCACTGTCCAATCCACAGACCTCTGGAGAAGATTGCTGACTTATTTCATGTGGATTTAGGCAGAACTGACTGCTTTTTTTTCTGATGCAGCTGCAGAAAGCGCTTAAGATAATCCTGGTCTACCTAAATAAATCAATGAATAGATCTATATTTGCTGAAACAATTAAATAAATAAAGGTTGGCATGTCTAACAGAGCAAAAACAGGATCCGTCTGTCGGAACCAGACAGAAGCAATCAATTCTGACCAAATACACACAAGAGCAAAGGTCAAAGGTCAACTGGGTCAACTTTGGGAGGCAGAAGAAACCCGTAAGTTTCTGGAGTAAACACACCAAGGTCACCCTCACTGTCCTTCCTCAATCCACAGACCTCTGGAGAAGATTGCTGACTTATTTCATGTGGATTTAGGCAGAACTGACTGCTTTTTTTCTGGTGCAGCTGCAGAAAGCGCTTAAGATAATCCTGGTCTACCTAAATAAATCAATAAATAGATCTATATTTGCTGAAACATTTAAATAAATAAAGGTTGGCATGTCTAACAGAGCAAAAACAGGATCCGTCTGTCAGAACCACACAGAAGCAATCAATTCTGACCAAATACACACAAGAGCAAAGGTCAAAGGTCAACTGGGTCAACTTTGGGAGGCAGAAGAAACCCGTAAGTTTCTGGAGTAAACACACCAAGGTCACCCTCACTGTCCTTCCTCAATCCACAGACCTCTGGAGAAGATTGCTGACTTATTTCATGTGGATTTAGGCAGAACTGATTGCTTTTTTTTCTGGTGCAGCTGCAGAAAGCGCTTAAGATAATCCTGGTCCACCTACATATTCACATCTGCTTCACTCTCAGGCCACATCTGTCAAGGTGCTACTTACCACCTTAAATAGCACCGTAACAGGTAAGAGATAAAAGAGCATGATATGCAGCTGATTTTATGCATCATCTCACTCGTGTGTGTCACCTACAAACGCCTCCTCCGAGGTGTACTGTTCAGGGATGGGGAAGTAGTGGTTGATGAGTTTGGAGCGGTCTGTCTCCAATTCAATGGCGGTCCACATCACTGAGTTGAGATCAGCAAAATTGTGGTTCATGTCGATGCCTTCGTAGCTGTAGCGTCCCAGAGCCCAGCCTGCCAGCTCTGAGCCCTGTGGATGGAAGGAAATTTGATTTGATTGTTATTCAGCGTTCATATCTGAAGCTGTCGTTGAGCTCTCAACATGCACCTTTTTAAACGCCATCTCGTATCCATCGGGGTTCATGGAAGGCAGGAGGTGGATGCGAGTTTCTTTGACCAGGCGGACAATCCGCTGGTCTCCTCGTTTGTACTCTTGGCATATGTACTGCATCAGATTAAGCAGAAGCTCGCGGCCCAGCACCTCGTTCCCGTGCATCCCTGCAATGTAACGGAACTCTGGTTCTCCTGCAGGGGGCGCCAAACGCAGACGTTTGAATGCAGTTAAAAACGTGGATTTTGACTTCAACTTTGTTTCAACAAAAAGCAGAGTACAAGATGCCCCAACTGAGACATGCATTTCATAATTACAAGATTTTACACTGTTATAATTGGCTTTGTTCTTAAATATTATGTATTCATATTCTGTATTTTACTAAATAAACCTTGCTGGTACTTTTCCACTCTGCTCATACAGCACAATAGATGACCTTAAATGGTCCAAGACCTTAGGATGACATAAACAACTGGGTCAGACTAAACATCTCTATTGGAGTAGATAGGTCTGGTACATTAGATCCGAGCCTAAAACAGTTTATCACATCCAAAGAACACAACAAAGACAGTGGTTGACCTGCTCAGGCCACTAAAAACTGGCCAATTATACTCTGACAAGTGTGAGTACAACCTCTGTGAGATAAAGCTGAATATAAATATGAAATATTTCCAGATATCGGGGCTCGGCCTGACGGATTTCCTGCGAGTCCAGCGCTGCAATATACTTTACTATGTGACCACTAATAAATACTTTGTTTAATAAAAGATTTCTCCAGCTTGTTCTTGGGCTTCCAATGAAAGAATCGGACTAACAACACAATGATTTATTCTAGTTTATTACATCACAAGACGCCCTCAGTTCCTGGGTTTTCAAAGCATTATCACACAGATATCAGTGTGTGTCCTGTCTTTTTTCCACATACGTGCACACATGCACTGTTCTGGCAAGTATCTCTGAAATCTCACACATGCTGCCGTTTATGAGGAGGAGTTTCAGCTCACTTTGCTGCTGCTGCAACACCGAGTCTCTGCTGATTGAGTAATTAGCGTGTCTGATATGCAGGTCTGATTAGATCTGTGCCGTCTGTATATTCAGATTCATATTAAAGTTTGGAAAATCTTTGAAGCTGACAAATGAGCGTAACAGAAGAGGAAGCTGATAGTCCAGCTGCTTTAGGGAGCATCAAATATCATGATAACACTGAGGGAAAAAGGCATTTGTAAGCATATTTACTTACAGTATCTGAAATATATCGTCCCTGTATGCTTGTCCTACATGGAGTACCAAGAGCAAACAGCTTAGTGTTTCATTTAGTGTTTCCTATGCTTTTATTAGCTTAATTTAACCCCCAAATGGACTTAGAGACAGAAAAACGTGAGCATCAACAGTTCTATCAAAGCTTTAGCTAAGAAAATTTAAAGCAACATTCATGATGTCATATAACTTAAAATGTCCAGAGTTCAAACTGTTACCACTGAGATGATAAATACAAAAGAACTGGGGTGTGAGGTCATTGCATTTCAGCAAAGTAGAGGGAAAAACTTCCTCTTACTTCCCACACAAAGTAAGACAATTATCTCCTTTCCAAAAATTAAACAATCCCAGAAAATGTTGCAATCAAAAGATCTTTCTGTGTCTGCATTCAAACGAGCTGAATGAGCTTTAGAAGATTAAACCTGATAACTGAACAATGTATTATATTCTAATACTGTTGCAGGTCTCCCGCAGCTCATCTGTGGTGCCTTCAGGCCTTTTGGCGGGAAAACCTCTCCACTCCGCTGCCATGTGGGCTGAGCTGAAGAAGCCAAAGAAAACATTTGTACACCTCAGAGCAAACCAAGAGGAACAGCTTTATGTTGAACACAGCTCTGGACTGTTTGCTTGGAAAATACATTGGCAGGTAATGTACAGGTTCCCTCTAACCATGTGACCCGCAACAGGAAAACTCCAGGTTGAGTTAAAGAATTTGTCATTTAAAAAGTTATTCTGAAAAACCTGATAAGGAGTTGGTCTGGATCTTTGTCCTCTGGGCTATCAGCTCCAATATTTACAGTATCAGACAGAATAAATTAATAAATATGTTAAAACACTGATATAACTTTGGTTGATGAAATGATGAAAACGAGATCCCAGATGTTTTAGAGATAAACAGTGGTGAAGGTTTTTATTGTGGTGCCAGTAAACGGTCGGGTCAGTAAACTAAAGTGACCAGACGTCCCTTGACCCCGTTTTGGGTGACCTGTCCCCGAAAATGTACCCGATTTTGACACTAAATGGGGGGAAATGCGCGCAGACTCAAAGTAACACCAGTTTTTACGGTAGCCCTTGAACGCATCGCCAGAGACGACGTCGTATGACGTTCAGACGCAGCAGCGTCAACAACAACAAATAGGCGGGAAAAGGGAAAGAAAAGGAGACCAGTGGCCGCGATAAATGGTATGTTGCGTATTAACTTATTTATTTTGTGTGAAATGATGTAATATTAAAGTAAGTATGATTGTTTTTCTGAATTGAAGACCTAACATAACGTTATAAAAGTCAGTGAACGTTAACATTATGGCACTGTTTTCATATCCGTCATTAGTGAAGCTCATTAGCATAACATTAGCATGAGATTTCCAGGTGATGACATGCTTTTCTCATGTTCTGCTCTTATTCTACCCAGGCTCCGGAGGTGGAAGTGGATAAATGAAGAGATAACTGTAATATTACTATTTTTATTTTATTTCCACCTTTTGTGTAATAAAAGCTGGTTAAGATAGATGAAAAAGTACTTTTTTAAAACATTTCATAATGATGATATTTGATGATTTTTCACCACTGCAATGAAAATGTCCCTGATTTTCATTTCAGAAATCTGGTCACCTTGCAGTAAACTCACCCACTTCGTGTTTTCCTGGGTTGTCTGAGATCTCCATGACATAGAGCTTCAGACCAGTGTAACTTTTCCCGATGCTGTAGATGCGTGTGATGTCAGGACACTCCTCATTCACCGACTTCATGAGCTGGGAAATCAACAAAACCCAAGTTTCAGATGTTATCTGGACCAATTATTAGTTTCCTTCATCTTATGGTAAAGGCCAGCTTCATACCTAAAGCAGAACCTGGCAAGTTGAATGAATTCGGTGACTCTGTCAGTGGGTCTAAATGATGAGATTAACTGGATTATAGCTATAGTTGGGTTATGCTCCTTAGCGGCGGGCGTCAAAGACGTCATCCCAGTAGACGAGTGTGTAGAAAGCCCTCTATAAGCCCCCCGATAGCCGCCAATAACAACAACACAGCAGCTATGAGCTAACAGAGCTATAGCACACGTTCATTCATTCATTCTTCTTAAAGGATTGGTGAAATAAAGACAGATAATGCCTTATTTAGAGGCTGCATCCTCTAAGCCCCGTTCACTCCGTTATATGGATCTCCAGTTATCTAAATATCTTCCGAAGGACGCCGACTTTCACCAAACTGTTCTCAGTGAGCAGATGAACGTATTTCATGCCAGAAATAAGGTTTAAAAATACCGGAGTTCTACTTTAATGTAAATACAATCTCCATCATCTACAAATGCAATGAAAAACAAAAAACTGGGATAAACATCTGCAGGTGTGCTGAGTTTGTGTTATTCATGCTAAATCTCATCATTGACTCCAGCTGTGTGCAGTCTTACAAATAGATTTCCTACGAATCACTTTAACTTCCTGCGGATGTGATGACACACGTCCAACAGTTGCTGTTTGGAGTCATGTTATAATAAGGCTTACATATCAACAATGATGGAGACTTACTCTCTGTCACTAAACAGCTAAACTGTTGACAGTGTAAGCAGCCAACAGAAAGGATTTCCACCACAACCCAAACAGTGCAAAGCCTGAAAGGGGAGATGGCAAACTTAACATAGTCCATGGGAAGCAGCACCACAGCACTGACTCAACCATTTACCACTGAGGTTTCCAAATTAACTTAAATCCATGTCAAAACAAGGTTTCAAATGGCGTCTTCCTCTGTCGTCAGCTTGTGCTTCAAGTAAAAAAGGACTTGACTTGTTGCTGTCAAGCCTTGTTTCCTTCCAACAGGAAATCCTTCATGACACCAAAGCTTTACTACTTTTTACTGTTTGAGCTTCAGTTCAGCAACACTGAAATTTGCTCTTCAGTCTGCTTGAGTGCAGTGATCTCAAACCTAGAAAAAGAACCGGCAACACGTCTGAAATCATACAGGGAAGCTTGTTCACATTCACTGTAAATCTCAATGTAAATAAGCAACAGCAAAACCAGCGACTTAAGAGCCAATTTTTACTGTTTGGCTACTGAAAACAGATCAAATATACAACAAACAGGACTGTGGATGTTAGAGTGAGGATGATGAAGGCATGAAACCAGAGATATTTTTAACTTTGCTTTCTTGGGTCAGTGCTTTTTGTCCCACTCTGTCTTACCTTTCTCATCTCCTTATAGTTGTGGTGCCTGAAGTCCAGTTTATCTTTGGATCCTGTCGGCTCCGTCTGCCATGCATAGATGTTATCGGGATCTGTTGAATGGGAAAGTTGAACGTCACGGAGGCACAGTGTAAAAACACGAAAACCGCTTCCCGCCGTTGGCTTCCTTTACCTGGAGTGGCACAGCCCAACACCTCAGCTCTGAGGCAGATGTCTCCCTCGGTCCCGTTCTGGTACCACGTCTGAGGGTTGATCCGAATGTAACGGGCCACCGTGGACGAGTTAAACAGCGTGAGGACGGGAGTCTCTGCATCTTGGTTTCCTTCAAATTCCTGCAGGACAAGCAGTTTGTGAAAGTGGGTTCATGTGAAGATGGGAAACCTCAATGTTTGTCACACTTTGATTGGTTATTTTTTGCTCCAGAGATGGATTTTCCGCTTTTCTTTACGCTGCCCGGCTGAGACGATCCGATCCGAGATGTTCACTCACCGCCTCTTTGCTTCCGTTCATGCATGGCTTCCAGACCAGAGAGTCGTTACTGAACTGAACCTTGTAGGTATGCACCATGTCCCAGCTGCAGGTTAAACGAGCATTAGCAGCTAAACTTTTCATTTTGATTCAGAGATTCAATCAAGACATCGTCCGGATTCACAGAAAGGAAACGAGACAAAGCAAAGAACTGGTGCTGGATTATGGTTTGTGTCTGAAAGGCTTTTTATTCGTCTTAGATAACTAAAAGAAGAGTTGCAGAGGACAGGAAGAGTAACAGTCCCAGTTTTCATGCATTTCACACAGCAGCACTGACCTCCAGATGGAGTTCCGTCCCTGCAAGATGACACCAGTGAAGCGGGTCAGTCGCCGGGCGTCGACCTCCAGCCACTGCTTCTTATCTCTGTACCGAGCGCACCAGGCCCCGTCGTAAAGGTCTCCGTCCTCTATTCCAGACTGCAGCAGGCAGGAAAACCCCACAAATCAAATGCACGGCAACAGCGCTGTCCAGTAAGATGGAATCGACTGGATAAGTCTTTACCTGGATGTTGAGGCGGCCCCGGTGGGGCCCCAGGCCTCTGCGCTTGTAGGATGAAGCCCTCAGCTGAGCGTTTTTCACTCTCAGTGATTCCAGGCCCAGCGGAGGACATTCTGACACAGTCAACAGGTATTTATCTTATTTATCTTTCTGCTCTTCCTTCTATGCCTGCACCCTATCTCTGCTCTGTCCCCTCTGACAGAGTCGGACTCCTGGGTTCCTTCTATGTAGCTTATTGTTAGCTTTTTATAAAGCTGTTATATCTTCATTTGTAAGTCGCTTTGGATAAATACAGAAACAGAAACATTTATCCACCACCTGAATGCAACTCTTATCATATCATGAACACAGTGGGTAGAAGCCAAAGGAAGTTGGATCAAAGGCTTCCGGCAGAAGACTTTTTGGTGTATTACCACCTTCAAACTGATATAAATCTTAAATTGACTTTGTATTAGACAAGAAAGCCTTTCTGTGCACATCTTCAACCCATCTGTGGAAGCTGTGGGAGAGATAATATCAGATGCTTTCTTACTCTGGTTGCTTCCACGATCTTTACTTATAATTTAATCCTGTCTTTACTGAATTACAGCAACTTTTGATGGATCATTTTTTGCTCCAGAGATGGATTTTCAGATGGAGCCTAGGACAGAATGAGCAGGTCCACCTGGAGCTGGTGTCGTTTCCTTAAGTCACCCAGAATCCTTTGCTGCTGTTTTGGAACCTCAGACAGACGCTTATTGTCTGCAGGGTTCAGCTCTGCTAAACCGGCCTCTTCCTGTCAGGAAGCTGTTCTGGCTGCTGAGGAGTCAGGCCAAGGTATAGAAGCAGCTTAAATGAATGCTAAACATAGGTGGCTTTCCCTGGAAAACCCCTTTCCCCATTTTTCCTTGTAGTCCAGCAGGATCTTTTTAAAGTTGTTTGTGACTTGGAATTTCTCTGTGGTGCTGCCGACCTCAAACAGCAAATTTCAACCAAAGTCCTGAAACGAGTGAAGCTGAGCCAGAGAGTCTTGGCAGATTGACAATGCTGGGACAGGCAAGGACAGGCAATTAATGCCCAAACAACCCACAACTCAGCTGATACACCAGGTAAATACAGCTAATTCCAGAAGAAGACAAAATAAATCACAACTGTTCGTGTTTTGCTGTGAAAAATGTGATTTTATCACAACGAGAGCATCATTTCCTCTCTTTAGAGTTCTCTGACTGACACTGAAAACCTTGTCAATTGTCTAATATAAGTTAACGAATGTGTAAAGATTATTTTTGTCACAGTTTCATGCAAAATATTTGCCACACAGCCCGTTTTCCTCCGACTGCGTTATCACTTCTCTGCAGTTTTTAATGTGAAACTGCATTTCTGCATCATTATCCAACAGACTGGATTAACTCCATAAATCCCAACCTCAATCTGTTCCTAAAGCTCACAAAGTGGCTGTGGAAGCTAAACCTAACCAGAAGAGTGTGTTGCCTAAACCTAAACAAAATAAACCAAAAGTAAAGAAACTGTCCTGATGCCACGTTTCTGACCACTTTGATCCTCAAACTGGTGCAAAATATCAGAACTCCTCCCAGTTTGGTAATAAACAGTAAAGACAGGAACAAACCACCTGAGCTCAGAAACATTAGCTAGTGAAGTTTTCTGTTTTTAAGATTTAAGATTAGGCTTAAAACTTTCCTTTCTGATAAAGCTTATAGTTAGGGATGGCTCAGGTGAGCCTGAAACATCCCATAGTTAAGCTGCTATAGGCTTAGACTGCTGGGGGACCTCATCTGTCACACCTTTCCTCACTTTGCTCTCTTTTTCCCTGTTTAACTTCTCAAATGATTTTATGTCCATGTGACTTTATTGTGGTTATTAACTTGTGTTTCCCTGTTCCAGCAGGTATCCTTTGAATGGTGTTATGGTGTTTTTCCCCCCTCTTTTCCCTCTTTTCTGTCTTCTCAAACCCCAGCTGGTCGAGGCGGATGGACACCCTTCCTGGTTCTGGTTCTGCCAGAGGTTTCTTCCTGGTTCTGGTTCTGCCAGAGGTTTCTTCCTGGGTCTGGTTCTGCCAGAGGTTTCTTCCTGGTTCTGGTTCTGCCAGAGGTTTCTTCCTGAGTCTGGTTCTGCCAGAGGTTTCTTCCTGGTTCTGGTTCTTCCAGAGGTTTCTTCCTGGTTCTGGTTCTGCCAGAGGTTTCTTCCTGAGTCTGGTTCTGCCAGAGGTTGCTTCCTGGTTCTGGTTCTGCCAGAGGTTTCTTCCTGGTTCTGGTTCTGCCAGAGGTTTCTTCCTGGTTCTGCCAGAGGTTTCTTCCTGGTTCTGGTTCTTCCAGAGGTTTCTTCCTGGTTCTGGTTCTGCCAGAGGTTTCTTCCTGTTAAAGGGAGTCGTTCCTTTCCACAGTCCCTCAGGCTCAGGACGGGAGATTGGACTGAAGACAAGTTTCGGTCCAATCTGTTGGTTTCCTTAGCTCGGATATTATTTTTTAATTGGCTCCATATGAATTAATTGGATTATAATTACAATGAATTGAATTCCAATTGGCTTGATTTGGACTTTATTACTTAAGTGCCTTGAGATGATAATTGTTGTAATCTGGCGCTTTATAAATAAAATTGATTGATTGATCGATGAAGTGAAGTCTTTTTCAGCCTGAATCTAACACCGACAGTGTGTCATGACGAGGTTTTGCCACCGTATGACATCTTTTGACACAACTATAGCCAGCAGTGACTCTGGAAAAACTTCCACATTTGCTTTAAACTCCTTATTGCTACACACTGAAACTTTCCAAGGACAGAAGTGTATTAGAAGAGCTAATATTCAAGGCGCTCCCATTTAAACTTGCAGCCTGTTCTTTCATATCACTGTTAATCTCGTTCCAGCACTGCTGGACAGGCCTCAATGCATTTTAATGAGCATCAGCTCTGATGTGACATGACGCCTGGCTTATTTAGCATTTATTTTAGCAAAGCCCTGACAAGACAATCTTTGACCTTTCCTGCTGGACATACACATTATATACACAAACACTGTATAAACACTTCCTCGGTCTGTTAAATTTGCAGTCCAGCAGACACACGTGCACATATACATGCAGATCCTTTCATATAAGAATTTACGACACATTATATGCACACACACACACGACAGAGGAGCTGGAAAATGGCAGAAAATTGCTTCTATTGTGTGTTGCACTTGTGTTAAGAACAAAAGAAGAGCTACATATTACAGCATGCACCATGAGGGTGACGTTTTTAAGGGATCAACACAAACTCATCACACACGGACGCTTGATCAGGACCATAAAGTACCGTTTAAATAGCACAGGCTGCCCCACAAGTGTCATTTTTCAGAGGCAGGGCCGTCCCAGTGGACCTATAAGTCCCTCAGTGTCTGACACAAGCACCGGGAGACCACCGGCAGGACATGTCGCCGTGGTAACCCAGACTTTTTCCATCAGGCTGCTGTCTAACTCAACGTTAACGCTGTAAAACGGCATTTTTACACGCATGCAGTTTCCTAAACATGACCAAACAGCGAGTGAAAACTTTAAAAGGTCAAATATAAGTATAACAGTAGAAGTTCTACTGAATATATGGTTGAGCTTAAAGGGGAACTCTGGTATTTTTAAACCTGGACCTTATTTCTGGCATGAAATACGTTCATCTGCTCACTGAGAACAGTTTGGTGAAAGTCGGCGTCCTTCAGAAGATATTTAGATAACTGGAGATCCATATAACGGAGTGAACGGGGCTTAGAGGATGCAGCCTCTAAATAAGGCATTATCTGTCTTTATTTCACCAATACTTTAAGAAGAATGAATGAATGAACGTGTGCTATAGCTCTGTTAGCTCATAGCTGCTGTTATGTGGCTACTTGCAGCTATAGGAGAGCTAACGGAGGGATTTCTACACAGGCACTCTACTGGGACCACTTCATCCACACGCCCCCCTGCAGCACAGTTTATTCACTCCGTGCTCTGTGACAGTCGGCTAACTTCACACAGAGTTTGCTGCTGATAGTTTTGTGCAACATGGCAGGATATTTATCAGGTTTTAACAATGTGAACGACGACTTTGAGTAAGATGGATGTTCTTACCAGAGTGAATGAACTGCACTGCAGGGGGGCGTGTGGATGAAGTGGTCCCAGTAGAGTGCCTGTGTAGAAATCCCTCCGTTAGCTCTCCTATAGCTGCAAGTAGCCACATAACAGCAATGAATGAATTAAGGCTAAAAGGGAACTGAATGAATAGAAATGGGAAACTTGACCTGACAGAGCATCCATATGAGCTCAGACTGTTGTCTTTTCAACGTTAAGAGTAGAATTAACAGCTGGATGAAGATTTTTGTCTGAATCCTAATCTCACCCCCAAAGAAATAGTTTTAATCTAGGTCCTCAATCAGGGTGTCAGGGTCAATCTGATGGTTTTCAAAAGGGAAATGGCACCTTGCCCCTGCAGAAGGAATTAGGAAGGAAGGATTCGTCTAAACAGCACATTAAGTTGATTTCCTAATAGTTAAATAGTTTAGATATACAGAGTGTCTCACATCAGTGCTGTGGTTAGTGTAGGAAAGTCAGAGAAATGCTTTTTTTTTAAGTGCTGATTTAGAAAATAGCTTTATTTGTTGCTTTTTTTTTTTAAGTGTCCCAGTTTGTTTCATTTTTCCTTTAAACCATTTCAAGTTGTAATGTATTTATGGAACAAATGAAAGACTCAACTGGGAAAAGCAACCAAACCTATTTTCCACTAAAACCTGCTGTTTCCCTGTGGGCTAAACCCGGTACATACGTGGGTCTGGTTCTGCGGGTGCAGGCGGGCTCACGCTCTTTTTGACCGCAGGCTTTGCTTCCTTCACAACCTTTTGCTTCTTGGTGAGGACTTTGGGTTTCTGCGGGACGGTTTGGGGCTTTTTTGCTACTTTTCTGTTCCTCGTTGACCTCTTTGCTAGAAAAACATTTCATGCAGAGCGGACCGTGATCAGCTAACAGAACATTTACTACAGCCTGTGTGGTGCTCATTTACAGGTTCAACATTTCATTTTGGTGGTCACTGTAAATCAGGTTTAAATGGTCTAATGTTTTAAAGAAAAGCTTTATTTTTATCATGCTTTTGGATATTTTAGAAGCTGAAACTTTCATTAAAGCGTGTAGTAAAGTACAAAGAAAGTCCAGTTTTCACCTCCCCCGACCCTTGGACACTGACCAAAGACATACAAAGAGCAGCTCTTTGCACATCAAGCTGCAGATCGTGACATATCTTCCCTGAACCTCATGATATGAGGTGATATTTTACATGAAGTGGTAACTTTTACCTCCACAGTTGCTGTTAACAGCCAGTGCACAAGCAATGAGAAAAGTGCAAAGTTGCAATAATGCATTAGAGTACAAACGCCTGCGGTAAAGTTTATCAGCGAGGGGTATTTATTCAACATTAACATGTAGGAGATCAGTGAAAACAGCATAATATAAGCATCGAATTATGAAAATGTTTGACATCCACTCACCTAATTCCTGAGGACCCTCCTCTTCTTTTCCTTCTGTTTTTCCTTTAGTTTCCTTTAGTCCTTTAGTTGTTGACTTATTGGAGCTGGCTGTGACTCCTGAGGTGGGAACCTTTGTGGCATTGGTTTTCCCTGCAGAAAAAAAGCTCTCACTTGTAGTAAAAGCTGCATTTGCAGCTACTGTGGGTCTCTCTGCTCTTACGTCATCAGCAAATCTGCTAGAAGCAAAAGCCAAGAGGATGCAACCTGAGAAAGTCAAGGAAATGTGGAGAAATGCTCCCATAGTGCATCTCCCCAGCAGAAATACCTCAAAGACTAAACCCTCATTCAACAGTCCTGACCTTCTGCCTCCTGCTAAGTTCACATCAGTGCAAACTGTTTCCTTTCACAGACAGGATGAAAAAATAAAGCTCAGTTTAGAGCTTTGCTGTAACACAAATGAATTAGACTGAAAGGGTTTAAAAGGCTGATGTTTAAACACGCTTTGCAAATAAAAAGGGTTCATCGATAAGATAATGCATGAGATACACACCCTGCCTTCAGCTGGAACTGAGCTTCGTTTACCTGTTTTTATCCTATGATCACATGCTGATAAATCAGAAAAACTAATGATCACTTTTTTCTCCCAAAAGACTTTGAGAGGCAGGAAGAATTAGAACTAAAATCTGTGCAGAGGTGTGTCACTTTCATATGGATGCTGTCGATTTCAGCTTTATTTTGAAGGCTTTGCAAACATCCTGTTGCCTTGCTGGCATACTTGACCCTCGTCTCTGCTGAGCTTCTGCACCGAGCCAGTTTATTCAGTGATTAAATTCCAACAGCCCTCCTTTTCATCAGTGTGCAGATCTCTGCAAAGAAGGAGAGGCGATGGATAGAAAAGCCTGTTTAAAACCCTGGTTTAAAGGTGGTAATAACCAGAGAAAATGCTGTAATAATAATCTGTGGGAGTGTATTATGCATGAACAAGGGCCACATTTCACAGGTTAAATAGCTTTAATGGCACAGACATGTTATAAGAGCCATTTGTACATCCAGTAAGTTACGGATCATTTGAGAAGTGTGACACCAAATCAGCCAAATTACTACAAATGAAAGTAGAAAACAAAGAAAACAAGAAATCCCAGCACATTCAGTCTGATGCCAGAAGCTGGCGGACAGTCTGACACTCCTGAAGTTAAAGGCCAGCTTCAGATCTCTGCTGACAAACGACTTTGAACAGTTTAAGGCATCGTGACCTTTTTAAAAAGGAAACCTTTCAGTCCGGCTGTTAATGAGAGAAAACGACACGTGACGACAGACTATTCAGCCGGGAAAAAAGAAGAAGATACAAAATATATTTACAGAAAAATTTTAAAAACAAGAATCAGTTGTAGATTCATCATCTGCAGCAACTCGCCTCCTCCAACAGAAAAGCTTCAGATGTCTTTAAAACAGACTGGAAATGTGGTACATCTGAGTGGAAGAACCCTTTCCTCAATGTTTCTGCACATGATGACACACAAACTTACAACAAGCATCACACTAAAGCAGACGCTGCTTCATACGCCGCACATCAGACTGATAAAACCAACTCACAGACTGAAACTGCACTGTAAAAAATGTGATAGAAAGTGAAAAACCTAAATCCAAATGTTGAATGTTGTTCAAAGTGTGCAAATCGACCAGAAGTCACAAAGCGGTTTGCTTTGAAGGATACAAAAGTCCTGAAAACCTGCACAGTCTGTTCCGCTGATGGTGCTCCTCTACAGCTACACCTTTCGGTCCACTTGTAAAATGACAAAAATTAAAGTAAAAAATGGTGGAGTCACGTCCAGAAAGAGGGGAGCAACTGCTGAGTGAGAACGTCCATTCTGCTCCGGGGATTAAGGTTTCCAGAGCTTCAGCAGGCCGTCCTCACTGTATGTGGAAATGAGGTTCTGGTGGGGGTGGTGGGCAATGCCGATCACATCCTTCTCATGGACCTGGGAAAGAAATGAGCAGAACATGAGCTGCTACCTGGAATATAAGTGGAGCTTAAAGGGGAACTCTGGTATTTTTAAACCTGGACCTTATTTCTGGCATGAAATACATTCATCTACTCACCGAGAACAGTTTGGTGAAAGTCGGCGTCCTTCAGAAGATATTTAGATAACTGGAGATCCATATAACGGAGTGAACGGGGCTTAGAGGATGCAGCCTCTAAATAAGGCATTATCTGTCTTTATTTCACCAATACTTTAAGAAGAATGAATGAATGAACGTGTGCTATAGCTCTGTTAGCTCATAGCTGCTGTTATGTGGCTACTTGCAGCTATAGGAGAGCTAACGGAGGGATTTCTACACAGGCACTCTACTGGGACCACTTCATCCACACGCCCCCCCTGCAGCACAGCTTATTCACTCCGGTAAGAACATCCATCTTACTCAAAGTCGTCGTCAAAATCTGATAAATATCCTGCCATGTTGCACAAAACTATCAGCAGCAAACTCCGTGTGAAGTTAGCCGACTGTCACAGAGCACGGAGTGAATAAACTGTGCTGCAGGGGGGCGTGTGGATGAAGTGGTCCCAGTAGAGTGCCTGTGTAGAAATCCCTCCGTTAGCTCTCCTATAGCTGCAAGTAGCCACATAACAGCAGCTATGAGCTAACAGAGCTATAGCACACGTTCATTCATTCATTCTTCTTAAAGTATTGGTGAAATAAAGACAGATAATGCCTTATTTAGAGGCTGCATCCTCTAAGCCCCGTTCTCTCCGTTATATGGATCTCCAGTTATCTAAATATCTTCAGAAGGACGCCAACTTTCTCCAAACTGTTCTCGGTGAGTAGATGAATGTATTTCATGCCAGAAATAAGGTTAAAAAAAAAAAACCAGAGTTCTCCTTTAAAGGTTCTTACTGAACCAAAAACACTTCTGTAAACGTGTCTTAGTGCAACAGCTAACCTTCGCTCTGGATGCTACAGTAACGTACCGTCAGCGTTCTCTCCAGCTTGCCGGTCACCGTGCTGAAGCAGTAGAGCACAAAGTCCTCCCCAACGCAGTAGATCCACTCTCCACGCGGTGACAGCGTGCAGCACACAAAGTCGCCACCTTCCCTCTTACCGGAGCTGAAGCTCCTCACAATCTGGCAGCAAGCAGAGCCCAACACAGAACACGTTAACGCCAGAGGCCGGGTGCACAGACTCCATCCAGAGCACAGACTTGGACTCACCTGCCCCTGCATGTTCATGATGACCACCGTGTTGGAGCGGTTGCACACTACAAAGTGCTCGGGGTTCTTGGGCAGCAGGATGACGTTGTTGACCGTGATGTCGGTGCCGGCTGAGGTGCCGAGAGGCTTAAAGGTGCTGGTGCACTCGGTGGTCTTCACGTTCCACACCTGCAGCAGAGAAAGGAGTCTTTATGAGAGGCGTGAGGCAGCTTCAGGTCCAAAAAAAGGAGGGATTCTCCTCTCACCTTAACGGTACCGTCGGAGGAGGCGGTGACGATGTGGTGGCCGTCTGGAGTGAAAGTCGCCTCGTTGACAAACGAGGTGTGACCACGAAACTCCTTCAGGGATTTACCAGACTTCAGCCCGTGGATTCTTGTGCAAAACAAAGGAATGTTGTAGAAAAACTGCCAAACATCCAGATAAACTTGGCATAAGAAGCAGAGTTGGAGTCGTTTACCTGATGGTCTGATCGAAGGAGGCGCTGAGCAGCTGGCTGCTGTCCTTACAGAAACTGACACAAGTTACTCCTTTGCTGTGGGCGCGTTCGAACCTCCTCAGACACTGACCGCTCTGGATCTTCCAGACCTGCACACACGTTACGGCGAGTTTAACGACGAGATGCCCAACAGCGCTGCAAACGGTAAAGCCTCTCTTTAACCGGGGGCTCACAACCCGCCGCCTCTGCTGCTTTAAGCAGCCAAAGGGGCGGGGCTTTCATATCTGTACATCTATACATCGACTCCTGCAACAATAAGTTTCTCCTCCATGGTTTTTTTCTGCCCTTTTCCACCTTTTTTCTGCCTTCGGAATCCAGATCGTCTGCATCGCTGCTCATTTGCATAAAGTTGAGCTTCTCTCAACTTTCGAAGCTCACAACGCTCATGAAGCTTAGTTCACATTGAAAATGAATGGCAGCTGGCCGCCTCGGCCTCTCAAGACGCTTTTGGTGTGAGCGCCCGGTAAAAGAGACTTTAGAGCCCGGTTAGGGTTCAAATATGTCAAAATAAACACATTTTATAGTATAAAGTATAAATGACAGGTACACTCGTTAGTTAGAGGATTTTTTTGTGGGTGCATACAGGTTGTAGAAAGCTGCAGTCTGTATTAAATCAAACAGGGACAACAAAAGAACGAGGGGCCACCTTTATCTTTCCATCCTGGGCTCCTGTCGCCAACATCTCTGTATCCCGACTGAAGCACATGCACAACACTGCATCATCCATCATCATGAAGTTATCCTGAGCCTGATATTTCAGATCCTGCAAAAACACAACACATACAGTTGATAGAGGTTTAAAAAAGAAGTAAATTTGAGGTCACATTTAATCAGAAAGTACATTTTTCTTTTGCTACCTTTCTGATTTTGCCGGTGGTGAAGTTCCAGACCTCAATGAAGCCGTCCACGGAGCCGGTGACCAGATACTGACCATCGGGGGAGAATCTGGAGCACTCCACGTGGGATTTCTGACCAAACTGCGCAGAGACAGAAGAGTTCAGACATTAAACGTTTAAATGAACAGTGTGGAGCAGCGCAGTGGCAGTTTAACACTTTCCACAGCCACATTTAGACTTTGTGGGTACCTTGATGTGCCTGCTGAGCTGCGTGGGGAAACGCTCCTCCTCCACGTCCTTAACGGCAGCTTTACCCCTGAACAAGTCGATGGTCATACCAGGGGGCAAGAGTCCCTGATGCTGCTGCCACTTCAGGGCCTGAGAAAGGAAAAGGAGCCCAGAGACCATGATCAGCCGACTGTCGGGATCTGCAGCTTAACTAAAGTCTGTTGAATGATCATCAAGGACCAGAAGGTTGCTGCTGGTACAGATAAGTCAGGAGTAAGATTCACTTAGCCCCTTTACTGAGAAGCTGCACCCGCAGGCCTCAGCTAACTCACCCGCAGGCCTCAGCTAACTCACCCGCAGGCCTCAGCTAACTCACCTGCAGGCCTCAGCTAACTCACCCGCAGGCCTCAGCTAACTCACCCGCAGGCCTCAGCTAACTCACCCGCAGGCCTCAGCTAACTCACCCGCAGGCCTCAGCTAACTCACCCGCAGGCCTCAGCTAACTCACCTGCAGGCCTCAGCTAACTCACCCGCAGGCCTCAGCTAACTCACCCGCAGGCCTCAGCTAACTCACCCGCAGGCCTCAGCTAACTCACCTGCAGGCCTCAGGTAACTCACCTGCCCCAGCAGAGCCATGAGACGAGAGGGCGGGACCACGCTGACCTCTCCTGCCAGGGCCTGAGCGATGGCCGCCCGACGCTTCTCCTTACTGCTGCCATCTGGGTACGCCTGGACAGAATTTCATCAACATAAGATATATCACAACTGTTTTGTTTTAATCGCACATGTTACGTTCTTGCACAGATAAAGATAAGAAGGTGTGTATTTAAGGCTTATTTCAGTCTGCCTTCATACATCCTGATGTATCCAAAATCCTGGGCCTCTGATTGGTCAGTTTCAGTTGCTTCGTAGGGCTGCCACGATTATATCGTGCGTCATTTTTTTTAAAAACTTTGTTTTTCTCTCAAAGCTGCTGCCTTTCTGTCCTTGACACACATGCTCAGCAGTGGTAACCGGGGTCAGCCGTGATGTCACAGGAAGTTAAACCAGACGGGCTCTGGTATCATGGCTACCCGGCTACGGAGCTCAAAAGTGTGGGAGCATTTAAAGAAAACTAAAGACAAATGTGTGCAATGCAGTATCTGTACAGCAGAACTTGGCTACAACAACAACGATGCACGAGCACCTGAACAGGAAGCATGTTGTTGTGACTGATTGTGAAGAGGGACGTCATCTTGGTAAGCTAACTGGCTAGTTAGCTGCTAAAGTTAGCGTAAACAGAGAGTTAACTTGCTACTTACTCATATTGATAGCTGTAAACGTTAAGATTAGCGATGACAATGGGATTAATTAGCCTTAGCACACATATTTCATTTGCTTTCTGTAACATTATAATAAAGATGTGTTTGAATAGGAACGCTAATGTTTTCTAACGTTACGTTTCAGTGCTAAAACAGTACGTTCATCTTCAATGGACGGCTTTGTTTCAAAGCTAGCTACATGCACACCTCAGCAAGCAAATGTCCTGACTGAGTCCAAACTGAACATGTTGGTGTTATATTTAAGTCAGTGAGACCAAAACTTTTAGTGAATAATTCCTGAGTTTCAGGTGCCTGCCTCATTTGATTTAAATGCAGCTCTGTTTGATGCCAAGGACAAATGAAGGAAAGAAAAACCTAAAAAAAACCTTAAGTATTTATTTTTGTGTGTTTGCTACAGACTTAAATAATTGTTTGTTGCAACAAGCTGCATATTTCATTAAAGGGTTAATGAACTATGATAAGAATTGTCTTTTTTGTAATTAGCATCTACCTTAAACACTCCAAGCTGA
Organism: Leuresthes tenuis; assembly: GCF_036924035.1. NCBI lineage: Eukaryota > Metazoa > Chordata > Actinopteri > Atheriniformes > Atherinopsidae > Leuresthes > Leuresthes tenuis. The sequence continues at coordinate 2,565,730 of NW_027325365.1, forward strand.
AAGCTAATGATGGTTATATAAGAGCAGCAGCATCCTGGTGCAATAAACTGTATGTTTTACTTTCAATATACGTATGATCCGATTAGTCGACTAATGAAAAAAATAATCTGTGATTAGTCGACTGTTAAAATAATCGTTTGTGGCAGCCCTATTGCTTAGTAAAATGTCCTGGAAGGATCTGAAGTGCAACCATGATAAGATGTGGCCAAACTCTCTAACTGTTGAGAAAAGAGCTTCAATACTTTATCACCTTCAGCAGAGGAAACACTGAAGCATCCTTTATGACAGAAAAGGAGATGATTCAGGACCAGAATTCCTTGCAACTGTCAAAGTGACGCCCATAGAGCTGCATTAACAATTTATGTACATGAATAGAAGATAAGATTCTATAAAAATGAAGCAAAGGAAAAGAAAATGCTGCTGATTAAGTAAGAACCTGAGCAACGGTCGCCAGAGAAGCTCTGAGATGGACAAACTCAAGTCTCTCAGTAGTTAGGAAGCAAAATTAATGAGTGCTTTGGACTCACCTCTCTGGGATCGAAGTAGGAGCGAGCCAGCAGGTTCTCCAGGTGGATGTATCTCTCTGGCTGAGTCTGTTTCAGCATAATCATCGGGTCGGTCTGTCTGAGGAGTGAACGGGCGGCACCGAGCTCTCTCAGCTCAATCAGCTCCAAGACAACCTGGTCAGAAAGATACACTTTAATAGAAGAAAACATGACTTCAGATGTGATCGAATAGTTCCTTTCATGACTAGATCTGCTGGAATAAGTAACGACAACAGCAGAAAGGGTTATACTTCCCTCCAACTCCAACATTTCTGGTGACCATCTTTATTCAGGCCACAGGTTGCAGCACAGTGAGTGTTTTCCTATAAAAACGATTATCTGCCAGCTGGGTTTTCCCTCCACTGTGAATTTTGGTCCTCAAATAAAAGAATGTGATGATATTCCTTCTTAAACTTCTTGTGGATGCTCTTGGAGTTCAGGAGGATCTCAAACTACTCTGCGAGGCACTATGTCAGATGGACAGAGTTAAATACCGTTCAAACCTCACCTGTTCGTAAAGGTCTATCAAGGTCTTATCGGGCAGTTTGAGGGACTGGATGGCCTGCAGAACAGTATCCCAGTGGCCACTGTTGATGTCTGCCACAAAGCTTTCTATGCTGTCCACTGTGTTCAGAGACACTGTGGTCTCCTCCTGCAGTGTGGCGAGAGTCCGGTGCAGACTGTTTTCCTTCAGGTACTGCATAATCAGACGGATCACGCTGTGAAAAAACACAAAATATACAGGTTACCTCCTCCATCACAAGCCAGTTTGATAAATTACTTCATTCCCAATCATAAAAAATGTAAACATGGTACATTTTGATGTTTTTAAAATAAAAGAATAGTAAATATGCTGTGGTCATTTTAAACTTTGACATATCAGAGTAACCTGAACCCCTTCAGAAATCAATACCCTTGTCATAAATGCTTAATAATTAGAAATAATTTGGTTAAAACCCGCTTTATAAAGGGGACATCACTGTTAAAACCTATAAAAAATGTTTTCATCTCATCTTAACAGCACAAATTATCTGCCAAAGCACTTCTAAAAGAAAAGAAACAAGCTTAAAACAGTCCGAGTCAATGTGTTATATATTCCAATTCACTGAATCAGACCGAAAACACCATATACCACAGAGAGATGTGCGCGTACTCACACTAAAGTGAGCACATTTAGTCTGACAAACACTTAAATAAAGTCTTTCCTGACTTACTTACATCCCAGTTCAGAGCAGAATCAACGGTACCTGAGTGCTACGTTGGCTAATGCTAACTTTAACTATCTTATCTATAAATTCCGATTACTGATATTAAACAATATATATAGACAGAGCGGATGAATGGGTTCATATTTCAAGTGACACTGCTCCACTTTATCCTGAAATATTTTCCATTTCTACATTCTTAAGAACACAATCAACGTCTCCACGAGTAGAAATACAAGTTAGCTTACTAGCTATAGCGCTAACGTTTGTGTACTTCAGGTAAGGATGAGACAGGCCTCATTTAAGATATTATCACTAAATGTGCAGTTACTTAACGTAAATGTATTAAATTAACAACTATGCATTGACAGTTATTTAAGGTAGTACTTACTCTGCGGATTCCACCTCTAGAGACATGATTGTTTATTTAAAAACAGCAGCCAAAGGACGCTTCTGCAGCATAAGTTAGAAACACGCAACCGAGACAGGAAGTTCTGGGTGGAGCCAAACGCTTTCAAAATAAAAGAGTCCAGTGGAATAGTTTATTATTTGCTCTGGAACATCTGACCCGGAAGTATCTGAGAAGCAACCAAAATAAAAGACGTTTGAATTGCCTGAGCTAAGGAAAGGAGCACAAAAAACTTCTGTAATCACCCCTTCTTTAATAATATCCAGAGCGTTACAACAGAAATCGTATAATGAGTTACACAACGTGGAATAAAGAGTAAAGGTTGAACGTTTTAAGTGCTTTTTTATGGAATGCTGAATGGTAAAATATATGGTTTGGAATTGGAGAATTTAGAATAGTGAATCTGATATTTAGCCAGTCAAAGTAATGCATGTTTTCCTCAGTAGCTCGGTGTGTAAAAAAAAGAACAGAAAAAACAGTATTTTGTCTCAAGATAAAAACAAATCAGAACAAACAAAAGAAGAAACAAAGAAGCTAAAAAAGAGACAATTTAGGACAGGACCTAAATGAATGATAAAGGTTACAGGATACATAACACCATCCTTGACGAGAGATGATTCTGTTCCACAGTTCCTTGCAACTTTTATCCAGTCATACTGTGATTCATGTGGAAAAATGTTATATATTTGAACAGTTTCCTTTTTTATTTACGATCTTTGATAATTAAATAATACTCTAGATGATCTCTAATATGATATAAATAGGATAATCTAATGTAATAACGTGATACGATTGCAACAGACAAAGTATCTCAAGCACTTTTTACAGAATATTTACCGAACATTTGTAGTTTCAGTGTTGCAGAAACACATCGCAGCTCAGTGTAAGTGTGGTCGGATGTATTTTCCAAAGTCCTTAAGAATATTTCCTGCCACCTTTCCTTAACCTCGTGACTTTTTACACGAGGTCAAGGAAAAGTGCAGATAATTAAACAACAGATCATTTCTTTTTAACTAGGAGACCAGACCCAAAGTCTCTTTTGACATAAATTTTTATTTATATTGAGGGGTAAATATAAAGGGCAGTTGGATACTCTTGATGCAGATGTTTTGAATACATAGACAGCGTGAAAAGGATATTATTTCCCATTAATACAGTCAAGAGCACTTTCCTTCCCAGAACTGTGAGAACACTGAATCCTCCAGATTTCACAGAGATGTAATGTGACTAGAAGATTGAGCATAAACATTTTAGTCCAGAAAAGGTTCAAGGATTGAAAATATTACAAACGCAACACAGACAACAAAAAAGCAACATTAAGCCTAAACTGTGCAACGTTATCTATTAAATTTGAGTCTACAACCATTATTTGAAATAAGGATAGAAGGCCTATAATCAGACTTATTTCCCTGCAAGCAGTAAAAACCCAAGATATTTAATGTTTTAAATAAAGATATGAAATGTTTAAACACAGTGTTCTTTACATAAAGATTAGAAAGGATTTGCATATTTCTACCTGTACAGGGCAGAATATCACTAAACCATTTAAGGAACATTAAAGAGCACAGCATCAAAAGTTTATAAAACAAGGACATGGACAAGGGATAACTGTGGGAAACCTTTGTCAAGCCCCACAATAAAAACAGAGGTACATTCAAACTTTACTGTGCAAAAAGCACTCTTATATTAACCTTTCCAGAGACTGCGTCGACTTCTCTGGGCTCAGAGGCATCTGAGATGCACCATCACACAAAGGAAATGTTTATTATGGTCGGATCAGTCAGGGCAAAGATGAAAAGAAGCATCCAGACTGTTATCAATGAGTCCAACAGCCAGGCTCTGGGATGGTGTGGTGTTGTATCTGCTCACTCTGTGGTGGCATTAATATGGAAACGTTGACTGAAACTTTAGAGCAACACATGCTGCCTTCAGCACATCTTTTCCAGGCATGTTTTCAAAAAGGTTCAGAACCACATTCTGCACATGTTACGGAGGCACAGCAGAAGAAGAAGAGGGTACAGGAACTGGACTGACCTGTCTCAGTTTGTAAAGGAAAAACATGACAAAAACAATGATGCTGTAATGTGGCACAACTTCAAACATCTTTGCAGGAAGACTGGAGCAGAATAACACATGGATTTCTTTAAGAGCTGACAAACTCACTGCTGTAACATATTTAAAGTGTTGTGGAAAGGAAAGGTGTCATTATAAAGTGGTCAGTGTACCATTATGTTTAAATTAAATGTCTAAAATTAAAAAACAGACGTATATAAACAAATTAAATGAAGGAAACAAGACAAAACTAGAGATATCTTCAGTTCATACTGCCTGGAATTAGATGAAAGTCAGCGTAAATGCAGGAATCCTTGTTTGTCCACCAGCATCTCACCATCCCAACAGGGGGCGCTATCCGCACACCTATGACTGAGGCCCTCTTGACTCCCTTCTCTCTGCCAGTGAAGGTCTTTCAAGGTTATGATGATGTGTGGTGCAGCACCACTTCAATCTGCAGGGTTTGATTGTTTTGGGCAATCGCGGCGTAATCCCACTGTGAGCCCCATCCACATTGGAAATGAATTTGGCAACCAGAACACAGCAGACCCGGCTTGGTTTCATTTGCCTTTGCAGATGGAGAAATATATTGGGAAGTGATGAGGAGCAGCTGAGAGGATGGGGAGGGGAGGAGAGGTGTTTTCACACAATAACATAACACCACATTCCCTCTGAATGCATTAACAAGAAAGCAGAAGAAAGACGTCAGTGTATCTTCTGACACGAGAGCGCAGGGGCTGCTAAGATAATGCTTTCCAATGAGGTGTTGCCACCACACTTGAAGAGTGACAGCAATACAAAAGGCTGTAATGTAATCCCTTCTCAGAGAGAAACCCTCCAGAAGAAACGTATCTTTTCTTTGGTCTGTCAGGAAGAGAAAAACATTTAGTTTATAAAAGCAAAAATGAGGAGGGGGGGGGGGGGGGGGGGGGGGTGTTCTGTCCTGTCTGTGATCCTCATCGTGTCTCTTTTTTCATATCAAAAACACACGATTGTCAGACAACATGAGTCAAACCGATCAGCTGTTCTGTACAGTAAAAGGTTTTGAGCCACTTCTTCACATTATGTTTCCCATCTTTTAAAATCATCTTCAACAATAGTTCTCCAGGCTTTCTGAAGGTCTTTTAATGTTATGATGTCTACAAATAACAGTTTTAAATAGTATATTTGAGCACTTTGTTACAGCAACACATTATTTTTCCTCATTTCCTCAGTTGCATCTAAAATAGTCAAAACTTGGCATATCTCAGCATGGTGTGCAGTGTGTCCTTAAAACATTTGAGGAAACTGGACAAGTGGAGGACAAAAGAAGAAGTGTCAGGCCTAAAAAACTATCTCCAGCAGATGAACAGGATCTGAAAGAGATGTCCTTAAGAAAGAGGAAAAAATCCAGCTGTGACCTGACAGGACCTGAGAGATGCATCTGGACCTTCAGCTGATCCATCTACTGTTGGCCCAAGCCTCATCAGAAATGGTCTCCATGGAAGGGTGGCTGTCAAGAAGCCGTTCTTAAGGAAGGGAAACAGGGAGAAAAGGCGGAGCTATGCCAGATGACACAAGAAGTGGACTGAAAATCAGTGGCAACAGGTCTTATGGAGGGATGAATCCTCCCCAGAGCCCGACCTCAACATTATTGAAGCAGTGTGGGATCATCTGACAGAGAACGGAACAAAAGGCAGCCCACATCCAAAGAAGAGCTTTGGGATGTCCTTCAAGAAGCCTGGAGAACTATTCCTGAAGACTCCTTAAAGAAATGACAGAAAGCTGGTCTCAGAGGGTTCAGGCTGTGTTGGAGAATAAAGGAGCTCAGACCAGATATTCACTTTAAAGCTGCTGAGAACTGATAAAAAACTCATTTTTTGCCTTATAGACTGTATTTCCTTTTATTTTGGCACGTTTAAATGATTTGCTGCATGTTTTCCTAGTAATATATAAAGATTTATTCTAAACCACATTTATAAAAACCATCAAACAGTTCAGTGTTTCTGTGTTCTTATGCAAATAATTTAAAATGCTAAACCGGCGAATGCTCACAGCTCTCACAACAACAAGCCATAGTCTTGTTTTAGAGATGAAGAGATGGATTAATCAGGCGGTGACAACATGGCAGAGTGTGGAAGCAGGAGAGTACGATGAGGCTGAGGAAGTTTGTCAGAATAAAGGGCATCAAGGGATCAAAACAGGGTAACACCTCTGGAAATGGAAAGTCCAGACTGTAAAGGTTACATCAGACAGCTGCCTAACTTCCTAAGTTTTCAGCCTGGTTTTATGTGTGCTGTGGGTATTAGTTCACATTTTTGTTTTGCCTCTATTTTTCCGTTTTTGTTCAGTGTTTTGAGAGACAGATGCACCTGGAACTTGCCAGTTATGACAAAACACTGCAAACAAACTCCCTTGGGACCAGATTTCTAGTTTTGTGTCATAGCTGAGATTCAGTAGCATTACTTTTTAATGGGGGAAAACAGGATAAGAATAACTTATAACAGTAAATCTTGTCAGATAAAGCGAGGATTACAAGAGCAGTGTTGCTGGAGGAGGACGGATTGGCTTTAAGAGATTGGAACCGAGAAGACTCTTTGCATGTTTACTGCTTTTCAGCTGAGCTCTCATAAACATTTAGAAGCAGGCCCAGAAAAGACAAAAAATGTTGGAACTTTGACATGAAATTACATGTTATAGCGTAGATTGTTTTCTGCTTACAGTGGTATGACGGATCTACTGAGTGTTAAATGCCAGATTTCCACACTGTGAACAGTGAGTGTTCCAGTAAGGAACAGATTAAACTAAAAAGCTTTTTTAAATGACATGATTCAAGTCTGACAGAAGTCATTTACAGTGGACGGTGACTTTCTTTGACGTCAGCCTGCAGGGTAGAGTGTTAAAATGGTTCACCTCCTCCTACAGAACTTTTTCAGCTCATGCTTTAGGTGAAATCCCTCAAGGCTCCGTTGCAGGCACCCTCCCGTTCCCGTTTACCAACCTGTTCCACCTATGTTCGCTTAAATCAAAGACGTATGTCAGTGTGCAGTGACAATAAATGCATTCTGACTCAAAAGCTGCACAGCAAGAAATTAGTCTGAATAAGCCTGAAGTCTAAACGACACCATATGTCACTCCAGTGCCAAGTCCACTGCTTTAGACTGTAATTTTATTTCCCTCGACTGAAAAGCACTCAGGGTCAGCCTGTGTCCTTTTTCACTGAAACAAGGTAACTTGGTTACATGCCAGTGGCGACATGTTTGTTTATTTGTAAAAGAAACGTTAACTGTTTGTTCCATTTTCTTCTATTTAAAACAGGAAAGAAGAAGTTACTTAATTCAGAGTCGCCACAGCCCATGCAAGCTGCAAAACGATTCTTCTTGTTGGTGCGAGTGGCTGCTTGACAGGAACTGCTGGTGTGTTTTTAGGAAGAGAAATGAGTGATTCTGCACGGCACTTTAAACCAGGGATGTCAAACTCCGGTCCTCGAGGGCCGCTGTCCTGCAGGTTTTATATGTTTCCCTGCTTCAACACACCTGATTCAGATTAAATGGATCTCTTGGAAAGATTGTTAAGTTCTGCACAAGCCTGATAATGATGCATTGATCTGAATCAGGTGTGTTGAAGCAGGGAAACACCTAAAACCTGCAGGACAGCGGCCCTCGAAGACCGGAGTTTGACATCCCTGCTTTAAACCATAGGATGTGAGCTTCAAACCCAGACACAACAACTGCTTTCCCACTTCTGAATGATCAGAAGTCAGTAACACAACAAGACTTCACTAAAACACTCCTGGTTGGCTTTAGGCAGTGATGTCACATTATGTCATCTTAATAGATGCTATTTAGATCAGTTACAGGCACTTGCTCCATCAACCACTGGAGGTAACATATTTCTTTCTTTGTGTAAACACAAAGTGCACGAATAAACAAACCATCGGGCCGTTTTTTTAAGGAGGACAGCCTTAAAACCTTCAATTTGAGGACCAGGACCAGGGGCAAAGGGTGGCTGTAGGGGCTCTCCTGCACAGTCGGTCTGGAGGGCCTTTACAGTTCTGGGAATGGCAGGGAGGGGGAGGAAGATGGCTGCTAGCAGGTGAGGCGAGGCAGCTGAGAGAGCCTCCTGCTGGGTATGGAGTAGGAGGGAGGAGTTAAGCTGGAAGCCAGGAGAAGATGGGCAGTGACTGGCCATCACTGCAGACCCCCCGACTGGAGGGCGTTGTGGTTCAGGGTGGAAACACCTGAGGAAAGTCGGACGCCACCTGATGACATCTTCTCCTGATAAGAGGTTGCAGTTAGTGTAACTCATCGTGTGGTCATGCAAAATGTTTAGAATTCCAACCTGTGAGGTTTAATAAGGTTACAGGTGATGCTGTTCACTGTTGGATAGACACCTTAGACCGTAGATGAAAGACAGGGGGTCTGGCGTCGAACTCAGACCAATCATCTATCCCTCCCTGTTCCGTTCTGTTCGTGGTCAAACTTCTTCCATCTTTCTGAAAAGAGGCAAAAAAAAGGACCACATTAGAGCTGCTGCAGGATGGTATGTTTCCGATAATCACAACAAGAGCCGGAGATTGAAAATCTGATTAGTTGAACCAGAAGGCAAACAAATACAACCCACCCTCGTAATTTATTTATAGTCCCGTTTCTGTAATGTGAGCTTGTGTCAAACTTTGATGTGGCCTCACATGCTGCTCTGTTCAGAGCCTTTTCAGTAACCAGCTCTTGAAAAAGCATCTTGACCCGAGAGTCTGAATGGAAAATCTCTAAATCAGACGGCGAAATGTCGCTGCTTTGTTTGTTTTTTTGCTTATGTTTCTTCGAGAGCTTTGCCCTTGAGTGCTTCTGGCAGCTGAGCACAAAGAGCAAAGGTCCATTAATTTGCTTCTGAGAAGCTACTCACAGCTGCTTGATAATGGCTGATTTCTTCACCAGTCAATCAGCCCTTGAGCCATGAGTGGTTGTGGGTGGAGGGAGTGTGTGTGTGTGTGTGTGTGTGTGAGAGTGTGTGTGTGTGTGTGTGTGTGTGTGTGTGAGTGAGAAACAGTATTGGTAACACCATGGGGTAATACCATAGACTCAGACTTAGACTTAGATTCAACTTTATTGATCCTTTGGGATGACTCCCTCTGGGAAATTCAGTCTCCAGCAGCTTATAGGATACAATAGGAAAGAGTCAGCACACAGATATATATCTATATATATAGATATATATATATATAAATACAAAGTATGTAGTGAGTTTAAGTATAGTAGTGAGGTTGTAATAAATCTTGGTGGATCCTCCCCTTTAGGCTGTTGCTCTTCCATCCTTTTGGCATGTCCATTATTCCCAATAGATCTGTAAGAAAGCCAAAATGGACTCTTTAAGAAGCCTTTATAGATAGTTTGAATGCACATATTTTGACACAAAAAAACAGGGTTTGAGAGGCAATGCTGCATCTGAAGAGCTGTACTCTGTTTGTTGGAAAGGCTGTAGCACAAACCCACACAAAGACTCTGAATGGGGTTTGTTCATGCAATCGCAGCTTGCATTGGAGCGTGATAAATTACAGGTCATCAAGGTGATAAAGCACTGAGCTTGAAATGGGATTGTGTCTGTAAGGCAGTGCACCAGGCAGCTCACATGTGAAGTGATATATGTTAGTCCCTGAGCGGTCTGGATAAGAGCGATACGCGCAGGGCACGTCTCCACCCGTGACAATGTAAATAGAGGCTATCCACTTATCGAGTGAAAGCCGGTGCCTCTCCTCAGTGGAAAGGCTCCGGCAGCCACGCTGTATTTACCGAAAAGGAAAACACCCACAAAGTGCTGACACAAGTGAACGGTTTAGAGTGGGGTAAGCTATCTCTTTTCACTGACAGGCCAATTCTGTTCCATCCTGTGCCTGTTCCAGCATCTGCATTCATGTAAATCCACAGCCGGGGGTGTCTAGTTTGTCAGGAATTCATTTGAGGGCTTCGTGGCCATTAAAGGAACCTCAGACTCCATTAAGCTGGCATAAGCTTTTGGGTTACAATACCTATTATGAAAAGTGAGCAGGTACGTTTAGATAAAAATGTAATAAAGCCACTTAGAGACACAGCTACATCTCAAAGGTTTAGGACTCCCTTAAGGCTTTCTTTACAGAGGAAGCAAACAATATAATCACTTTGAGGACATTTGAAATGCTTTAGTATGGTCTAAACAAACTACAATGCTTTAAGGTAAAAGATTTTATACCTTTGGTCCAAACGGAAACAATCACATGTGACTAAAAAGCTGCCATTAAAGAGCCCCGTTTTCTTAGTTAGCTGCATTGTACAAATAGGAATAAGAGCACTCCTTTCATAAAGGCTTTCGTGTGTAAATTTACTCGTGTTTCTATCTATCAACATTAAATAAAAGAGGAGAAAGTTTATTAGTTTTGTGGCACTTGTTGATTCCCTGGAATGACCATTGAACTGATCCACTGTTAATGATAGAAAATTGTCTTTACAGGTTCTCGCTGTCTTCAGTTTACTGTAAAATCCTCCAAAGGACAGAGCCACAACTGATTATGATCATTCTTTCCAGGCCAACAATTAAAAACCAATTGTCTTCAGAGCCCCATTCAACAAATTCGGCAGGTTGAAATGAGGTTATTATGTTAATTAGGCGATTAGCAGTTAATTAACGTGGCAATTTTCTTAGTAACCAATAATTTATACAGCAGAATAAATGCAGATGCTCAGACTTTTCTGCTTACTTTTTCCTGCCTCATTTGTGAGCTTGTTTGACCATTCAGCTGAACAGTCTCCTCACTTTTCCTGGGGACTTATTGATTCCACATGTCGCGCTTATTAGCATGCACAGACACAATAATAAGTAAATCCATCTTCTGTCAGTCCCTGCTGCAGGGAATACCTTCCGCAGGAGGGGGGGCAACACATTCAGGTCCAATTTTCTTGTCTTTTGTTAAGGATTACCATCATATTGTACAGTCCCAGCACAGCACCAGTGTGTGAAGAGCAAGGAGACTCTCACACATTTGGGATCCTAACTGGCAGAAAGAATTCAATAATAGAATAAATTCATCCATGGTGGTTTAATTAACGGGTGCTGCTGGAGTGGAACAAAGCTAGTTGATGGGAAACAAATACACAACAGAACTTAATGGGATAGTTGCACCTTAGCTAATATGAGACATCCACCTTTTCTCACATGAAAAGAAACTTTGAACAGGAAAAAACGCGTGTGATGAAGTGTCAAATGCTGAAAATGCACTTAACACTTCTCAAAATTACCAGCTTGCATACAGTACCAGTTTGGCCTGTTAGACCCAAGTCGTTTTGAAATATAGTCCCAGATCTTTCGTCCTTTACTGGCTGTGACTATTTGCTCTGTTCCACAGAAGCATGTCCCATCATGGAGTGGTTTCATGCTGAAATAAGGCCGTGGACTGCCACCATGACCCATATCAGCTGTAATTTGTAGATGGGGGAATGGCTTGCATGGTTACTTTTACAAATTTTACAATCTGAAAATCTCAAGTTGTTTTATTTGGGAGGTGACTGGAGAAATAGAGCAAGAACTCACCTCCAATACCTTCCTTCATCTGTTCAACAGCACTTTATGAGACTTCTTCAGAATCCACAATTCACAATTAAAGGCAAATAAAAGAATAACTCATTTCTAAAGGTCACAAATTGATAATTGGGGCCAGATGGCCTGTTTTTAAATATGCACTCTAAATTTATAATTTGAATTCATACCAAACAGAAATTTAATTGGTTTCAGTGAAGGTGAAATAACTGTCAGCCTTGTTTTCAACACTGAAGAACTAAACACTCAAAAGTAAGTAAAAGGATGACTCACAGATGAGCCTGCAGTCAGAGAGCAAAGTGCTTTGATGATAAAGTCTTTATGATACAACTGAGCTTCCACTGACTGGTGGACTATCTTTTTAATACCTGGTGTTTTGCACTTAATTATTGCAATTTTGGCATTTTTTAAACAGGAAGTGACCATATAAAAGTAAAGGAGGGCGGCGAAGTACAACTATGAGTCACACAGGCTTGATTATATGGCTTCATCCAGGATTTATGATAACTGTGATATAAATGCTGATCGTCTCCCCTGCTAATCAAAACAAGAACATTCGCAGTACGTGGCTCACATTCTACTTAATGCATAAGAAGGTCATTAGATTTCAATAAGAGAACAAGTATTTTCTGTGAAAAAACCCCCAAAACTCCAAAAGGATTCATCAAAGTAAAATTAGAGTGGACCAAAACCTGATTAAAACAAGCTGACATAGCTTCGATATATTGGATTAATTCATTTAATTGGATTTACTTGGCTTATGGCTGTATTAGAATGAACTGAGATGTAATTGGCTTGAATTGGACTGTTTTCGAAGGGGCCTGAGATGACATTTGTTGTGATTTGGTGCAGTGTCGATCAAACCGAACTGATATGAACTGAAATTAACTCGTAACTCAAGTTCATAGGTGAATAAACACAAGCTGGACCACGACCACACGAATCAAAGGAAGTGAAATGAGCAAAAAACTGGAATCGGATGCTATTCTGGGATGTTCCAGAGCAAATCCTTTGTAGTCATGATGGCACCAACCAGGTAAATTCTTTCCTGAGCTATGGTGATCAATACGAACCGGAAATAGTTTTAGAAATACATTATAGACTCAGGGCAAAGTGGCTCTTTGACCTTTTTGAATGTAAAATGTAAGAAATTCATTATTTGATCCCATTAGACATTTGTGTGAAATGTTATGTTTATTTTATCCGTTTTTGAGTTACAACCAAACCATGCAACGCTGGCCTTAACCACTGACCACCACACTCTAATAACTCTGTCTTATAAGTGAATGTTTGTGCCGGATTTGACTAAATACACTCATGACATTCAAGAGATATCGTGTGAACAGGCTGCTTGCGAATGTCGTGCCTTCGGCCACATCCTCGAAGACGCAGAGGCATCGGGAGCTGACTGAGGGAGACATTTTTCTTCACCGTATGAGGATAAACACTCACTCCAGCTCAGGTGGAGTAGAATGTGAAGAGGAAGGAGCGTGGTGTGAACATCTGTCAGTCTCTGAGCTTCAGAGTGTGGCGTCCTATCAGCAAGACGTGATCAGAAAGTCAACACGATGGCTGCTGCATCGTGTGGGATTCTCTTCCAAAATAGCCTGCAAACACTGGTTAGTTTAACCCGATCTCAGACTGAATCATCACATTTTAGTAAATCATGGCCAATGAATCGACCATTTTAATAAAATGGGAAAAATGGACGGGAAATGCGGTCATCGTGCACTGAAACACCAGGTCAGGGTCACTGCTGAGAAAGAGAAACGTGAATTAAGGTTCGTAGCAGCAGCTTCGCTTCTCTGAAATCAAAGGATCATTTCTGAAGTTGTTCATCTATTGGTCGTAATTTACGGAAGCCTGGAGTGACCATGCCTAATGAAATATTTTACTGTTGTTATCTCAAGAATCCAAGTGAAAGGGGAACTCCGGTATTTTTAAACCTAGATCTTATTTCTGGCATGAAATACGTTCATCTACTCACAGAGAACAGTTTGGTGAAAGTCGGCGTCCTTCTGAAGATATTTAGATAACTGGAGATCCATATAACGGAGTGAACGGGGCTTAGAGGATGCAGCCTCTAAATAAGGCATTATCTGTCTTTATTTCACCGATACTTTAAGAAGAATGAATGAATGAACGTGTGCTATAGCTCTGTTAGCTCATAGCTGCTGTGTTGTTGTTATTGGCGGCTATCGGGGGGCTTATAGAGGGCTTTCTACACACTCGTCTACTGGGATGATGTCATCGGTACACAGCTCGTTCACTCCGGTAAGAACGTCCATCTTACTCAAAGTCATCGTCCACGTCGTCAAAATCTGATAAATATCCTGCCATGTTGCACAAAACTATCAGCAGCAAACTCTGTGTGAAGTTAGCCGACTGTCACAGAGCACGGAGTGAATAAACTGTGCTGCAGGGGGGCGTGTGGATGAAGTGGTCCCAGTAGAGTGCCTGTGTAGAAATCCCTCCGTTAGCTCTCCTATAGCTGCAAGTAGCCACATAACAGCAGCTATGAGCTAACAGAGCTATAGCACACGTTCATTCATTCATTCTTCTTAAAGTATTGGTGAAATAAAGACAGATAATGCCTTATTTAGAGGCTGCATCCTCTAAGCCCCGTTCACTCCGTTATATGGATCTCCAGTTATCTAAATATCTTCCGAAGGACGCCGACTTTCGCCAAACTGTTCTCTGTGAGTAGATGAACGTATTTCATGCCAGAAATAAGATCTAGGTTTAAAAATGCTGGAGTTCTCCTTTAATTATTTAATTATTATTTAAGTTAACGTATCCTTGTAATAACAGAATCATTTATGTTGTTACCTCAAGATAACATTTTAGTTTTCTCTCGATTTATATTCGATGTTGTTACATCTCTGCTTTTCGCAGATGATGGGGTCCTGTTGGCTCCTTCAGTCCATGACCTCCAGCTGCACTGGAGCGGTTCACGGCTGAAGCAGCTGGGATGAAAGTCAGCTCCTCCAAATCCGAGGCCACGCTTCCCAATCAGGAAAAGACGGAGGGCTCAATTACGGTTGGGGACGAGTCGCTGTTGTACCTCAGGATCTCGTTCACTGGTGATGGCAAGTTGGAGCGAAAGATGGGGAGACGGATTGGTGCCTCATCAACAGTAATGAGAGCACTGAGCACCTCTGACATGAGGTTCCCTTCAGAGTGTGACGGGGCTCAGCCTTAGAGACAGGCTGAGCAGCTGGGGAGATTAGAGCAGAGCTGCTGCTTCTCCACACAGAAAGTAGTCAGCTGAGGTGGTTTGGGCGTCTGATTAGGATGCCTGTTGGTTGCTTCCCTTTGAAGGATTTCTTGGGTACATCTGGGCAGACCCAGGACAAGTTAATTTTCCGATTTCTGCAACCAGAGGGACAGCCTAAAGGCAAGCTGCTGGCTGTGGCGGAGTTGGTTAAATTCTTGTCAATGCCCACATAGGTCACTGTCTGTACCGAAGAGGAGACAAATACACGCCTTGACTTTATGCTATAGATCCATCTCAAGTGTCAGGGGTGCGATAAAACTGGATATCAACACAGGGACCACTCAATTTAGAGCTCACCAGAACCGCCTTGTGATGTAGAAAAATCAAACTACATTTTCCGATAATCACGATGTTCGATTTCTTGTGAAAATTAGATCAAATAATTTCTTATCACTCAAAAACAAGCTGTATTTTCTCTGCTTTCTGCTTCTGTTGTAATTAATTTTCTAATAAAAAGAACCCCTCTTGGGATGCATACTGTAGGTATTGCACACATTTCTTTTTCCTTATAAAATCCTGTTCCCATGGTGCTGCTGGCAGTGGGGGTGAAGGCAGTGCCTGAGGCCTAACTGATGTACTCTGTTGACACAAGTCTGAAAAGCCTGGCTTAGTACCCTGCAGCGAAAATAAAGGCCTGCTAGAGTACAGTTATATTACAGTTATGTGATACATTACAGTTATTACAGTATTATTACAGTTATGTCTTGCTCTGTGTAATATGAATGAAGTCTGCTGAGTGTAGAATTACATCACAGTCTTCATTTATTCCACACTACTTATTATCCTAAACAAAGATATTTGATGTATTTTCTATTTATTGCATTATTTATATCCTCCATGGGATTTTTATTCTTATATTCTACTGTAATGAAATCAGTTCCTCTTTAAATTAAACCACTTTTCCCAGCTGGAACAAGCATCTTCCCATCAGGGGCTAATAAGGTTTATTTTATGTTGTCTTTTTTCTCCAGAGAAAGCTGACTGAGTGCACTTTTCCGAATAAAACCACAATCTGCTGAATACTGATTGATTTAAGCATTGAGACTTCTGATTGCAGTGATGAGGTAGACAGATGTTAGTGTTTATTAACCAAACTTTAACTTGCACTATTTCAACCAAGATTTCTTAAAGGGGAACTCTGGTATTTTTAAAACTAGACCTTATTTCTGGCATGAAATACATTCATCTACTCACTGAGAACAGTTTGGTGAAAGTCGGCGTCCTTCGGAAGATATTTAGATAACTGGAGATCCATATAACGGAGTGAACGGGGCTTAGAGGATGCAGCCTCTAAATAAGGCATTATCTGTCTTTATTTCACCAATACTTTAAGAAGAATGAATGAATGAACGTGTGCTATAGCTCTGTTAGCTCATAGCTGCTGTTATGTGGCTACTTGCGGCTATAGGAGAGCTAACGGAGGGATTTCTACACAGGCACTCTACTGGGACCACTTCATCCACACGCCCCCCTGCAGCACAGTTTATTCACTCCGTGCTCTGTGACAGTCGGCTAACTTCACACAGAGTTTGCTGCTGATAGTTTTGTGCAACATGGCAGGATATTTATCAGATTTTGACGACGTGAACGATGACTTTGAGTAAGATGGACGTTCTTACCGGAGTGAATGAGCTGTGCTGCAGGGGGGCGTGTGGATGAAGTGGTCCCAGTAGAGTGCCTGTGTAGAAATCCCTCCGTTAGCTCTCCTATAGCTGCAAGTAGCCACATATCAGCAGCTATGAGCTAACAGAGCTATAGCACACGTTCATTCATTCATTCTTCTTAAAGTATTGGTGAAATAAAGACAGATAATGCCTTATTTAGAGGCTGCATCCTCTAAGCCCCGTTCACTCCGTTATATGGATCTCCAGTTATCTAAATATCTTCCAAAGGACGCCGACTTTCACCAAACTGTTCTCAGTGAGTAGATGAACGTATTTCATGCCTGAAATAAGGTTTAAAAATACCGGAGTTCCCCTTTAAGGCTCATATTGTAACAGGATCTATGTTGAGCAAAGCCTCCTTCTTTTCTGTGCTCAAGTACCTCTGGTATCTCCTGGTTAGTTATATTGCTACTGGTCCAGTTTTGGTGCTTAAAACTAAACTAAAACTAAACACTGGTCCAACACAATCCTCATCTGCAAAATTAAACTCCTACAAAACTCCAAGTCAACATCACTGCAGAGGAGGAGGTCACAGGTCAACAAAAACAGCTGCTGTTGAGTTTCTCCTCTGTGAATAAATATGTTCAAACTAACCAAAAGACTGAAAGAAATTAAAGTTTTCACCCACATTAAAATGTACATATTCACATATTTTATCGGATTTTCCCCCAACAACATAGTAAACTTTCTGCTCTATAGATTTTTAAGGCTTTGAGCAAAACTTTGAACTGAAAAATTAAGCTGCTTTTTAGTTTGACTCCAAGTGAAGCTGAAACACACACACACACACACACACACTCAGACAACCTGATCTTTCAACTTTCAATCTTTAACGATGCAAATGAGATGCAGCCTCGATGGTCTCCTCTTGGCTTCAACCTGACCTCCACAGTGTGACATTTCTCCCACCACCCAAAACTGTATTCCTCATTAACACCAGTGACATTTAGACTTTTGAGGGGTTAGCTTCACTTCTCCACACTCAGATAAGCTGTTCTTTCATTAAAATCGACTCAACTTTAGATTTTGAATTATGGATCACTGATTTTCTTTCATGTTCAGAACAATCAATAAATTTAAAGATGGTTTTAATTAGCCTGTTTGGTAAAGCTCAGCTTGACCTGTTAGCTGCTATCAGCCACATCACAAACTGAGGAAATGGCTTTCTGATAAAAGAGCGTCTTACAGCGCTCACCTGCTAATGATTGTGAAGTCATGTCCCAATAAAGTTAATAAAAGTTACATGAAAACTAAAACCTGTGGCCCAATCTTTAGCATTTTGCTCTGCCTGGTGTTATTAGTGCCTTTTATAGCATTTCCACAGGTTATTAAAACATAGCCATGGTTTAGTAATGTGGGGGATCGTAATAATCAAACTGTTTTTATGACCACAAGTTGCTGCAACACGACTTTGAGGCTGGATGTGAAATGCCTGCAAAGCTCATTTCCTTTCCCTTAAAGCTGCTCTGATTCAGCTTCTTCCTGTTTGCTGATCACAATGTTAACAGTTAAAATGAGATGAACTGTTTCCCTCCTCAGCGACAGCTTCTTTTATCGACTAACAAACTTACTTTCATGAACGCTGTGCTTCAAAAACACAGTCAACACAATATAAGTGACTCTGAAATAAGAAGACATTTAATATCATGCCGAATCTTCTCTGGATTTCCTCACTCTGATTAATTCAAGCCCTTGTCTTTCATGCCTGTGCACGCCAATAAATCTTTACATCCTGCTTTCCTGCATGTTCTGTGTCAAACGCATCAATCCTCCTGTTTGTGAACACAATGGTTGGATGTATCTGAGTTATACCCCCCCCCCCCCTCTGTAGAATTAATTCAGGTCAAAACAGAACATTGGAGCACAGGAAATCCCTGACATGGCTGCAGATCAATCCGTCCTGCTTGAAAAGCAACTTCACTGCCTCCACTCCATTAGACAGAAGGATAGGCTCCTAATAGCCATCTTGTTGAAAACAATCTTGGACCTCATGATGGAAGCATGTATTTCACTGTGCACTTTATTCTGGGAAGTCAATAAGTCTTAAAGTAGTCGATTATCAATTAACTACTAATTATCAATGAAGACAGTTCAGCGCAATTTACCTGAGAATTATTAATGTGTAGACATTTATTTCTGTAATGGCAACCGCTGATGGCTAAATAAATGTCAAAATAATTGTCCAGCACGATATGAAGCAGTTCATCATTTTATTTTTCTTCCTTTTTTTATGATGTATTTGTTCTGCAGGGGCAAAAATGGATTGCCATCAAAATCTCATCATAAATTATTTCCCCTGAGCAAGACTTAATATTCTTCTGCAGTTGCCTTTAATGGTTTTTCAGATATATTGCTGCCATGCAGGAGACATAAATCTACTAAATTTTAAATCGTACACATCGTTTTTGCTCTTGGAGAACGTTTTCGTCACACTCGCAGGGTAAATTTCGTCTTCGAACACCAAACAAACACAAATAGGAACATTTTTCTCAGGCCGTTAAAGGCTGCCGTACCTTTGTGTGTGTGTGTGTGTGTAAGATTATATCTTTCTTGTGCAGGTTAACAATCCTCGATGGGATGCTTCCTCAGCCATCAATTTCTTCCCTGTGGCAAAGTCCTCTCTGAGGATCACTGGACAGTCTCAGCATCTCCTAGTTGCACATCCTCTCATTCCGTATGATAATAAAGTCCTGGCTGTTGAATAGTTAGCCTGATTGTGTGATCACATGACACAAAAGGCTAGTCTCTCGCTCATGGATGTGTCAGTGCTGCAGATATTTGAATGTGTTCCTCTCAGGATGGCCACCTGAATGCTGATTGCGCTCCCTGTTGAAGTGCCACTTTATCTTACTGTGGGGTGAACAGCAATGCCATAAAAAATCCACTTGGCTTTACACTGAGATATGATTGATTTTTTTCTCATGGACATTTAAAACGCTGATCTTGTGCTGAAATAGTACAATTTCCCAGTGACACTGACAAAGGATTCAAGGCTAAATAGTGTGTCACTTTGGTCATTTCCAGAATGGCCTGCTGTCTGTTTTCAGGAGCTCTCTTTGTCATTCCCTTTGCTTTAGACTTCTGAAGAATGTCATTTTCTAAAATGCTGAGTCACAGCAGCATGGAGATAAACATGATATATTAACCTGCATATACGTCTACACAAGTAGTCAGTCAATAAATTACAATAAGACTGAGTTAAAACTATAAAACCCCGAGATAACTCGATCCAAAACGACAGCGGATCGGATCGAGCGTTCTGCGCATGCTCGAGATTTTTCCCCGCGATCGTCACCCGGAAGTGGAAGGAGACGATATTCCTGTTGTTGTCGCCGCCTTCAGAAAGAAAGAAACAACGCGATGGAGAATGCGCCGTTGTGCATCGTCTGTTCCATAACCAGCTCATCACAGATGGAGAGGGACGCAGCTTCATCTCGCTCTGCGTTCTCCATCTTTCTGAACGCCTGAGTTTGTTGCTGTTGGTGGTGAAGACGTCAACAGGAAGTGGCTCTATTAGCGATAGCTGAAATGGGGACAGCGCCACCTATCGTACCGGGGTATGACATGCTTTGTGCCAGTGATTCCATTCATTCAGCGCCATATATCCAAGGATAATTACCCTCAGATAAGGAGCAGAACCCAACTAATAATAATCTGTTGGGGGAATTGCTGGACCCATGCCACAACAACAAGAGACCACATTTACTTTGTGTTTCCTTGCAGTTTCACCAAAGATCTGGCTGTTTAGCCATTATTATTTCCTCAGCCCAGTTTCACCTGAATAAATGTTGCTCACAAAGCTACTAATAAATTATACATGATATTCTGCCTTCTAACAGTCCACAGAGAAGCACAGTTTCCTGCAACATTATCATAACCACTGTTGGTCAGGATCTGCTCTCAATAAGTTTTCGTAATGTCGAGAGAAATCTGTGTTCCTGGAACTCACTTATCTGTAAAATTCTGTTTTGGTGAGCTGTAACTATATAAAACAGGTATTGGTATCACAGGTATTGCAGATAGATGCAGGGCTGCACCTGTTTCTCTCGCCAGTAGAGATAAGACAGGAACATTACATGCATCACCGCCTCCTGGAGCCAACAGAGTTTTATCCCAGTGTCAAATCTCTCTCTCTCTCTGACATGTGTTCCTGCGATATTTGCAAGGACTGTCATTTTTGAAAAACTCCCAGCGCCCTAAGGCTATTTAGGTTTACATTTCGAGGCGTTTATGCAGAATTTGTATAGGCTGCAACACTACTGACCTTGTTTCAAGTGAAAAAATTTGTATCACTAAGTTATTGAAAATGGGGCTGCAATGACTAAAGTTGGGAGACAGTGTGTGCATTGTCTGCTTTGAACAACACTACAATGAAACCATACTAATGCAGTTGTGATAGTCAGAGAATAACAAGCAGCCAGACATGAATCTAATAGCTGCACCGGTCTGCTTCTGATAAAAATCACAAAGCTTAATCCCACTCCTCACAATACTTGCATGAATTTGTGTAATAATAAAAACTTCACAATATGTGGAAACTAACGCTGATTAGACAGGAAATGTACATTTTCTTAGCAAATAGATTGCATCTATGTGCTGTTTTAACACAATGGGCCTTAATCCCAGTCATCAGGAATCAAAGCCATGCAGGTCTGCAATCTGAGCATGTAATCAAACTCATTAGTGCCTCTGTGTGTATTTTACAACAGCTGCAGTCCAAATCATGCAATACATCATTTAAAACAACGCACCAAGTCATGGTCAACAGTAGCTAAATCTGACTGGTACAACCTGTTCTCAACTGATTTCTTCTGCTCTTACAGAAAAATGATCCCCTTAAGTCATATAGTTAAATTGGTTTTGCTAAAACTCAAAGTCAAGCTTTAATTTAGGCTTTGAATTTACTGGATGAGCCGTAATCAGTGTATTTATGTTCATATAAATCCGAAGCACCCAGCTTCCACAGGAACAATACATTAGCAGATATACTCTAAGCATTATTCTATCCTGTGTTTTGGTACTTTGGGGCTCATTGTTACACATTCTTTTGGTTTATGCTCCACAATCTTCCAAACATTGTTTGATACCCTATGCCGGCTTGTTCACAGACACGAGACTTGTGTTCCTTTCACTGATTTTTACTGTGGTCTTCATCGTCAAACGGCTTTCACCACAAGTACACCGTAGAACTGATAAAACACAAATGATGTACAAATATTACATTACACATGCCTCAACTAAAAGAAAATATATCATTTACAAACATAAACTTACATACCACTTTGGCCTGCAAGTGGACAAACCGGTAAACTTGAAACCGCTTATGGTCTTCGTTGATTGCTTTCTTAATTGGATCCATATCAATGCTTCCAGTATACCGGACCGCTTTTATAAACAGGAAGTGACGTCACCGCCACCTTAAACTAAACTTATCAAGTTTTAACTTTTAACTAACACCAAATGTTATTAACTATATCCTTTAAACATTGCTAAAAATATTAAATATATACATTAAAACACTTAAAACAAACGTGTTATACGGACATTCTCTATGGCCATAAAATCATAGCTGCATCTAATTGCGAAACATGAATATAACTGCCGTTACATACACAATTATTTACACGTTAACAATCATTAGAGTTACAGAATACCATATGCAAATGCACGTAAAATGCATTTCTAATTCAGCTTCATGGAAGTGTAACCGGTTAGCTTCTAGCGTTGTCTGCGTTGTGTTTTTATGAAAATGAACAGGCCCAGGTCAGGATATCTTTCTCCGTTTATTCTGACAAAATGTGTAAATAACAACAAAATCCTCCGGTCAATCGTGATCAACTTGAGCTCCTCTCTCCAAAGGAGTACAACAGCAAAAGCGTGAGACATATATACAGGAGGGACCCTCAAAAGTGAACATCAAAGGTACAGAAACTGAGCCTCAAACCTTCCACATATTGGCTCAGGAGGTCATTTAAACAGATTTTGTGTAATTATAATGCTACATATTACTGCTGTATAATTGACTCTGTTACAGAAGCATATTTCAGTCAGTTCCAAAGCTGAGATGCTCATAAAGACTCCTTTCCAGTAATTGCACAAGACCCCTGCGGTGGGGTTTGATGGCCCTCATGGCCTCTAAACATCACCATTTCAGGCAGAATCCTACCTGGTTAAATGGGCTACTCGGCAGTGAGGTGCTAGCTGCTGAACTGCCCTCTCAGGCCTGGCTTCAGAGGGTAACGAGCCGGTACGAACCTCTCATCTGTAGTCGTAAACTCTTGGTAACTACTGAGGGAGAAAAAAGATGAGGTGGGATGTTTGGAAATGTAAGCGTGGCTCAGAGTTGGATCCCTGCTCTAAGGTGGTTTCCTAAATGAGCAGGTGTCTGCAGGAAGATCAATAAACTTGTACTTTTGCTGATTTTTGTTAAGAATGTTACTCACAATGGCTCTAAATAATCATTTGTGTGAAATCAAACAAGTTTTATTATTCAGATACTCAGACAGGTACTTCAACGTTCTATTATATACAAAACTTAAGCTGTTACAATTTAGAAATAAAGTGGAATCATCCAACTTTTCTCCGTAAAGCCAGACTAAAACAAGTTATTCAGAGATTTTTCTTTGACATAAAAACCTTTAGTTGCAGAGGAGGTACGAACAGCAGATGAGTTTCGGAAGCCATCAGCCACGATGGTGGGTGGATGTAAAAGGTTAGTTTTTCAGCCGTGCAACAAAGATCTCAGTTTATTGTCTGCAAGGGAAGTCTCAGCTCCACTGAGACAGATAGATGTGTAACCTTAATACCAAGGTGGCACAGATTGATAAATGGAAGAGCAGGGAAGATGGAGCAGTCACTGTTATCATTGTTGTCAGTCCAATCTCTCTCCATCAAAGACCTGGGGAGGCCGTCAGCTACCATTAGTGTGCAATTTCCAGTCCTGACCAGGGGACTGCTGAGCAGTTATTTGGTTCCAAGGCCGCTGGAGAGCACTGGTTTTTCTGCTATGCCTCAAAATATTTCATGTTGCAAATGTATTTTGTTGTGATTTGATGCTTTTCAGTGATGGTGTTGAATGTAAAACACTCATTTTACACTTTTTATTCTTTCTGTTCTTTTCTGCTGTTCGTTCCCTGATGTTTTATTCCAGAGAAAAACCGAATAACATCGAAATATCACATATACAGGGATTTATATTTAGAATATGGAGAAAAATGAAAAGAAGAAGTCATTTAGGGGATTCCTGGGGCCCATCATTACACCATCAAGCTCATGAAGACGTCTCAGATTGATGGTTAATGTGTTGTTTTACATGAAACCTAAATATACTCTCATCAGATAAGAATATACACTTAGCTGGATCAGCTCTATAGCTGGGTATTTAGGTGGTTTGTATGGGTTAAGGTGGAATAGAACTGCATTTGACCTGGCAAACATTAGCTTAATCTTCCGACATATGATATAATATCCCAGATATCCCCATGGATTTTCCCGTTGAGGATGCCCACCACAGTTAATTCTTTTGGGTAAAGACTCTATTTCTTCTACTTATTTACAACTGCTGGTGAAGTAGTTTCTACTGTCACCACCTGATGACACCGTTAATTTCAAACCAGCCAATGGAAACGAGTCTGATTCACATTTATTTTGAGCCTTGTCCAAAACTTGCACATTTGGCTTTTGTTGCAAACATGGACAATAATTACATTCAAAGAATATACGAGAATATGGGTTGTGAAGGCAGCTTTATGTGAAGGATAATAATGGCATCCATTGCAGTGTGGTTGTGTTGCAAAAAGAATGTATTTTAGCCCTAACCGTGGTTGTTTTCTACCTCCAACCAAGTATTGAGCCTAAACCCAACCAGGAAGTGACAAAATCATTTTAGAAAAGTGCTGTTGTGTTATTGATGGAAGTTATGTTAGCTTCAGCATGTTAGCCCATCCACACAGTGTATAATAAAGCTAGTCAGCTGTTTATTGCGCATTTTTGCACATTTCTTATTAGATTAAGGAGATGCAACTTTAATCAGAGCAGGATCTGGATTAGAATCAGTGTCGGATAAGTCTTCCGCCTCTGTTGAGCTGAGACCCACCCTGACAGTTATTCACAGCCCTGCCTGGTCTTCCTGGTGTGATATGTGCTTAGACCACAAACCCATTTCCTTCTGCCTGCCTTTGTCAGCTCAGTCTTCAGACTCCATGTCAGAAAGACTGACATCACTTCTCCTGCCATTTGAAATTTTTCATCCATTCACCGAAAAAAAAACCCAGCCCTTTTTGTGATTTTCAAGCAACTGCTTTCAGGTTTTCCCTTTGGAGAGTTCAGAGTGGCCAATGTATGGGCTGTCATGTTCCTGCACTGTCACATCTTGAGAAACTATGAAAAAATACTGCACAACTGCAGTGAGATTCAGACTCTCGTGTCAAAGAGCCCACGCTATGTCACTTCGTGCTGTGACATTTCTCAGCGACACCACATGTCAGCCACCGAAGCGTCAAGTGGGGGAAAATGTCAGGTTTTTCCACCTTTATTTGGTCCAAAACATGGGATTCAGCTGCAAAAACACGTTGCTTCAGCTTCAGAGGAAACTGAAAGATTGGGCTGAGAGAAAGAACAGCTCCTCTGTTGCAGAGACTTGGCTGCATTGTAACCTAAAGTTGTGGATTTATTCTAATTCAAATAAACACCAAACACTGATGTAACTTAAAGCCTGAAACTCCTCAGCAGTCCGTCAGAAGTGAGGAAGCCTTTAGGAGAAGAGACGGATCATCTATTTGAACCAAGAAAAGAAAACACTTTGAATTAACTTGACACAAATGAATGAAAATCTAAACAAATGTTTATGAGTGCGAAAGACATTAAACAGCCTTCATTGAACATTCTCTCAGATGTGCTTTGCAGTGATATCAAAGATGATGTTGGCAGGCTGACAAGAAGAAGAACAAACCCCAAATATAACTGGATTAAAAGCAGCAGCTCATGTTTGTACTACAAGAGTAATTTGAGAGATAACTGTACAGTATAAGTGCATTTTATGCTGCTGTAGTTTTAAAAGCTTTGGCAGACTTTAGAATGCTGCTATATGATGCTAAAACATGATTTTCCAGCCACTTACTTATTACTTATTTCCAGAACTCGCTCGGTCTGGTTTGGCAGATGTTTACTCACCTAACCAGATGTTTACAGTGGTTTTAATTCTTTGAAATGCTAACGATGAAAGAAAATACAAAGTTTTCAGGACCCAACTTTAGTTTGTCACGATCAACAGTGAAAATTCCCTTCCTGTGATCTCAGCTCTTTCACCACCTCCCTGCAGCAACCTTCACTACTCAGTGTCAGGCTGCTCAACATTTATAGACCTGTCTCTTCTGCATCTCCTGAGCTCTGTCTCACATGCACACTCACGGGCATCGTTTTACTCAGGCTTATTTCATGAAGCTTTCAGGTTTAATCTTAAATTAAAGCCCTTTTAACTAAATAGCTTCTAATATTATAAAATCAGCTGCAACACAATTCCAGACTCTTGTTAGCATTTTCCCCATTACCTTATCATCCTCATTTATACCATTTAACTCAGACTTACTGAGTGTTTCGTGGGCTTTCATAGATACTTGCCTGCTCACAAAATGGCTCTGCTGTAAAAGGACCTCACTAATGATGAGAATGACATGAAATGAATGACACAGCATGTCACAAATGACTCATTTGTTATTGGTACAACAGCCTGTGATATCTCCATCATCCCTCATAACAGGAAGGACCTGTGGTTGGCTTATTTATAGCGCGTTTGAGTGTTTGTGTGTGTTTGTAAGTGTCAGTCAGTGGTGCTAGTCGCTGAAGCTGGATTGAAAGATTATCTGCTGCCATTCATTGAAATGTCACTGCTGATGTAAAGGTCCTGAATATTTCACTGCTACTACTACTACTTCTGCTATGCGTCCAGTCACACAGCCTTCCTCTGCACAACATCGCAGCCACTTTCTCTGCTCATGTTAAAGGCAGCTCTGAAGCTAAATTGGCTTTCAGGCTAAAGAAGAAGAAGAGTGTCATTCATCTCAGCGAGTGGCTGCAGATTTCATCTTTAATTAGATGTCTTAAAGAGATGAGAGTGATGTGTTCCACTCTTACTGCTGTGACGGTAGTTCATCAAAGCTTCCAGCTAAACCAATACGGCATCCTATCCACAGGGCAGTCTCTAATGTTTGGTCCTGATTCAAATGAGGATATATGCTGTATATGTAAAAAAAAAAAGCTTTTTTAATATCATTAAACTGCTCTTAGCTCTGCTGATCAATAAAGATTCTGTTTTTTTTAAATTTCCAGTGCAAATCATGCATGAAGAAGGAGGTAAACCCATCAGTTAGTGGCTACAATCATTAAGATAAGTTATCAGGTCTGATTAGATCTGGATGTGGTTACAAGAGGAAGATGGTGAGCTCCAGCTCTCTGTGGAGGTCGAACATCATTTCAAATACTAATAGCAACACATATGCTGTATTTAACACTAGAGCTATGAGTCAGAAAGTAATCTAAAGTTTCTTTACACCCAGATAGAAGGACAAATTAAAAAGTCTTACAGTTTATTTGATTTAATGCTGGCATCAGTCCTTGTTATTGCAAATTTATATCCAGTGTAATAATTATTCTTTAATGGCAGGAGGAGAACGGTTGTGTTTCCTCACTGTATTCAGTGCAAAAATGTACACAAACTGCACTATTACAGACCCACATGCATGCCTACAAGGGCATGAATATGTATTTCAGAAACATTCATATAAAACTAATTTACTGTGGTTAATGTATTCTTGGAGGAAATGTAATACCTCCACGGGAATAAATTTGTTCCATTGTAAAAGAAAAAAATGTTACAGGAAGAATGTTGGTGGATGGTGACGCATATCCACTGAGATAAGATGACAGACACCAACAAAGACAGGACAGCAACTGTGTACCCATATGTCAGTGGGAGCCTGTTTAGGACATTAAAGGCCAGGGCTGGAACACCTGCCTGAGGAGAGATGCTCTGAGCAAAGCTCATCGCTTGGTTCTGAGTGTCTAATTATGGCTTGTTGAAAATGAGCCTGAGTTGTGTGCAAATGTGGTTTGTGACGGAAATATTGGCACGTTTTTATAATACGACTTCTGTAGATTTATGACGGAGACTCATAAAGCTTCAGGACGAGCAACTTCCCTGAATAAGTTGAAACTTCATTTTCACCTCATAGGAATCTCCTTCTTCTTCATGCACTGCCTTGGCAGATTAGTTGCACCTTTCCATTGATGATATATTGGCAATAAAATCCAATTGGTCATCTGTTTGTACACAGTTATAGTAACCTTAAAGGGGATTTTTAAACCTAGACCTTATTTCTGGCATGAAATAGAGTGAAGTGAACGGGGCTTAGAGGATGCAGCCTCTAAATAAGGCATTATCTGTCTTTATTTCACCAATACTTTAAGAAGAATGAATGAATGAACGTGTGCTATAGCTCTGTTAGCTCATAGCTGCTGTGTTGTTGTTATTGGCGGCTATCAGGGGGCTTATAGAGGGCTTTCTACACACTCGTCTGCTGGGATGATGTCAATCGACCCGCTGCTGCAGCACAGTTTATTCACTCCGGTAAGAACGTCCATCTTACTCAAAGTTGTCGTTCACGTTGTCAAAATCTGATAAATATCCTGCCATGTTGCACAAAACTATCAGCAGCAAACTCCGTGTGAAGTTAGCCGACTGTCACAGAGCACGGAGTGAATAAACTGTGCTGCAGGGGGCGTGTGGATGAAGTGGTCCCAGTAGAGTGCCTGTGTAGAAATCCCTCCGTTAGCTCTCCTATAGCTGCAAGTAGCCACATAACAGCAGCTATGAGCTAACAGAGCTATAGCACACGTTCATTCATTCATTCTTCTTAAAGTATTGGTGAAATAAAGACAGATAATGCCTTATTTAGAGGCTGCATCCTCTAAGCCCCGTTCTCTCCGTTATATGGATCTCCAGTTATCTAAATATCTTCAGAAGGACGCCGACTTTCACCAAACTGTTCTCAGTGAGTAGATGAACGTATTTCATGCCAGAAATAAGGTTTAAAAATACCGGAGTTCCCCTTTAAGCCACAAATAAAAATGCAAACCCAGCGAACAGTGAAGGTCTAAAATGGCGCTGCACTTCAATAGAAATACAAGGGTGCACTTGTTTGTTGCCTCTGTACCTTTTGTTCAAAGAAACATAAATAAAACTAAATACACAATACACTGAACATGTGTGCAATTCACAGCAGGCCCATGATGTGTGTATGTGTGAGACTGAAGAGGGCAGGCAATCAAATCAGCCATGACAGCAGCAAATGAGGCTTTTAAAAGCACTTTGCTCGTACTACATCACAGCGTCTCACCGTATCACCTGACGACCAATGAGAACGGGCGGGAATTTTATGCTAAATTCTCATTAGTGTGGTGACGGGTCTGCATGTCTGAGATGATGAGCTCTGACACGAAGGCTTCCTGGATAACTTTTAAATCTTGTTAGAGCCCTCAGACTTTGAGACGACTTTCTTCAGAAGGGCTTTGAATTAAACAAGGCTGGATGTGTGCAGCGAGCGTTGATCCCTGTCAGCAGCTGCCAAAACCTCGGGTTGTTTTATTTTTGCTATTTGCTCTTGAAAAACTGTGCCTGTCATACACAGGGAGCGACAGACTATGGCAAAATGTGGGGTCCATTGAGGCATGGAGGCCTGCAATTTATTGTGCATTTGTGACAACAAATCCTTCAAAGACAGATCTTCTGACTGGACCTCCTGCTCTGCGGTACAACGGTTTGTTTGAGACAACATCCAATAAGGTATGACATCCCAAGGGTGCTGGAGTGTTGTGAGTGTGAGGGGCATTCCTAAGAGCCATTTCTATTATATTTGATATAAATGGAAAAAAGGCAGTGTGTTATGGACAGAAGCACAATGGCAGATGAATCACTGAAGGTCTCTGTCACTGTGTGTCAACACAGAACGGGTTTCGTGTTAAAAACAACAGGCTGCTAGTGCTGAAAACCCCGATAAAAGCAACCGAGCTTAACCAAAACACTTAGGCTGCGGGCTGTATGACAAAGCATTAAAAAACAATATCTGAGCTGTCTTTATAACATCAAAAGGAATAAAATAAAGACCTTTTATTTGGAATATGGCTTTAAATTTGAGTATATTTTATGACATTATGGTAAAATATGCAGCTTTTTCCCTTTAATGCCGTATTAACAGCCACTGAACCATCTCATCTCTCTTCTCAGATGTCTCCAAACAAACAACACTTGGCCACTAACTAATTAAAATCTTAGGTGGTTTAAAAGAAAAGCATTTCAAAGTGTAGCTCAAATCCTTGTTAAACAGGAGATTTCACTTTAAATTCAGTGCTTTATTTTACTGTAGACGAACCTAATGTCAGACATCTCTTACTGTTTTACATGTTTCAGTGTCACTGACCTCCTGTTTTAAGCATAAATTCTGTTTTAGTGAATTAAGACCCTTTGGAGTAATGTTAATAACATGTCACGGCTCTGCAGCTAACTCCCCATTCTTTCCTTTTCTGACGGACTTTTAAGATCCATTAAAACTGAAATGTGAACCTTAAGGGAAGACAGATTGATTAAAACCTGAATGGAATTAAAGGTGAAACCAGTGTTTTCCTCGTTTTTTGAGCAGATTTTATGTTTTGTTGTTTTCTTTGGTTTCTGTCGACTCTCATCCTGTGGTTAAGTGAATTTAAAGCCATAAATCTGGTTATTTTAAGGCTTCTCTACTACTTGCCTGGGGTAGGGATGATCATGTTTGGCTCCTGAACATTAACAATGCCTGTTGGCAGCATAGGGTCTGAAAACCTCTCAGTGTGGGACACAATGCAGTGAAAATGGGGAGAATTGTGTATTAATGTGGGCTGAAGAGAAAGCTTCACTCTGCCTTTTTTCTTTTGGTGTAACTAGACTGCGTGTACAGTGGAGCTCGTACAATAAAGCCAAGCAATTATATGTTTAAATGGCTTTATTAAGCCTCATTAAATAAACTAAAACCTCAACCCAGGTTTTAATGTCATTGCTGTGAGATCTTTCATGTAAACGGGAAAAATCGGCACCAGATGATGAATCACAAACATGGATCTACAATTTCTTACAGGGAAACGTAAGCACAAGGTTGGGTGAATATGTAAATGAATAGGTTTACAGATAGCACTGATCTATCATCGGGACTTGAGTGGATTTGACTGTGATTCCACCTGGTATTTTGTGAAGAATGTTCTGCATTTTGTCAGATTGAACGGATCCTGGGTGTGTTGAACCTGCTCAGTCTCACCATTTAAAGCAAACAACACAGCCCAGATATAATCCACATACTTGACACGGAAACAGTCTGATCATAGCCTCCGGTCCCTGGATTTCATCACATTTGCCCTCAGTCCGTACTGAACTTGGCAAAAAGGCGTTCTCCTATGCTGCGCCTACAACATGGAACTGAAGCTGTCCAGTTTTATTTCATTAGAGGACTTCAAATTACTTATAGGAAGGCTGGTGAGACAGTCAGTGGGGGTCTGCACATGTACTGTACTTAACTAGTTCCTTTTTTCTTTAATTTTATTATTACTAATTATCATATGTTCCTGTTTTTGTCTCTTGTACGTTCAGTTAATCTGTAACTTTGTGTTTTGCTGCTGCCTAAAACTGGTCTCTCTTGCAAATGAGACCCTGGGTCTCAATGATATTTTACCTGTTTAAATAAAGGTTAATAAATAAAAAAAACTCAACAAAAACTGGAGTTCTCAGGCAGCTGCCATCCACTGATCATGAGGAAGACTTCAGGGCTCAAACGTGCATCCATGCTCAATCTGTCATGAAAATCTCACCGGTAGATGTGTATTTTTTCCTTTTGTCCTTTGTAAAACAATCACAAGAGTAGAAGTCTGAGTGAATATATACAGTTGGGATATTTTCTATCACCTCTATGGAAACAGGGTAATAATAAGAGTACTGTGAGCTTCTCTCTCAAAATATGCCCCAATTTCATCGTCTTTATGTGACGGCAGAAACTGTATAAAACAATGTCACTGTCTGTAGATCCCCTTACACATTAAAGTGCGGTTTTATCTTGTGTCTGGTACCAGAAAATGTGCGGGTCCATGTGATTTATACGTTAAAGCACCTCAAAAGAACACCTGCTGCGTTCCTCTTCCTTCAAAACATGTCAGCTTCCACATGCCGGTTTGAGATTAGTGTCAAACGCTGAAGCTCTGGAACCAGGTGAGTCCTTGTCCTGGTGTTGTGGCTTTCTGGACACTGCATGTGTGCATTTATTTGGTCCCACATTCACTGACCTTTAGCTGTCCACATGAGTCCTGTGTTTCTGCAGCGAGGAAGAGGAGAGGACAGCAAAACACCTGAAAACGAGGAAGATATGATTTAAAGAGAGAGAGAAAATGCTGGAGAAGTCGGTAACAAAAGGAGACAGAAGGTGAAAGAGAAACTAATGAGTGTTTCTGGAATATCTATTCAAAACTTTGAATACTGATTCATTTTATTTGACAAAGTTGTTCCTCTCAGGGCTTTTATTCTGACATCACTGAGGCTGAAGATATTGAATCACTATGAGGAGCCGTAAGAAAGAAAAAGCTGCAGCATTACAATCATTTAAAGGGGAGCTCTGATATTTTTAAACCTGGACCCTATTTCTGGCATGAAATACGTTCATCTGCTCACCGAGAACAGTTTGGTGAAAGTCGGCGTCCTTCGGTAGATATTTAGATAACTGGAGATCCATATAACGGAGTGAACGGGGCTTAGAGGATGCAGCCTCTAAATAAGGCATTTTTTGAAAGGTGGGAAGAAGCTGGAGTAACCGGACAGAATCCAAACCGGACAGGAGCTGGGATCCTCCTCTCTGATCCCATACAGCCCTGCTGAGGTGTATTTTCATGAGGCACTTTGCTTTTCTTTTGCCTGACAGTGTGGACTGGTTGTTTTTGGCCATGGCTCACAGGTTAAAGTGGGCCATGCAAGCATCAGAGCAGCGCTGCTTGATTCTGGATTTCGGCCGCTTGTATTCGCGATCTCGTTCTTTCGGTCTCTCCCCACAGCTCGTGACCATCGGTGAGAATAGGAACCAGTAACTCGAGAGCTTGGCCTTCTGGCTCAGCTCCTTCTTCACATCGACGGGTCGGTGCAGAACAACACTGCAGACGCTGCACCGATCCTCCGTCAATCTCACGCTCCATTCGTCCCTCACTGTGAACAAGACCCCGAGATACTTGAACTCCTCCACTTGGGGAAGGATCTCATTCCCGACCCGGAGAGATGAAAACTAAACGATGAAAACTAAATGATGGAAACTAAATTTCCTCCGAAGGTGGAGGCCTTGGCGGTCTGATCTGATCCTGAAATTGTGCCCGATGTATTCATCAGAGACTTTCCACCTCCCTAAAACATGCCCATGTTGTGTTTGTTCATGCAGGCAGATATGACCTAATACTCCGTTCGAAGTGCATGTGACCTTAAAAAGTGCCTAAAAAAGTGAAAATAGTGTCCATCACACTACAATAATAATGCATTTCTAACTGTAAAAATACTGTAGTACTGATTTCTGCCCCTAACCAAGTGATATTTCCTAACGCCAACAACATTTCATCATAACTTATTGTTTTACACGTAACCAAGGGAACCAGCAAAAGGGCATCCATGATGGCGATGGTCAAGTTGTTGTTATTTTAGACCTGTGATCGTTTTCTAACCCCAACTACGTCACGTTACCACCTAAAGCCAGAGAACTTTGTCAGTTTGTGAACATGTTTGAGACAGAAGTGCTGTGTTAAATGCAGTCAGTTAGAAATTAAGAGTCACCCTGGAAACACGTTCAGCAGGAACTACGACATACAACAAACATGCTACGGGAAGTTTCCTTTGCTGTCTGATGCAGGATGTTCTAAATACTGATCTTTGATGATCTAATATGCAATCCTGTGTGCTGGGAAAGATCTTTGCACCTTGGCACCTTGGCCAACAGCTGAATTGGTAAAACAAAGTAGTCGCTGCAGGTAATTAACATCAGCTAATGTTTTGACCAAAGGCGGCAGGTGGCCCCTGCTCACCACACGATCCCACACTGAGGGACAAAGGCGAACATATGATCCTCACTCCTACTCATTAGATGACCTTTCAAACAATTGCCTTGATTAAGCTGCATATTAGTTTCCAGCAGAGCTGCTCTGTAAGCCCAGTAAACCAGTAAAATTGACCTGAGGGACAAAGCACAAGCACTCCAATAAAATATTTATCTCCTTTTTGGATTGTGCAGGTTTTATCTTCCAACAAGTTTAATGGTTTTAATTCAATTCGGTTCAGTTTTATTTATGAAGTGCCAAAGCACATAATTTTAAGGCACTTCAAAGCCACAAACTCTCTTTATTTTTAATTGACAGAGATCCCAAAGTTTATTAAAGCAGTCATTCTGCAGTGACTTCATCCTCATTAGATAAAACTTGCTTTATTCTACATACCCTGTCAGTGTCAGTCGACCCCATTAAAAACTATAACTACTCGTGCGATGGTCCACCGATTCCTACTGATGATGTAAATTAACTTTAAAAAAAATGGGCATTGGATTTTTTTTCTTATTTATCTTTTTTAATAAACTCAGGATATGTTTGCAGGATATTTATTGGGGACTATTTCTATTTAAAAATGGCTGTTAATTCTGGCGACCTGTCCAGGGTGCACCCCGCCTCTCGCCCAATGACAGCTGGGATATGCTCCATCATTTAATCATCAAACTGATTTCCTTTTGGATTGTAATGAATCCTTAACTCCAAACAAGACAGTCAGTGCGTTTAATGAGCGCCATCGGATCGGATTAATGGCTAAATTACAATAAAACTGAGTTATTCAGCTCATGTAGACACCTTAATCTGGCAAAAAAACTATATAAGACTATAAAACCCCGAGATAACTCGATCCAAAACGACAGCGGATCGGATCAAGCGTTCTGCGCATGCTCCAGATTTTTTCCCGCGATCGTCACCCGGAAGTGGAAGGAGACGATATTCCTGTTGTTGTCGTCAGAAAGAAAGAAACAACGCGATGGAGAATGCGCCGTTGTGCATCGTCTGTGCCATAACCAGCTCATCACAGATGGAGAGGGACGCAGCTTCATCTCGCTCTGCATTCGCCATCTTTCTGAATGCCTGAGTTTGTTGCTGTTGGTGGTGAAGACGTCAACAGGAAGTGGCTCTATTAGCGATAGCTGAAATGGGGACAGCGCCACCTATCGTACCGGGGTATGACATGCTTTGTGCCAGTGATTCCATTCATTCACCGCCATATATCCAAGGATAATTACCCTCAGATAAGGACCCAACTGTAGCTGTAATCCAGTTAATCTCATCATGTAGACCCACTGATTTTTACAGTTAAAATTTTGATTTTTAGCTACAAAATGACTTGTAACTTGCCTGGAAATAGCCTTTATGATTCTTGTATTCGTGGGTAATAGAGCCAACTTGGGCCTATGATGCATATCGACAAGGACAAGTAATGATATCTATCGTGACCAGGGCCTAAGATTAAAGTGCTAAAATTCCTTGGAATAGTATTCCGACTGGACTGCATCCTTTTTAATGTGTTTATAGGAGTGTTGCCAGTGTCCCCTTACATGATCTACTGCTTTTTATCGACTTCTCAGCTGATTAACGTACCAGCGCACACATTGTTGACTGCAGATTAACATATTGGAAGGTTATCAGTGACATTTAAACCGATTCCCTGTTCATCTTGTCAGAGTTGTGCTATTTAACTGCTTCATCTAAACTCAAACGAGTAGCCGGAAGGCAGACATAACGCCAAAGGAGGCATGATTCCATCATTGCCTCCTTGCTCAGTGAAGATGAAAATAAGCGATGGATGACTTTAATGATGGCTGCTTGACATATGTTTGGACTTCTATAAGAAGCTTAGGCTGCTTGCATAGGGTTGCACCTATATTGACAACACAAGCCTTTACTGCTACACAAGCTAACACTTTTATTTGTTAATTCATGCAACAATACTGTGATGCAAAGGAAATTAGACTTGTTTCTTTATGTGTAAATATAACTGTGTTAAAAGCTTGTGCAGAGAACAAATACAAATGCTGTTCTTACAGAGAGAAAAGAAGGTTTGGGGACATATAGATATATCGTGAAATAGTTCAGCCCAAACATTGTTTTTATTAAAGTTTCCTCTCAGGAACACAGTCCCAGTGAATCTGTTTTAAGCTCTGCTGCAGTAAATAGGGTAAAGTTTGTCCTCGGGTGCAGGGAAATAGGATCATTTATTCAACACATTGGTAAGCTGACCTGTGTCCAAATGTTTTCTGCTGATATTTTTCACCTTTTCACCTTTTCTGCAGTTGTACTTGCTGCTTTAGGTGTCTATTTACTCTTCATTATTATTCTGTCACCTAACATTGGCCTCTCCTGTTGTTCACATATCACCACCTTCTGTATAGTGTCTCCAGACTCCATATTTTCGTATATATTTTTTATTTTTCTTATCACAGTGCCTTATTTCTTAACGTTGCATAGTGTTTCTATATTTTATACTTCTTATTTAAGTTTCTTATTACCTAAATTGACTACTTATTGACTACTTATTGAGCCTCTGCACAGGAATCCCAATGTGTCTGGACTGCTGGTTTATGCACAAATGGCAAATAAAGAACCTTGAACCTTGAGGTAAGCATGCAGAAGCTCTGCCACTGTGTCCAGCATTGAAAAAACGTTCTCCTTCTTTTATATATTACAATATTTGTCACCAAATAACCTTACTCATTTAGGATTTATTGTTGCTGGAGTGTTGCTTAGTCACATCACCACTCCAGTTGTCCTTCATAAAACCTACAAAAGCTAAGTAAAGACAACATTTGTTGGCCACTGAATTATGACTGATTTAACTGTTCATTAACAGTTTACAGCCTAAATTCTGATTACATAAATGTTTTGGTTCAGACCTGCTAAGGTTTACCACTGTTTGATGTACCTTAAATACAAACATAAGACTTTCACTCGACTGATTCCTGGTCTGATTCCTCGGTGTTTCCCCCTTTTCCTCATTCTGTAGCATGGTTTGGGGGAGATAATGTTACTCTTGATTTCAGTCACTGTTTAGTTAGGTTCAGGCACCAAAACCAACTGGTTCGGAACAAATTATTTATGTTTTGTGCACAGAACTCTTCTTCTGTGGTGCTCTCACCACCAATGCCTGACATGAGCCTCATCACCCTGGTAACCAAGCAAGCTGGTCTGACATACTGATGTGAAATGATCCCAACTTAACTCCACACTACAGTCTGCAGTCAGTGGAGGAGTTTGAGGGTTTCCATTCTTTCCTATGGTAAAGATAAATCAATTAATTCTGTTATATTTGATATATATTCTTATTTCTCTCTTGTAGGTCCATCTCTCCATCCTCAACATCCTTGTAGCAGCTTCAGAGAGTAACTTACTTTTCAATTTACTGCTACAGGCCAGGTTCTGCTTCTTGAGAATCTTAAGAACTTAAGAACCAGCTCTTCATCATCTCACTCAAGAGGCCGACTTCCCCCAAGAGAACAAGAGCTAACCGCAGCAGTGTTGTGATATATTTCCTTCATTTCCCACCCAGGAACTGAAAAAGTTTGAATGCTTTGTCACCATTAGCTGAAGAGTGAAAACAATGGTCCATCTTCCACTTTAAAACCTTTTCCATCAGCAGAAAATGATCCAGTTTCAGCCATGTAGGCAGAAATAAAAGTTTTCATGTTGAATTTCAGAAATAGTTTGCTTATTTAAGAAAGTGGGCGATCTCAGGCACAGTGCAATTAAGCTGAGGGATTCCAAACTCAGTCTTTCTGACAGTCTCCAGCTCTCTGTCTCCTGATATCTTGCCTTTTTTCATCTGTCTCCTCTCTCTCTGCAGGTTCCTCAAAAGGCAGCTGTCAGGAGTTGTATTCTGCTTCCCATGGTGCAATGCATTATTCACAGGTCCCAGATCTGTCCTTTGATCTTGATAAATTAAAATGGCGCCCTCTCAGGGAGGCCATTCATCTGTGGGCTTTGCAGAGCTGCACATCGCAGCCATTTGTTACACTGAGTGCAGTTGTTGCAAGCTCCTTAGGTTAAAGTTTCAAAATTGTGCCTCGCTGTTGACTGAAAGAAGGGGATCTTGATAAAAGGGTCACATAATGGGGTAAAACTCCAGTTCATTTACAGCCAATTCTCTTGTCTGCTGTAATTACAGCATCCATCACACATAAAGAGGACTGCTCTCACTGCTGACACCTTTAAGGCAGATATAGGACAACTAATTGGGCAGTTTAATTACAGACTTCAAGCCCCCGTAGAGACAACGTATGAGCTTCAGGTCTTAGACACAGATTAACACACCCAAGCATATACACATTGATGCTATCACATGGAAACCTGCATGGCACCCTCTTATTAGACTTATTAACAGATGCTCACACTCCATACCTTCTCAGGCACATCACAACGCTTTACTTTGACTAAACTTTTCTGCTGTGGAGTCCTTAAATGCCATTAATTTATACAAATACAATCAAAAACAGTTGCATTTGTTTAACTATATTCAATAAGGTATAAAATAGCCATCTGGACACAACAAATGCATGACAACAGAGGCGATTAAATGGCTCCCAATCAGTCATAAAGTGTCTAAACAGGTTCTGCAGCATGTTTAAATTCTAATAACTTTGTCTTTGACAGTATCACAGCAGTTATTAATGTGTAGAGAAGACTAAACAATAAAGGAAAGGACATTGAGGTAAAACATACAGTGGGTGACATTTCAAAATATTTCCCTCCTTTGATACCTCTGTTATTAAAGCATGGTGTGGTCTTAATTGAATTGGCTCGGCTCACCTCGTTATCTCACAGAGGCCAATTTATCTTGTTTATATTTATAATAATATTTATTGAGCACCATTACAGCTCTGAAGGAGCCTTGAGAAAGCAGCAGAAGCAGCTGCTCGGTTTCCAGAGGATTGTTAGCATAATGTGTCGATGTTTTAGTTATCTTCATTACCCAGACTGGACAAAAGAATCAATACTTCATCGGACGGGTTTGGACCCCGTTTGCGGTGGAGCGTACAGAATTTGAGCCACATCCATTTTTATAAACCTGTTTATCTGAATATCTTATCGTCTCCCTGAAGACAGAGCAGAACATGAGCTACACAGTTCAGTTGTAGATATTGATCGTTGCCTCAGGACTCCATTTGACCACACTTTGATATGCATGATAAAAAAAAAAAAAAAAGAATATGGACGACGACTCTCAATCTACTCTGCAAAAAACACAACAACTTCACACTAAGATCTAAGCTTTTGCTCATTTTTCATCACATACACTTTGCTTCTTATCTCACTTATGTTAGTTCCTATTTGATCGTTAAAAGTATCACCGA
Source organism: Leuresthes tenuis (assembly GCF_036924035.1). Lineage (NCBI taxonomy): Eukaryota > Metazoa > Chordata > Actinopteri > Atheriniformes > Atherinopsidae > Leuresthes > Leuresthes tenuis. The sequence continues at coordinate 2,604,893 of NW_027325365.1, forward strand.
CACACTCCTTCTCTACTGCTTCGTTTGCAACGCCAAGCAACTTAAAACAAAAACCATCCCCTTTTTTTACGCAGATACTAACTTTATTGCCCCAATTCTCAAAAATAATAAGGTCTGAGGCGGAGGATCCTGGGAAACATGCCCACTGAGTACTGCTTTTGTTCTCTAAATACCCAAATACCACAGAGAGCTCAGAACTCCCATGCAGAAATCTTTTAAATCTCTATCTTGCTTGTTGTAAACATAGAAACCATCACATGTGAGCTCATATACTGCACACAGAAGGCATGCTCAGTGTTATATTCTGTCACACATGCATCAGATTAAGAGAGAGAAGATGTTCTTTCCTTTGAAGGATTTACGCTGTAATCAGCCTTCTGACAAAGGTGATCCTGTCGGTGATTACACTGAAAACTGAGAGGAGTAAACACGAGAAAAAAAAAAGCTTCCACTGATTTAGACGCATTGCAGATATACAGAGAAAGCTCCACACACTATCACTGCCATCAAGTTTATCCTCAGTTGTGCTGCAGTGGGGCTTCAAACCCCCTGTCGCTGAGCCGAGCATTTAACTCGGACTGGTGTGGCACCACTCCCCTGCTGCGGCTCAGGATAGTGTTTCAAGGAAAACCCAAATGAGGCAGTGCAGCTGAACTCTACCACAGCACAAAGATTGGAGCTCCTCTTCTGGAAGTCTTCAAAAGTCACAGCTCAGAGTTTCATTGTAGATGATTAACGCCTGGTGACATCATCCAACTCTCTGCACCTGCTGCCTACTCCAGATTCCAGGTTTAAGGGCTAGTTTGGCCCCAGCTTTGGACCAGCCTTTTAGTTAGCCTGGTGAGGAATGATTGAGTTTCTGCTTTTAATCACGTCATGTTCCCCCTTCTTCTCCAGCCTCTGCCTTATCCTCCTGTTTCCTTGTCTTACCCATTCATCAATCCCTGCACGCATTCAGCCCTTCCACTTAATCTCCTTTCTTTCAAAAGTGATGCTTTCTCTCATCGCCCGTCTTGCTTGTCTTGCAGCCACTACCACCCACCAGAGGATTCAGAACTCCTTGTGCATGTCTCCAGAACTGCCTTATAAACAGAGTGTAGCAGCAGCCGTTTCTCTTTATTCTGTACAACTCAGACCTCCAGTTAAACAGAGTGCTGTCATCTGCTGAAATACTTTGATGATTCTGTAGTTGTTGGGTCTATCAGATTTATGGGTGAAAGGCAAAAGCTGCACTGGTCAATCTTGATTATTTCAACACAAGGTTTCACTCCTCAGCAGAGCAGGGTCCAAGAACAGCAACCAACCCGAGAACAGCCTCCAGCTCAGATAGTGTCAGAAAAATTCTCTCAAAATTAGGCTCAGAGTCGCTGGATACGATTAACACAAAACATTTATTTCTTGCAAGAAAGAGACAAGTCCGCACAATCTGTCAGGAAGCTGCTCAGAGTTGTCTCCCTTACGAAATGGTGCTCTTGCTATTTATGTTGTTTATGCTTGCTGATCACACAATGTTATGGGAAAAGGTGCTTCTCTCCCCATTCCTTGTTATGGGAAAAAGGCATTTCTCACCAGTTAATATTATGGGAAAGACTAGTACAAGAGTGAAAACTCTTTTGCTTGAATCATAGAAGAGGAAGAGATGGAGGGACTCTTCTGTCATAGTATAACTATATAATTTTTCCAACAGATAGTTTCAGATGTTTGAGAGAAAACCACCTCATTATCACATGTTGATGTGCGTTTGTGAAGCACCAAAGGTTGCAGAACCATGTTCAGCCTCTAAACCTAGACTGGAACTGAAGTTCAGATGTCCATAATCCATCCATTTCTATGTCAGCTCAATGCACTCAGAGGTGCGAGGGGGCTGGAGACTATCAGCTGCCACTGGGCAAAAGGAACGTTGCAGACAAATGAGACGAACAACCGTGCACACTCACTCCTAGGGTCAATTTAGAATAATCAGTTAACCCAACATGCATATTTTTGGATGGTGACAGGAAGCCGAAGTAGTCGAGGAGAACCTCACTCACAGGAAGGACACAAACCTTTGCAGGGATAGCGCTAACCATCACTCCAGCAGCCAAGGGGCACAAAGGCAAAACTCTGGGTTTATCAGTGGTCTGCACACCTTCCAGCTGCCGTAAAGTGATGAGCCATGCAGCAGAGCTCACCCTCACAGATGTAGAAGTAGCTCAGGCTTGAAGCAACAGCTGCCTGTGGTGGTGTCCAGTGAGGAGAAGACCTCATGGTGCACTGTACTCTATCTGGGGTGTGAACAAGAAGACCTGAAGGAGGCAGCGATGGGAGAAGCTGGGCTTGGATACTGTAGTCTGCTGCAACGAGTTCTTTAACCATCTTATACTAATTCACGGTTTCCAAAGACACTTTAACAACTGCTTGATTTGCTATTCAACTGATTTATCTGTTTGGAAAAGACGTGATCATTTTACTTTAAACATAAGCTCTCATTTAAGGCCAAAACAAACAGTTAAATAATGTTGTACCTTTTTCCAAAGCTCATACACTGATGCCCAATAATATACCATCTCAGTCGCTGGTTTGGCCATCTGGAAGCAGGAGGGTTTTATGTCTTATCCTGGGACACCTTAAGATGTGATCTTATGGAGCTTAACATTTCAACACTGGCTGAAAGAATCTGCAAAGTTGCATCACTTGAAGCTACCTGCTGTAGTTTTAACCTTGTATTGGCTTTCTTTGTTGTCTGGAACTGGAAAGGTCGTAGTTAGGATCTTACAGTTCTTTCTCTTATTGTGTAATAATTGATGCAGATGCTGCTTGTGTGGAACATAGCATGCTTGCACTGTTATCATATGATGATTTCTGCGGGTTTAACATATAATTGGAACAGATGTGCCTTTTCTCTGGGGCTCTGGGGCTCAGAAAACATCAGGGGCTGCAGCCCCAGACACCAGGAGCTTAAAGAGCCCTAATATGTACCATATATTCATGCTGATACTCAAGTCACTTAATTGCTTGCTAACTAAATAAACAAATAATGGTGAGCTCTTTTCAAATCATTATGATATAAAATTGAATAAAATGTAGGCGATAATATGCATGCAGATTTTTACCAGCGCTGTTTCTATGGATACTGGCTGTTTTAAATGCCTGATGCTTGTCAAAGGTGTCATCTACTGCAATCTCACACGTACCTGCCCACCTATTTTCTGCCATTATTTAAATAACACGACCAACTCATACTGAAGATTCAAAAGTGCCTGAAAGAAGTAAAGCTAAACACCACTTTCTGTCAAAAAGAGCAGCATTTGAAAACTTTATCTTCTGTGTAATTGAATGCAACTAAAACGTGAGGTATAGCGGTTTTAAAGAAAATGCAACATGCCTGTTTGCTTGTTTTACTGGCTTTGGTCTATATGTGCTGAGCCAAACTGGTCTGGAAAAGATGTACTTACAACAGTAACAGCTTGGAGAGAGGAAACAACCAGAAAAACGTTGCCATAACTTTGGAATATGTAAATCCTTCTTCCACGCTGTGCCATTACCAGCGAGCCACAGCAAGTGTGCAGGCGGAGCAGGCAAAACTATTTCCTTTTTTTTCAGAATACTAATTAGAATGCAGATCAGATGATGTACTGCCAATAAAATGTTCTGTCAACACGTCCTGAGGGGAAAAAATATAGTTTTATCGTCACTGCGGCTCCAATCAGTCACAGAGCTGATGAGGAATAAAACATGAGTAAAAACTGAGATTTTTCTTTACATTTTTCGTAATGTGCTGTTTAGGAATCTATATATATTAATGGTATATTTCTATATTAAGTTTTTAACTTAAAGACATGTAAGAGGGTGCTGGGGATGAAGGAAGAGGGGGAGACTGTGGGATCCGATCCATTGGTCACTGTGGAAGAGAGAAAGATCCTGGATTAAGTATTTTACATATTGAACAAACTGCATCTGATCTGCACCGATCACCAGGCAGATCAGTTTTTACTGGCAGATTTTTGTTCCAATCCTGTGAAGAAAGGCCATGAAATAAGACTGAAACTCCTGAAATCAGAGCAACACACAAACAAACCAGTGATTAATCACCAATTTTCCTTTGTAATGTAGTTTAATACAGAGTAATAAGATGTAATGTAATTGCTAATTTGCATGACATGAGTCTTCCTGTTATTGTCATGGCGACGGAGCTGTGATTACCTCGAAGCACTTAATTTCATCCCATTGTGTCTGACTGCGTGATGTCAGGCTCTGGACCGTCGCCATGATGACGGCGCCTGTTCTTCTTCAGGTCATGTCAGCCGAGCGCCGCTGCTTGGTTTGTCTGCCGATGAATTTTAAAGTCACACTTTTAAAGCCCACACCAGCCGGAATTAGCGTTTGCATTCATGGGATTCAGCTGAGCTCTTGTAACAGTCATACTTGGCTTGAGCCTTTGATACCCGACAGTTGACTCCTCTTGTTGCCGTGAATAAACCTTTTAACAGAACGTTTCTGTTCACAGTGAAGGCGTCTGCCAGCCACCTCTCCTCTGACTGAGATTATGCTCAGTGCAGAGGAAAGAAATGATGATCCTCACTGTAGTAGCAGCGGCTTTTCAGTCACTGGGAGTTTGTTGACTTAAGAAAATGTAGTTTATGTTGTATCTAATGCAGCTGAAAAACAAAAAGAATACATATTATTTTAGATCCCATGATGGACTGCAGACCCATCCAGAGTGCACCCTGCCTCTTGCCCAATAGGAGCTGGGATAGGCTCCAGACCCTGGATGAAGCAGGTATAGAAAACAGTGGATGGATTCAGTCCATTTGCATGACTTACTCACTTTAATACAATCAAGTCTGTCAACTCTGCAAGTCATTGTTGTCATGAACTGGGGGAGAAGTAGGACCCAGATGCAGCTCTTTAGGTTCAAAAAAAGGTTAATTCACAAAACAGGGAGCAAAAGCAAGAACAAAAAGCCGGATTCAAAAATACTTAAACGTGGAAAAAGACTATGACAAACAAAACAGGACTAGGATTAACTGTGGTAATAAGACTATGAAATAAATACTACGAGCAATGACTAAACAAAGAAACGTGACTATGAGGCAAAACCAGACGTCTCTCTGTGGCAAAGCATGAAGGGTTAGTGAGGATTCTGCAGAAAATGAAAGGAAACCAGGAGGCTAAATTCTGTGGAGGGAGTGATCAGTGAATGCAGCTGAGAACAATGAAGCAGGTGATGTGAGTGAACCGAATGTGACGGGGAGAAACATGACAAGAATAACCTGAAAACAAGATGATTAAACATGATCTGAAAAACAAACTGACAGAACATAGACTGGGACAATAAAGTGTAATAATTGAAAATTGATGGACATTGCAGCACATGTGTAGGCTTGAATATTGAAAAGTTTAAGCTCTAACCAGGTATATATTAATAGTTGTGTTTTAAACTCCTAACCTGGACCACACGTCCCCCCTCTGTTCATTGAACTCCTCTGGCTGCCCTTAGCCGCCCGCATCAGGTTCAAGTCCCTGATGTTAGCTACAAAGAGCTTAATGGAACGGCTCCATCTACTTGAATGCTCTTGCAAATGCTTCTGTCCCAACTGGGTCCCTCCGTTGGTCCCAGGATTGTCGTCTAGCAGCTCCTACACCACGCCTAAGACAATCCAAACTCTGTTCATGTGTCGTCCCACGATGGTGGAATGAGCTACCGAGCGCTACCAGAACAGGGGCGTCCCTGTCTATCTTCAAGAAGCTCCTGAAAACCCAGCTCTTCAGAGAGCATCTCCTATCCCAGCACTTACCTTGTACTTCCCTCCCCCCTCTATCTCTGCTCTTTATCTTTCTGCACTTCCTTCTATGCCTGCACCCTATCTCTACTCTGTCCCCTCTGACAGAGTCGGACTCCTGGGTTCCTTCTATGTAGCTTATTGTTAGCTTTTTATACAGCTGTTATATCTTCATTTATAAGTCGCTTTGGATAAAAGCGTCTGATAAATACAGAAACATATCGGAGTGAGAGCAAAGTAGAAAAGTGAAAGAACTGTTGAAAATGGCGTGTGGTTCTCCTGCATTGGCTGCCAATTAAAAGCATACTGGTCACCAAGCGGAAAAGTCTGATATCTCTGCCATGTCAACAAAGGTGAGGTGGGGTATGAACAGGCATGTAAACAGATAGCTATTCCATTAACAAAGCATGGAATAACTACCCTCTGACTCACTGAAACTTCCCCAGAGCACAACAAGTAATTACATTTCACATCCATGGATAAGCTCTTACAGATGCCTGGATTTGTTTGGCTAAATACTTTCATATAATCAAAGATTGCTCAGTGGCTCCGGAGGGACAAAATCTAAATGAATGACAGCAAAAGAAGGTATAAGAAGACTCTGCAGTTACAGTTTTGCACACAAACTCGTTAATTTCTCAACTCTGAGCTCTGTTTTCACAGTCTGGTAAACTGCAGATTACTTTTTATTAATTTCATGCAAACAAACAAGCCTAAAATAGGTCTATAACCCATCCGTGGTCATTTTTCAGCTTTTTTTTTCAGCATTTTTCAGCCCATAAATGCCAAAAATCTGTCTGTTGACATGATCAGACAGGGATGCAGTGAGTGCTGGGTGTGTGGACATATCTAAAGAAGATTGCTCCCAGCTCCCAGAGGCCCTGAGCAGGAAATATAAGTCGAGGTTTGATGGCAATCTGTGGTCAAAGCAGGCAAAGGTTCAGACTGGTGCTGTTGTATTGCTAAAATGTGATATTTATCTAACTGAACTATGAATGCAGCTCTACTGAAAATAGTATTTAATGCATTTATAGTGTTTTAGTTTCATGTTTCAGGTATTATATTCTGTATTAATCATGATGTTGAGCTGCAGCTTGTTGCAGAAAACTATGAAACAGAGCTAAAAGAAGTGAACTGCACAGGTTAAGAAACATTCTTTGACAGAAACATCTTCACAGCAGAATGTCATCATCGACTCTGAAGCCAAACGAAAGATCTGGGTTTAATAGAGCTCTGGACTTGCCTGTGGCACTGAATTCAAGGTGTTTATGAGACTTGACTCAAGAATCTCTGAATCTCTGAGCTGACAGCAAGTGACTACAGCATGCCGCCTGCTGACATTACAGCAAAGTCACGTTTCTGCACACAACACAAGATGTTACAGCTGTGAAAATGTGTGTCAAAGCCGTTTATTTAGTATATACATGGAATAATTCAATCAAAATGGAATAAAATGTATTTATTGACCAGTAAACAATGTAAACGCCCGTAAAATAAAATAAAAATGGATAAAATTACACAGTTTATACAGTCATGTGAAATATAAAGTACACCCTCTTAAAATTTTAAGGTTTTATTTATCGGGACACCAACAAAAATCTCTTTTGGTCTCTCTTTTTCACCTTGGGGTGACCTTTAACCTTTAACATGCTAACTGAGGCCTGGAGAGTCTGAGATGTAGCTCTGGGCTTTTTCACCTTGGGATGACCTTTAACCTTTAGCATGCTAACTGAGGCCAGTAGAGTCTGAGATGTAGCTCTGGGCTTTTTCACCTTGGGGTGACCTTTAACCTTTAGCATGCTAACTGAGGCCTGTAGAGTCTGAGATGTAGCTCTGGGCTTCTTCACCTTGGGGTGACCTTTAACCTTTAGCATGCTAACTGAGGCCTGTAGAGTCTGAGATGTAGCTCTGGGCTTCTTCACCTTGGGGTGAACTTGCTGGGACGTCCACTCCTGGGAAGATTGACAGCTGTCCTGAATGTTTTCCACTTGTGAATAATCTTTCTCTCTGTAGAATGATGGACTCCAGATAGTCTGGAAATAGCCTTATAACCCTTCCCAGACTGACGGGCAGCAACAGCTGCTTCTCTGAGATCATTACTGATGTCTTTCCTCCTTGGCATCGTGTTAAACTGACAGAACTCCTGCTTTTATAGAGCTGCTCACACTGACTGATGATCAGTTAATCAGAGCATTGATCAGCAGCTCCTGCCTGCACCTTGAAGATTTGCTTCACTTTGTTGACTCATCTCAGTCTTAATCTTTTACGTATTAATTGATCTTTTGAAATTAAGTGCCTGCCAAACAAGTACAAGACTATTAAGAGACCTTGGTCACCTGGCTGCAGTTACCCTCTTAATTCCTGAGGAAGCAATAGGAGTGTACTTTGTTTTTTTAATATCTAACATGATTTAGTTACACTCAGTCGCAACCCAGATAAGAAACCTGTTAAAATCAGAAGTGGTTTAATAAAAATCAAACTTCAAAGTATTTCTATGACACATTGGATCACAATAGACTTCAATCAATGTCAAATTCTCTTGATTGCCTGCAGATTTAGTGAGACTGCCTCACAGGCACGAACATGGCTAGTATTTAGCAATCCAGGGTTTTTCAAATATCAGGAAATACACGACATGTGCCTTATATTCGTTCAACAGGGACACAATAAAAGGAGGCAACCTAATGTCATGTATGCACTGCATGGGTTTGCAGCAGTGTTGGAAGAAAAAACTCAGAGACGCAGGACCAGAGATGAGGCTCTGCTTGTGGTGGTTAGGAAGAGCAGCAAACAGCAAGAACATGGCAGGTAATTCATTAAGGCAGAAATATGAGGCAACCAGCATGGTTCACCCACTAGGGCATGATTATTATTAGCGCAACAGGAAATGGAGGTCAGGGGTAGTGGCAAAGCTTAATTACGTCTGGAACTAATCAACTAATCTGTTGAACAAAGGATACTGCAGCTACATGGCTTGTGTTCCCGAGAAGCTGCAGGACACCAGTCAACCATCCATCCATCCATTGTCTTAATCCAACCCAAGGTCACAGAGACAAATGAGACAAACACCCTCACACTCACTCCTAGGATCAGTCCAGAGACACCAATCAACCTAACACCCACAGACACATGCAACTGAGACCCATCCCGAAGTTCAATCTCCTTCCCAGGGCTGCTTTTGGGACAGAATATCTCTCCCGAAACACCGTTTAGCCCCATGTTTGTCACGAATGTCGAAGCGAGGACCCCAGAGCGGAGACACAGAAACAGGCAAAGTGGTAAGAGTGATCCAAAACACACGAGACTATGGCTTAACATAGAAAACCAGAATGATAACCGACTATCTGGCAAAGAATGGGAACGACGACAAGGTATTGATACCTGGAAGGTAATTAGGAACAGATAGAAAACGGGGGTGTCAGGGCTACATATCATCCCTTCCTCCTGTTGGTGGAAGGAAAAAAATCAGGAAAAGAAAAAAGACTAAGTGGAACCTGGAGTCGCAGCTGTGGCTGTGACATCGTTTCTGCTGAAGAAATGAAAGGATTCAAAGAAAAGATCCATCAAAACCCTGGTTCCTGTAGTCAAAAAGTAGCTAAATAAGTTGATTCTGTCCAATGGAAAGGTTTCATATATATATATATATATATATATATATATATATATATATATATATATATAACAGGATAACAGCTTTCTGCAGATTTTGATCCAGAATGCAAAAAGATTTTCTCAAACAAACTTTTCATCTTCCTCCAGTTTCACTAATAGGTCCATTCTTTTGCACTTTTTGGTTCCTTATTTCAGTTTAGGACTAAAAAGGCCATTTGAATGTCTTCAAGAAGCAGGAAAAGAAGTTGCCTTCTGTTAGAATAAACTTTACTGATATTACGCAAGGCCAATTTATCTGTAAAACCCTTCTGTGAACTATTATACTGAAGCTGCTTCAGTATAATCCCTACATAATTGACAGCTCAGCTAAATACTTGTACAATGATGATATTGGTGCTATGCATCCATCCATTTTCTATACCCGCTTAATCCGTCGGCTGGAGCCTATCCCAGCGGTCATCGGATGAGAGGCGGAGTCACCCTGGATGGGTCGCCAGTCCATCACAGGGCCACACAGAGACAAACGAGACAAAAAACCACACACACTCCTAAGGACAATTTTAGAGACACCAGTTAACCCAACATGCATGTTTTTGGACGGTGGGAGGAAGCCGGAGAACCCGGAGAGAACCCCCGCATACACGGGGAGAACATGCAGCCTCCACACAGAAAGATCCAGCTGGGAGTTGAACCGGGAACCCTCTGCTGTGAGGCGACGGAGCTAACCGACCACCGCACCCCCGCAGCCCTGATATCGGTCCTATATATACCCAAAAAGTCTATCTGGTCCCATATTTGGCAGCTGTAGAGATCCCACTGAGAAAAGCTTTTCATATTGGTTATCCACGCTGATTAAATCTCACCAAGCCACAAAGCCGAGCCTTTGATTTATACGTGCCTTCTTCAAGCCAGTAGAGTGATCATACTAAGGTGGAAAAATATTGATTGCCCCACTTCTGCAGTGCAGTTATGGGAAATGGCACGTTGCCTGGCCCTGAGATATTGTGTGGTGAGAGAATTTTCTAAGAAACGAGAGGTAATATCGGACATTTTTCATTTCGAGGAGGGTTTTTTGACTGAAATGAACGAATAAGATTAATGCACAAACACCTATATAATTACCAATATACACTACCGTCATTCTCCGTTCCAGATATTGTTTTTCTTGTTAATTTGTCTTCAATCCCTGAATGTTTGTTGCCAAGTATGAGAAGCGTTAAGGGACATTTTCTGAAATATAACAGCCTGTATGATTAATGTTCACTCTTTTAATGCTAAAAATCAATAAAAATGTATTATGTGGAGCAATCTAATTGGCTGTTTTAAATTTGAAAGAGATTTCATTGGACGTTTTATTTACTGTCTATCTATTAAAAAGGAGCTCCTCAAATGAGCAGGTTTTGATTGATTAATACTACTAATGTTACCATTTATAATCTAAAATGCTTCAAGGGGCTTAAATTTGATGAGCATTGATTAGGGTTGAAAAGAGGGAATTCCTAAAGAGATCAGCTTGTTCAACTATGGTTGAGATTTGGATCCTAAATTAAACTACTGGAATGACATTCATCAATTGCAACAATTCAAAGTTTGCAGTGCTAAGATATTCCAGAGGATTTTCCTCACTAAAATACTTCAGTTCAATGAGACAGAACAACACTGTAATGACTCCAAACCACAGATATTCAGTGTTACATTTTTAAAAAGCTTCCGAATGAATCATCTGGGTTATTTTTTCACAACTTTATAAAAGATTGCTGCACACTAAAAGCCTTGGCTATTAGATAGAAAGGTAAAAGCACTTCTCATTGTTGAGATTTATTGCACTCAAAGTGTCAAATTCCTCAAAATGATTTGTTTTGAAACAAACCCGCTCAGCACAGCACAAAATGAGCCAGAACCGGACAGAGAAATACCCGTTAATATACACATAGCTGCTGGGTTTTCATCCCATGTTCAAAGCAAATCACGCAGGCTGTGAGGAATACAGCTACATGAGAGGGAGAGGGACACAGACTGAGACACGGATTACTCATTTTCTATCTCTTTGCAGCCTCTACCATTGCTCGTGACATGACCCTTTTTAATGGATTTTCTCATCTTTGTGAGGCAATATGATATGCATTCAGGTGAGTGTGACTCGCCTCACATGGGGGACGGATGTGCAAACATAACATGATTTCACCTGCAACACCTATCCTTCCTGTGCTTTATCTCATTCCTGACACAGTGCCAGTGCTTAGATAGCATCCAATTTTCCATGTGTAAACATTCTTGAACATAAATCTAAGGATTGATTCCACAACACAGTCTATTTAATAGATTTTCCACTGTGGATTTGTCAAATTGTACCAAAAAAGTAGACAAATCTGCAAAAAAAAGTGATACAATCATGTTATCTTAGCTCATAATCTCCTGTGTGGTGTTCTAAATCTTTAGAATTTCCCCCACTGGAGGATGAATAAAGTATTTTTCTATTCTATTTTATTCTTCTATGCAAAGTGCTTGGAGCTCAGAGAGTTAATAAAACTCAACACAAGCTAAACATCATGATAAAAGTGTGAAATTAGCATGTTGCTACAGTGGACGACTCCTACTTTTTCTTATTCTATCATTTGGCTGGCTTTAGCTAGCCTGCATGCGTCTATTATCTCTGAGGGTTACATTACATGTCTTTTACTTGGAAGGGAGAAGGAAGCCAGAGCAAAGGGAGATAAGGGGAATTACATTCTGATTCATTCTTTCTGATGGAAGTATAATTGAGTCCATTTGAGGCTTTTAGGGACTCAGATACAACCACGATGCCCTCAGACGTCTCTGTAATATCACAGAGTGCTGGGAGAGCTGCCACCGCTGCCCATGCCTCAGATCAGCAGGGTGAATTAGTATTTCCATAATAATAATGCTTAGCTTTTGTTATCTTCACTGAATACTAAATTTGTGGGGTTTTACCACATTAGCAAATCTGAGATGCAGCTAAATTGTCAGTTGTTTTACCAAGTGTCTCCTGCAGCATTTAAAATAAGATACATTAGTTAAAACTGGCAATTAGTGAAAACACAAGTACAGTAAGCAAGTATTTGGGTAAAATTAATCCATTATAAGACGATTCAGCACTCATCTAGAGCCATGGGGTCCAATACGCTTCGACTCAGGGAAGATACCGTTCTATACGAACCACTGGGTTCAGTTCAGTGAAGTCGGATACAGTTCTTAACATTTCTTTAACATAGACATGAATTGTTCTAAACAAGCGATTTCTATAAATGTGTCAGCTGGTGGACATATTTAATGAAAAACCAGGGAATCACAAGTTAATTTTGGCACTTTGTTGCACAGGAATAGATACATTTCATAGTTCTTTACCTTGATGCACAAGTCAGGGTTCGGTGGAGAGGTAGGATCCAGATGCAGCTCTTTTAGTTCAAAAAAGGTTTATTCACAAAAACACAAGAAGAGCCGAGCCGGATTCAAAAAATACTTAAACGTGGAATTAACAAGACTATGAAAACAAAACTATGGAATAACTACAAAGACTATGACTGAGAATAAATAACTATGAGGCATAACCAGACTTAACTTGTGAGGGTAAGTCAGGATTCTGCAGTGACTGAAAGCAAACCAGGAGACTAAATACTGTGGGAGTGATAAGTGAACGAGGTGCAGCTGTGAACAATGAAGCAGGTGATGTGAGGGAACCGAACGTGGAGAAACAAGACCAGAACATAACCTGAAAACACAAGACTATTAAACCACAAACTGATCTGAAAAACAAACTGTGACAGTCGAGTCGTCTTTTCTTAGCATGGCTCGAATGCACACCGTCAGCCACATTGGGAGATTAAAAAATCCTTTAACTCTTCTTTTTCTTACAAATCTTAGTCGTCTTTTTCAAGGATTTCTCGAGGCTCAAGGATAATTACCAAGGCCATCCTGATGAATCTTTGCAATTCCGATACCAACATCTCCAGGCGGCCAATCTAGCAAACAAGGTCGGGATCCATGGATTCCAATCAAAAAGAACTCATTTTAGCAAGACCAGCAGGCACAAATAGAGAGCCTTTGTCATTAATTGTGTGCTTATAAGAGATGGGATTAAGTTGTTTAGACTTGGCTTTAATTTGGTGAAAGAAATGAGAATCCTAAGAACGCTCTTCTGACAATCAACCGGGGTGAAAGGAGCTGAACGCTCACGTTTAGTAAATGGACAAAGAGTCTGTCCATTTACTTTGTGCTCACTTTGCATGCTAATGCTTCTGATATGAAGCTCAAACACTGACTGGTATCACAGAAATACGGCACAACAACAAAAGAAAGTAACACAATTAACATTCTTCATATTCAAGAGATTTAATTGGATTCATCGCCGGGAGGAGCTGCTTAATTTAGAGGAGACAATGGGGAAAATACTGAAAACACCTTTTGCAAATGTGTCACTTCCCTTGTGATGAATGTGCTCGCCTTAGCATATTTCTACTGACTCTATTTTCACTATTTCTTTAAAGTTTACACAAAAGACTTGCTAACAGAAGCAGGGAGTGTGATCAGAGCTGGTGTCTGCAGCAGGAGTAAGAATACAATAAATAAACTGCAGTTTTTATCACCCTTTTCACAGAAGAAACGTCTGCTTTTTCTGTGGATCTGAAGAAAAACCTGAAATCACTTGTGCTAACAGCTGAATTTCAGTCTCGTTAGGGTATCTTTCTCATTCATAACTCTGCTGTTTTCACACAGAGCACTGAGTTATACTCCTACTGTCTGAAGCACCACTATCGGACTTTCAGAAGCAGCATTAATCAGGCACAAGTTTATAAAGACATCTCGATAGCTAACAATATTGCATTTCAGTCTCCAATATCAGACAAGCTAAACATGACAGAAACAGAGTGATGCGCCTCATTAAAGCAGGGATCAGGACCTTAAATGCAGACAATGGCAGCTTTTCACAACACTAACACGAGCTTCTTTGTGTCATCTCTCCACTGATGTCTCAGCCGTAGACATAAGGAGAGTGGGAGCAAGGAGAGAAGTCTTATTGAGCTCAGAGCAAAGAGATGAAGGCAAAGTAAATCCCATGCCTCGACATATAATACATGCTTCGGACCATTAGAAAGGAACCATTTGTCTCATCCATTCCTGCATCCATTTGGCATCTCTTGAGATGAAAGTCAGGCTACTAAAAAGCCAGCAAAGACTGTATATTTGCATTAGCTGCTTCCTCACATGGGCAGCAGCACACAGAGGCTGGTAGCCCACAGGATTACATGCACATCTCTGTGGTTATTACAACCATTTATCGTAAATGCTTTCAAAAGGAGCACAAAGAAAGAACCTGGAGAAGTGGTAGACGTTGGCGTGGGTTTGGTGGACGCTTTGTGTGAGACATGCAAAGAAATAAGAGTCTCAGAGATGGACTGCAACACTGGAAAGGATGGATGAACTCACAGTCTCACCTGTGGAAAGTTTTGTGGAAACTGAAAAACCAAATTGTCAGAACATCCTCTTTATTCTTTAAAACTGTAGTTCTCAGCCAAAGCGCATTCATTCCCACATTATAAGAGTTATCTTTGGCACTTTTACAGATGCAGCAACGTGTTTTTAATACTTATTTACAGGTGAGCTCAGTGATGGAGAAAATGTATCAGGCTTTGGCATTACTTGTCAGAGTGAAGTCATTCAGTGGGTCTACATCAGGGATGTCAAACTCCGGTCCTCGAGGGCCGCTGTCAGATTAAATCAATCTCTTCAAAAGATTGTTAAGTTCTGCACAAACCAGCTAATGAGGCATTGATCTGAATCAGGTGTGTTGGAGCAGGGAAACAGCTAAAACTGCAGGACAACGGCCCTCGAGAACCGGAGTTTGAGATCCCCGGTCCACATGGTGAAATTAACTGGATTATAGCTATAGTTGGGTTCTGCTCCTTATCTGAGGTAATTATCCTTGGATATATGGCGGTGAATGAATGGAATCACTGGCACAAAGCCTGTCATACCCCGGTACGATAGGTGGCGCTGTCCCCATTTCAGCTATCGCTAATAGAGCCACTTCCTGTTGACGTCTTCACCACCAACAACAACAAACTCAGGCATTCAGAAAGATGGCGAACGCAGAGCGAGATGAAGCTGCGTCCCTCTCCATCTGTGATGAGCTGGTTATGGCACAGACGATGCACAACGGCGCATTCTCCATCGCCTTGTTTCTTTCTTTCTGACGATAACAACAGGAATATCGTCTCCTTCCACTTCCGGGTGACGATCGCGGGAAAAAATCTGGAGCATGCGCAGAACGCACGTTTGGATCGAGTTCTCTCGGGGTCTTTATTCGATCGCGAGTAACCCGATCCGATCTGTTTTTCAAAGTTTGAATAACTCAGTTTTATTGTAATTTAGCCATTAATCCGATCCGATGGCGCTCATTAAACGCTCTGATTGTTACGAGTTATCAAAGATATAAAAGATTTAATGTGTGTAACACAAAGGCTGGAAAACCCAGAAGGTTTAAGCCAACATTTAATATAAATCTATTCTTTTACATTCAGTTTAATGTAGTTTTTTTATACTGATGATGTCATCTGTTGCTATTTTTAGCGTTTGGCATTTTACAAAGACTGTTATTCTGAATTAGACTGTGTTGAACTAAAATTGAATGAATTTAACTGGATCACAACAGGATTGATTGAACCTCTTTTAATTGGGTTTGAATTGATCTCATTTAGTTTCTCTGTAAAGTGCCCTCAGATTCAGACTTTTGTACTAAATTAATAAAATGAATTGAATTGAACTGAATATCACCTTAAACGAAGGACACATTTTTTTTAAAGGCTGCAGTATTTGCAGCCATTTCTCTCTTTTTTTGTTGGTTAGTCTGTTTTCAGGTTTTCTATCACCTGGTCTCCCAGACTCTTCAGTTCAGCACTAATGGCATACATTAGCCCGTTGGACAAAGCAAGCCTTTCAGCTCTTTCATGCAAAACTTTGAAATGGTTACAGAGTGCCCACTCGCTGTTGGTCGTAGCTTAAAACATTCAATCCACTGCAAATAGGAAGATGTGAAAAACACTTAGACAATAACAGTGTAAATAACTGAGAAATGGAGGAGTGTGGAAGCTTTTGGATGAATCGTACCGTACAGGTTTTCAGTTTTGATGTTTTAAGGAGTAAAAGTTAAATTCTTTACCCGAATGCTAATATTTCCAGCATGATGATGCATTCTTTTCAGCTGATTATAGCCAAATTCTCCTCACATATTTCAGTGTCTGCCCTGTTAATGTCACAGCGAGCCGGCTTTGCCCTCATTAGCAGCCTGCTCGAGCTCTCGGTCGACTGTTTCGGCAGGAAAAAACAGGCGTAGGAACACAGCTTGGGTGAGCGCTTCCTTTGTCCACCACCCTCGTCCTTGTCCCTTCCTCTGAAGCCTGAGCAAGGACAAAGAATGTCAGCGACACAAGGTGCCAGACGAGCCTTCAACATGCTGTGTGTTCTGGATACTATTCCCTGCTCATTAGGAGGTATAACAAGATTTCACCCTTCTGCCCAAATCAAATAAGGGCTGTGTGATGATAGCTTGAGTGACCTTAAGGTTCCTAATGAATCTGACAAGGCATTTTGTTTCCCCTCCGCCTCTCTGTGTGTCAGACACTATTTATCTGCTCTTGGTGGACATTGTCCAATTTCTTGGAATAAACATGGGACAAAAATGTAGTTTTTTTTTCTAAATTTCAGTTCAGCACATCGTCTGCTGTGGAAAAAAAGATTTTAACTCTTGATCGAACGGCAGTGTCTCTGTTTGAGGTGAACAGGGTGTTCCTCTCCCATGCTTTGAATGTGAATCATGTCTTTCTCATCTTTATTGTATTCAAGAGCAGAGATGTAGCAACATGATCTGTTTGTAATAAGAACATAAAGAGGGAAATAGCTCTTTATTTCTGTAATTCAAAACTACACTGTGATGCATATCTTTGGTTTAGACATTCACTTAACAAGTTGATGTCTACTGTCTAATGTATTCTAATGTAATACAGTTTTCCATCCACAAGTTCTTTACTTTCATACCAATACTTACTGTTCAGCGGGTCTGCGCATACTATTCTGGTACGGTTCCATGCGATGGGCCTGATAAATGCAGTGAGGAAGGAGGCAGAACCAGAGTGTGTGCAAGGCGCTGTGCTCTTCATACGATGCCTGCACTCTAAAATGTCAAAGTGTCAATGTATTCAAACACCTTTGAAGCTTAATGCACTGCCCACTCCCATTAAGTTACCATAATGTTCCTCCTGGGGGATGTTTCGAACTTGGTCCTGGTAAATTACTGCATTCAGCATTTAACAACTGAATCAGTTAAGTTTTTTTAAGATGTTTCTCTTTAATCCAATGTTGGATTCAGCTGATTCTGCAAAAAGCCCCGAAAAGATAACTTTAAATGCAGAACAGCACATCTCTGAAATATAGTCATTCCAGACCTGTTGAGAAGGCAACGTATCTGTAGGCTGTTGTTTCTGTGTGGGGCAGCATCCACATATGATTTCAGTAAGATCCCTGTTAGTACAAGACTTTAGGCTGCTTTTAACTCTTAACCCTCACTAAATGCATTAGGTGCAAAAAAGAGGAGAGACTGGAAAACTTGTCTCATACAATGATTTTACTACAGATTGGTCATTGTTAAATTGTTTGGGGACTAAGGTTCATTAATGCCTCTGCTGAGTTACTTTGTATCTATATTTGTTTTTAAAGGGGAACTCCGGTATTTTTAAACCTTTTTTCTGGCATGAAATACGTTCATCTACTCACTGAGAACAGTTTGGTGAAAGTCGGCATCCTTCAGAAGATATTTAGATAACTGGAGATCCATATAACGGAGAGAACGGGGCTTAGAGGATGCAGCCTCTAAATAAGGCATTATCTGTCTTTATTTCACCAATACTTTAAGAAGAATGAATGGATGAACGTGTGCTATAGCTCTGTTAGCTCATAGCTGCTGTGTTGTTGTTATTGGCGGCTATCGGGGGGCTTATAGAGGGCTTTCTACACACTCGTCTGCTGGGATGACATCATTGACGCCCGCCGCTGCAGCACAGCTCATTCACTCCGGTAAGAACGTCCATCTTACTAAATCTTCAAAATCTGATAAATAGAAGTTAGAATCTGAAGTTAGCCGACTGTCACAGAGCACAAATACTTTATTTCGTCAGATATTAGTCAGATTCATTCATTCTTCTTAAAGTATTGGTGAAATAAAGACAGATAATGCCTTATTTAGAGGCTGCATCCTCTAAGCCCCGTTCACTCCGTTATATGGATCTCCAGTTATCTAAATATCTTCAGAAGGACGTCGACTTTCACCAAACTGTTCTCAGTGAGCAGATGAACGTATTTCATGCCAGAAATAAGGTTTAAAAATACCAGAGTTCCCCTTTAACCACAAAAAGCTGCTGATGCCAGGCTTTTTTCTTAAGTTTTACTCATAAAGCTACACGATGGAAAGGTAAAACTGAAAGATTTGATTTAGTTTTATCTTCCTAATTTCTGCTTGTTTGGCCCCCTTTTATTTGCATGTCTGAACTATTTCTGCTGTCTTCAGGGAAGCAGCCAAAATGAGTCAACTCTAGTCAAACACTTTATTTTTACCATCAGTGGATGCATATCCCACTGAGACCGACTGTGGTGCAGCGACAGCCTCTTTGGTTTCACACTGGCATGCGTGAGAAGCTGTGGAGGGATTCTGACAATCAAGATGTTAAAAACACAGAACCTGAAACTTCCCCAGAGCTCTGATTTTAGCTCTGATTGCCATCAAACTTTTACATCCAGCTGAAGTCTGCAGTCTGCTTTCACAAAAACCCACCAGAAGAGAAGGTCCTGCTTTTAGCCTCAGAAATAAGGCAAAGAGCCGACATTTTGGAAAAAAAATCACTCAGTGATTGTTGTATCCAATGTATACTGTGGACTGTTTTCATCAGAGACAGCTCCAAATATGATGAAATGATGAAAAAATGTTATTGGTAAGCACTGGAGGAGGGAATCCTCAACTGAAGCCATTGTTTTATTTTACAGTTTTAGTGAAATCGACCTGGATTTACAACAAAAGTCATCTTTCTTTGCCCATCTTCCTGCGCATAAGAAAGTTTTTACTCAAAATCGCATGATAAAAAGTTTATGAAGACCTATTGAATTTCAGTCTGAACACATTCTGCTCAGTCTGTTTATTCCTTTTTGTTCTGTTCTTGAGTCTGTGGGAGTTTCACTCTGAGCCTGAAGGGTTTTCCTTCCAAACATGAGATTTCTGAAACTTTAGCACATGGTGACAGTGTCTCGGTGAACTTAGAATGAACTGACTGTAGGAGGAAATCTTCAGTATGACAGAAAACTGCTCGGTCTCGAAGCTCTTTATTAGCGTGTCAGAAATTAAAGTAGCTAATTTACATTTTTACAGATAGTGTCAAGTGAACGTCTTTTCAGGTTAGTGAAGACAGTATAAAATTACAGATTGCTATGATATGATACTCCAATCAACCTATATGGTTTGTTGTATTTAGGTAATTATATTACTACAACTACTACTGATAATAATAATAATAATAATGATGATTAAAATGAAAATAATGTTCCAGAATAATGATGAATGAAAAAAGAAAAGGAGCACCTCGTAGCTTATTGCCATAGCAGAATATCAAAAGAGGAAAATAACATATAAAAACTGCTATTTCTTAATAACACAATAAGGGATTTAACGGTCTGAGAATTATTCAGTTCTGGTTTAAATCTATAAACTACAAGGAATGCACTTAAAAGTTAGCAAGTTGTCCTGATTGGCATATTTATATGGATATTGACTGAAGTAACTAACCTCAACGCTGATGGTCTGCAGATTTAATGTTCCACCAGAATACAAAATAGAGTCTAAGTCTGTAAAAGTAGACATTCTTCCAAAGGCAGACTTTCTGTTGTCAGATTATTATGAAGTATTCCTCCTGCAGCTACCTCAGGAGCTGGAGTCTATGGTTAATAGAGGAATATCTTTGTTCTTTAGTTTGCTTCCACCATGAATCTAACCTGGATGAAACAAAGGTTCTTTACATTAGGAGCTAATAACAAAATTCAGTTAATCGCTTCTCCTCAGGCTCACACACCAGAGGCTCCCTGCAGACATGTTATTCTTCTGCAGCCCACAATAACTAATTATCAGTCCAACAAGGGAGTGTTTAACAGATTATGACCAAACCGTCTGTTCGAGTTCAAGAAAAGGAGCCAATAACACACCCCTAAATGCACTTATAATAAACATCGCCCCACGTCACACCCTCAATATTCAAGGCTGAAAAAGTGGTTGTTTTTCATATAACTCCAGTGTCTGAGTGTGTTGCTAGGTGAGGGGGGGAAAGGCATCTTGGGCAGGATAAGAGTGAGTGTGTTACCTGTAGTGGTCCAGAGAGATATCAGTAATCACTGAGGTCCCAAGAAAATGTGTGAAATGGAGCTCAATGGTCTAAAGCAACGTAATCTGTGGGCAGAAGTTACAGAAATACTTTAATCCTGCAAAGGGAAAATCACCAGAGTGGAAGAACATATTTTCTTGATAGTAGAAGAATGTGATCACATTGGTTTGCACATACTAGGAGGGGATGGACTACCCCTGACTATTTCCCCCTTAGTGTCAGAGTGACCTTTTTAACACTAATGCCAGTGGAAACACATAATTACATATTCATGCTGTGCAGCCAAATCTGTCTGCAGAGACTCCATGTGAGTCCGGAGGTACCAGATAAATATGGCTGAATTTCAGGGAAATTGATAGAAATTATTAATTATTGAGTATTATACCACCACTATATTGTTTTTTTAGAGCAATGATGTTGCATGTTGGGCTTAGCACTGCCTAAAGCAGCTCTGATTATTGGAGATTGTTCATTGTTGACCACAGCTAGCTTAGTTTTAACCAGCTCCTGCTGTGGTAACATGCATCAGACTCCAAATGGGTTGGTTAAAAACAATCTCCCGAGTCCAGTTTCCCTCCAGTTATCTGATCCGGGGGTATACTGTAATGTTTCCAGAAACTGCCCCTCGCTCCTGTCCATAATGTGTGTCTTAAAGCAACAGAGAAGAGAAGAAACGTTTATGAGTCTTAATTTAATGAGTTCCTGACCCGTTTTAAAAGGGGAACTCCGGTATTTTTAAACCTTATTTCTGGCATGAAATACGTTCATCTGCTCACTGAGAACAGTTTGGCGAAAGTCGGCGTCCTTCGGCAGCTATATCCTTCAAGACAACGTTTTTTTTACATTAAACTTAGTCTTTTATTGACTATTTTGGATTAAAAAATCTGTCATTCAGAAAGATTGTGATTTTTTTTAATTATCTCATTACAGGCCTAAAGATGTGCATATAAAACAAAGTCTGTGTTTTTCCTCTCTTCCTTATACCAGAAAGCTAAAGCAGTGCAGCTGAGTCGTTTTCCAGCACAAACACGATGCTTTGAAGATATAAAGACGCGGCTTTGCAAGACTACTTGACAACCACTTTAAACTTGGATCTTCTATATTTAAACTGAATATTTACACAGAACTTTGCACGTCAGCCCTGATATTTCATCCTGTAATTTTATTTGACACTCTGCCTCTCGGTCGTCGTGCATCGCCACATCTGTCGTCCATTCACCTGTCATTTGCACAGCCTCCAAACACACCCATTCAACAACATAACCACAGTTCATTTCAGCGGCTCATTTCCTTCCACAGAACATTATCACCCATGGTTCATTTCCTCATCATTAAGGCTGCGGCAGTGGGGCTGAATATAGAAAACGAGATGATCATGAGATGATGTCACACACATCTGTCTACAGATTCTCTGATGCTGAGCTGGCAGATGCACAGTGTGTAGGCCAGTCTGTGACAGTGAGAATTATTTATTTAATGCTCTTAGGTTTGACCAAGAAATTATAAAAGGGGATGAATGTATTCTTGCATAGCTATCAAGGTAGATGGTGTGAAAAAAGATGATGTCCAGATGACCTGAGAAGAAAACTATTTATAGCCCTGATTTGACAACTCAGCGGGTTGTGCTGCTTAAAAAAGGACAGAAACTATGTTACGATATGCATGTAAAGTATTTACTGTAACTCCAAACATTGTTGTTTCGTTTTAAACCCTGTGTTGGAAAAATTATATAGTTATACTATGAGAAAAGCTGCAAGAATAAGAGTTCTGTGATGGGGGGTGTTTCCTCCCCAACTTTTCTTTTCTCATAATACTATGTATCAAGCAAAAGTGTTTTGACTGCATGCACTAGTCTTTCCCATAATATTAAACGGCGAGAAATGCCTTTTCCCATAACATTGAACGTCTCTTCCCATAATATTAAATGGTGAGAAATGCGCCTTTTCCCATAACAATGAACGTCTCTTCCCATAATATTAAATGGTGAGAAATGCGCCTTTTCCCACAACATTGAACATCTCTTCCCATAATATTAAATGGTGAGAAATGCGCCTTTTCCCATAACAATGAACGTCTCTTCCCATAATATTAAATGGTGAGAAATGCCTTTTCCCATAACATTGTGTGGTCAGCAAGCATAAACAATATAAATAGCAAGAGCACCCTTTTGTTGGACCAGCTTCCTGACAGGTTGTGCGGACTTGTCTCTTTCTTGCAAGAAATAAATGTTTTGTGTTAATCTTATCCAGCGACTCTGAGCCTAATTTTGAGAGAATTTTTCTATCACCCTGATCAGATATTTCATTTTCTAAACATATCCAAGTGTCTCTGGTGCTTATATGTGATATACGTGCTTCCTTTCATTGGTTAAGAAGTGGGAAAGACGAGAAGAAACTAAAGAAGAGATGGGTTTGAATGTGAACATGTTATTGACCAAGAAGCTGTAATTGTTGTTATGTTATTGGACTTTCTGGAGCGGTCCTTAACTGGTTCAGGTCCTATTTAGAAGGCCAGAGTTATTTTGTTACAATTGGCAGCTATGAATCTGAGCGAGTGGCCATGACTTATGGAGTTCCCCAGGGGTCAATTCTTGGACCTCTTCTGTTTAACTTGTATATGCTCCCTTTGGGTCAGATATTGCATAACGATAACATCAATTATCACAGTTATGCAGATGATACACAACTTTATGTGTCTTTGTCACAAAACGACTGCAGATTTACTGTGTCAGTGTCTGGAGGAAATAAACACCTGGATGAGAGAGACCTGGATAATGCTTAATAATTGCTTAATTTAGTGTTTCTTATGTCAGTTCTGTTGATTGAATAAAAACAGATCTAACTGTAATGTGAAAACTGGGAAAAAAAACTATGTTGACCCAACAAACAAAGCAGGTGTTTACCAACAACCAGCTGGAATGAATCACTTAACAAACCTAAACTCAATGCATTAATGCGAGCACATTTCTATTTAGTCAATAAAACATGGAGATTTAGTTCGAGTGTTTGCTGTGTATGATTATAAATGTAAGCATGAAGTCAAATCTTGGAGACAGATTCCCTTTGGCAAAGATAATCCAACCAAACACAAACATTAACCAACTTTGGCTGCGATAAAACCTGCAGGTCGCATAACTCATCCTCTGGGGAAACGTATGTGCTGAGCACAG
Source organism: Leuresthes tenuis (assembly GCF_036924035.1). Taxonomy (NCBI): domain Eukaryota; kingdom Metazoa; phylum Chordata; class Actinopteri; order Atheriniformes; family Atherinopsidae; genus Leuresthes; species Leuresthes tenuis. The sequence goes on from NW_027325365.1 coordinate 2,628,868, forward strand.
ATCAGCAGCTTCCCGAGGGAACTCTTTCAGTGCATCCTTGGTGTCTTGATGACTTCTCGTGTTGATTTAGGGGCAGTCAGCCACCCAGCTTTGGCACACCAGTGGGCATCCTTTGCTGTCAGAGACTCAGAGCAGCATTGGTGTTCCTCTTGCACTGAAAGCTGATGATAAGTTGTAATCTACACTTTCTAAATGTGCGTGTGCATTATTTGAAACATAGCAGCCAAAGAAAGAAGTGAATGTGGGCCTGAATTAGTCACTTTAATATTTTCAGGCATTGAAAAAATTCATATTTCCTGTGATATGGCACCTACGTGTAATCCACTGCTGTGGTTCCATTTATATCTAATTCAGTTTGATTTGACTTAACACTTTAACTTGGAGGGTGACCATGAACACCAGGCTGCCACGATTTCAATGCATATTTACAACATCATAACCAGCCAATTCAACTAATCAAAAGACCAATAAATTTCCCATTTGCTGTGTCATACTGCGACAACAGAAATGGTCCTAAAAAGTTTGATCTTTATCCATTATCAATTGTCACCTCGGAGGGTGGCGGGATGTGGAGCATATTAGGGTGATGGATGGACTCAAATAACCTATGATTTGGCCAGTGGGCAGCCTGAGAGGTTACCTAATGGAAATTATTGGACCAGCTGCAGAATTATACTAGCATTTTCACCCTATTCCAAATTTGTAATACAACAGTGTTATATCAAAGCTCCACTCAGCATTTTTTGTACTAAATAAAAAAGATAGATCATTTTGAAGTTGAAGTTAAAGTTCCATTATCGGGACTTTTTACCAGATCAGGAGAACATCCATCTCAAACGGGTCACTGTGGGTGGATTTTAGGTATGATGACCATCTATTACTCTTAAAATTAATTAGCTGGTCTACAAATCCCTAAATGGTTTGGGACCAAAATACCTGCTAAATCTTCTTATTCCCTTATTCAACCACCCAGAACCCTGAGGTCACCTGGAAAGGGTCTGCTAACGGTTTATAGTCCAAAGATAAAGATGGTAAAGCATCATTTTGCTGCTTATTTCTGGAACAAACTCCCTGAAACACTCAGATGTGCCCAAATGTTGCTGCTTTTAAATTAAGGCTCAAAACTTTCTTGTTTTGTCAGGCCTTTTAAATGTGATGATGGTTAGAGTTACAGATACTCTTGAGTGTTTATTACCTCCTTTTTACTTATCTTATCCTGTTTTTCTTACCATCTTGCACCACTTCTGATTCCAGCTGAGTAGATTTTACAGAAGGTTTTATTGTCTTGCTTTGTTTTACGTGTCTTTGCAGTTTTTATCCTTTTATTCTGTTCTTTATTTTCCTGCCATGTAAAGCACATTGAGTTGCACTTGTGTATGAAATCCTCTATACAAATAAAATTGCCTTGCTTTGCCTATTGTGGCTGCTCCTATCCGCTTACTGGTTCAGTTTGTTTCCTTTTGATTAATCTGATTGGTTGAAGTAGCTTCTGACTTTTAAGGACAGATACTCAGGATGTACGATGAAGGAGAATTAATGCAGGGTCAGCTCTTGATTCTCAGTGTCTTTTCAGTGAATTTATATGCTGGAAATCTCACTTGCTCCACAGTAGGTGAGTTAGGCTCCAAAATCCCTCACTGATCAGAAGAGGAGATGGTTATGTAGCCTAAAACAGAGTTTCACTTGATTGTAAAAGACTTCCAGCTATTTCCTCAAATAGTTTACATTCAAATCCAGGTGCGGATCTTAATAAAATGTTTTAAAGATGATTAAAATCACTGCATAACTAAAAGAGTTTGTATGTTTTTTCTGTTTGTTCTTTATGTGACATTAAGAGCTTTTAAATTCAGCTGCCAACACACCTGCAGCACATTTATTCAATGAATCGGACAATCAAATCATCAGATTTGCTCGTCCTTTAATGAAGTGACAGTGATATATCAGTTTGCTAACTAATGCCTTCACATAGTTGGTATTTACTTTGTCTGCTTGATGTTTTGACTGCACCATCTATGTTGAATCTTTTTCTGTTAGAAAAAGAACTGTGATTGGTCATCTGATGCGAACTCCACCTGTTTTTCATTAATCTGCACATATCCAGAGTCAGAAAACCTGGATTGATTTATTTCATTTACAACCTGCGCTGTGGTACCATTTAGTGAGATCTCTATATCAGTTTTGCTCAGTCAGATCCCCAAAAGATACCCGGGATATGTTGCACCAGCTTAAATATATGGCCTTAGTCATATGTTTGATGCTTTATGTAAAAAAAAAAAGAAGCAAAAGAGATGAGGGAAAGTAAATATTCATCTCAAATTGTTTCTCTGGATGAAGCAACACTTTACAGCTAATGCACCTCCTGACCATTTAAGTGGAAAGTTTTGCCTAATTAAACCTTAAATTTTACTTGTAGATTTCTCATCATATGCAACACAAAACTACCAGCCCAGCCTACTTTCTCCTATTTGCTTCAGTATTACTTTTATTTGCATAAAACGGCTTTATTTCGGTAAAATATCATGCTTTGTGCTGTTTTAACCTGAGAAAAACCCTCATGCTCTCTGGGTCCATGAAGCAGACACCCTTTGCTTGTAAAACATTTCTATACTGGCAGTTATTTCTTTTCAACTCAGCTATTCAAAGTCAAGCTTCACATATGTACACATTCACACAAAACAGAGTAAAAACTGGAGGAATGTATGACTTTATCAGCTTCGTGTGAGCCACAGTATTTGTGGAAAATACCCTGGAAAGGAAACTGAGGAAGCCTAATTACCTGAGTCTGGCAGCTTGCTCAACCTTTTGTTACTAAGATTCCTCAAATGAAGTGAGCAAGTGAGATAAAACAAAAGTGAGGATTAAAATCCTCTACAAGCAGCCTTATTCCAGGAAAAATGTCAAGTCCCTGCTATACAGCTAAATAGTGAAGGGCCTGAAGTTGGCGAGATTTTACATACAAATCATGCAAACCAAAGAACATCTGTGGATGCTGAATGGGTTTCTAAATGAGGAACAGCTGAGAGGGTAAAAAATATGACAATTTTGTGTCAAAGCTTCGCATAAATTTACACAAAACTTCATCTATTGGAATAAATGTTTAATACTGTAATATTCGGTGTCATAGACTGGATAAGCTCAGGTTAAAAATCCCAATATGACAATGTGTTTTGAGCTGGGAAGCTAAATTCAGCTCAATAAAAGATTTGCATTTGTAAACTGTTACTGTGAACCCACAATGCAGTAAATGAGCTCTCACTGCAAATGGAATGGGTCACCTTAGGCTGCATAAACAAAATGTCCATCAGAGGCATAGCAGGAACATTAAAAGTGACCAAACAGTTTTGTTTGTGAGAAAAAGGCACGAGCAGCGAGTATTTATGTCTTTTCTCGTTATTTTTCAAGTGCAAATGGGATTTGGATTTCCTTGAAACCTTGAGGGAGATTGGAAAAGCATAACAGGTCATCCTCCAAGAGGGACAGCAGCATCAGGATCAGTATTTTAAGGTGCTTTTGGAGTGGGAATTCCCTCAAAGGTCTTCTGGATACATGTTTTTGGTTGATGGGAGGAAGCTGGAGTATCCAACAAATGCACAGGTAGAACATGGCCATTTGTTTTGAACTGGAAACCCTCTTTCTGTGAGGCAACGGTGCTGGTGGATTCCAGCAAAGAAGAGGTTTTCTTCTTTCTTTTTCAATCATGCCCATGTTCCTTCCAGAGACGCCACTGATGTGTCCTGATGTCCAGAGGAATATTGCGCAATGGCAATTTAGCTCGATTATAACAACAAACAGTGGAATCAGTGTAAAGTATTAATGGAATTCCCTGTTTCAACATTAAATGCACCCAACACTATATTTTTTTCTTGCCAAACGGCACCACCTGAATGCAAACTAAATGTGCGGCACATCAATCAAGATAACAAAGACGAACCGAGGACATCAAGCGTGTTCTCCCGTCGGATTCTGCTCACATTCTGCTCCGTTTCAAGGTTGCCTACAAGCCGAATCCCTCCTCTTGTTGCAGAGATGGAGGGCGGACTGTAGGCTGGAGCAGCCAGGCACCGTAAGGGTTGAATAATTGATCGCTCTCTATCAGGAGGACGTTAGTGGGACGTTAGTGGGACGCGGCCCCCCTCCACCCAACCCCATGTGATTTGGCCGCCTCTTTCCATCACAGTGTTAAAGGCAGCTGTTCACCCTTCGCAAACCACCACCCCGTCACTCCTTCTCCTCCTCCTCCTCTCTCTCTCTCTACTTGTGTGTGAGTGAGTGTGTGTGTGCAGGAAGACGAAGCGGGAAGCAGCAGGAAGCACCAAGGACGTCCTTTTTCGAGCCCCTGGAGCTGGAGATGCAAGGAATGAGCAGTTATTAGCCCGTGCTACTGCTGCTTGCTGCCTGCTGCAGGATAACTTCGTTCTGGAAGGTGCTACAGCTGAGGCTCTGCTCTCTGATCCTTGCTTGCTGTGTGAGTGTGTGAGGAGGAATTCAGCCAGTCGCCGGACGGAGGTAAATCGATGCTTGACGCTCCTGCTTCAACACAATTAAGCGGTTTGTGGAGCTATCCAGTCGCGGTGGTGCTGAAATCATTCTCCGATCATACGAGGAAGTGCGCGTGTATCTATGCTTTAACACCATATGTGGTTCATTGCTTGCATATGAGCAAACATTGAGTCTGAGAACATATTCAGTGTACGTACAGCGGCACACACGCATGCAGTTGGCATTTCTCGCGTAGTGCCAGCAGCTTTTTATGCCGGAGTGGGATGGCTGTGTCCAATGTCCCTCCAATGGAGGATGGAAAGTTTTACCACATGATCAGGAGATATACACTTGAGTGGTTCAGTGCTCATGCATGAGTGGCATACTGTCCTGCCAAGCTGGGGGACTTTCACCGAGAGCTCTCTTAAAACTCGCCCGGCTGCTGACAAAGCTCAGAGGTACTGAGGCTATTAACTATCGTGTTACGAACCCCGGTCACTACACACCACGCTCTTCGAAAATATTTAAACAGCGCAGATATCTTTGAGGGAACCAAGAGAAGTAGTTACTGATTCGGTCAGTAGTTTTGAGATGTTTGGGGCTGTGTTGCTGTTTTTGAACCTCTAACCTTTGTGTCCTTCAGTTGGCGGAAGGATGAAGCGTGCGCTACGCGCAAACACATTTTCTACACCCTAAATGCGAATAATTGCGTCCGGGAAAGGTTTTATTTGAGCTACGTGTTGTCGTTTAAGATATTTTCAATTTAAGGGATTGAAAAGAGAGAAAGTTTTCAACAAAGCGTATAGTGACCTCATTGTTTGTCCTTTTCCTACCAGATCTGGCAACGAAGGATTCTACTTTTCCTCATCCCTTGAATGTAACATCGATCGGACAAAGAAGGCAGGGAATTAAAAGCCATCATCATGAATTTCGTTATGAAACAAGCGTTGGGAGGTAAGTTCAAATCTTTAAAACATTGTAGACGAAGTGACCAGAGACTTCGCTGATACGCCTGTTCTGGGGTTTTTATTTTTCTACAAATATGTGACATTTCTAGACTCATCTTTAAAAATGTCCATGTCTTTCTGCGCAGTTGCAGTCGCTGAACTCAATTTATCCGTCTCGTTTTCTCTTTTGGTGCGTTTTTCTCCACATTCTCTGCTGGGTGGCTGCACACATGGCCGGTGATGTCGGTCCCGGGGGCACACAAAGTACAACCTACCGTAGAAGGCTAGTAAATTGTAACGTGGACAAACCCAGTGGGGCCAAAGGGCGTTTCACTTTCAGAAGTGTTTAAACAGGTCTGCGGCGCAGTCTTGCTATTATCAGACTGGGGTGCCTCTTGACTGGACGCCGCAGTGACTCTTATCTTGACTTGCTGAGTACACATTTTCCACCTGAAGGGGGAGAGATAATCAAGACAGAATCTAATCTTCAATAATTTCATTCCAACATTCTGACATGTGAATGATTTTCTAATTGCTTGCGCTGCAGTGTCTCCCCGGAGATGAGCGTATCATCGCAAATTAATAGATTTTGAAGGGATATGAACTGGCTCCCGTATGACTCTATGGATGGTGTAGTCAAAGGTGAAAGAAATTAAGTGGTTTTCACAAAAGAGTTACAGTTTGTGTAATTTGTGCTCAGTGGGCTCTCAAAGCAATTGTTTGTTTCGAGCAAATGGCAAATCCAGTCGGTCTCTACTGTTAAGGATGCTTCAGAATTTCTTTGTCATCTACAGTGTGAAAACCTTCCCAAAGACCTGGTTTTATATCGGTCACTGCAATGAATAGTCAGCAATTAGAGCCACCACTTTCTTCACATCGTGATTGGTGAAGGGAAACGCGTGACGTCACCTTTTTTCCCCCCCAAAATGAAAACCTTGGAGAAGTAAAAGCCAAAGATTAAATAATCGAAACTGCCTTTATTTAGTCAGAAATCTGTGTTTATGCAAGAGTCCATAAGCCACTGTTAGATAAAATATGCCCCACACTTTTTTAGATGTTGCCTTTCAATCAAATCCAAAAAGGTAGAGCAGCTCTTGCATGATTGAAGCCATGGGTTGGAACTTGAGGCAGTACCCCACTGGCCTTTTGAATAGAAAAGCTTTGCTCTTTGAGGGGTCCACAGGTGGCTCAGACTTCACTTTTCTTTATCTGTTTTAAAGCACAAAACTTCTACTTGCTCCTGAACTTTAAATATATCATATTAGCATTAGAAAGGACAAACTCCCATGCTGTGAATCAAGGTCAAATCCATGTCACAAGGTCATCATTGTCTAGTTTAAACGAAGCATCAAAGTCTGACGTAATAAAGATGGGAATCCTGGAGCTGAACTAAATCTCAGCTGGGCCTTTCTATGTGGAGTTTGCATGTTCTCCCCCCTGGCAACATGAATTCTCCACGGACACGCCTCTCACAGTCCAAAAACAAGCATGTCAGTTTCATTAGTGTGTGAGTGCACCTGGTTATTTGTCTCATTTGACAATGAACCGATGGCCTGTCCAGTGTCTACCCTATCTGTCACATGCATGATGGTAGCTGGGATGGGCTCCCATGACCTCACATTGGATGAAGTTGTATGGAAACTGAAGGGTAAACAATAATGTTTAGGACTAAGATGCATTCTCTATACTCACTAACTCCAATTTGACACTTAAAATGCAGTTGCTCTCACAACCACTAGAGGTTGCACACTATTTGAATTATGGGTCACCATTGGTTGCAGGAACAGATGACCCATGGAGTTGTTTTTGGGGGGCATATTTCATACAAAGTAAAACTATAACCATTTCCTTTTGCCATTGCACAAAGCAGGTAGTAGTGCAAAGACCTATGGCTGTAACTGCACTCCTGATATAACAACGGGTCAATGGGAAAAGCTGAAAATTGTGATCAGTGGTTGCTTTTCTGTGTAGTAACACCCTTGTGAAAGGGTGCCAGGAAAAAGTTGTGCCATCATCAAGCCCAATTACGTTGTAGAAAAGGCAAGAGTTCAATCTCAGCATATGTTTGCAAAAAGAGACCCATCTCCAGCCTATGACAAAATGCTTCAGATCCCTTTCATTAGAGAAGCTACTGAATGTGACAATCCACCTACATCTTCATGCTTCTCATTGATTTACACTCCAGCTTATTAGGGATGCTTGATGCCGCAGTGGGGGAGATGCTAGCAACGTTTTGTGAAAAGCTTGTCATTTTGTCAGTTGTGCAGGTGTTTCTCAGAGGCTCAGTAATATGACAACACTGCTGCAGTGGTGTTGGCTTCCTTATTTTTCCACATATTCCTGCCTGCTCATGTTCGGTGAGGCCTTTCTGAGTGAATGCATTGATTTAAAAGCAATAAATACGTATTTGCATCTTTCAGTTGGAAGTGCTCTCATCTATGGCACAATCGGATCTGAAGACATCTCTCTAGAATGACTCTTTAGACAGACTAAGATTGAAAGGCATATGCTGCAAAGTAGGGCATTTTTTGTATGCAGCAGCGGTTATTAACGCCCATTTACTACGAGTCATTGACCCTTTACATCATTTAGCATCATCAAGCAGTTCTGACCGCATTTCCAGGCAGAGAAAGACTTTTCTGAACTTGTGAAAAATCAGTTAAGATAATCTTGAATGTTTAGGCTTGAAAGGCAGGATCCACACAGATGTGATTTATGAAAATTAGTGGGCGAGCCTGACATTTGTATTTGTTGTCATCAGTTGTCTGGTTCCAGCTTGAGAAGATGTAGCAACTCTATCAAATGACTGAAAGGATTCAGAATTCAATTTGGCAACACAAAATGTCAGTGGGAAGCCAGAAGCCTGGAAACATGTATGTGTGAATCCTGCCTGCCCCCTCATCATTAGAAACTTACTTTAAGTGATGCTTTTTACAGGCTATCTGCACTGATGTCATTTTGAAAGATCACTCAATAGATTAATTCATCTTCAGGAATCTTTCCCTTCATACTTGAATTTAAAATGAATCAGAAAACCGGTAACATGTACGGGTGAAACTATTATGTTCTGTTTGTGCTGTTAAAGGCATAATTAAAGCTAAAGTTAAAGTTAGAATATGTTTTTCTGTGCCACGGAGAAGCTAACCTTTGTAAACACGCTGTTATTTTGTCTTATGGCTGCCAGTCTCTCTGCTACATGTGCAGCTTCACATTTAGTGGGTTTCCAAGGAGCTGCAGGTGCCCATTGCCAGACTGCTGAATACAAAGCTTCCTGTCAATAATGATGAGTTAAAGCCACTGAAGTGTGCGTAAAGGAAATTTCACACATGAGAAAAATCATGCAGCTAGTGCCAAGGTCTTAACCTTTAGCAGAATATTTCTTTCCATCTTAGGGGCCAAGACTTTTATTTCCTTTTTAAGGAGTAATGGCTTTTCAGTGTGTGGTGGATTAGCTGTGGGCTATTAACGCTTCTATGTCTCTGTGTGCTCTGAGGAGATACTCACACTCCATCTGCTCCAGTCTGGGCTCTGGTATGTATTCTGTGGGTTTTATACGGTGACAAGCAAGGTCATCTCACTATGCACCAAGACAACACTCATCTGTCCCTATGACCCTGACATCCTTCAAGAACAGAAGCTTTCAGAATATATAATGTCAGGGACACTTGAAAGTAAAAAGATGAGCTCATGTTGTTGGTGTTATCAACTATTATTCTGTGCTTAAAAGATTACCTGCATTCAGGTGAATTAAGTGCTCTCCATTACCCATCAGGTTCCTCTTTGGTGTATCTTGGCATATAAATTTGTACCACTCAAAATACTATTTTCATTGTAGCCTCCTGACCATGAGCTACCACAGATTGTTTGATGCAAAACTCCCTTTTACTAATGTCTGCCGGCGCACAATCTGCTCAGAAAGAAGCAAAGGAAGCAAAGGAAGGTTTACCAAAGGTTTTTAAAATGACTTGTGTGATTAATTCAATGCACACTTTGATGCCTGCACACCACTGAAGGGTGGTACAAGCGATGAATTGTAAGGAGGGTAAGCTGACAGTGCAGATTGTGATGCTAACTAGCTAGCTAACAGCAGTGGATTTTTATCTGGCTTGTGTTGGGATGTTTTTTACTTGTTTTTTGGTGTTTATGCCTGCATAAAAGGCTGTGTAGTGAAGGCAGAGGGTGGCAGCATGAATATGTTGCAGAATGAAGCAGTTGTCCTAAAAAGAAACAAACCTCGGGGAAAAACAGTGGTTGACATTCACAAAAGGAAAATGGAGAGAGCTCTTCTTCAGGAATTTCTTCTCTGGGAATATCTGGAACATCATATCTGGGAGGACAGCAGTCAGTCTGGAGAAACAGCTGGTGAGTGTTGTTATTCTAACCTTTACCAGGCCAGATGTGATAAGGAAAAGTTATTTAATGCACATCAAGTTAGGCTAACAAACAAAAAAGCAGGCATTTCAGCACGTTTTTGGAAGTTTATCTGATTTCCATTCACCTTCTGTTCTTCACTTCTTCTAAATGTGAATCAAAGTGGTGATTAAACCTGGCTACTGACTCTGTGTAAATGTCAGCGCTGACTGTAAGCAACATGGAAAATCCGGAGAGGGAAGAATCAGTCTACAGGTTTGTGATCAGCAGGAGAAAAGCTCTGTTGTTGTTTTATATGTCGAGGATAAAATTAAACGTATCAAACGAGGTTTTAGAACATCCTGGAGTCACTGAACCTTTTAATAGCTCATCAGTGGCATTTGGAGGAAAATGGAGGGCATGTGTGTGTGTTTGTGTGTAGGTGAAAGCTTTTATTACAATAACAGGAAACCATGCTGGAGGAGAAGGGGGATTTATTAGAGATGACATCATCAAAAACGCTGCTCGATAGAAGGCAGCTTTCTCAGGCTCACCTCTTTCTTTCTATCAAGCTGGAAGTGCAGCCCCTCCCCTCGCCTCCTCCTGTCAGGAGTGGATAGAGGAGGAGAATGAGGTGTAGGAGGAGATGAAAAGTGACAAATTGATCTTCTAAACATGGTTTTATATCATCAGAGGCTGACACCAAAGCTTGTAAAGCTGCACTTCACTCCGGACCGGCAGAAGATGGACTCTCAGTTTAATGAGAAATGTTTTCTGTCCCGGACGACCTCACGTTTCTCTCCTGCTCTGCTTCTGTTCATTCCTGATTACTTTCACCTCCTAACACTCCTTCTTCCATCGACTCATCTTTGCTGTTTTTTCTCACCCACCTCTCACTTCCTTGTCACCTCACTCCCTCCCCACCACACCTCCCTACGCTCTCTTTTCACTCCATCAGCTCTTCGCTCTTCTATTCTTCAATTTAACTTTTGTCCCCTTTCTTTTCTGCTTCACTCCTTCGACTATTACAGTAAATCTAAAGGGCGAGGCAAGGAAACTTCTATCAGGCAGCCACGGGGGAGGCTGTGGTTGTGTGTGTGTCAGAGTGTGATTCAGTGTCTGCTTGTGTGTGAGAGTTGGATAGAGTCAGATAGAGAGTGGTGTGACAGGCAGAGAGGCCAGGATGAACCTTTAGTTGGCATTAGATGATAGGCTGTTGGTGTGTGTGTTGGTTTCCAAGTATATGAGAGAGATGATGCTGAGACAAACACAGAAAAACATCACATTCAAACTTACTGACATACAAACCCAGAATGCACACACACACCCACATGCTGAGAGTCATAATCAGTGGGATGCGACAGACCTCCTGCCCAGCTGAGAACCACAGGAGGGAGAATAGCTCCACAATAGTGGAGATATGGCAGCCTGCAGCTGAGCCTTTTCCACACATCAACTGGGCAAACATAGAAACATTTTCTGAGATGACAAACTTCTGTGTCAACAGATGATATCACTGAAAAACAATTCTGTATGTATAACTGATACAGAGACATTAGGGAACACTCTCCAACACTCCAGAACAGTGACCCAAGTGCAAAGTCTTTCACCAGATTTTACATTTGATTAATTAGCTTAATTTCCATCCAAGTGTCAACAAAAACGTGTAAAAAAGGGTCAGTATTTTTTACACCAAAGTCGTTCCAAGAACGCAGTTCTAAGACCTGTCCTTCCCCAGAGGAACTGTTTCATGTTGCATTCCCACATGAGTCTGGGACCTTGACAGGGACTGATGTGACGCAGCCGTCTGCGACAGACGTGTTACTTTAGCGCCACTCAGCAACAGAACAGAACCCGGGAAAAGTAAGCAGAGAAGAAAACAACAGCACCAAGAAGCTAACATGGAGAGGAGAAGGCCGCCGTGTTCATGGTCTGCATGGCGGTGATATTAATCATGGACGATCACATCAGGCGTCTAAGATGGAGGCTGGAAGAGCTCACAGCGAGAGTCAGGAGACGGAGAATCCAGCAGCGGGCGATACTTCTTCCTTTCATGGAGGAAAGAAGGAGAGCAGAGCGCCGCAGACAAAGGAGACGAAGTTTAACTTATTAAACAGGCACCGGTTGGGTCCGTGTCGTATGAGGAAACATTTCAGACAAGGGGCGGAGCTACAGCCACCAAACACCTACGTCATGTTCCTGTGGAGCCCAGAAAAGACCCTGAAGGAGCTGGAATGGTTCCAGGAACTGAGGGCCGTGGTCCCTAGTTCCTGAGGGCCGTGGTCCCTAGTTCCTGAGGGCCGTGGTCCAGAGTTATCTACGGGAGCAGAGACACGGTCGAGTATTTTGCTCTAGGACAGCGCAGCTGAACTGAAGGCCCAAAGTATTAGTTACAAAATAGAAAAGAATTACAATCTGTAACCTTAAGGCCACGGCTGGCATTTGAATGGATTTTTATTAAAAAGTAGAGAAACAGAACTGTCTGTTGGTCCAAAACATTGTTCGTATAGAGCTGGATTTCAGGTTAAACTCTGAAAAATGGTGGATTTTAAGAAGATCAGTTTCAAAAGAAGGACTTAATAGTTCTAATAGTAATAATTGGTGGCATGTGTGCTATGAGAGGTCTTATTGTTGTACAGATGTCTTCAGATGTGCAGTTTCATGGGAATTGGCCACACAGGAGATCACACCAGTGACATCAGCTGTAAACTGACACGAAACAAAGAGATTTTCTGACGAATGCTGAGACATTTTTAACCTGAATAGACACATTTATGACCCTGCCCTTGGTTACCCTGGTTTGTAATAATAAACATGTTCATGGAAAGTAACCACAATTAGGGAAGCTACAACTGGGGTTACAGATCAAAACACAGTGCAATTACATTTGTTAAATAACTTCCAGTTTAACTTCTTAACACAAACATCACGGATGAACTCACTGAAGGGGTAAATAAGCTCATCTGACAGAGCTGTGCAGCCCGTCAGGCCGGGAAGCATCGCTGGGAACAGCTACAGCAGCGCAGAGCACAATTAGTCACACAAATACACACATGCGCAGCAATTGTTAAAGTAATGTGGGTGTAAGGGGTCATGTTTGTGTGAGACAGTGTTGTGTGATACACAATACATGCATTAATTGTGAAATGTCATGACTAATATTGATGGTGTAACCGTGAAGAAGCAGAAACAGGAGACTGCATGAGGCAATTCCCTGTGCTCCTGTCGTGTGGTCATGTAGAAGATAACACGTTATTATCCTTAAGGATTAATTAGGATTAGCTGGAGGACCCCGGAGGATGTATGGCCATAGAAGATATACAGTTCTTGTGTGACCTCACAAAATCCCCGGAGTGTGGACTGTTTACTCGTTAAAGGAGAGAAAAGGAGACTGATGAGTTTCTGTGGCATTTTTATTTCTTACGTAATGGATACAATGTTTGTTGTTTCCTTCACAGCATGAGAATAAATACACGGATACAATAAAATATTATATTGAGCTTTATTTTTCTTAATAAAAGGCATAACACAGAATTCTTAATGCAGCTGCCACTGTGATATTACTACATGTTGCCAAACCCCTGCTGCTCTGAACAAGGAGAACAAAACTGTGTCTTCAAATGTAATTTTGCCACATTTTTGCAAAGAGCTGTTCACTTCAATCAGACCAGTAACATGGTTTTCCTTACAAGGTGCCACTAATTAAACCAGAGGTTTGGATACCATAATGTCCCCTTAAAGGGGAACTCCGGTATTTTTAAACCTTATTTCTGGCATGAAATACGTTCATCTACTCACAGAGAACAGTTTGGTGAAAGTCGGCGTCCTTCAGAAGATATTCAGATAACTGGAGATCCATATAACGGAGTGAACGGGGCTTAGAGGATGCAGCCTCTAAATAAGGCTTTATCTGTCTTTATTTCACCAATACTTTAAGAAGAATGAATGAATGAACGTGTGCTATAGCTCTGTTAGCTCATAGCTGCTGTTATGTGGCTACTTGCAGCTATAGGAGAGCTAACGGAGGGATTTCTACACAGGCACTCTACTGGGACCACTTCATCCACACGCCCCCCTGCAGCACAGTTTATTCACTCCCTGCTCTGTGACAGTCGGCTAACTTCACACAGAGTTTGCTGCTGATAGTTTTGTGCAACATGGCAGGATATTTATCAGATTTTGACGACATGAATGACGACTTTGAGTAAGATGGACGTTCTTACCGGAGTGAATGAGCTGTGCTGTCATCCCAGCAAACGAGTGTGTAGAAATCCCTCTATAAGCCCCCCGATAGCCGCCAATAACAACAACACAGCAGCTATGAGCTAACAGAGCTATAGCACACGTTCATTCATTCATTCTTCTTAAAGTATTGGTGAAATAAAGACAGATAATGCCTTATTTAGAGGCTGCATCCTCTAAGCCCCGTTCACTCCGTTATATGGATCTCCAGTTATCTAAATATCTTCTGAAGGACGCCGACTTTCACCAAACTGTTCTCGGTGAGTAGATGAACGTATTTCAAGCCAGAAATAAGGTCCAGGTGTAAAAATACCGGAGTTCCCCTTTAATACACGCTTCCTGCTTGATTTAATATAAAACCTTTGTGCACGGCTGGGCAGTCTGTGAGCAATTCAGATTACTTTCTTCACACTTAACTGGCTCTAAGCTGACATGACATATAAAAATAATGTTTTCACGGTGGATATCAACCCATTTTAACCTGCTTCTAAGAAACGAGACACGGAGCTACAGTAATGACATCTGCCCCATACAGCCCAATCAGGTGTTATCAGGTAGTCATATTAAACTCGTTTGGGCTCTTTCACATCTTCCCATTGACGTTTTTTATTTAGTATTTTCACATTCTAACAAATGTTAGATTGTTATGTGAAGTTAATTTGTTGTGCCAACTATCCAAAGGCTTGTATGTCTCACTTGATTGGAAGCCTGTAATTTACAGTTAGAGGTGTCACGATACTGTAATAAGAGCTTTTTTTGTTATCTAAAAAGAAAATCTGTGCGCCACAGATCAACGAATTTATTCACTTAAATCCCAAAATTAAATGCTTTTTAAAAAAAAAAAAAAGAAAACCCAGCTCCTAATTACAGTTCGAGTTTACTAATGTGTTCAAATGGAAGAAAAACAACTGACTGAGCTAGATTGTAAAACTTTTCATCAATTAGTGTTTTTTTATGTGTAATCCACCAATGTTCCCGTCTCCCGGAGGAGTTCTGTGTGTTTAATCAGTTCAGGAGGCTCGCAAATGAGATAATCACCGTGTTTATGGAGAACAGATGATGTTTCTGTTTGATCCCAAAGTTGCAGTCTTTGATCCAAACCGGCATTATGTCTGCACTGGACTGGAAAAAGGACAAATCTGCGTACAGTTTCAAGGCTCTGATGGGACTGATCAGACGGCGAGGGGTTGACATCTCTGGCTCTGCAGCTGATTCAACATTTTGCCGTCCATGAGCACATGTGAATAAATGCATTTAAAGAAATTAATGCAGAAAAATAGACAGAAAAAGATCAAATACCACAAGTTACTAAGTCAGATCTTTATAAACTATTAATTATCTATATTGTATGCCTCTTATTCATTCATCAGGTTTTTAACCCCGTGCTGGGTTCTGGTAGCAAAGATTAGGATATGTCACAGTTTGTATCAGAGAGGGTTCAGGTGTAGGAAACAAAAAGCAAACTTGAATTAAAGCTGATGAGAAACATACTGACAAAGCACAGAGGAAGAGACAAAGTACAGGTGGCAGGAGACAAAGTAAGCAAAACTACAAGCAGCACGCCGGGACAATTCCAGGTGATCAGTGAAACTGAAACCAACCAATTTGTTCTCTAAGCAAGTGTAGCTGTGTTAAGAACGTCATCACACAGCAACGCAGGGCTGAATCCGGGCAACTGTTTACAACTAAAAACAAGCCCCACAAATGCAACCCTGACTTTTACAACTCATACTGGAACATCGGATCAGTATGGAAGACAGGGCTGCACGGCGGTGGTTAGCATAGTGGTGATTAGCACAGCGGTGTGGGGGTTAGCACAGCGGTGTGGTTGTTAGCACGGTGCTGTGGGGGTTAGCACGGCGGTGGTTAGCACGGCGGTGTGGGGGTTAGCACGGCGGTGGTTAGCATAGTGGTGATTAGCACAGCGGTGTGGGGGTTAGCATAGTGGTGATTAGCACAGCGGTGTGGGGGTTAGCACGGCGGTGGTTAGCATAGTGGTGATTAGCACAGCGGTGTGGGGGTTAGCACGGTGGTTGTTAGCACGGCGGTGGTTAGCACGGTGGTGGTTAGCACGTCGGTGTGGTGGTTAGCACGGTCGCCTCACAGCAGAGGGTTCCAGGTTCAACTCCCATCTGGTTCTCTCTGTCTAGAGTCTGCATGTTCTCCCTGTGTGTGCGTGGGTTATCTCCGGGTTCTCCAGCTTCCTCCCACCGTCCAAAAACATGCATGTTGGGTTAACTGGTGTCTCTAAATTGGCCCTGTGATGGACTGGCCACCTGTCCAGGGTGTAACCCGCCTCTCACCCGATGACCGCTGGGATAGGCTCCACCCCCCCGCAACCCGACCGACGGATTAAGCGGGTATAGAAAATGGATGGATGGATTTATTTGAAAATAGCTTTATCAGAAGTAAAACTCTGTAGCCTACCAATATCTGATAACAGATAATTATCATGAGCAGCCAGTTTCCAGCTCTTCTTCTGACCATGAAGAGAAGTCAGGTTACGTACAACCGACACTTGGCAGCACATGTCCTTGTGTCTCTTAAAATGAGTCTTACGAACAGTTATGCTTTATCACAAATAAATAGGACGAACGTGTGTTTGCTATTCACCGTCTTCTTCTCTGCACAACTCTGTTTTACTGAACCATTTGGGAGGTCTTCCTTGAAAACTGTCCATCTGGAACAGTATATCGTTGCCAAACTTCAAGTGCAAATGTTAGTCGGAGTCTTCTGACCAGCTAAAAATCAAGTCAGTACAGAAGCCCCGAGTACCCTTCCAGTTTTGATTAAACTGACACTATCAGCAGCTATGCTAACTACTTCAGGAGTTGCTACTGTCTGATAGTCTTGTTTTGTTTTTGTTAAAATGATCCTTTTGTAATGCTTAAAAAAAGGAAAAGAGCTCAGAGCAGATATTCTTCTCCCCTCTTTCTCCACCTGCCTCTCCTGACGGGGACAGTTTTAAAAACTGTCAGCCTGAAGATGATTGATGCATCGATATTTTCCTTGTCACCACGGTCCAGCAGCTCAGCCTCGAAGGTGTTCGTGTCACACTTTGTGTTTCGTCTGTGTCATGATCACAGAGCAAGTGACACAAACCAACCTGGAGGACTTTTTTTTTACGTTACAGTCCTCAGAAACAGCCATGTCCAGAATATCTGTGATGGAGCAGCCTGAAGCATAAACTCTGAGACTTTGCTACCAATTAAAAGGGGAAAGGAGTTCCTTTTAACCTTGGCTCATTTATGGACTATTTGGGTCTCACGTTTTCTTTTGTAGTGACAAACATGCCACATTGGAGCTACTTTACACAATTCTAAGGTCCAAATTGGACAGGACAAAGGACATAAAAGTATGTCAGACCATTGGTGCTTCAAATTTCTACGACCAACCAGAAACTCTTTGCGTGGTGTTGAAATATATCTTGTGTAGTAATGACAATAGATTGACATTTCCAAGTCTGTGGGGGTTTTCTGCCCTGCAATAGCCTGCCGGGGGCGGACAGTCCGTCAGCCATTGAGGGGGTCCCCATGTGGCCATGTGCCTGTCAATCAAATCTTTTCATTTTCAACATGAAAAGTCCCTGCAGGATCCAGTGTGCGGAAACATTTTCAGCCGACATGAAAGGAATGTGCAAAATATGGCCTTAAAAAGCTCGAAGCACATCCGCTCCAGACACACGCTTTGCTGTCAGTTTGCTTTGGGGAGCAGAATCGTTTCAGGACAATGTGACATATAAGTCTGAACGTACAGGTTATTGTGCCTTTAATCTTCATCATTGTGGGTTTTTGTTCATGTGCATTAGGTGCATGATGAGGTAGTGAAACTAAAGCAAAACAGAAATGTTTTCGGCCATTAAATGGAGATAATCAATAAAAATAAATGTGTAGAGGGAACAGCTCAGCTCATAAAGCTCTTCAGGTTGCACAAGTCATGTGACAGACAGCCGATACAAAAATATATATTCATAGCGGAGCGATTTGTTTACTCGAAATTGCCTGAAAGTTAGAGAAAGCAACAATCTCATGCCAGTTTATAGAGCTGGAAGGAAGTGTAATATAATGATTCAGATTCTCTCCCACCCTCTATGAACCTCCTTCTGAACCGTTATTCTTGTGCACGACACAGCAGAAATGAACATTTTTCTCATTCAGATGAGTCACAGTAAAAGTTTCATGTTCCCATTAAGGTAGACCATCTGTTAAATGTAACTTTTGCCTCCTTTTTTAACAAGTTCCCCTCACCTTGTGTGAACTGGTGAGCGTCACAGCATATAAACTGAAATGCACAAACACCATGTAGCAAAACCACTCGCTGACCAGTGCCGACAACCTGAACCCAAACATGCAAACACCTCATTACTTCTCCTCATAGGTTCCTTCTTCTGTCTGCTCTCGGTGGAAAGTTCAGGAAATCAGAACACTCTGCCCACAGAGTGTAATGGAAACTGTTATGGCAAGAAATCTTAGATTGTGTTTTTCTGCACAAAGATCTATAATAAATCCAGAATGACAGACATGGAACACACACACTTGAAGTTCCTTGTATGTTGTAATGGTCTGTAATGACGTTTTTTGCATAGAAACACTATGTAAGTGCACAAAAACTCGTCATTTGAGTGCCTGGTTGCTGATATAATTAATAAAAATGAAGGCGAATAAGACTAAGATTATTAAATATCATCAGAAATTATATATGATGCTTTTTTATGGGAAGTTTGAGTAAATAAATCCAGTAAATATCTCAGGACCAGTATTAAATCAGTCTGCACAACCCATTAAAGTTCTCATGAGATGAAAAAGTAAGCACGTGCCCTCGACCGTTCGTCATGCCACTACAATCCCAGCTAATGCCCAGAGAGGCTAATAGATGTGTGGCAGCGCTGCTTGTTGTTCGAAGTGACATGAGTCACGATCTCAGATGAATAAAGCATGAGGCCCGATATAAGGCTGCTTCCTCATTTTGCATGCAGCGCCTGCAGATTATCTTCCTTCAGAAAGCAAAGCTGAATCAGGCGATGGAAAAAACACATGTATATACATTTAATTTCTGTTGATAAAATAAAAAATGGTTTTAATTCGCGGTAACACAATGATGGGAAAGTTACTGGACATGCTGATAGGTTAGAGGTAACACCCACTGGATCTCTGCCTTCACTGGTCATCAGTTTTAATATGAAACTTGGTGTTTTGACAACGAACATTATGATAAGAGTAGATTATGGTGGGGCTGCAGGACATGCCAAATATCTGCCAGCGCTGCACAGTTACCGTATTAATTTAAATTAAATGCGCCATATAATCCGGTGCGCTTTATGTGTGCACTGGATTCCAAAATGTGCCATTTTGAATTTACCGCGTGGAGCGCCCGCATCACTCACCGCTCTCCCCTCGCGCCGCTCACCTCCACCTTCACTTTAGCCGCGCCTCTTCGCTCTGTACATTGGAAATGAACGGCAACCGGCCACTTCCTTCACTCTCTTTGCCTTCGGTGTGAATCCAGGCGGATCCCAGCCATTCATTCTGCTCCTACTTAGCGATTGAATCGTGTCTTCATTAATGCTTAAGTCCATGTCCCAGTGAGAGTCTGTTCTTCAGTCTGAGATGGGTGATGCAGACCAATGTGCAGTTTATAAAGTTAAAAAAGACAGACGATGTTGTCCTTGAACGTCGGACCATTTCCCGCTGACACTGCTGGCAGCGATAAACCAGCGATAAACCAATCAGAGAACATTACGTAATTCTACGCCTTATAATCAGGTGCGCCTTACGTGTGGGTTAAGTACAGAAATGGACCCCATAATTGAGTGTGAGCTTTATAATCAGGTGAGCCTTATAGTGCCTAAAATACTGTAACTTTTGTCTTATGTACTGAATATTAAAAAAATACTCAGTAGTATTTGATATTAGTATTTTTTCTTATGTTGCACCACTTTGCTCCAGTTAAGGTTCTTCCCACCCAACTGCAGGCAGAGCAGGTCTCCCTGAAGCTTCATTTGGCTTATCTCGACTTATCTGGTTATCGACCTCCACGTTAACCCTTTTTTTTATTAAATTTTACATTAAATATCTTATATCTTTCTTTTATGGGAGATTTTAATTCAAATTAGAGCTATATTTGCCTCAGATGCCTTAAAGTTACGACATTATCTGTATAAATACACGACAGGTGAGTTGTACACACCGACCTCGCATTATAAAACTGAACAATTTTTGGCGTGTAATGTGAAATACTGTCACTTTTCCGCTGTTGTGATATAAATTAGTGCGACGTGTAGTTTGCACTTTCAGAAAACTGCTTGACTTTGTACACAGATGGAAGGCGGAGAGCACTGTCAGCCAGTCCAGCATCCAGAACTTTATGAAGGGGTCAGCAGCTGCGCACTTGGCAAACACTAACACACAAACTGGCAGGGGCAGGCCTGTCTGAACTAAGGGCAGATGGTATTAGTGATGTGCTGTGGCCTGCTGAGCCTCCCGGAGGATCCTGATGCAAAGAGACGCCACCTTCCACTGTGATGCAAGCACACACGACAGGGTGAGAAGTTATCAATGGACACTGCTGGAGCACTCGAAGCTGCAGAGTTTGTTTTCTCTGATACAAGTTTGGTCTTGAAGAAATCTTTCATCCGCACAGCCAAGAAATGAGTCAGTGTTGCTGCTCAAAAACCTTAAGAACCCCTGCAGATTGAGAGGGGGCAGTTTGTTCCACCAGGCAGCAAAACTCAACTCATGATGATGAAACATGCACTCAGAAACATATGCATGCCCACCATGAATGACATGGAAATAAATAAATAAACATGTTCTCACAGAACCACTTTTTCCACAAATACAGCTCACACACAGGACAAAAATGCACCCAGACATTACTTTACAAACACAGCCGTGCACAGAGCCGTGCACATTAGTGGCACACATGCACAGCACAGATGGGCCCCCTCTGCACCTCTGCAGTAACTGTGATGTGAGGAAATGAGTCATCTGTTTGGCCTGAATGTTTGCACCTACATTATGCAAGATCACCGTGCCGACTTCCACGGTCCATTTATTGGTGATTTAACATCAAAAAGCAGTGTTTAGTTTGGGTCAGGAGAGTTTCTGAGAGGAAATAGCTCACTTTTTTGGCCAATTCAGAGCAAAATAAGAATACAAAAGATAGAAATAAGTCACACCAGTTTAGTCTTTGAGATTTGTGACCAAAGTTTCTAAACGACTGATTGTCAGCAGGAATATTTTGATGGAGTTACAGAGAAATGGACATCGACTTAAATATCAGGGATCAGAGCCAGAAACTGCAACGGGCAGACATGGCAACAGTGGCTGCACTTCACTTCAAAAAGGTGGAGCGCTCCCTCCCTGACTCCCTGGCTCAGGCGGAGGAGTTTAAGGATCTTTGGAACTTGTTCACGAGTGATGGCTGGTTGGAGCGACAGATGGACAGACGGATCAGGGCTTCCTCAGCCGTGATGATGGCGCTGCTCCGGTCCATTGTGGTAAAGATGGAGCTGAGCTGGAAAGCGAAGGTTTCAGTTCACTGCTCCATCTTTGTTCCAACCCTCACTTATGGTCATGAGATCTGGGTAGAGACCAGAAGAAGGGGGAATGAGAGGAGGATAGAAGAGTCAGCTGAGGTGGTTCAGGCATCTGGTTAGGATCTGGTTTCCCAGGCAGGTCCAGCTGGGAGGAGGCTGTCCATCTATTTGTGTCCATCAGTCTCCACTTCACTAATATCTCACCTCTTCCTGAACAGAACAGTGAAACATTGGGTGAATAGGGCTTAATTTCTCTGTTTTCTTTCTTTGCTTTGTGACAGGCACAGCATGTGCTGCTGTAACTTCTCCTGAACAAAGCTGCCACTCCCATCTGTGCTCAATGAGCCGAAGGAAAGGGCCCAAGTTCGAGTGTTGAGTTTCCAAACATTAAATAGCTGTTGCAGCTAAGTTTGCCTCTTAGTTTCTGTGTATAAATACACATTATCACAGTTGTTCTGAGTTGGAACCAAATGCAGATACAAACACAGAAGGCAGGCATGAACATGTTCAAATGAGCAGTCAGTGGGTCTACATGATGGGATTAACTGGATTACAGCTACAGTTGGGTTCTGCTCCTTATCTGAGGGTAATTATCCTTGGATATATGGCGGTGAATGAATGGAATCACTGGCACAAAGCATGTCATACCCCGGTACGATAGGTGGCGCTGTCCCCATTTCAGCTATCGCTAATAGAGCCACTTCCTGTTGACGTCTTCACCACCAACAACAACAAACTCAGGCATTCAGAAAGATGGCGAACGCAGAGCGAGATGAAGCTGCGTCCCTCTCCATCTGTGATGAGCTGGTTATGGCACAGACGATGCACAACGGCGCATTCTCCATCGCGTTGTTTCTTCCACTTCTGGGTGACGATCGCGGGAAAAAATCTGGAGCATGCTCAGAACGATCCGATTCACTGTCGTCTACGTTTGGATCGAGTTATCTCGGGTCTTAATCCGATCGCAAGTAACCCGATCCGATTCTTAGTCAGATTAAGGCGTCTACTTGAGCTGAATAACTCAGTCTTATTATAATTTAGCCATTAATCCGATCCGATGGGACTCATATAACCTCACTGAGTGATTTTACCTTCTTGGGTTTTTACAGGTCATACAGAGATGGACACTTTTCCTGCAGTTCTTCCTGTTTTTACAAACCCGCCCCTTGCAAATCGATCGTAATTTAACCATTAATCCGATCCGATGGGACTCATGTAACCGAGTGTAAACATGTTCTGTGACTCTTTAACTAAACTCGGCTGTTTTTAAGTCACAGGTAAACATGCTGTATTAATGCAGCTGTATAAGGACAATTGCAAATAACTTATCTCGGGGTCTTAATCCGATCCGATCCGTTTTTAGTCAGATTAAGGCGTCTCCATGAGCCGAATAACTCAGTCTTATTGTAATTTAGCCATTAATCCGATCCGATGGGGCTCATGTAACCGAGTGTTAACATGTTCTGTGACTCTTTAACTAAACTCGGCTGTTTTTAAGTCACAGGCATACATGCTGTATTAATGCAGCTGTATAAGGTGTATAATTGCAAATAACTGAACCTAAAAACTGAACCTAAAAAAAGATTGAGGCCCGCCTGCTGAATCTGAAAAACGGAAAAGATGACTTTGTACAGCAGAAAGTCAGAGAAGAGTTCCGTCATTTTCGTTTTTGGCCTCCACAGCCGCAGACAGCTGCGGGGGGGCACTGACTCTGTCCTCATCAGAGTATAATTTTATCTGAGGAGGTTCTCCCACACCTAATTTCACAGCTGCTGCTCTCATTTCTGAGTCTATTTTCGGCGTTTGACATGTTGTTTTTGCCGAATGTTTTGAAGTTGCACTCCCCGAACGTGAGTGTAATATTAACTGTGAGTCTGAAGCTTTTGTCACTTGTTATTTTGTGTGCCACATAACTGAATAAAGTAGACTATGCACGTTTAAGCAGGTTGATTTAGAGAATCTCGATGGTTATTAATAACATAGATAAATGCAGAGAAGTGCATCTATCTGCTCAGATCTCACATCTTCCAGTAGTTCATAGCACTCCATAACGCTGAGCTCCATTTAAAAGGAGAAAAGTGAGAAAAACAACCTTAAACTAGTTCATGTTGGGGCTGTGAACAGAGTCTGTTTTATCTGTGTGAACTGAACTAATTCTGAGCTCGGAACAGAAAATTACAGAAAAAATATCCACTAGTATTGTCCACTACTTGATTAATGTTTGACCTATTTACACTCATTTATTTATTACATCACTTCTATTTTACCAATGAACAAATGACTTCTGCACCACATTCATTGATCCATCTCCATGCTAATGTTGCAGCTGATTATGTAAAGGAACCACTGTTGCCTAAAATAATCACTGTGACGCTTTCTCCTCTTAGATAATCACTAATTTTCCGCTTGGCTTTCTGCTGCAACATGCTGTGCTGTTCTGCCCGGTGAGAACAAAGTGTAGCTCTCTGGCAACGGCAAAAGGCAACAGCTGACCTTCACTGCATCCTCATGAAGAACGTCCAACATGGCCGCCCTCTTCAATATGCTATGCTGGCGTAACATTACAGTCTGCTGCTTGGCTTTAGCCACAACATCATCAAACAACACTCAGAAGATTAACAGTTCTTCTCTTTAAGTTACACAAAAAACACAGATATTGACTAATCATAAACATGCAAAAAACAGCAATTGGGATATTTATCTCCACTGCTGACTGATCTGCTTTGGCTCCATTAAACTGTACTGCTCCATTCATTCTGGAGGATCACTAATCAGAACCTAAACTGTCTGCAGAAAAGATGTCTGCAGATGCTGCGGCTTTCATCCAGGCGTGTTCAGCGGTGCTGACGCGGGTCTGGAGGTTTCACAGCGGTGGCTCGGACTCTTTCTGATACAGACTGCAAGGTTGAGCTGAAAGCCAGCGGATAAAAGACATGCAGCAGAACACCCACCGAGGTTTCAGTCAAGGTTACATCAAGGCTGGTGCTTTTATCCTCCCTGTCACTGAAAGCAGTGGTCGGTTTTTTCACTTGAAAGCAGTGCTGTTATGATGGTGCTTATCTCAACTCTCCTGGTGGAACAAATTGTTAATGTCAAGCAAAAACCATTAAGTGTAAAAAGCCAACTTCATCTTAAAGTCAATAAGTGGCGGTCAGAGCACCTTTAGCTCCCATACCGTGACAAATTGTGGAGGGAAATTACAATTAATGGCCCTCGAGTTTATGTCACAAGAAATATTTAGATTTTCTTTTTTTGAAAAAGAAATGAAAATAGGAACATAACAGAAGTGAAAACATTTCCCAGTCCTCCAGTCTTTGTGACCTTGAGACTGTGGGTGGGTGTAATGAAGAGCGAATGTGATGCTGCAGGAGGAACTACATCAAAGGAGGTTTTGGAGGGTGTTTATTTACCAGATTCTGTCAAAGCGATAGTATAAAGAGTGTGAAACATCAAGCTATTAAATTCTACAGTCAGGATTAACCAACTGATCCACCGGTTTTTGGCTTCACCCACTCAGATCCTTCTTTTCTTTATTTTAAGTTCAGTTAATAATCTCATAGCACTGAAATCATAGATCCACCCCATTTACACAGTAACAGCCACAGAAGAAGCAATAACATCCAGAAATCTACACACAGCCCTTCATTTCAAGTTCAAAGTTGTTTAAGGCTCCAAAAAAGCTTGCACTGTACCCCACTTTTATACTTTAGGACGAGCTGAAGAACAGAAAAAAGGACCTATTACATACAGAATTATGGATTTAACAAATGTTCAATAAATCAGAAATGACAAAAATGACTTTAAAAGCGTCTGATTATATTTCTTAGACCCTTAAAAAATGCAGTATGTGCATCTCTATCTCTATTATAAAGTTAGAAACCATAAGTGCTTTAAAAAAATGGATCTGGCAAAGAAGAAACAGGAAAAAAGATCCCTTTTCTTCTATAGTATATTCATCTGGTGTCACAAAGCCATCAGGAATAGAATCACTCCTGCATGTAAGCAGTCATTTTGCACCCAAACGGCCCTTTTTACACTCTCCACTGTGGGTTTTGATCCTTGAACATGAACAAAATGCTTGGAGGTGTAAAGCCGTCTAACTATCCACATGACATGCTACCAGTTAGCCGCCAGCTAAAGTGTTTGTTTGTTAGGTTTTTTTGTCTGAGATGTAATAGGTCAACCTGAAAAAGCCCGACACTAACAAGCTAAAAGGTTTGCACATCATCGTCACCCATCATGACGCTCTTCAGTCAATTAATCAATTCTCTTCCTGTGTTTGTGTACCGGTACAGAGACGGTTGTCCAATAGCAGTTCAAACAGTGCAGCTGTGTTTATCACCCAATCGTGCCTAATTTGAGGGCTACTATCTGCAACTGAACAGGAAGTTAAGTCAAGTTGAGCTCAACCACACAGCAGAAACAAGAAGAAATGATCTGAGGATGCAAAAATCATCACTTTTTATCAGGTACAAACACAACAAGCTCAATGGTTGTTGGACCTTCCTCCTTTCTTTTGTATTGGGCTGTTGTGATAGTGCAGGTTTTGCATTTAAATTCTTATAGAAGTGCTCATGAGGCCTCATCAGTCCCTGATTGGCTGGCAAGGATAAAAGCCAGCAGGACTTTGAATCCTAAGGAATGAGATGAGGGGCTTTAATCTGCTTAGCTGTGCGGTTGTAGTTCACTCACAATAAAAACAGCAAGTCATGCTTTAATTAATAAAGTAATTCACTGCCTTATTTCTGTTTGTTCTCATTCCAAGTCACTACCCTCCATCACAGCGAGAGTGTGGCCCTGCGTGGTTCCTTATAAACACCCCTGTCAGTACAGGACAAGCTTGGTATCCTGCTGGTTGTCATATGCCGAGTGTCCTTAAAAGGCCGTAGAAGCAAATACTGCCAAGGTTTCTGCGGTTTTATTCCTACTGGGACAAGCCATGCAGAAAATGTATGCACTCGCTGTATTGTAGGTTTCTGTGGATTAATAGCTTGTGGTACTTGGCCCAGTAGCAGTGGGAGAGAGGGACATGTGGACGAGGACAGGATGGTTGAGGCGAGGATGGTGAGTACACAAACTCTGCTGATAAAATCATAAACACGTCATCCACCATCTGTCTCAGGGAAATTCCTCCTTTACTGCCCCGTAAAAGAGGCTCAGGGAGCTGGAGGCAAAGGCAGATGCAGCAGCCGCAGAGTCAGCATTCACAGGACAGAGCCGGCGTTAAATGAGCATAACGATGAATGAAAGAGAAGTTTGGTGCTTTTTCAGGTGCAGGCGCGTGATTTTGTCCGATTTTCCTCCACCACCTAAGGTGCTGTTAAGAAATTTGGTTTGTTTTCTGTATATTTGTGGGATCTGGATGATAAATTAGGTAGAAAACTGCCTCACAATATCAGAGAATACGGCTCTGTCTCGATCTAATCGGTGGATGTTCTGCATTGCCTGTTCTTGTGTGTTAGACATGAAGCCAACCTGCAAAAATAATCAATATCCAACCCTTTCTTTTTATGCTTGACCCTAACCAACCAGGACTGATAGCAAAGTAGAAATGTGAAAAGTCCTTGAATGATATTTTATACATTTCTGGTGTTCTTATCTCATATAGACTTGATACCAGCCAACAAACTGTCCTGTTGCCATAGCAAACATGTCTATATCCCATCCCATCCTTCACTGATTCACGGTAAACCGGTTGAATGAAGTAATATATTGATATTGGTCATTATTCAGATGGTTATGATGGTGATTGGGCTGGTGAATGCGCTTCACTTTTCCATTATTAATCATTTTTGTTACACACCGACATGCTTTCAGCGGGGGGGGGGACCTTCAGGAACTTTGTTTTGTTTTGAGATCATTGCAGCTGGAGACTTTGCAGCATATCCACCGAGCAGTGAGTCATGAATGATGTGCATCACGGCGGAGTGTTGAGCTCAGGCGATGACTCCGGGGGAATCAACCCACCAATCCAGATGCTGATTCTTATCTTTCAGGCTGGATGTACTGTCCACAGTGCTCCAGTCTCCACTGTGTGGGGTGTTCTTTGTGGACACCCACACACAAACACCTGGTATTTGCTTTCAGCTTTTGCTTTTGTCATCTATAAAACTACAAATAACAGTTTATAAAATGAAGCTGCAGCCCTATTAATCCATATTGTGTCGGGTTAGACTTCTAACAAATCAAAAGATGTCATTTCTTGTTCCCTGTTTCTTGTTCACGGAGCAAAAACATTGCATAACCAAACATAACTGATGTGCCTTAAATTAAAAGCAGAATGACTCATCAAAGGTTCTTAAAAGAAACCAAATAAAAGAGGAATAAACAAGAACATCTTTCCAGTTTGTCACTGAGGTGCCACAGATCAATACTTTGAAGGGTGTTTGTGTGACAGCTGGAGGGTTTTTGCACATCAAGCAATTTAGAAAGGAACCTTGAAATGGATCATAGTGTTTTAGCCTTTCTCTGCAGGTCTTGGAAACACACGTCGCTTTTTTTTCCCACCACCGAACATGAATAGAAGAGCAGTGCAATGAAACTGAAGGTCTGAGAGCTGCTTCGGTGGCTCTGCTCACTGTGAACCTTTGTGAAGGTACAGGAGGAGTGGGTGTTGAGAAAAGGCTGCCGCGAGTAGGAGTGTGAACTTCTGCTGACTGCTAAAAAGTTTTATTAAGCTTCCTGGAACGTTCCACCTAAAGAGCAGCAGCAGGCATTCTAGAAACCAGGCTGAACCATTGTTGCTGGCATGGGGGGATCACCGGTTAACTGACTCAGACTTCATATCTCTCAAATCGTTTCTATTCCTACCAACATGAAAAGAGCTCCACAAACTGCTCTATTGAAACCTGAAAAGGAAGGATGTGAGCTTGCTTCACAGTACGTATCCACAGTTTTGAGGTATCCAGTTGCTCGTAGCGTTTTCTCGGTAAACACGGTGCAGACTTGAAACAAAACGGGACACAGAGTCACTGAAGGCCTGTTTACTGACAGATTAAATGTGTCTTCTGTAAGATAAAATGGGAAAATGACGAGAAAACGAGTCCAACTGGCACAATGGAGCTCTAATTAGTTTGCAGACGTGAAATGGATGGCCAGGGCCTCGGTTTTGGGGACGTTTAAATGTGTCACTGGGGGGGGGCGAGATATATGAAATGAGTCTGCTTAACTTTTATCTAACAAAGCGAATTAAAGGAGTCAGAAGACAGTCTGATGATCATAAAGCATAAAGCCTACATCCACAAACAGCTCAGCAACAATGCAAACAGCCAAATAATTCATGTTTGTGGTGAAACATCCTATTTCTAAAAAGATAGGGAGCAGTTTGAAAGATAAGCAGCTGTATAATGCTGGTTATCCTTCTGCATCGGTAAGTGAGTCCAACGCCAGCTGAACCGACGGTAAACAGTGAGAGGGACGGGCATCTGACTCCCAGGCATGCGGCTGCTGCTTAAAGCCTGCG
This sequence comes from Leuresthes tenuis, assembly GCF_036924035.1. Lineage (NCBI taxonomy): Eukaryota > Metazoa > Chordata > Actinopteri > Atheriniformes > Atherinopsidae > Leuresthes > Leuresthes tenuis. Next base: position 2,657,885 of record NW_027325365.1, read on the forward strand.
TTGACCTGCTGTTTCTGCATGTGTGGCTTTCTTTTGGCTTTGTTTCCTCTGCTTCTGAACTCCGTTGTTCCACAGCAGACGGACTCTGTAAAGGACAGAGATGGAAATGATCTGGGGCATAGAAGAACATCATTACAAGACTGCAGATTCTTACAAGAAACCAAAGAAATATGTACAATAGAATGCATTTATAAGGGAAAGCTTTGGAGACATTTTTCCCATTGCCATGGCGATGTAACCCATCAGAGTCAGTGAGACACATGCTTCCTTACTCTTATATCCCTACGTTTAGCAATAAGTTGGTCGGGGTTAAACATGATAACAATAAAGTGTTTAAATGTCAATAAATGCACGGTTACAAGCTGCATTAAGTCATATAAACGCTTCATATAAACGCTGAATCTTATTATGCTTTGGATATTTATTCAAACACTTTTTATTCTGAAACTGAGCTGATGGAGAACAGCAATTGAGAGGAAGTTGTGGTGTGATGTATCCCAGCTGTGCAGAGCGATGAGACGGACTCGAGTTTGGTAATTTATGGTTTATTTATAGCGAGAGGGTCAGAGCTAAGGGCAGAGAAAATGGCCTCCTGCCAGACCTGCCAAGTTGCCTGAAAACACGTACGACACAAAATTAGATTTCATCTGGCTGCTGGAGAATAAAGGAGACACCTTCGCTGTGAAGGTCAGCCCTTCCTTTGGCACTCAGACCTCACTGACTCAGTGCTAACACTTCATATACAATAACACTGACTGGCTGGAATCACGTCACCTTGTGGACTCCCTGGAGGTAAAAAATGACAGAATCAATAGCAGCCTGTTACTGGAGAATCGCTCTTTCTATGGCCACAGTGATTATGTGAATGAATTGGCAGCTTTGTTATCAGGGCGCTGCACAGTCCAGATGTCAGTGCCAATTTTGGTCCTCCAAGACAATAGAGGAGATATCTGCTCAATCCATATCTGGCAACAAAGAGGCTTGTCCCAAAGGCCAGAAGAGCTTCATGAAAGCACACGTTTGACTAAACAAACTATTGACAGCAGCTGAGAACGTACAGTATGATTAAAAACACTCAAAAAAGAACATTTGTGCGGCACTATAAGACCTTGAATATTGTAAACTGTAGTTGTGTCATTGTTTCATATTGTTTCATCTGTTTACTTTGACTTTTACGAGGGAAAAAAAGAGGTTAAAAGCATATTTTTCAGGGTTTGAAGTCACTATGAGCGCTCAGATTTGCAGGGTGCCGTTACCTCGCAGTATCAGCTCAGAGGAGAACTATCCACCCCCCCGATCTTTATCTCAAAGACTGCAAAACGTGCTGCATTAGTTGTGCCCTGGAGGTGGGAAGTTGGAGCTCTTTTGCTCCTTAGCTTCACCATTAACAGTCCATTTTAATTACAAGTTACCAGTTACAAGTCTACCAGATCGTTATCTGGAATTCTTACTTGTTTTTGGTGTTTTTTTCCATCAGAATTCTTTTTAATTTATCTGATGCAGACATTGGAGATATTTACAATGCAATATTTATAAAAAAAAGATTAAAGTTTACAAACAAATTAGGAAAAATCCCCAGAAATACATGAAATGAGAACACGGCACCACCATCCTGGCTATAATTGTGGATTTTTGTACATTTCTATTCAACTTTAACTGAGGAAAAGAGTTTCATGCGCCACCAAAAAGCTACAAAAAGGCTTTCCAGTTGTATTGTTTCTGCCCCACCGTGCTGAACACCAGGTTGGGTTCAGAGTTGAAGGCTGGTGTGTGTTCTCAAAGCTCAGAAAAGCCTAATGAGAGAGTGAAGACGTTATGAGGAGCATGCAAATGAGACAATGCGGCACTGATGGCATGCAAATGGTAAAGCTGCCAATTACTGAGGATTCCACTTGAGGAGAAAACGGAAATGATATCAAGCAGTCTGACACAAGAGATCTTGATTAGTTTTCTTTTTTCAACACATTTTTAGCAACATATCAGAGACTCGATTCCATTTTTTCATTGTTCAGATGAAAAATGTCAGCTGACTTAAACTGCAGATGTTTTCCATCTCACTATGTCCTTGTTTCTCGTGTTTAAAGCACATAATCGACCGTAATTCCACCTGTTTCTAACATGGATTTGCTTATCTGAAGACGGCTTCCAATGAAAATCAAGTTTTTAACCTCGTTTACTTGTTTTCTGTGTTAATGAAATGAATTAAAATGAGAAAAAAAGCTGTTAGTTGAGCATTTCTAACCCTAAAACAGGTTCTAAAGCAAATATTTCATATGTGTCATAACGAGGGAACCACATCTTCTATCTTTCCAGAGACTGCAGTTCATACCAAGCGGCATTTATCATTGACAACACATTTTTAGCTGTTTGCCATCAACCTTCTTTCTTAGAATTTCCTCGGCTGAAAAACAGTTCTGAGGAAGAAATGCAGGTTGTAATCGTGTGCTTCGCTGTGGTGTCCAGGACAGAATTGTTTGCAAGGCTTGTATCATCAGCCAGATGAGCGATTTAAGCTGTTCTGACATCCGTTTACTCCCCATCTTACACCTTCCAGGTCCACTTAGCCTCCCAGACCCCGTACCCACAAGCTTCTCCTCCTGGGCCTGGTGTAGTTTGCCACCGACCAGCCCTCACCATTCAACCCTGGGGAATAAAGGTTAATTTTCCAAGTGAGCTGCGCCTGTCGCATGCATGAATGTACTGATACATAAACAGTGGAGCAGCTGTGTGTCAGTACATACACAACCTCAGGCAGTGGGTGTATTAGGCCTTGCGTGACTCGTTCTGACTCTCAGACATCGAGCCTGTCAGAAGGTCTCACTGAGCTCAGGCTTAACTGGTGCTGCTAACCAGCTCAGACTCCGGCAGCAGAGGGAAATAAACCTCAAGACAGAGCAGAGACGATGGGGATTATCAGTAAAGTGTGACTCAACCTGAGGGTTTGTTTGGGTACTTGAGACCAAAGAATTGTCCCACCAACACTTATCAGCACCAGCCTTCTTCCCATTAAAGTGTCATTTTCATACTCGTTTAAATCAGCCTTATTATTTCTTTCAACTAGAACATTATCTTCTAAAGATAATTCAACCGTGAACTTTTAAATGCTTTAAGGGAATTTCCTCAAATTTGGCAAGTAAAACTCAATTATGAACGTTTTAAAGGTTAAAAGGTCAACTTTACTCTTATCAGAAGATGATTTTGGCCAAAACTCACATCTTAAACTCAGTATCTCACGGACAGGTTAAAGCAGGCTCCTCAAACTTGGCAAAAACATTCATTTGGACCAAAAAAAGTTCTGATTTTACGACATTGTTGAAAGATCAAAGGTCGTGAAAGGGAGTTTCATTTGGCACAAGTGTCCCCGTGACCTTTGAAAACAGACTGTGTGGCACTTTTCAACTAGAACATTATCTTATACAGATAATTCTTTTAAATGCTTTAAGGGAATTTCATCAAATTTGGCAAGTAAAACTCAATTATGAACGTTTTTTATGGTTAAAGGTCAACTTTACTCTTATCAGGAGATGATTTTGGCCAAAACTCACATCTTAAACTCAGTATCTCACGGACAGGTTAAAGCAGGCTCCTCAAACTTGGCAAAAACATTCATTTGGACCAAAAAAAGGTCTGATTGTTGAAAGATCAAAGGTTGTGAAAGGGAGTTTCATTTGGCACAAGTGACCTTTGAAAACAGACTGTGTGGCACTTTTCAACTAGAACATTATCTTATACAGATAATTCTTTTAAATGCTTTAAGGGAATTTCCTCAAATTTGGCAAGTAAAACTCAATTATGAACGTTTTCTAAGGTCAAAGGTCAACTTTACTCTTATCAGGAGATGATTTTGGCCAAAACTCAAATCTTAAACTCAGTATCTCACGGACAGGTTGAAGCAGGCTCCTCAAACTTGGCAAAAACATTAATTTGGACCAAAAAAAGTTCTGATTTTACGACATTGTTGAAAGATCAAAGGTCGTGAAAGGGAGTTTCATTTGGCACAAGTGTCCCCGTGACCTTTGAAAACAGACTGTTTGGCACTTTTCAACTAGAACATTATCTTATACAGATAATTCTTTTAAATGCTTTAAGGGAATTTCCTCAAATTTGGCAAGTAAAACTCAAATATGAACGTTTTTTAAGGTCAAAGGTCAACTTTACTCTTATCAGGAGATGATTTTGGCCAAAACTCAAATCTTAAACTCAGTATCTCACGGACAGGTTGAAGCAGGCTCCTCAAACTTGGCAAAAACATTCATTTGGACCAAAAAAAGTTCTGATTTTACGACATTGTTGAAAGATCAAAGGTCGTGAAAGGGAGTTTCATTTGGCACAAGTGTCTCCGTGACCTTTGAAAACAGACTGTGTGGCACTTTTCAACTAGAACATTATCTTATACAGATAATTCTTTTAAATGCTTTAAGGGAATTTCATCAAATTTGGCAAGTAAAACTCAATTATGAACGTTTTTTATGGTTAAAGGTCAACTTTACTCTTATCAGAAGATGATTTTGGCCAAAACTCAAATCTTAAACTCAGTATCTCACGGACAGGTTGAAGCAGGCTCCTCAAACTTGGCAAAAACATTAATTTGGACCAAAAAAAGTTCTGATTTTACGACATTGTTGAAAGATCAAAGGTCGTGAAAGGGAGTTTCATTTGGCACAAGTGTCTCCGTGACCTTTGAAAACAGACTGTGTGGCCACAACTAAATAATGAATTTTAAATTTATTTTTAATTTGAAATATGCTGCATGCTTCTGTTATACTTTGCTCCTGAACAAAGACAGTTTGAGCGAGCAAGAGTACTCTTATATTAGCAGATATACAAAGCTGGAACAAAGCGTGATGTCACTGGTCCTTATAATGAACTAACAAGGACCAATCAAAGCAGAGACACCATCACTGCCTCCATATTATAACAATTCAAACTGACGGATGAGCATATGTTGAGCAGCTGTGAGGTGCAGGGAGGGAGAATCTCATCACAGCCTAAAAAGTGCGCACGGGACCACATCTGAGCACACAATGAAGGTGCATGTGTGCTATTATTCCAGTATGTACCGTTCTCAGTGTGTCTGCAGATCTTCTACTCATGGATACGGGTCTGCTCACTTTTATCTGCACACTCTTAGATCCAAGGACTCGGGTCCAGTCCAGAGTCCAGAATAAACCTGGAGAAGCAGCATTTAGCTGTTTATTTATGCTGCAAACAAGTGGAACAAAGTGCCAGAGGAGGTTAAACTGTCACCAAATGGAGACTTTTTAAATCCAGGTTAAAAACATTTATTTTCTCATGTGTCTGTGCATGAAATCTGCACAATATCTTTTAACTTATCCAGACTGTTGCTTGTTTTTAGTCATTTTAATTCATTTTATTTATTTCTATTTATATTCTTTTACATATTTTTAATGCTTTTTCTGCGATTCTTTTATTTTATACGGAGCCATTTGAACTGTTTTGTACATGAAATGTGCAAAATTTGACTTTATCATGTGCACAACCCTGGTTTTGATGTGCACGGTATTTGAGGCTAATTCAACAGCAGCGCATATTATTTTCTGACTTAATTCAAGTATAACAACACAGCTATAAGCTTATACTTTTTCTTCTTATTCCCTGCTTTATTGCTTGAATAATAAGAGAAAAATTAGTTTGATTTAATTTATTTGTTGCACAATATAAATCTGTATCTGCAAAGGCAGTTATCTGCTCGCCCTCCATATGCACTGTCCCACTGGGAAAATTTAGTTTCACTGCAAAACACTGAAATAATCACCACTTTATGTTGGGGAGCCCGGAGTTTACGTCCTAATTTCATCAAACTAGCACTAATGATTCTCCCTCGGAGGATTAAAGTTCCAGTATAGAGCATCCATCTTTAATCTGAGTCCCTGGTCGGCCTCCCATGATGCATCAGCTGTGCTTTTTCTAGTCAAGAATGTAGTTCTATGCAGCCTCATTTTCAGACGTCATAAAATACGTAATCCTCCTCATTCAAGTAATAAAGAAAAGACAATACACTTAAGAACAAAACACAAGCCTCTATTTTTCTGCACGTCTTTCATTCCACAATCAGACATCAGACGAGTAGCAGCAGGTCCACAGCTGGAGGCAAATCTGTGTCTCACTGGAGGGCAATTTTGGCACAAAGAACTCTTTGCTCTCATGCTTTTAATGTATCTGAAGTGTGTCTTTTTAAAGGCAACATTTACCCTTTACTCAGACAACTGAACGAAATGCATTTGTCAGGCCTCACAATAAGAAAAAAAGCACATTAGCACCATCAGCCAGTTTTCCACCGAGCAGGCTTTATGTCTGCCTTAAACTGAGGTCTCATCAGAGCTCCTCAGCTGTAGTTGTGTTTCTAAACCTGTACTTGGTTGCGTTAGACATATGGAAAACTTTGGTTAATGGCTGGGGACTTTAAGAGAGGAGATATGTCTGACTTTTCTAATGTGGCTGATTTTTATGTTGATCAAATCCATTAAAAGTCCATTAAAGCTATAACGCTTCATCTGCTGCTTATATGTGAGGAAAAAGCCAGTTTATGTCGGCATTGCATTAGTGCAGTTTATATTAAATATGACTTTAGCTTTTACATGTTATTACTGTTTGTTTTTTTTTAAATAAAGATAAGATACATTTATAAAAGTAGGCATTAAAAAGTTCCACATTACCGTGGCGCTTGAGTAGAGAAATAAGAGTAATTACAGAGTCATTTTTGATCTTCAGCAGCACTCTTAAAATGACATGAAAGCAGTTTAACACAGAGTAAGAAAGGTTTGAGCTCTATAACCTCTCAGATTCCCTGCTTTATGTTCATCGGTTCCTGGTATCCATTGTTACTGGTTAACCGACCATTTTAGCGCTTCCTTTTCATTCGTCTCGCGCTGGGGACAGATGATAACTTGATAATAAATCGTTACCATTCATTGCTGTTCGTTGCCAATTCACCAAAGAGCTTCTGAGCCCCAGCCCCCGATTTGTCAGACATTGTTAAGAAGATGTAAAGAGTGGCCCGGCTCTGTCTGATCTACATGGGCAGAGAAGGATATTGATATTCTTCACTGTTCTCCCTGCCAGCCAAGGTCAGTGACATGTATCACAAAGCCTGCCGTCACACTCCACTTCCCTCTTCTTCCTCGTCAACGATCTCTTTTCCATTTCTTTTACCCCCTTCCTTTCTGCTCCAGCTGCTTTCTGTGTTTTTAATTCTCACTTTCGCTTCTGTTTCGCTCTCTTTCCTCTCACATCTTCATGAAAGTTCCTGGATTTCAGAAATCTGGGAGTGCCCTCCGCAGCTGAAGACTTGCTCTGAATCCAACACTGACCTCAATTCTCAGCCTGCGTCTTACACTTTCTTTTGCTCTTTTTGCATAAGAAGAACTTCAAAGAGCTGTGGGAAAGTCAGGGGACTGGTTGCCAGCTGAACATCAGAAGACATGTAGGAATACTCAACCCAGCCAAGAAATGTGCCAGAGCATGTGGCATAGCTGAGAATCAGTCAAGGGCAAGCCATGGGATTTTTCTGTAGCCACTCTCACTTTTCACACTTGAGTTGCTGCATGTTACACAGCAACACTTGTGAAGCTGGAGGTGAAAAGAGCATTTGAGGGGAAAAGGAGGTCATTTCATGACAAAAATCGAACATACTGACACCTTTGATTTCTAAAAGGCTTTCGTGGGATGAATACTGCAGCGTAGGCTGAGAAGTGATGCTGGAGGCTCTTCTTCTCTCTCAACAACACCTAATTATTGCCGACACAGGGTCACAAGTAGGAGTTTTTGGAGGAAGGTGTGGGTCAAAAGGTTGTTTTCATTTACATATATTTGCAAAAAATATAAAAAATAATACTCCTCCTCTGGCAAAAGGTTTACAAGCTCCATCATGAACAAAATCAACCATAAATCTGCAGAATCTGAAAGTTAAACCACTGTAGAAACCAGTCCAGTCTACTGGTTTTTACAGATAAGCTGATGAAATTTGAATTTAGGGTTAGCAATGTGACATTAGCATTCATGGCTGCTAAATGCAATCTCTTTACCCAGCTTTCAACAATGTTTAGATAAGAAAAGATCATATGAAAGGCAGAGTTTATTGGTAGATAAAACCCTGGTGGTGGTCTTCTGTTGAGGCTCCATCTTTGGCAAGTGAAGAAGGTGGAGTTGGGGAGGAGGTTGGATACAGTCTGGAAGCAGATTAGCAGCAAAAGAGGCGAGAAAGGAAGCAGGAAGACCACTGGACCAGAGCGGTGATGCCACAATTAATGTGAAAGATTTGGCAGAGTGGGAAAGAAGGAAGAGGAAGGGAAGCACTGGAAAACCCCAAGTGGCAAGAGGGGGTAAATTTAATTGATCAGATCTTCCTTATATCCTAACTTTTTGCTGACCAGCTGCCATAAGAACAGCTGCTCGGCAGCCAGCAGCATTCACAGCGAGGCCATGTGGCGCATCTTCTAGGCAGCTGCAGCTCTCCTCAGCTGGCAAGCAGTTGCTTTATAAGACTGTAGAAAACCAAAGAAAGTGCATAAAATGACCATGCTGGTACCTCCCCTTGCATGTGATCAAGTAAATTTAGATTCTTCTACTGGAAAATTGCTCTCTGGTTAGGAAATCTGCATCTGAACAGAGCAGGCAGTGTCAGGTGATGGCAGGCGGAGACCACATTAGCATATTCATGAATCCCCATTTACTGAATGAGGAGAAAAGTATGGAGTCACACACAACCTTTAGATTTCAGGTGGTAAATAACTGTTGGATTTTAATAAATTATGTTAATTAATGCAAAAACTGACCTGGTAAAAAAAAAAAAAAGGTAAAAGCAAAAGTAGAAAACAAGAACAAAAATGAGTTTTCTCCTGCAAAGTTAGTTAATTAGCCCAAATATGTGCAATTTGTTGCTAACTTGTGGACTGCTTTCTATGGCTGTTTGTTTTGTTCTTTAAATCATATGAATATGAACTCACAACCATGAGAGAATCCATCCTGAAAGGCTCCAGCTTTTCGTTTGTGGCCTCAAAACAAAAGCTGGTATTTGCTGTGACGACTATCAGTGACGGCGTCTCATATTCACTGGTTTTCTGTGTAATAAATCTGATTGGTTAAAGTTTGCTCGTGACTTTTACAGACAGATGCTTCAGCTTGATGTTTTCTGAAAGTGTCACACAGAGGACCTCCCAGATGGTTCATCAGCATTGCAAAGTATATTGACCAAATTCAGTAAAGCTCACTAAACTAGATGTTTTAATTTGGTTTTCTGATCTAATTTCTTCATATTTTTTTTAAAGAACACGGTCTTACCATCATAACGCCTTTCATTATCCATGCTTTGATATTTTCTTGCTCCTGAATCCCTGTTAAGTGTGCACAGTGAGATCTTAGAGTGTTAGTTTTGACACTTTTGCAGTGTGAAAATGCTTAAGATACAACCTGCATATGACAAAAGAACTGAGGTAAAGTTCAGATCTCATCTTCAACAAATAACCCCAAAACCTAAGATTCTGCATTCATGTTAGTACACTGTTAAACAAAGAAAGAAAAGATGCATTCAAGTATGATAACAGAGAACAAAGACTTCTCTTTGATGGCTGAGATTTAAAAAGCAAATCCAGAAACAAGTCCAAATGCAGACAGGCTGCTGAGGATGATAATGCAGCTAATCACATTTTCGTTCAAGCTAAAAGAAATATAGCAACAAAGCGACTTTATCACTAAAAGCTTCCTCTAAATTCATGAAAAAGTATAGTTGTGACCAATCTTAATGAAAACTCTGGATTTTTTTATTACAGGGTCCCGAATAGTTTTAATGTTTTATGAAGCTGAACAAAAGAGATACTGCGAGTGTTCTGCAGCTCTGATTCACAGTGCAAATCAATTCAGCTCCATTTCATTATCAAACTGTCACTTCACTTCCAGATGGGATGATGGAAAATAGGCCAAGGGTGGGAAGTCACATGAAAGTTTGCAGCCTGCTCTGTGACAATAGCTGAATCTTAAAGGGGAACTCCGGTATTTTTAAACCTGGACCTTATTTCTGGCATGAAATACGTTCATCTACTCACTGAGAACAGTTTGGTGAAAGTCGGCGTCCTTCGGAAGATATTTAGATAACTGGAGATCCATATAACGGAGTGAACGGGGCTTAGAGGATGCAGCCTCTAAATAAGGCATTATCTGTCTTTATTTCACCAATACTTTAAGAAGAATGAATGTATGAACGTGTGCTATAGCTCTGTTAGCTCATAGCTGCTGTTAGCTCATAGCTCTGTTAGCTATAGGAGAGCTAATGGCAGCCAACGCATGGCTGCAGCAGAGCTCATTCACTCCGGTAAGAATGTCCATCTTACTCAAAGTCATCGTCCACGTCGTCAAAATCTGATAAATATCCTGCCATGTTGCACAAAACTATCAGCAGCAAACTCTGTGTGAAGTTAGCCGACTGTCACAGAGCACGGAGTGAATAAACTGTGCTGCAGGGGGGCGTGTGGATGAAGTGGTCCCAGTAGAGTGCCTGTGTAGAAATCCCTCCGTTAGCTCTCCTATAGCTGCAAGTAGCCACATAACAGCAGCTATGAGCTAACAGAGCTATAGCACACGTTCATTCATTCATTCTTCTTAAAGTATTGGTGAAATAAAGACAGATAATGCCTTATTTAGAGGCTGCATCCTCTAAGCCCTGTTCTCTCCGTTATATGGATCTCCAGTTATCTAAATATCTTCCGAAGGACGCCGACTTTCACCAAACTGTTCTCGGTGAGCAGATGAACGTATTTCATGCCAGAAATGAGGTTTAAAAATACCGGAGTTCCCCTTTAAGTTTTGCATGTGCACTTCACTTTTATTCCGTTAAAAGTAGCACTCCCGCCCTCAGATTGCTGCTGCGCATAAACAGAAATGAACAGACGTGCATCAAACCTGCAGAACTGTTTGTGCACGTTGACTTTGTGCCTGCATGGCCACTCATGCTGGAAGAGGGATTCATATTAATTGCATTTTCATATTTGACACGCTCAACAAGCCCCAAAGCCACACAAATCCAAGCCAAGGGTGAGCGTGGTGGTCGCCGTGATCTCATGTTTGAGTCATGGTGAGAGTTATCATTGATATCAAATCCCCCCCCCCCCGTGATTGATGAGAAGAGTCAGAGAGGATGAGGAGCGGGTGATTATGCATTGCAGGAGGCCAGAAATCCGTCAAGCTAATTTGCACGCTGAGGCTCTCCAAAGCCATCAGGAGGCACAGAGGATTGAATCATAGTTCCTGATATTAGCATTGAAGCAGCAGGTGAAACTGGAGCTAAAAGCATAACTGGGGGGTGAGAGGGAAGCAGAGCCTTGGGTCTGAGGGATCAATGTGAGTGCATAATGCTGCCAATGCATACGTGAGGAGAATCTCAGCAAGCTTAGTTTCATGTGGTTTTCATGGAAATGCCTATTTCAGAGAGCAATGGAAGCACCACAGACCTCACTTAAGAGTCCAAGCTTTGAAAATATTACTTTTCTTGAAGGTTGTGTCACAATTTTGGATTCAATTTAGATTCTGTCTACATTTACCTATGAATTTCAGATTGGATTTAACATCATCTGTCTGTAGTTTTGGATCTAATTTGGATTCTGTTTACATTTACCTATGAATTTCAGATTGGATTTAACATCATTCTTCTACAGTTTTGGATATAATATAGATTCTGTTTACATTTACCTATGGATTTCAGACTGGATTTAACATCATCCGTCTGTAGTTTTGGATCTAATTTAGATTCTGTTTACATTTACCTATGAATTTCAGATTGGATTTAACATCATCCGTCTATAGCTTTGGATCTAATTTAGATTCTGTTTACATTTACCTATGAATTTCAGATTGGATTTAACATCATTCTTCTACAGTTTTGGATCTAATTTGGATTCTGTTTGTATTTACCTATGAATTTCAGATTGGATTTAACATCATTCTTCTACAGTTTTGGATCTAATATAGATTCTGTTTACATTTACCTATGGATTTCAGATTGGATTTAACATCATCCGTCTGTAGTTTTGGATCTAATTTAGATTCTGTTTGTATTTACCTATGAATTTCAGATTGGATTTAACATCATTCTTCTACAGTTTAGGATCTAATATAGATTCTGTTTACATTTACCTATGGATTTCAGATTGGATTTAACATCATTCTTCTACAGTTTTGGATATAATATAGATTCTGTTTACATTTACCTATGAATTTCAGATTGGATTTAAAATCATCCGTCTACAGTTTTGGATCTAATTTGGATTCTGTTTACATTTACCTATGAATTTCAGATTGGATTTAACATCATTCTTCTACAGTTTTGGATCTAATTTAGATTCTGTTTACATTTACCTATGAATTTTAGATAGGATTTAACATCATCCGTCTGTAGTTTGGGATCTAATTAAGATTCTGTTTACATTTACCTTTGAATTTCAGATTGGATTTAAAATCATCCGTCAATAGTTTTGGATCTAATTTAGATTCTGTTTACATTTACCCATGAATTTCAGATTGGATTTAACATAATTCTTCTACAGTTTAGGATCTAATTTAGATTCTGTTTGTATTTACCTATGAATTTACTCCCCATCCATCAATAGCTCATCTAAAATCAAGTGTTTATCAAAAACCTTGTTTCAGATAATCACTTTTTAATGGTGCCCCAGTTCTCAGGGTACAAAGTAAACAAAATGGCTAATAAAGTTTTTTTCCCACTTTCAGATACAGAACACTGAAATCCTTTAGCCTGTAAACCTCACCCTCCAAATCCTGGAGGCTCACATACTTAATCTTACTCTCTTCTCTACTCCCACTGTTGTATTTACATATATTTTAAATGATCAGGACATCTTACGCACACATTTTGAGCCCTTACATTCAGATGTAATCGCTGCAGTGATTTGATCAGACGACAGATGATGAAAATGTTGTAAAATCAAAGCTGTGTCAAAGGTGTTGTTGCCGGTACCATCAAAGAGTCTCTCTGCTCAGCAGCTGGAGGGGATTTTACTGCAGAGCTGAGGAGGGAGCCGCATTAGCATCATTAACCATGTGGGAAATACTTATTTGGAAAATGCAAATGTGGGACTGATAGATTCTCTTAAACATTGCTTCACTGAAAACATTTCCATTAAGACACTGAGAATTTGAAGCAGCCAGTTTTATGTAGAATAAAAATAAGAATTTCAGTCCACTGACTGCTCACTTTTTCCACATAAGCTTCAGGGTAGAATTTGTATCTGTAATGCAAAGCATGAAGTTCATTTTGTGCTCATCTGCATGCAGGAACAGGCAGATGAAAGAATCTGTTAATGAGTTAACCTGTTAATTGGCTCTGGCATGAATTCAGATGTGTCAGAAGTCACATCTGAGGTATGCGGGAAGTGTGTTAAAACTCTTTTTTTTTAATAAAAAGAACAAACACTCGATAAGAAACAATTATTTCAGCTTTATTGTGAGACATTTCCTTCAATCCTCTGCTCTTAAAGCCACTCTTCACTGTGTTACTGTCTGCTGCTCATACCAGCATCCTGACCTTGAAATATCTTAAACAACAAATAACTTTTTTTTGTATCTGTCTGATTAGTTTATTTATCTCCGATCATCACAGGAGGAATTATTAGAGGCAATTGCTCAGCTCCATAAAGACTGATGAAATGATTTTTCCTCACCTCTGTCACAAACATAATTACTTTCAAGACTCCTGCCTGACAGAACAAAGCAAACAGCAGCAGTGCACCACAAGCCAGGTATAATTAGGTGTTGAATTGGTCTAATTAGGGGGAGAATGGCAGACCATAACCTCCCTGATTAAACTGACTGATTGACAAAGTCACAACAAAGCTTAAATGGAACAAACTTACAGATTCTTTTCAGTATGAAAACTGAAAATGTCCTCAGATACAGATGTTGGCGATCAAAATGGTAACAGATTTGATCGAATACAGTTTCTTAAAGGTAACTTAGTATCCTCTGGAGCCGATTACCTGCTCACATGTCTTATAATGCAAAAATAAATGCCTTCCTAGTTCGCATCAGTTTGTAAACTGTAATAGAGAGCTGACTTGGCTTGTCTCTAACTGAGCCCCACGTTAAATTATGGCTCAGTGAAACCCATTATTCTTTAAAGTGTGTTGAGCAGGAAGGGCTGAAGATTGATGTGCAGCCTCGCTGCATTCATGGCGTTCCAGGTGTTGGTGGACCGTGACTGTCAGCAGCTGCTGTTTGTGGAACTCGTGGAAAAGATTAAACTGCTGCTATTTTGGGCCCCGCTTCACAACAAGTTATTGACTGAAAATGCTCAGCGAAGGATCAAAGTGTTGAAGGTTAAAATTAAGAAACACGCTCATGATCAGACGAAAATGTGAAGGTGAGTAAACACCGGGGTGAAGGTAATTAAACACAAGCTGAACTGACTAATGAGTGAAGATGCGAGTGCTACAGGACGGAGGAAACCTTCAGACTGACACCTCTGAGCTTTCTCAGCTTGATGCATCCATGTCCAAACACACAAGCAGGATCTGAACTCCAAGAAGAAATAATGTTGTCCATTTTCCACCTTAAAAATGTATCTGAATTCTGACCCAAAGACTGAATCGATTCCAGCAGAAAATGGAGGCTGTGAATTAAAACAATAAAGCATGTATCTGGGGAGACTTCATCTATACATTTGCCTTCAGTGCAGGAACTCGTTGCTTCTGTCTGACTGATGTTTTTCCATAATATAAGTGGATGTCATAATTCAACCGGACACACCGCAGCTATAAAGAAAGAAATGATTCCTTCAGAGTACAGTCTGATACCTTATTGATCCCCATATTAAAGAAAAACAATCTACTGCCCTCTGTAGACGTGGTGGTCAGGGTCCACTGCAGCAGATCTGTATTTTATGGAGCTGCGCATCTGTACCAGTAAACATCATAATTCACACAAGCACTGACAAGATAGAGACTGAACCTTTAAGTGCTTATGTATTCCCAGCAGAGTCCTAAAATGTTATGAACTGTATGCGCTTAATTTCCTCATGCACCAACAGAACCTGTTGACTGGCTTTTTCATTTCTTAAAGACTTGGACAAACCAAAAAAAAACCCAGAAGTATCTGATGTTGCAGAAGTTTTATCGAGCATCACAGATTTTTACATCAAACCCTGATGTAATATGGTTAAATCTGTCTTATTAAAAGGTGGAGAAGTAGCTAAATAGCTTTTGAATTGACTCCATATGAATTAATTGGATTATGATTACAATGAATTGAATTCCAATTGGCTTGAATTGGACTATATTATTTAAGTGCCTTGAGATGACAATTCAATCTGGCGCTATATAAATAAAATTGAATTGAATTGAATTAAACGGCCAGCGTTGTTCATACATCTGAAGCCTGCACTACCTGCAGTATTTTTTTACTTTTTATTTATAGTATTTAGTGCATCAAGATTAAAACTTAAAGGTCCAGTGAGTAGGATTTAGTAACATGAAGCAACATAAATGAGAGTGCAAAGACCAACTCAGGAGCTAATGTTTGGTTTGTCCATTCTGGGCTACTGTTGTAATGTGATGGGAGGCAACAGAGGGATGAACGAGGAGATTTACGTGTTTTTTTTATATAAACTGCTTGTTTTAAGGTAATGAAACTACAACTATTCTCATTTTAATGTGGTTGTACACTTATGATGTGAAAAATAGATTGAATTGATCTTTAAACAAAGCTGTTCTCAGGAAGGAGGCCATATTTAATTGAATTTTAGTGGTTATTTTCTCTGTTTTGACGCTCAGTTTTACTCTGTGGGGGTCTTTGGTGAAGCTTCAGCCTGCCGCAGTGTCACCTCCGTGACTCATTACTGCAGTGACTCCAGATTAATTGCAAATGAAATTCTGCGATTGCTCTCTGTGATCTCTGGCACGCGACTGAACGGGCCACCCCGGGCCGTCAGGGGATGTTTGAGTGCGCTTATTTGAAGAGGCAGAGGAAGCTACGAGGCCTAAATTCTACATAAAGGCAGAGCTCACAACGAGCCCTGAACATCTCAGAGAAAGAGATGATCAATTTAAGAGTGATCAATGATCTAAGATGGTTCTTTAAAGCTTACAGAGATTTTTGTGGCACTATTTGTTTTCTTACTTTACACCAATTAACTAAGAAATGATGAAATAAATGCTTGTTGAGGGTAAATCTGTGCCTGTGTGAGTGAGACGGATGGTTCGTGCCGTCCTTGGTGTCAACATCAGAGGTGATTAATGGGGTCTGTCCCTGCTCGCTCATCGCTGGGTGCACACTCTGTGAAGCTGTCCTCCATTGATAATGGTTGTGAACGGGTGATAAAGCACACAAACGATGTTCCCCAGAGAAATTCTGTTGATGGGGGAGGGAGAAGAACTGCTCACCTCAAATCTCAGAAGTGCGTCCTCCTCATTTTGCTTCAAGGACATGAAAAACAGCTTCTGTTGCGTTTCACAAATCTTTTAACCACTCGAGTACTTCGTCCACATTAAACTATCTGTGTCTTAATATCAGAGAAGTCTTATTTTGTTTCTTTTAATTTCATCCTAATTTGTTTGCATAGTGAATAGAAAGTTTATTCCTGCAATAAAAGTGCACAATAGCAATTTTTCCCTCCTTCAAGTAACAGCAGAGTTGTGTTTTTTCCACAGCACAGCTGCATGTTATCAGTTACGGTTCCCTATAGTAGGGCCTTTTACACTTTTAATTTCATCTATACTCTAAGCAATAAACTGCACAAGTATCAGGAGCACTCCCACTTTATAGGTTGGTGGTGATACTTCTGAAAAAGGGGGGCTTATAGAGGGATTTCTACACAGGCACTCTACTGGGACCACTTCATCCACACGCCCCCCTGCAGCACAGTTTATTCACTCCGTGCTCTGTGACAGTCGGCTAACTTCACACACAGTTTGCTGCTGATAGTTTTGTGCAACATGGCAGGATATTTATCAGATTTTGACGACGTGGACGACAGCTTTGAGTAAGATGGACGTTCTTATCGGAGTGAACGAGCTGTGCTGCAGTCTATAAGCCCCCCGATAGCCGCCAATAACAACAACACAGCAGCTATGAGCTAACAGAGCTATAGCACACGTTCATTCATTCATTCTTCTTAAAGTATTGGTGAAATAAAGACAGATAATGCCTTATTTAGAGGCTGCATCCTCTAAGCCCCGTTCACTCCGTTATATGGATCTCCAGTTATCTAAATATCTTCTGAAGGACGCCGACTTTCACCAAACTGTTCTCAGTGAGTAGATGAACGTATTTCATGCCAGAAATAAGGTCCAGGTTTAAAAATACCGGAGTTCCCCTTTAAGGTATTACAGGAAAACAGTTCGGCCCGATGGGACACTGCGCTTAAAGCAGATATTTTGCTTCCATCACTACATTTGGAAAGACGGACACATTTTCACCTCTTAGCAACCCAAATGGAATATGTGAGATCCGGGTTATTTAAATCATTTTCTAATACTTCTAACTCTGATGCATAGAGTTGTATAGTCTAAACAGGGCCCATAGTCTATATAGCATAGCTTTTTGAGTTGAATCCATTTGGTTTTGTTGAGATAACATGATGGATTACAAACGGTTGCTCATGTTTGTCCATGGAATGATTAGATCCTCGGTGTATTTATAGTCTTTACTCTTAAACACACATCTTAAAGTGAGATTTTTACTCATCTCACCTCCTCTCTGATAAATAGAAAGGACTAATAATTTTTTTTAATGATCGATTTAAGTGTTTACATGCAAGGCTCAACTTAAATGACACTTTCTTCTCCACAAGGAATAAAAAAGAAGAGGCTAAGCCTCTTGCCCGAGGACACACAGGAGATTTAACTTGGCACCATTCAAGTATAAAATAATCTCTCCCTGGTCAGCCTGTCCCTTTCAGCAATATAGAGGCAATATTCTGAACTGAACATGGCTTTCTCTCACCCAACGCGTTGTTTAAGCTCTCCAAGGACAGCTGTGTTCCAAAACCAGTAAATAGTCAGGATGAGCGTGGACGACTCAGTGTGAAAAGTGACTCAGTGCTGCTTTAACAAAAGATCTTTTAAACTCGGAGCATTGGTAAAAATCTTGTGTAGGAGTTAAAAACAGCCACAGATCTTTTAAAGTTGCACGATGTGTCCGTGACTTTTGCTTGAACTTGGATAAGTTGGTCACTTTATGAAACACCTACGCTTTCAGCAGCTTTCTGTGTGTTTTCCCCTGAGAATAGATGCTTTTATCCAGTCAAAGCAAATTAAAATGCAACAAAATGCATATAATGGGGTCATTTCACCATGGCTTTCTCACACAATTTAGATGTTCTCAGATGATTTGGATAAGAAAAAGACGAGTTTTCCAATAAAAACAACCAAATGGGTCGTTTGGATCCCACCCACAGATACGTCCTCTGAACAACTCTACCACAAAGAAGCAAACACCATCCTCAGGTGCTTCCTGTTAACAAGTCACAAAGACACTTCAGGAGGGAGGACAGGGGGGGGTGCTACACATAGCACTTTCCATAACACGTTGCAATGCTTTCTCACATCCTGGCTGGATAAATATCATAGCATCACTTGGTTTGGGGTAGAAATCAAAACTACTTGGTTGAAATTAGGGATAAAATGCATTCTTTCTCCTTAAAAAGGTGCCATTTTTACACTTAACATGCAGTTGCTTTCTCCGGCTTCCTCCCACCCGCCAAAAACACGCATGTTGTTTATGATTGGTGGCTCTAAATTGTCCCGAGGTGTGAGTGTGAGCGACCGGCCACTGAGGAGCACGAACCAGGGTATTTCTGGTGCCGGTCCCAAGCCCGGGAAAATGGTGAGGGTTGCATCAGGAAGGGCATCTGGCGTAATCAATTATGCAAGAGCGACTTTCTGTGGTGACCCCTGATGAAGGGAGAGGCCGAAAGAAGAAGAAGAGGATGCAGTTAAACATAAAGGGGCCACATTTAGAAGAAGAGAAGAAGAAGAGGATGCAGTTAAACATAAAGGGGCCACATTTAGAAGAAGAGAAGAAGAAGAGGATGCAGTTAAACATGAAGGGGCCACATTTAGAAGAAGAGAAGAAGAAGAGGATGCAGTTAAACATAAAGGGGCCACATTTAGAAGAAGAGAAGAAGAAGAGGATGCAGTTAAACATGAAGGGGCCACATTTAGAAGAAGAGAAGAAGAAGAGGATGCAGTTAAACATAAAGGGGCCACATTTAGAAGAAGAGAAGAAGAAGAGGATGCAGTTAAACATAAAGGGGCCACATTTAGAAGAAGAGAAGAAGAAGAGGATGCAGTTAAACATAAAGGGGCCACATTTAGAAGAAGAGAAGAAGAAGAGGATGCAGTTAAACATGAAGGGGCCACATTTAGAAGAAGAGAAGAAGAAGAGGATGCAGTTAAACATGAAGGGGCCACATTTTGAAGAAGAGAAGAAGAAGAGGATGCAGTTAAACATAAAGGGGCCACATTTAGAAGAAGAGAAGAAGAAGAGGATGCAGTTAAACATAAAGGGGCCACATTTAGAAGAAGAGAAGAAGAAGAGGATGCAGTTAAACATGAAGGGGCCACATTTAGAAGAAGAGAATAAGAAGAGGATGCAGTTAAACATGAAGGGGCCACATTTTGAAGAAGAGAAGAAGAAGAGGATGCAGTTAAACATAAAGGGGCCACATTTAGAAGAAGAGAAGAAGAAGAGGATGCAGTTAAACATAAAGGGGCCACATTTAGAAGAAGAGAAGAAGAAGAAGATGCAGTTAAACATAAAGGGGCCACATTTAGAAGAAGAGAAGAAGAAGAGGATGCAGTTAAACATAAAGGGGCCACATTTAGAAGAAGAGATTTGTATTTTCAAAGATGGATGGAAAACAGTTAGTGACACAAAGACCCTAAAATGCCTTTTCTATAAACTTCTGTCACATGACCTTTACAGTATTCCAAAGATAAAGAGCTCGACATTGACAATGTTTACAGTTGAGTCAGCAAGACCTGGAACAGTAAAAAGGTTAATGCTTGATGGATTTATTCTATCTTTTTGAGTAGATTGTGGCAAATATTCAGCATCCATTAGAGTTTTGGTTTATAGTCATTCCAATACTGACTCTCCTTTTAGCTCTTTTTAGACGTTTTAACAACTCTGCCTTCAAAAAGTAAAACTCTTTTAGTTGATTGAAGGGCACCAGCACAAAGATGTCACTCTTAATTTGCAGAGGGAGCTAAAAGAAAGATGAGAGCAGCCATTATTCTCCAGGCCGAACCACACAGCTCATAAATTCCCCTTGCTGGTCTTTCCTCTGGGACCACCGCCCATCTTGGGGCTGCAGGCTGATGAAGACGGCTGGTGCGGACCACAGGGTTTGAGGCAGGAACCTGCCGCTCTGCAGCCATGGGACTGCTGAGGACTGGTGACAGATGGAAGAGCAGGAACACACAGTCCTTGAGCTGGTCCCGCTGTTTCCTCTCTAACACTATCACTTGTTTTTCTGCACCCGTTACATCTCAGGCTCAAACAGTAGCGATTCCTTTTAATCTAATATCTGAATCGGTTTTCTTTTTTCCTTCTTCTCATCTCTCATTTCTCTTTATCTGTGGATTTCTGTGTCCTCCTCCTCATTGTTTTCTCAAAGCCGTCACTCCTCTCAGTGCTTTGCTTCTCGTTTTCACGCTCAGTCCATTATTCCTTTTCTTCTTTCCTGCTCTTTTTCATTGTTTATCATTTTGTGCACAACATTTTGCTCCTTTCTGTATCCTTGTCTTCATGTTTCCTTATTTCCTCTTCTTCTCCTGATCCTTTACTGCTCCACAGACGGCTCTTTGCGTGTGGTTTCACCCTGAAACATGTGACTATAACATTCACACACAATGTAGCTGCCCTTGGAGCCCAAATTCACCTGGAGGACGTGCACTTGATCTAACTTTAATAGCACACAGGAACAAGAACAGATCTGTACACAGACATTTTGTTCCCCTTCTGCAGAGCCTCATCTGCATGCACAGTCAAAGCACCACTGATGCAGCCATGCTCTCTTTGTTTTTCACACGCTTTCCATGTTAAATGCGAGCCTTTATCTTGCTGCTCACAGTCTAATCCATCTTTTGACCCAATCATCCATAACTTCCAACACTTCTCTCTGATCCCCCCTCAGTTGTCACTCTTCTTCCAATTAAGTCTCTTCTGACTTCAGCCCCCAGGCCTCAGTCAGCCTAAAGAAATTCCTCTAAAGTTGTGATTAGTTACCATTACTCAGCGTTGTGGGCTAACGAACTGCTGCATGTCTGTCAGCTTTATAAAATTATAACATGTCATAATTATTACATGTTTAAAGAATTTAACTATATTTCCAAGGTTCAATCAACATTAAATGCAGATGCTTTCTTTTGCAAATTGTTACAAGCTTATGTTTTACTTTACGTGAAAGTTATAAACTATAAAATGTCCAAAAATGCTTGAAGGGAGTTATAAATATACAGAGTTCGGCTCCATCCAACCAAATATCTTCCAAAGAATTATTTAATTTCAATTTAGCAGTCCGGTTCAGTTTGAAAGGGTAAGAAATATTTATAAAAATAAATTAAATAAAAAAACATGGCTTGGCTTGAATATTGAATACAAGGTTACAGGTTGCCAAGGTAACAGTCTCTGCGCCTTTATTTTGACACATTTCACATTGTCTGTTACATGTTTTCTTGTGAGATTATCGAGTCAAATATCCATATAGGATGATATTCTTCAACTTCCATTTGTCATAAACTTTATACTGTTTTTATAGTAAAGGACAATCAAATAAAAGCTTTAAAAAGAAAGAACAACAAAGGGTTATTGATAGAGGCAGACCGTGGTCCTGAGCTCAATTCAAGGTTATTTCATTAAAATACTGAGCCTCCATGTTTTCTGTGTCTTTGGCTGATTGATGACCATCTTTCTGTTTGTGCCATACATTAGTCTGAGACTCTTTCCCGTGTTTTCGTCCCAGAGAGCAGATGTATAGGAGAATTGTTTTTTGGCCTCAACATGAAGGATTACATTAGATGCTGCTGCATGTGGACCTAATGGCCTTGAACTAATCATGTCTCATAGTGATAAATTTATATCATTACTCGTAGTTGCAGTTGTCCAAGCAACTCCTGCAAAACGTAGAACTCTAATTAAGTACTTTAAATCCTTTCCTGTGTGGTTTTTCTTTTTCTTGGAGTTGAGACTGTCATTTCTTACTCTGAAGCGTTCTCACTGCACAGCTCAGAGGCTCCACAGTAGGCGGCTTTTGATGACACCAAGGCTTTTGGGAACAGCAACTGTCACAGACTTCTACACAGCAACTTTGTCACAATCAGACGAGCTAATTAGCCTTGAGCATCGAGATCAGTCATGCGGAGGTTTGAGAGAGGCAAACATCGATAAACAGCAGCATAAGGGGAATGACGGAGAGGATCGTGAAAAGACAGAAAGAATCATTAACTCAGAGATATAACAACATAAATAGGCTTAAATGTCTGATTCATACTGAACACTGAATATGAGTTTCAGGGATATCTTTGCAAAACTAATTCAATACACTCTTTTCCTGTCACAACCACATTGAAAAGTATAAAATATTGCCTTAATACCAATGCAATCCAATTATATAGACCTGCATTTTTTACAAATGAATATCTGTTGCTGCAGAAAAGAGGAGAAAATATCTCATGGTGTCAGGAATGTAGGAGATTACTTATTTACTTAGTCTTCCCCTTGTCCCCTAAAGTGTTCCTCATCACAACTGACTTCACCACAAACTAAACTATCGTAACATTTGGTGTAAATCAGCAACATTCGGAGGATTAAAATGATTCTTCAGGTACTGAAAGTAAAATATGTTCGTGCAGCTGGATGAAAAAACCCAGTAAGATCAAAAGGTGAAACATATATCCAGTGCTGGTGTTACTTCAGAGGAAAACATATATGTTTATAACATTTTCAGAGATATCTCAGAGGAATTTATGAATGGGACAACTCTATAATGTCGAGGTCTCCTAGCAGTATGTGTATCAAACCAAATTGAAGTAAAACCTCATTCAGATATCTTGGATTTCCCCACAATAACATAATCTGTGTACAATCATGTTAAAAACTGCATGATTAGGCTCTTGCTTCCATTCATCCTGTGTTTGTGAACCTCTTTACCTGCTCTGTATTGCTCAGTTGAGGAGCATCTTCCCTTTAATGGGCAGTTTTCACTCACCTTCTTATTCATGTTATGAATTCAAAACATAGCTGGAACCTGGGCCAACGTGTCCTCTGTCAGACGCACTTAAATATGGTAAAAATAAATGAATTAATCAGCAGTCACTCGGTTAAGGACTGGGGATTGTCCAGGGATGTCAAACTCCGGTCCTGGAGGGCCGCTGTCCTGCAGGTTTTAGATGCTTCAACGCACCTGATTCAGATTAAATGAATCTCTTCTAAAGATTGTTACATTCTGCACAAACCAGCTAATGAGGCATTGATCTGAATCAGGTGTGTTGGAGCAGGGAAACAGCTAAAACCTGCAGGACAGCGGCCCTCGAGGACCGGAGTTTGCCATCCCTGGCTTAGACTTAGGCTCTGTCTTTGAGTTTTTCCTCCAGAGAGCCGGCGAAGCTCGGCTCCTCAGCCAAGCGCAGAGCAGGATGGAGACAAAGGTCCTAACGAAGACAGGAAGTGTGCTCAACTGAGGGCACGAGGACAGCAAAAAGCATTTCAAATTTGCCCAGTGTGGTCTGGGAAGTCCAAGTCTGATTAAAATCAATTTCTTTCCTGCAAGTTGGAGGTGAGCAAAGAGTCAAGGGTCCAGGATCTGAGCACTGATCGAGCACTGGCTTGTTCCCAGCCATTGAGCTGGTGAGAAGAGTCGATGCCTCAGGAGTGAGAACACACAGGCAGAGCCTCGTGTAGAGGCAATGTGCCAAAGCACAGTGGGAGCTCAACATGCAGGGTCACACTCAGGATCAGCCTGTGCAGCTCCTCCATTTGGAGTCGTTTGTGCCAAGTCATTTTTAAAATGGAGCATCGGGGCCTGAATAAAGGCAGTCTCTGTTTTGAAACGATGTTCTTCCCAGATGGATGAATTTGTGTGAATGTTAAAGTGCAGCATATGGCTTCATCTGAGTTTCGACTGCTCTGTCTGTTGGGATTGTGCACAGGAGCCCTGTTCCTTACACAAAGGTGACGCAGCTGGAGTATAAACTGGGGTCATCGAAAGTGAATAAAATCCCTCAGATCGGACGAAACACATCAGCAGTGCAGTGACATATGAAGCATGTCAAATGATGCTCTGTACACACACAGAAGTGGTACTAAGGCTCGAGTGGGATGTGCCAGCAGACCTTTAAATAAGCTAAACTTCATTAAGTAATCACTCGATTAAAATCTCAAAATTCTGAATCCAAGATTTTGCTAATGACAAAAAAGCTTAAAATGACTATTTAAGTTTTGAATAGAATGCAGTGAAGTCATAAGATAATAGATTCAGAAGATCATATGAACAGATAAGAGACTAAATGCATGTCTTTACTTTCTTCTTCTGATCTGGTGTATAGCATATCTAACAAGTTCAGCCGAGGGATGAGATGAGGAGCTGAATGAGCTCCAGTCTCCGTTTATCGTCATCCTTTTCACAGCACTCGAAGCCTTTTGTTCTCAGGTCTTGACCCATGGTCCAAGTGCACACTTTGCATGAGGATGTAAATTCCTGTCGGAGAAAAGGCTAAAGAGAGCAGCACAAAGGCAATCAAGAGAAAGGCTAATGATTAATTGCAGTTTCTTTTATCTCAGGCTCTTGTACGTGGCGCTCACCTCTTGTTCCCTCCATTGTCGCAGACTTTTGTCTTTGATCCAGTCGAGGGCAGATTGTGCTGCTCTTTCACTGGCATAAAGATCAGAAACACAAAGCAATATCTATTGAATTATCCATATCTTAGATGTGCCACTGTACGCACATCCGGACTGAGAGCCATAATGAGCAATTATTTGTGAACTGCCGATGTCGTCTGTTAAAGAGTTTGACTTTTTTCACTCCACTGAACACAATATCCTTCACTTTCTGTCACAATTATCAACAGGGGCCACCAAAGACATGGGCAAGATGCTTGGTGGAGAGGAGGAGAAGGATCCTGATGCTCAGAAAAAAGAGGAGGAGAGGCAAGAAGCACTGAGGCAACAGGAGGAGGAGAGGAAGGCCAAGTATGCAAAAATGGAGGCAGAGAGAGAAAACATCCGACAGGGCATCAGAGACAAGGTAAAAAGAACATTTAGTTTAGTGAATTTGTGTTTTTCTTTTCTTTTCTTGCTTCTTACCAAAAAGTTTTGGCTGCATTTCAAACACATTAGAAAAGTATTCAGTACAACAGTAACATTGTCCTCTACAAATGGTTTTATACATTAAAAAGTATTCATTATCCTCCTGATGATGAATCGTTCAGTTGATTTCCTGTAATGTTATATTAATATAATGTGGTTTTGGGTATCAGAGCATGCAGCTGGTTCATTTATGCTGTAACGTTTTATTATAAATGTTAGAAAAACTGCAGGTAGATGCACGT
The DNA here is from genome assembly GCF_036924035.1 of Leuresthes tenuis. Lineage (NCBI taxonomy): Eukaryota > Metazoa > Chordata > Actinopteri > Atheriniformes > Atherinopsidae > Leuresthes > Leuresthes tenuis. The sequence goes on from NW_027325365.1 coordinate 2,683,456, forward strand.
TTTTCAGGGAAACTCTTCACCCTGACAGCTATGGTCAGTTTGAACTTGACCCTTGGAACATGTGGTGAAGATTTCAGTCCAAACCTGAGTTGAAGGTTTGTTTTCTAAACCTAAAAGAAAGTCTGTTAAATACAGAAAAATAAGCTGCAATATGTCTAAAACTAATTAGCCAGTGGAAGGCCACAGTAGTTGAAGAGATGTTTATTTCCTGAAAGCCAGACTACTTTACTTTGGTTCTTTCTCCTCTCCTCAGGTTAATTTAACCCCCGCAGATCAGGTTCATATCACAAGATTAATGGTGTAAATGAATAAAACATGCTCTCTATTAGAGTCCAGTGTGCAAAGCTTCAAAGGCTTTTTTTGTCTTACTGACCCTTTTACATATGGCCAACGCTATCTTTTCTTTGATAAAGTTCTGCATACTTAATTAATCCCTTATGAAATATTGAATGATTGAAATATTTCTCTTGGCAGTGCTAATAATAGATGGAATATTTCACATGAACACCCTTTGACGGCTTTCAGGCTGAGTTTAAAACTTTTCCGTGTGTATTCCTTGTAAAACTGTGTTTGAAGCTTGGGGATCAGCCCTGAACTCTGCAAAGTCTGAGCAACAATAAGGAATAAGGAGCGAGAAAGTGCAGTGTGACAGCATATCTTTGGAAAGTGTTTGATTATAGCGAGCAGAGAGGGGCTGACTGAGCGTGACGGTCCTCACTTGAACTGATGTAAGTTTTTGTTACTGTGGAACGACTCTGAGAGCGAGACAGAGACAGATTGCAGGAGATTTAGATGGCGCAGCATGAAGGGAAACCACAGAGCAAACAGTGAGAACAAAGGGAGATATAGAGAGAGACTCACAACCAAACACATCAGTGGTTTTTACTGTCATGAAGTCAACAAAAACATTTCTCAAGCTTTAAAAGGGGAACTCCGGTATTTTTAAACCTTATTTCTGGCATGAAATACGTTCATCTACTCACCGAGAACAGTTTGGTGAAAGTCGGCATCCATCAGGAGCTATTTAGATAACTATTAGCTATTTAGATAGGTGGATAAGAGTGCCTGTGTAGAAATCCCTCCGTTAGCTCTCCTATAGCTGCAAGTAGCCACATAACAGCAGCTATGAGCTAACAGAGCTATAGCACACGTTCATTCATTCATTCTTCTTAAAGTATTGGTGAAATAAAGACAGATAATGCCTTATTTAGAGGCTGCATCCTCTAAGCCCCGTTCACTCCGTTATATGGATCTCCAGTTATCTAAATATCTTCTGAAGGACGCCGACTTTGTTTTGCCTCATGCCTCAAGGTTTAGTGATAACATATCCATGTATCTGCACATCCAACTCTCTCGGGACCTACAGTAACCTTTTGCAAAACTTCTATTCTAAATAAAGTAACTGCGTATGTTTTACTAAGTTAAATTGAAGGATTATCTATTGTTACAGCAATCGTTATGGACTGATTCAGACTTATTTCTGGGAACTGGGCATCAAGCAAATCTTTAAATGTTTTTTTGTGTTGTGATGCCTGGTAAAGGAGATTATTGTGGACCCAAACGCAGACAGGCTGGAGGCAAACTATCGATGAACCAAAGATGGATTTATTCAACAAACCGAGGGAGAACAGGTGCTCCAAAACTCTAAAAGAACAGAAGCAGGCTAAAACAAGCAGCTGGACAGGAAAACCATAGCAGAGGAAACAAATGACTGACAAATGATTGAGTGTTTTTTAGCTTTTTGGTCTCATCAATAAGTAGAGTGACAACAGATGAGTAATTACCAAGAGACAGACATGAAGGGACAAGACCAAGACAACGTTGGACAACGAGGGGTAAAGACAAGCAAAGAGTAACTTAAACTGAACTAAGGACTGAAAGTAACTCGAAAAGAAACAGAACATACATGGAATACACACAGAGTAAGACCCATGATGGCACTAAACCAAGGAAACAGAACACAAACTCTGACAACAGAATCTGATAAAGTGGTCTGAAAGCTAAAGCAGAACTCCAACAGCACCGAATTAAATCACAGAACATAGATAACATCAAAGCACTAAGAATAACGAAACCAGAGCATGGAACAAAAACCAGAGCAATGATGATAATCAGCTAAATAAAGTGAACATTACATGTGAAACCAAGAGGCTAAAAGGTAAAAAATACACAAGAATAACCCCAAGAACAAACCAAAACCTCCAGACCCTCACATTAGGATTTATCTTCCACTATACACCATCACAATGGCGTCATCGTGTCTTATAGGTGATAGTTTGGAAATAGGAATGTCTTGGAATTGTTTTGTAACTGTGAAGACTTCCCTTCTTAGCTAAATTTATAACTCAAGGATGGTTTTATTATGGCAGAAACTTAACGTTGAGCTGGATGTAGACTTGAGTGAAAGGCAGACTTACCTTTAATGTCTCACGACGCAGCCTGACTGCTTCACTTGGAGACATGCACATCCTCCCACAGCCCTCATGTAGCAGAGGCAGAGTCTAGTCGCCCTCATTTAAAATATTTATTGCACCAGAATCCTATTAAAGTGTGCCTGGCAAAGCAGCAAAGAGGTCATGGAGGAGTCTGGATGATTTTCCACTCTTGTGCCTCAAGATTAGCCATCATTCAGCCTGCCGGCCTTCCTCTACTCTGCAATTCAGCTGTATTGATTTTTAAACCAGAAGCTCAAATGAACAAAATCCCCTTTTCATAACACTGAAAATAAATCTGCAGAATTATTTCCAAATTTCCAATTAATTAAGAACGAACATAATCCCCTCTGTATCAGTTTAGTTGAACAAATTAAATACTTAACGTTTGAGCTAATGCATGCTGCTCTTACTATATTCTGCATTAGAGACAAACTGTTTCAGGTTGCCCAGACCTCTTTGTTTCACATTGTTGTCCTTCCATGCAAACTTTAACATGCAATGGGAGATTTTTAAGTCATACATTGACCAGTTTGGTTGACTTCACCTGACTCTTTAATTGGAACAAAAAATATCCAGTCTGCTCATTTTAGGAGATGCAGCAGTTAAAGCTTCCACATGCACTCACAACCACACAAAAACAATCAATAACTCAAATTTTAACTTGAGGTTCGGTTCTAGTTGCTGCAGTTGCTGTTCAAGGGTATATTATGCACTGTGCTACAGGTGGATGCCGCCTGAAGCTGTATCCATTTAAAAGAAGAAATCTGCATTGCTTTGCAAGAACTTTTCAGTGAACACAGTTTATATAAAGTAAATAAAGAAAATAATTGGTTAAATTAAGGCATATAAAAACTTAGAGGACCTTCATTACCATGATTACAATGAAAAAGACGGTCCTAAACCTGGTATTTTGAGGCATTGTATCAGGCTGGGCAGGCAAACGAGTTCTCAACTCATGTTTTCTATGTTTACACAAAGAAAACATTCAGTTATGTCAAAGCTTTCAGTGTGCTGGGAATAAATGGGATGTCCTTTGGCATCATCTGTGCTGCAAAGAGCAAACTATTAATCAGTTCTTTAAGACTGTCTTCTTACAAGTAACTAATGTGTGAGTATCTGCAGTGACACTATGTTGGTTTAGTTGCTAAAACATAACCTACATTTTAGTCCACATTAGATTTAAAATACACAGCACCAACTTCAGAGAAAATGTGTTCATATTAGGCTAAAAATACCTTCTACTTCCTGCTTTTCTTGCAGTATGGCATCAAGAAGAAGGAGGAGAAGGAAGCCGAGGCAGCTGCTGCTATGGAGCAGGCCTCCGAGGGCAGTCTTACCCGCCCCAAAAAGGCCGTCCCCACCGGCTGTGGTGATGAAGAGGAGGAGGAGAGCATCGTGGATACAGTCATGAAGTTCATCCCGGCACCTCTCATGGATATGTTCAATAAAAAGTAACAGTGTCTTTAGATGAAATATGGTTAACTTCTTACAAAGTCCTTCTAATTAACGCTGTACCAGCCTGCCCCACCCAAACCTGCAGTCATACTTTTCTTCACCCGTGTCCAACAAATTTCCAACGCCCTGGAAATGCGCAGCGTGCCATGATTTTGTCTTTGAGCAGTGACTCATACTTTTTAATTTACTGAGCAGAGTATCTCGCCTTGATAATCTGTAAATCTATTTTAAAAAGTATGCAACACCTACACAAATCTAATGTCTTTAAGACAACTTTATGCCACGTTTTCAAAATGTCCAGCACTCAGAATAAGACCAGATATCACCCATTATTCACCCTTTTGTTTGTAAATAGCCTCAGTTGAATAAAAAAAAGAGTACTATATATACGAGTGAAATGTGAGATAACAAGATGAAGAGTATAAGCCATATTTTTAACTGTTTAGAAATTATCCAAACCGTATCAAAATTTGATTAGATTTTCCATTTATGCTAATATTTGATACATACAGTGTATATAAACACCTGCGTTTTTGTTGGCTTTTGTTCACCCTGTAAACTGCCCATCATGTTCTCATTGACTCGCAGTGATATGAGCTCTGCATTCAAAACCACATCTATAAACCAGAAAGTGAAGGAATTCATTTGAAATAAGACATTTTTTTGCTTTGTTTACCTTTTTTAGCATGCAGTTTAATGGTCGTGAAGTGACGTGCATATAAGGATTAACATTTATTTGTCATGATTAAGCAGAATACGTTGATATTTGAGGCAATAACTGGTTCTCCATTTTACTTAACTGAAGTTTCATCCAACATGTACAGTACCTGATAATTGACTTTGTGTCTAAAATGTTCTTCCATGGGGAAATCTGTACATTTTCTCCATATGTAAGGCGTGTCCTAAAGCAGTAAGATGGCATTCTTTAAATCCTATAAATTCACTGGCTATACATGTTTGTGGTTTACAAAGTCAGTTATATGTCATGTGGCAGGTGTCTGCTTTTTGTATTAGGGCGGCCAGTAAATACTGAATTATTTTAACATTTTCATAATCTTTATTATCATGTGAAAAAAAAGACATTTCACACACACACAACTATGTTGTGTAGACACTATATGTGAACAGACAGTGACAATAGTGCAATATATTGTTTAAAATGAAGTTGTACTGTGTCCGTTGGTTGAACTGATGGGAGTGAAGTCCCAAATCAGCAATAACAGACAATCTTCATCATTGTGTGTTTAAAGTTACTCCTAAATGTGTTAGTCGACGTTAAAGGCACAAAAACGTGTCTACATAACCTACTGTAGTAACGTGAGACCTCTGTAGGTCAAACATATTTAATTAAAACAGAGAAAAGAGGGAAAGTTTGTTTCATGTTGTGGAAAAATGTTCAGTTAAATGACAGAATGATGAGCACAACCGTGATTTGTGTTTGAAATTGCATTTGAAAAGACTGATTAAACTGTGGGTTTTTACAGACTGACGTTAACAACTCATGCACAGGTGTGAAGAAGTTTGACCTTTTTTTTTAAAGCCCTACATGACCATCACAAAAAAAGACAAAAAGAAAAGACCATTCACCGTCTCTGCAGATTCTGGTCTGGCGTGCAGGTAAATTACTGCAATGGCACAAATTTAAAGATAAGGACAAAATCAGTCTATTCCCCATATGCCTTGTTTTTCTATTCCTTTTTTCTATTCCATTCCACAGTGTCTTGTTAAACATTCCAGATATTTCAGACATTCCACCAGACTTGTGCTGGTAACATGTAGGTTTACTGACAGAAAATATCTACAGAAGGCCTCAGTCAACACCTTCTTTGCTCACAAGTACATCACAATGAAAAACTTAAAATTTCCAAGCTGTTATGACATAGCAAAAGTGACTATGCTAATGTTGTAAGCTGTTATTTACTGGAGTCCTCCGTGAAGTTTAAAGGATCATCATTATTGTGATATTAGCACTGATGAGTTCAGTCTTGTGATACAATTTGTTAAAAAATGTTGTTCTGATCCACTTGTGCACAAAAGCTGTAGCTGTAATTGTTTACAAAACCACTTTTTTTGACACTTTGTCACTGTTTTCATTAAGCTAGCTTAACATCAAATTTGTGTATTCCTGTGCCGATAAGGACAACTTAGCTTTTCTCTGTGCTTTGTGAGCTGTATAATCATGAATATATGTTGAATATATTTAAAAAAGCACCAGAAGTCGAAATGTGATAAGGCCACTTATCAAATTTATTGAGCTTCCTGTGGCTTTAATGTATTTGTAAACTGCCTTTACCAGCCTATGTTTCAACAGTGCGTTAGCGGATAGTTAGCTACAAATAGTTATGGTACCATGCATTATACATCCATTATCAGAGCAGTTATTAAATCAAACCAAAGAATAGTACTGGTAGGAGTAGATTTCGCTAAGAGTTTCCATTCTTGTAATTTATTTTCAATTCTCAGGTATTCTAGCTTTATGTTTTTGCTAGTGTCGTGTTAGCTAGCTACGTTTCATCGCTAACAACCTAGCTAGCCCACAGAAACTTTTATTTATTAATTACTTATTTGTTGTTTGGCCCAAGAATATTCTAGAAAGCTATAATTACTGCCCCTGTAAAGGATTACAAGCAACAACACCTTAACATATACCACAAATGTGTTGCCAATGAGTCTTTTTCAAACTGGTGTGCTCTGAAATCAGATCACCTTTTGCATCACAACCACAAACTGAAACAACTGATCAACTCATTCATCAACGTCAATTAAATGTCAATTGATTGCGCTCGTAATGGCTTATAGACCACTGCCCAAATATACTGCCCAAGTCATGCGTAATCAATATTTTGTAGTCCAGTAAATGCTGTGTCAGAAACTCATCACAGTTTGAAGCCACTCGTTTGTGCTACATATACAGTCATTAAAAAGTTTAAAAAACTGCCTGAAAAACCCGGCTTTTAGAAGAGTAATTCTTTGATGTGACTTGAATGTAAATGTCTGATGTTTCTCTCCTCTTGCATCTGTCTTTCTCTGTTCTGTACCTGTTGAGAAGATGCTTACTGTTGCACTATTTTTTCTTTCTCGTCCGTAGTCGGTCCTGTTTCTGTCCTCTGGTGGTTGGTATTTTTGAGAAAAAAAGAAACATGTTTATTTAGTGCATTATTTTGTACTGCCAAATCTCACCCTTCTCCTTCTTTCCCTCTCAATCTCCCTATTTGTTGACAAAAGTGTATGCATGCTTATGGTGTGCGATGTAGGCAAGGTTGTTGATATAATTGTTTCGTGTCCTTCCTGTGTTTCAAAGTTCCACCTGTAAGCCTCACTGCATGCCATTTTAGACAAATAATTCAGTCTGTAACTTTCCTGCAAAAATGGAATCACCGCACACTGAGAATAAAGTGATTTCATATAATTTTTCATCGTCTTGTGTTTCTACATTCAAACAGTTCTGTAACAGTCCTTTGGCTTCAGCTACCTCAGTGTAATTTATATATATGGAAGCAGTGGTAGAGGCATGCATTTCTGATTTGGGAGGAAGTATTGCTCCTGATATAAGAGACTGAGACATGTACTCATAGATCATCCCATTGCATGACATTCGTTAAGGAAGTATGTGCAGAGACCTTCTATGTAAACCACATATTACTGTTTTTTTGTAAGTCAATCCTGTTTTCATCTCAACATGACTGTTCTGCATTTTTCACACTTTAATTTTTTCTCAAAAGGAATCTTAACATCTCTTCAATAAAAGCGAAAAGGGCTGTAAACAGAATTCACTGTGTTGTTCAAATCATGATTGGAGGGAGACCTAACTTGTGATCATGTCACAGTGAGTGCACAGACATCAAAGCGATGCAAATATCATCTCTCTTCGTAGCAGCCTGTTTATTATAAGTGGATCTGTGATATTGGTGTTTGAAACATTTTACATTGAACAAATCCACAGAATAGATAATGGGGCGAGGCCAAGCAAGGATTAGAGAAGGCAGTGGCTTCTCAGTTAGGTTTAATTCCAGCAGAAAGGAGGCTGACATTATTACGAAATGAATCGATTATCATGCTTTGACATTTTCGACTGTATTGCTCATCAGAGGTTGGGTTTGGATTTTAGATGAGGCTCCTCCAAAAGGTTATAGGCATTTATTTACCATGCAAAGCCTGTCATTTATTTACCTTCCACTCAAACAATCTTGAAGTTTCATTTTTTAAATGTCATTCTTTTCTGCAGTGCTGCTGTTTATTTACCAAAATACACACCGTATTTTTTATGCCGAATGCATCAGACAGCTTGGTTGCATGCTGTTGCACTTCAAAAGGCACATGTGGCTTGCAGAGCACATGGGGTACAAATTCTTTCTCACTGTTGCAACAGATGTTAAAGGACTTGTGCTCACAAACCTCATCATGCACAGATATGCCGATCAAACAGACAGGTTGTCAACAGCAGCAGTTCTAAGTGGGGGTCCACAACATAAAATAAAGCTTATGAAAAGGATCTTTTAAACATTTAAAGTCAGCATTTTTTAAAAGATAAATATTCACTTTATCACAATAAAGGTATGGTTAAAGGACAAAAAAACCTTAAACACTCACTAAAAGCCAAAAATCTTTGCAGCTGAATGTCCAACCTGATATAATTGTGCCACTGCAGCCCATGTGTGGATTTGGTTTGTTTGTTTTTGCCTATAACTTCTACAATCAGCCTTAACACTTGTGCACAGGGTGATATGAAATACATTAACAGAGGGAGCAGCATAATAAACTAAAATTAAGCCATAAAATTTAGAGTACTTTTAAACAGAAAAGTACCCACAGCTGTGGCTCTGAATATTAGCACTGAATGTAAATCCCCTGCAGACACATTCAAAAAGCAATTTCTAGAGAGTGAAATAGTCATAAAATATGATGTCAAATAAATTATGCAGCAGCAGCATAATGTTTGGACACACATATAGTTTAATTTTTGCATGTGTGGGTGTGTCTAAAGGTGTGAAGTATGATTCAAAATATTTTATATCAGCCTTAAATCGGTCTTTTAAAAAAGGCAGGGCATGGATTTTTTACTTTTCAGATTTGTTTTTAATTAAGCTACAGGCAGCCTAAATAAAATGTCAGCCTTTAAGCCCACAAATCCTGACATTTGAGATATCCACCTCCCTCTTGCTTTCAGTTTTTGCCCACACAAGTTCATATATCTAGGGGATAATAGCCTGATAAGTAGCTTTTGAATGACTGCTAATCAGCCTGCTGGCTACTTCAGCTAATTCACCCTTTGCTCAACTGAGCTTACTGTTTTCCAGCAATGAAAACAAAGTCAATTCCATTGGTCAGAGGAAACTTAAATCCACCGTATCAGCCAATCTGTTCATTCTCCATCCATGTTCAGGGTTAACATCAGGGTAACCAATTCATCACAAGCCTACGGGGCTTAGAAGATGCAGCCTCTAAATAAGGCATTATCTGTCTTTATTTCACCAATACTTTAAGAAGAATGAATGAATGAACGTGTGCTATAGCTCTGTTAGCTCATAGCTGCTGTTATGTGGCTACTTGCAGCTATAGGAGAGCTAACGGAGGGATTTCTACACAGGCACTCTACTGGGACCACTTCATCCACACGCCCCCCTGCAGCACAGTTTATTCACTCCGTGCTCTGTGACAGTCGGCTAACTTCACACAGAGTTTGCTGCTGATAGTTTTGTGCAACATGGCAGGATATTTATCAGATTTTGACGACGTGAACGACGACTTTGAGTACGATGGACATTCTTAGTGAATGAGCTGTGCTGCAGGGGGGCGTGTGGATGAAGTGGTCCCAGTAGAGTGCCTGTGTAGAAATCCCTCCGTTAGCTCTCCTATAGATATATACAGATAATGCCTTATTTAGAGGCTGCATCCTCTAAGCCCCGTTCACTCCGTTATATGGATCTCGAGGAATCTAAATATCTTCCTGAAGGAAGCCGACTTTCACCAAACTGTTCTCGGTGAGTAGATGAATGTATTTCATGCCAGAAATAAGGTTTGAAAATACCGGAGTTCCCCTTTAAGGGACCCAAATAGTTGAGTAACATTTGTTGTGGAGAGCGGAGGTGTCTCAGGGACTAATTCACTTATGGCAAATCTTTTTTGGCAAGTCAAGGTCCAGGTTTAAAAATACCAGAGTTCCCCTTTAAGGATCATGTCATGTAAGCACTGCTGCGAGATGACTTTTCTAACTGTTGCACCACACAGATGTCAGTGAACACTCCACAACACTCAAAATGTGACAGATGGAGTTCCAGACAGAGTAAAGGCAGAAAATATGACACCACACCACCAACTAATGCCATAGTCTGGGCGAATATGTAATTATAATTGGTAGCAGGGTGTCCATTAACTCCTGATAATGTTCACATTGGGTATTATCTCTGAGATAAAGGACGGTGACTTTTTAGCCCAGCTTTCCAGAAACATTAACTACATCGATACACTTCCAGCTTTTTTGTGTGCTATGATATTCAGAGGCCATTTCTCTAGTGGACGCCATTAAGACAAAGTTCTTTTTTTGCAGAAGGATTGCAATATCTTTCATGGTTTCACTGAGCTGCTGCTTTTCCACCACTTCAGGTTGTTGAGCACACACGAGAGTCTTGGCTCCTCAAGTCTCCCAGCAGGAAATGGAGGTATAAATCAATGCCATTAGTATTCATGCACTGAGGTAGTCCTTTTGAACCAAGCTGCCTTTGTGCTCTATGAACAGCACTCTGGCTGCAGGAGAGTCATAGCTCTATTGGTGTCCTGTAGACACGCCACAGTCACTGTCAATTAACAGCTCTCTACTGGGCACTGGCTCTTGAGCCTATACCCCATTCATTATGCACCTGATTTCTTTCTTTTTACCTTAATTTATTTATTTGATCTATTTGCAATAGGAGCTCTGACACCACTAATATCATCAGTGTTAATCTTAAATGTATAGCTGCAGATATATATGATCATTACGGGACATAAAGCATTAGGGTTACTGACTGTAGTGATAATTTGATGTTTTTGGAATAGTTCCTTACATCCCAGAGTGAATGGACATGCATTTCTAAATCAGTTATGACTCATTATTGATAATGACGCCTCATTATTATTTAATTTAGAAGATTCTCATTCGTAGGCTGGATGTGGGAAGACAGTGAGTCCTATTTTTTATATCTTACTTTTAGTTTCACTTGCTGTACACAAGTTTAGGCATCAACAACATTTGCTGAGTAGGTTTGGGCACTAAAACTTATTCTACGTTCACTTACAACTGAACTAACGACTGGTTTTGAAGCATCAAGTTCAGGGTTTAGCCATTCCCATGTTGGGTTTTTACAGCTAGAACTCCAGTGGGCTGATATGGACCAGAACCTGAATAATCCATTGGGTAACTCACCTCCACTGAAAGCAGCCCTGCCCGTGATAATTTCCAATGCATAAGAATGTCCAGATCTGCCACAGAAGGAGAAAACCCAAATGTGGACTCACTGGAGGTACTTCAGCTTGATTTAAACCACTGAGCAAGGAATTAAGGAATGAATTAACACCATTGTCAGGACGGGACAAATAAGCTAAAGAGACCAAAACCACATGTTTACTGTATTTTTGCTTTCAAATGTGACATTTTGATATATTTATAGTACTTCACTGTTTTCTTAGAGACAGCCTCCAGCAGCTATGTTTATTTCATAAAACACTATTTTATTATAATTAACTGATGTGTTAAAAACTGACATCGAACTTCCTTTTGAGTTGATTTCTGAGAATGGGCTCAAACTAGGGGTGGGCGATATGACGATATTAAATCGTGAACGATTGCAACGTGAAGACGATCCGTAACGATCTGTCAAACTGCAGATCGTGGGTTCGTCTTGGGCACATTCTATAAATTGCAGTATTACGTCATCAACCTGACCGACCAATCACAGCGAATTACGGGCAGTGACGTGCTTTCTTACCCGCCTCCTTGTTTGTGTGTGGCATGGAGAGCTGTGGCTGAAAGCCAAACTGAGGAGCTGGTCGCTAAAATAAATTCCACCTCCATTATATGGAATTGGTTTGGATTTTTCGCAACTGATCAAATGTAATTTGCAAAGTTTGCACAGAAACGGTTCACACGTCGGGTGGCAACACGACGAACCTGTTCAATCACTTGAAGAGGAAGCATCCTAAACAGTATGCTGAGAGCCACACAGCGAGGGCCCCGGCGGCACCGGCACCGCAGGCGGAGGCAGCAGCTAGCATAGGCAGCAGCTGGCATAAGCAGCAGCTAGCATAAGCAGCAGCTAGTGTAAGCAGCAGCTAGCGTAAGCAGCAGCTAGCGTAAGCAGCAGCTAGCGTAAGCAGCAGCTAGCGTAAGCAGCAGCTAGCGTAGGTAGCTGCTAGCGTAAGAAGCAGCTAGCATAAACAGCAGCTAGCATAAACAGCAGCTAGCGTAAGCAGCAGCTAGCGTAAGCAGCAGCTAGCGTAAGCAGCAGCTAGCTAAAACCAAAACAGACAACATTAACACAGGCATTTGACAAAGGCACTCCTATGACAGGTCAAGCAAGCGATAGAAAGAGGTAACAGAAGCAGTTACCTTTTATCTTGCAAAAGATATGATACCGTTCAAGATGGTAGAAAAGGAGGAGGTTGAACTTCAAGTAGTTGAGCCGCAGTACGAGCTGCCCAGCTGAAAATACTTCTGCAACACTGTCTGTTTTTCACTTTTCAATTTAAGATTGTGATAAAATCGAAATCGTGATTTTATTTAAAAAAAAATCGTGATATGATATTTTTGCCATATCGCCCACCCCTACAACAAAGCTCAAACACTACAAAGGTCTAAAAAAAATGTAATAAATCACAGATATAGTAGTTGTTTTAATTATTTTTAAATAGAAAAATGCCAGTTTTACCATAAAACAAAGTAAAGAAGTTATTAAGTGATTTCAACTACAGCCTGTTAATCAGAATTATTCAGCAACAAGTCACCATGTCAGAATTAAGGGGGTCATGATATGTACCGTATAATAAATGTGATAATTTCTCGTGTTTTTTAGAATTGTGTTTAACTAATTTAACTAATACTAGTATCCTAAGTCTACAGACAGCTCATAAAACAGTCCTCACAGAATCTCTTGTGTACGAACACGGTACAGTGAGACCAACAGTGTTGGATTCCTCTCTTGCAGAGCTAATACACAGAGACCAATGACTGAAAACTCCATCTTAATTTTCTCATTCATACCATCTGCATCAAATTGAAATGCATACTGATTCTCCTTGAATATGAATATGTTGATTGTATTCATATTGACTTTTTTTAGGTGAACGTGAGTCAGTCAGACTGCTGCTTGACTGACATCTCACTGCAGAAAGCCTCTTTCTCTACAATTCCACCTTAAATCCTGGGCACCGCATTAGCTATCACCGCATCCTGGGGGTACTCTGACTGACAAGTCCATTGAATTAAGATCGCAGCTGCCGCACCGGCTCAGATGAAGCTATAATAAGTCCAGTTAATGAATAAAGTAGTCGAGGCACCTTTTCCACCCATATCAGCAACTGGCACGGGAGCTGCTTTCCCTTCCACCTTGGTGACAAGAGGTCTGACGTATGATATGGTCCAACGGGACGGTACTCCATTTCACTCTGTTAAATGGGATAAAAAGGACTGAAAAAGCCCAGTAAAGAGCAGTCCTGACCTCAATTAGTGAGTGTTCATCATCTAGGTCTGAAGTGTTAGCTGATATATGATGATACGAAGTATTTGCCACACATCCACACCTTCTAATGTGGCGCAGAGCCCTGCATTATATATATAGAAGAGGACTTAATCTCTCCATAAATAGAAAATGTAGACTGGATGTATGAATACTGCATGATCCTCCATGAGAACTTCAAGCAGGGAAGCAGTTTTGTTCTGTCTATAAATACCACTGTGCCTCTATAATGTTTCCTGTCAGCCCCACACTGTTGTGCTGTGCTGCTCCTCCGGGAAACCAGGTGTAGCGTAGAATCAACTGATGTGGTTGTTGTTTGTGGTTATCCAGCTCAGGCCGTCTGCTAAATGTAATACAGCTGGATATGCGCTTCATCGTTTCATTTCTTTCCTTGGCTTCGCGTATTCAGGCGAAGGTGTTTTGTTCTTCTTTAACCTGTCAGCTTTCATTTTCACCTCCACAGAGCGTGTCACCATTTCTCAAAGGCATGTCTGCCGCAGAGGAATCGACAACAGCAGAATCTAGCTGTGGCCTGAAATCCTAATTTTGATCTAAACTGAGTTCAATGTCCTTTGGACACCGAGGAACCAAAGGTTTTTTGAGAGGAAGCTAAGCAGACGTCCATAAAATATGATGAAATGGTGTGTTTTATCTTGTTAAAGCCGGTAGAATCTGTCAGTGGGTTCAGACAAATACGAGGATCATGCCTTTTTACAACATATAAACTTCTATTTAGGAGGGGAAGAATCTGAAAACTGTCAAAACTCCTGCTTTTATATAAGTGGCCACGCTTGCTGGTGATCAGTTAACCGAGAGTTAATCTTCATTTCTATGGCAGCAGAGAGGGTGCACTTAGTTTTTCACAGACTGCTTCGGGTCAAGATTATTAGTATCATGTCATGTGTGTCAAAGTAAAAAAAGGTGGGTGTTCTTTAATTTTCACATGACTGCACATGGATTTCACAGCTGCTGAGAGATCACCTCCATAAGAAGTCCTCCCTTTCCTCACTCTGCTGCCTTTCTTAAAACTGTACTCTATTTTCATGCTTTCAAACATGAAACAACATATAACACATAACAAGAAAGGGTTCTTTGGTTTAAGGTCTGCTGAGCTGCACAATTGGGCTGCATATGTGATGATAGAGGGTAATACTCTGGGCCTGACGTCTGAATTTTGGCTCTGTGGCAGTTCGTGGTGTAAAGTAAATCACTTTAAGACCATCGAGGGGATTGAACAGGAAGTAAAGAGGCAAAAAGAGAGCAGGAAGGAGTGATGAAGATTGCACCGGTCCTCATTATGAACCTGTTTGATGAAGCATCGGGGACTTCTCATCTCGAGCTTTGTTGTTGTATCTGAGTCCACCCACATATTCCCTCATCTGAGCCCGAACAGCGGCTGCTCGATCCATTCAGGGAAACAGCTGTGTATAGCAGGAGGCCTAAGTGTCTCAAATTTAATTTAAGACATTCATTGTTCCACCTTCAACGGATTGGCTAAGATTTATGCAGAGGAACCATGTGCTGCCTGAAGCTAATGGATCACTTTGAAATTTAAATGCAGACATCTTGTGTCACAGGAAGACTGAGCAACTCAGGATGTGTGATACAAAGTCAGGGGCCTAAAAACAACGTATTCAGTTTCACAACACAATATATACATATATATATATATATATCGTTCATATATCTCCTTGAATATATATATGAATATATATATATATTCAAGGTTCATTCAATATATTCAGAGTTTCATTCAATATATTCAGAGTTTCATTCAATATATTCAAGGTTCATTCAATATATTCAAGGTTCATTCAATATATTCAAGGTTCATTCAATATATTCAAGGTTCATTCCATATATTCAGAGTTTCATTCCATATATTCAAGGTTCATTGCATATATTCAAGGTTCATTCAATATATTCAACGTTCATTCCATATATTCAAGGTTCATTCAATATATTCAAGGTTCATTCCATATATTCAAGGTTCATTCAATATATTCAAGGTTCATTCCATATATTCAAGGTTCATTCCATATATTCAAGGTTCATTCAATATATTCAAGGTTCATTCAATATATTCAAGGTTCATTCCATATATTCAAGGTTCATTCAATATATTCAAGGTTCATTCCATATATTCAGAGTTTCATTCAATATATTCAAGGTTCATTCAATATATTCAGAGTTTCATTCCATATATTCAAGGTTCATTCAATATATTCAGAGTTTCATTCCATATATTCAAGGTTCATTCAATATATTCAGAGTTTCATTCCATATATTCAGAGTTTCATTCCATATATTCAAGGTTCATTCCATATATTCAGAGTTTCATTCAATATATTCAACTTTCATTCCATATATTCAGAGTTTCATTCAATATATTCAGAGTTTCATTCCATATATTCAAGGTTCATTCAATATATTCAGAGTTTCATTCAATATATTCAAGGTTCATTCAATATATTCAGAGTTTCATTCCATATATTCAAGGTTCATTCCATATATTCAAGGTTCATTCAATATATTCAAGGTTCATTCAATATATTCAGAGTTTCATTCCATATATTCAAGGTTAATTCCATATATTCAAGGTTCATTCAATATATTCAAGGTTCATTCCATATATTCAGAGTTTCATTCAATATATTCAGAGTTTCATTCAATATATTCAGAGTTTAATTCAATATATTCAAGGTTCATTCAATATATTCAGAGTTTCATTCCATATATTCAAGGTTCATTCAATATATTCAAGGTTCATTCAATATATTCAGTTTCATTCCATATATTCAAGGTTCATTCAATATATTGAGATTTTCATTCCATATATTCAAATATTAATTTCCTGAACGGCATGCCATAATATATATATATATATATATATATATATATATATATATATATATATATATATATATATATATATATATATATATATATATATATGCATCATACTTCAGTTTCAAGCAAAAAAGTTACCATGAACTGGGACACTCCATCTATAATTAGCAAACACTTCCATTGGGGGATGAAAATGGGGCAACATTATTCTTTATTTTCTTATTTTGGCACAGTTCTTATCTGTGACACCATATGGATGTTTAGCTCTGTTAAGTTTGGCTCAATAAACCGGATAAATCCCACAAAAGAGTAAAAATAAAGTCAGAGAGTCACGCTTTTCTCTTAAACACGTTAAAATATGTTTTGATAATCATCAGGAGATAAAGTCCAGGTCACGGAGCTGCATGAATGGACATAAAACATGACATCGTTTTATAGTTAAAGTGGTCTTCATCAGTGGGGATAAATCAGCTTTTATCTTAATGAATTTAAAGACATCTCGAACTCTGAGCTGCTGAGTCTCGATCTTAACTTCCTTCCTGTTGCGAAGTCAGAAAAATATTTACAAAAATAATCTGAAAGAACATTTTCCAAACTTATTATCATTAATTGATAAACAGAAGCTGCTCGGTTTCAAACGGTCCTGTTGATAAACTGTTGGCAAAGTGCTGGAAAAGGGTATGTGAGGAGCATTATAAATCTAAATTGGGCTGAGCTGTGTTATCATGTGGGGAAATCTTTTAATGTAATAGCACCTCGGTAGCTGTGACTGCTGCACCTGTGGGGAACCTGTTTTGATAGCAGCAATCTGCCAGAAAAGAGCTCTCTAATCCATTGACACTGAGGCTAATTGACACAGGACGTAGTTGTGATTCTGATCCCCTGACACAACTTGAAATAGCACAGCTCAAACCATAAAAGTTTGCAGTTGTTATAATGTTTTCTTGCTTTCTTCCCCACATTAATACAGTTTTTATTTTTAGTTCTTCATCAGCATGTCCCACACTGCCATGCCCCTTCCAATAAGACGATGGTTTTTCTCCTGATTGACCCGAGGCACCAAACTGCGAGTCTTACTGTCACTAAATACTTGATCATCCATTTTCCACCTCCTCCAGCTCTCCCAGAAGGTTAACTGACGGATATGATCTCTGCAGCAAGTCCTGAGTCTCCCCCCAGGTGTCCTCCAGGTTCGACATCCGTCCTGCACAATGTTTTCAACAGTCCTATTTCCTTCCTCCCACCATTCCTTATTTCTATACTTCAATCACCCGTGAATTGTTAAAGGGGAACTTTATTTTTACACCTGGACCTTATTTCTGGCATGAAATACGTTCATCTACTCACAGGAGAACAGTTTGGTGAAAGTCGGCGTCCTTCAGAAGATATTTAGATAACTGGAGATCCATATAACGGAGTGAACGGGGCTTAGAGGATGCAGCCTCTAAATAAGGCATTATCTGTCTTTATTTCACCAACACTTTAAGAAGAATGAATGAATGAACGTGTGCTATAGCTCTGTTAGCTCATAGCTGCTGTTATGTGGCTACTTGCAGCTATAGGAGAGCTAAAGGAGGGATTTCTACACAGGCACTCTACTGGGACCACTTCATCCACACGCCCCCCTGCAGCACAGCTTATTTACTCCGTGCTCTGTGACAGTCGGCTAACTTCACACAGAGTTTGCTGCTGATAGTTTTGTGCAACATGGCAGGATATTTATCAGATTTTGATGACGTGAACGACGACTTTGAGTAAGATGGACGTTCTTACCGGAGTGAATGAGCTGTGCTGCAGGGGGGCGTGTGGATGAAGTGGTCCCAGTAGAGTGCCTGTGTAGAAATCCCTCCGTTAGTTCTCCTTTAGCTGCAAGTAGCCACATAACAGCAGCTATGAGCTAACAGAGCTATAGCACACGTTCATTCATTCATTCTTCTTAAAGTATTGGTGAAATAAAGACAGATAATGCCTTATTTAGAGGCTGCATCCTCTAAGCCCCGTTCACTCCGTTATATGGATCTCCAGTTATCTAAATATCTTCCGAAGGACGCCGACCACTTTAACGTTATGAGTACAAGGTTGGGCTGGTTAGGTCAACAAGTTATAAAATGTAGGATTAAGCAGGAACAAAACTCTTCATGGTCAGGGTTTGCACATACAAGCTAATTCTGTCACATGAAATGGACGCTTCCTAGATAGAAAACAGCAGCCCAGATAAGTTACCGTTTAATTCATGAACACTTCTTACTAAGATAAGTAAGCTGTTGGTGTAAATGTGACTGCAACCAAAGGTGAGCTGTATGGCTGCTTTGGAATAAGAGCTGATAACTGAGATACATCCGACTGCTGCACCAAAGCCAAAAAATTAAGGTAATGGGAGAGAATTTCACTGTGTAAAATTGATCATTTTTACTTAAAATGACTGCAGAGAACTGAACAAACCTGTTGTTCAGGACACAAAAAATACAGCAAAGGAACACTGTGCTCCTTGGATGTGGGAGAGCAGAACATTTCAGTGTATTACCGCAGCTAATTTATGTTTTATGATTCAAACTTGAATTAAAAGCAGCTGTCAGGATGTTGAAGTCTGTAATATCTACTTTTCGGTGCCTAATAGTAGTTACATCCAAGTAAAATTCAATATCAACACAAATCCAGAGATAAGTGACACAGAAAAGGTAACTGCTACCTTTTCAGTGTGTTTTTCAAGGATATTGCTCAACAGACTGACCGGATCGCACAGTTTGAGGGTTTAAAATATCCTCTCTTCACAACAAAAGGCAGTGAAAGCTGAAATGTTCTCTCCTCCTGTTGTGTTACGCTGTAATTGGAGATTCTGCTGCTGTCTTACCTTTTCTCTTCTGTCTCAAAATGGCACAAACTGAGCAGATAAAGAGTCCCAGTGTCAGCCAGCCTTAACATTTCTACTACACAATAGGAAATGCTGACATTGATAATAGCAGCGGCAACTAGCCCTTATTTCCCCAGGTGTCACGGTGAAAAAATACCTTGTTTTTTATTGTACAGAAGCACTGTTACACAAAAGAAGTCTCTTGTTTGTCTCTTTGGTGTCGGCATTTTAATTGGATTTCTTTGAAATTTCAGATTAACCTCTGGGGGCTTTAGCCTTTGCTGCTGCCCTTGACACCCAGTTTCCTCCCAAGTCTCTGTGAGGCTGATTAAATCGCACCTTGTTTCTGGGAGCTGCTATTTATCATGTCCAGACTGGCTTTTGATTGATTCTTCTTTCGTAAACAGGAAGTGTTGTGGCGGCACCGGGGATTCGTCCCAAAATGTGGACGCACATTTCTCTAAAACTCTAAAAGAAAAAACACCTTCAGCAATTAATTATGTGCTTATTTTCTTCTGCTTAACATCAGTGTACTTACAGCATGAGGTGATTACATGCATATTTAATAACTAAATCAAACAAGTGTGAAGCACTTTGTGTCCTCATCAAGGAAGTCTTCATATTTAATTTGCCTTCTCATTAACATTAGCGTTATTTATCTTGGAGTTTACAAATCACTTGTAATATAATGATACACTGGTAATTAAATCCATCCTCTCTTATACCAACTCTTGCAAAAGTGAAGGTTCATGAGTTCCATAAATGAGAAATCTGTATTTTGAGTTTAAATTTAAAATAATATTCCAGTTTTGACATTCTGAGTTGCACAAAACTACACAGATGAGGAGGAGGAAAAATGGTTCTCAGCCGGAAAAGGGTGGGATGCTCTATTTGGGTCGGGAATGAGATGCTTCCCCAAGTGGAGGAGTTCAAGTATCTCGGGGTCTTGTTCACAGTGAGGGACGAATGGAGCGTGAGATTGACGGCGGATCGGTGCAGCGTCTGCAGTGTTGCTCTGCACCGACCCGTCGTTAAGAAGGAGCTGAGCCAGAAGGCGAAGCTCTCTATTTACTGGTTCCTATCCTCACCGATGGTCACGAGCTGTGGGTAGAGACCGAAAGAACGAGATCGCGAATACAAGCGGCCGAAATGGGTTTCCTCCTCAGGGTGTCTGGGCCTCCCTTAGAGATAGGGTGAGAAGCTCAGTCATCCGGGAGGGGCTCGGAGTAGAACCGCTGCTCCTCCGCATTGAGAGGAGTCAGATGAGGTGGCATCTGGTTAGGATGCCTCCTGGACGCCTCCCTGGGGAGGTGTTCCGGGCCCGTCCCACTGGGAGGAGACCCCGGGGAAGACCCAGGACACGTTGGAGAGACTATGGCCTGGGAACGCCTCGGGGTCCCCCCGGAGGAGCTGGAGGAAGTGTCCGGGGACAGGGACGCCTGGGTTTCTCTGTTAAAACTGCTGCCCCCGTGACCCCCGGAGAAGCGGCAGATGATGGATGGATGGATGGATGGATGGATGGATGGATGGATGGATGGATGGATGGATGGATGGATGGATGGATGGATGGATGGATGGATGGATGGATGGATGGATGGATGGATGGATGGATGGATGGACGGATGGATGGATGGAGTTGCACAAAACAGCTTAAATTTTCTTCATAAATTTGACATTTAAAAGGACATTACGGCTGCATTTGCAGTGGGGCTATTCATTGCAAATATGAGTAGCAAAAAGGCACATTTATATAAGACTAGAAAAAGTTTGACCAAATATGAACATTTAACATGAATGGAGAGAGATCGAGTTACTCCCGCAGGTATCAACACGTGCTTTATAACCGCAGCATCCTCTGATAACGTGCGTCTTATACTGCAACAAAAACGATGGTCCAGTAAAACAAACCTGTTGAGCTGTAACTCAGCTGTGCACGTGACAGTGCTGGCTGTCCTACCTTTAGTAGTGGTTCCAGTTTAGAGAATTTAGAAGGTTTTCTGCTGGGCAAGCAAACTAAGAGGTACTCTAAAGGGAACCATGCGAAGAGCTAATTTTTCACCCTCTGAAGCAACCTAAATAATTCCAAAGCAGATTGAATGAGTGCTATTTTCACACAGCATCACATCTGCATCAGACAGTTACACGGACTTAAGGAGGTTATATGCTGTTGCATGGAGGTTCTGTAGCTGAGAATAAGTAAACAACTGTTTAATGGAGAAGGGACCCCGTGTAAAAATCTAAAGTAAAGCACCAGTTAAACCACATTTTAAAGCAGTTTAAGATGAAAAATTCCCTTCCATCATGGTCCCCTTCTGATCAGCTTTCAGCTTAGCTCCCCCATGAGGATTTGTTTCTTTTCTCTGAACTTGGAGCGCTCTTTAACTGCTGTCTGCAGGAGGTAAGACCCGCCTGCCGTTCAGCAGCTGAAAGAGCAACCATCGCCCAATTAAAACGTTCCCATTAAAAGCGCACAGTTTGGCAACGGTGTTGGTCCCACCCACGCTGCTGATTGTCTAATTGTAAGCGCTGCCCGACGTTCTTTGGACTCAAATTTCTTTCACCCGAGAAGCCGCTGTTTAATTAAAAGATGCAGGACAAATCTCAACTGAATCCAGACAAATAACCAATAAAAGGCCATAGAAATGTCCGAAAACGTTGGTAAATCACTTTGTTTACTTAGTATTGCTGCATGGCTTCTGGCTAAGTTATCATAGACATTGTTAAATAAGTCAGTTAGTATTAAAAAAGTCCCTAGTTCACCCCAACTTTTGATCCATGCTGGTGGCTTAAAGCAAAACGAGCAGCTCATCTGACTCTGAACCACTGGTGTGAACACATCCTGAACTGATGCAGCAGCAGCAGCGCGTTTTTGCCCCTTGGCTGGCACTGCAGATACCTTTTATGGTGGAATTCACCAAAGTAAGACGTTACAGCATATATCGCAGTGTATTTATAACATTTGCAGAGGTGGATGATCTGGAATAAAATCAGAGCAGCAGCTCATCAGGCAGAGCACTGTTTCACAACAGTTCCTCTTCACTAACAAAAGCATATGGCCAACTGTAGTCACACAATGTGCCACAGTTATCCATAAATGCACAAATAACAAGATTCATTGTGACGGATCCCCTGTGAGGGCACTGAACCACTCCGAAACCAGCTGTGACAAAACTGTGACGGCATACTGGGGAGATCTCATTAATTCTCTATCATAGACCCATAAGATATCTCGTTCTCGGTCCCTGATGATGTGTGACAGCTGCCAAGTGTGTTTTTATCTTGTCACAAACAGATTGAAGGATTATCAATGTGGAACAGAGAGGAAACTGACACAGTGATCCCAATAAAGACGCTTCTGTACACTTTGGATGGTTTAACATCAACTGAAGCTTCCTTTTGATTGACCTGCCTTTGTATTGATAGATTTTTAAAGGGCTATAAGCATTATGCTCGAACATCTGCATGGATATGTGCAAAAACCCTCCATCTTTAGTCATTTTTAAATAATTTCTAAAACATTTTCTACTCCAGGTTTGTACTGGTTGGGTTTACGCTGTGATAAACATGAAAATCTCAGAGTTTAATCTCTGTGGGAGTAAAGAAAGATCTCCGTTTCATCCGCTCTGTCAAAAGTGCTTCCCTGTGAAAGTGTGAAATCAAATTCACTGCCAAATATCTTCCTAATCAACACAATTTTGTCCATTATTGCTTTCTGAAAAAGTTCATTTCCTCTGCAAATTAGATGTATTCAAAAGTCTGCTTTCGTTTGCCATTCATGTTTTAATTCAAAGGGGAACTCCGGTATTTTTAAACCTGGACCTTATTTCTGGCATGAAATACGTTCATCTGCTCACCGAGAACAGTTTGGTGAAAGTCGGCGTCCTTCAGAAGATATTTAGATAACTGGAGATCCATATAACGGAGTGAACGGGGCTTAGAGGATGCAGCCTCTAAATAAGGCATTATCTGTCTTTATTTCACCAATACTTTAAGAAGAATGAATGAATGAACGTGTACTATAGCTCTGTTAGCTCATAGCTGCTGTGTTGCTGTTATTGGCGGCTATCGGGGGGCTTATAGAGGGCTTTCTACACACTCATCGACGTCATCGATTATGTCATCGACGCCCGCCGCTGCAGCACAGCTCATCCACTCCGGTAAGAACGTCCATCTGACTCAAAGTCGTCGTTCACGTCGTCAAAATCTGATAAATATCCTGCCACGTTGCACAAAACTATCAGCAGCAAACTCTGTGTGAAGTTAGCCGACTGTCACAGAGCACGGAGTGAATAAACTGTGCTGCAGGGGGGCGTGTGGATGAAGTGGTCCCAGTAGAGTGCCTGTGTAGAAATCCCTCCGTTAGCTCTCCTATAGCTGCAAGTAGCCACATAACAGCAGCTATGAGCTAACAGAGCTATAGCACACGTTCATTCATTCATTCTTCTTAAAGTATTGCTGAAATAAAGACAGATAATGCCTTATTTAGAGGCTGCATCCTCTAAGCCCCGTTCACTCCGTTATATGGATCTCCAGTTATCTAAATATCTTCTGAAGGAAGATTTCTGCTGAGGACAATAAAGTTCATGGTTTTCATGAATAAATGTTCCTGACTGATCTCCAGCCTTGTGGTTTGTCATCACAGCTTTTAGCTCCCACCATTTCCCTTTATTCAAAGATCAATAAGAAATATTCTCATATTCTTAATATACAAGAACCTTCCTGTTAGTAAGTATAGTATCAACCTGTTCTCAGGCGACTGCTGTGCCACTACCCCTAAAAAGCATCTTTTTTAGACATACTTCATGAGTATAATGTAAAAATCACCACATCAATGTGGGAAATGTCAAAGTTTTCTGCAACAAAAGATATTTTATTGTGTATTTTAACATTTTAACATAAACTTTTACCAACCTTAATTGGTTAAGATTGGAACCAACCAAACCAGGAACCAACACACCCAGACTGCAACCTTCTTTAATGGCGACCATACAATTCCAAAGCTTCTCTCAACTTCAGGGTTTTTTATATCCAGTCAAGCTGCAGCATCTAGTCCATAATGCAAGCTTTCGCCCAACATTAACGGTTTAATCTGCGGTCAGATCAGTTGCTGCACTCTGAAAGGTGGAGCCGAAGCACAGCAGAGTTGTATTTGCTCAAATATCCTCCACTTTCTTCCCACATTTCCAGATGAATTGCTCATTTTAATTGTACGTACTATTTTTGCATCTCATCTTCTGAGCTGATCAAATTTAAGTTGTTATTATGTTCACAGATTTTGCGATTTAAAAAGCTCTGTTGCTCAGAGATACTTGGATGATAATTCGATTTGAAATCATTTAAGAATATGATTCTTATTGAAAACACAAAAGCAAGGACACTGAGTGAAGTGGCTGTTTTCCTTCCAGCTTGTGGATCATCATATTTCTTGCCTGGATCCCACATCTCAGCTGGCAAACTGAGTTTTTACATGTTTCTGTGCTTTGAGATCAAAAACTGAGCAAGCCTGGAATCAAAGCCACAGCCGTGTGAACTGAAAGAGAGCTGTTTAATATCTAATTCTGTGAAGCTTAATGCTCAGCATTACCACAGGCAAGCGGAAGGAAAGCTTTTACAATGCCGGCAGACATGTTGGCCTACAAATCCTTGAGCTCCCGCAGGGGAGAGGCTAAATAAATTATTTACAAGACCACTGGAGTGTTTCAAAGGACATGTGTGTTACTGTCTGTGAAAGAAAATCCATACACCCTGCTCTAAAATCAAACATCCTGAGTGCCTGTGACTGTATCAGTCAGCGTGTCAATATGCAGTGGGTGTGGGAAAAAATTAGAAACCCAAAATGAGGGAATGTTGCAGAGAAGCTTGTGAGTGTCACTGACCACCGTGCACCGCTCCTCGCTCATTGATTAGCTCCCTTCAGCAGCCGTTGTGCCACAGGATCTGCTGCACAACGCTCTCAAGTCAACTTTATTCATATGGAACATTTAAAAGCAACAAAAGTTGAACAAAGCGTTTAAGAGCTAATAAACTGTGCAGCCGAGATGATGGAATATCAAACTAATTAATAGATATCTTCAGAAAGGAGGTGAAAGTGAAAGCAAATGATTGATCATTGCTGGAGGTGTTTCAATCATCAAAGCTGTTAAACTGTGCAAAAAGCAAAGAAACTGATTGATTAAAGCTGTGAAAGCTGAAAGCTTCAGTTGAGTTTATGCACAAGTTCAGTGAGGAAGGTCTGCGCCTCCCATCTGCCCTCGTTTCCTGGTGTTTTCATTTGTTTTATTACTTCCATTTTCCCACGCTGGAGAACTCTAATCACTGCCCTGGTCCAGGGGTCTTAACTACCTGCTCCTTTTCTAACCAATCAATTTCTCTTCTGTCGTCATCCCTCCAGCTTGACTCCTGCAACCTGCCTCCTCCTGAATCTCCACTTCTTTCTTATTTCACTTGCAGACAGATAGTTCACACTAATGGTTACATGAGCAGGAATCAATGTTAACGGCATAAACTTGACAAAAGTAACATGTTTGTTAGAACTGGCCCATGAGGAAGTGACACAGACTTCGTAAGCAGGTCGCAGGGCAGCAACGTCATAGACAACTTCTTACTTTTTCTTTCTTTATTTTGACTTCCTTCGCTCTACTATTGTGTTTCTACGTAGTTAGACATTAAAAGGACTTTGTTAAGGTTCGGGAAACATCGTTATTAGGCATCAAAACACACCGTGAATTTCTTTTTTTCACGTTTCCATGGCAACCTATCATATGATATAACCAGCTGCGTGTTAGAAAGTGATGCTTTCAGGGTTCCCTCCGAACCAAACATCACTGTGTAACAAGTTGGTCTGTTTCTTTTATACAGGATATGATGGTCTGGAGAAACAGTGTGAAAAAAAGCATGCTTCATAGTTATATGGAATATAGTTTCATACATAACGTCTGTTTTTTCAGAGCCATAAAGGCCATAAATGACTTCCCAGCTTAGTTACAGATTATGGGTTTGATTTGCTTTAAAGCACTCAGGGCAGCCTATCATTCATTCATTATCTTATAGAGCTGGCAGATATCCAAAAAAGAAATTAAGCATCAATGTTCCGATAAATCAGAGAAATAATTAAATGGGTTTCATTATGTGAAGAAGGCCTTTTACAAATTTTATCAGAATAAAAGTGGGAATGAATCATCGCTTTTATGAAGCTCGGGACAAAAAAAAAATCAGTTGAGAAACAAACAAAAAACTTCTTTTTGAATCGAGATTTTACCATTAAATCAGCATCCCCATTACATGTGGCAGTTAAAATAATAAGACCTCCAAGAACTGGTAATGAGACAGACGAGAGAATCATTTTTTTCAGACAGAACACCCAGAAGCACCTAAAAACCAAGGGCCGACTCAGCACACTCAGACTCTCGGTTCCGATGTTGAATTCAATTATTCATTTGAATCATAATAGGCTAATGAAGGGGAGAGAAATTAATGATAAGAGCCACCTTTAGCTCAGAGTATCAATTTGTTCCCATGCATAATTTAATCGATTCCCCATGGAGCGCACTCGCTCCAAACAGAGGCAGGCAGATATGATTGCGAGGAAAATGAGAAAATGATGGAGCAACAGCATCAAAATGCACGTTTCATTGTGGACGTGTCCGTGAGGATGCCGTGCGATGTTCTGTCTTTGATATGAAGTGACCCTGGACATGGATGAGGGCTGGGATGAAGTCATTGTTTCGTGCGTCTCATGGTAAAGAAGTGTTTTTTTTTCTGATCCCAACAACAAAGAAGACCGTTTCATTTTACAGTTAATCGCTTCTTATGAGAAAAGGTCCTGTGAACCACTCAAAACCAGAGCTGTGGTGGTTCTGCTGAGCTCAAAACGGTGACATTTAATGCAGAAATCACTGGAGCTATAAGGGAAGTGAAGATATATTCAGGGCCCGAGTAGTGAACTGCAAACTATAATTATTCTTATTGTTGTTTACGAAACTTGCTCCAAACCAATTTCGCCAGGGACGACAGGGACAATTTGGCGTTTGCTTTGCAAAATGACACTGTAGCGCCCCCTAGAATATTGCAAACACCACTACACAATGCAGTCACTTTGGTGTAGGATGACAAAATTCGGTGCACACATGTGTCATGCCCAGACGCACAAAAAAGCCTTTGGACGTCATGGTGACAGGGCCACTGGAAGGCGGCCATTTTGGGTGGAAGTTGCCATTTGACCACGTTTTTGCCCATTTCCACACCTCGCATATGATCCAACTCGTCCTACACACTAAATGCTAACGGCTTCAAACTTGGCCAGGGTACTCTTAACCCATGGGGGATAAAACGTCTTGCAAAGCTTTCTAATACCTTAAAGGGTGTGGCTGTGGCGAGGCCTCAAAGTTTGACGACTCACCACTAAACGCAAAGTCACTAATAACTTCTGCATCCACTGTCCGATCCTGACCAAATGTCATAAAGTGAACGATGGACACGGCCTGAACACGCACATATGGCCATAGTGACATCTGTCACGGCGCCACCTGCTGGTAGTTGCAAACATAGCTCAAAACTCGCCAGAGACGACAGGCCTGGGCACATAAGCGCGAGCGCGAGTCAGTGCTGCTTGCAGCCCGAGTTGATTTTGTTTTACAATGACTGGACAGACAAAATGTGGCATTATCAAATGAAGTATTCTTCTAAATCAATAAGTGAAAATGTTTTTGACGCCTCTGTTGGCAGTGTGACTTCTGGTCTGTTTTATAATAAGCTGTTTTATGGGGTTCAGTGTTTGACTCAGTTTAGAATAAAATGCAAGCCCAAGGTGCTGGAGCGGTCATTGGCATTCAGTCAGTGGCATTTTCAGTGTGAATGCTCCTAATGAGACAAAGAAACACCAGCAGATGGACAAATATCCATTTCTTCAAAGCTCCCCAGACGAGTTGAATGATCAACAAACCATAAAGTCTATTACAATGTAAACATCTGACCGAGATGAAAAGATGAGGGATGACTAAAAAAATGTGTTTTCAGGTCAAAGTCTTCATTTAGACCTGTTTAAATCCAAAATGCGTCTCTTTTTGAGCAATTATACATCAATTTTTAAAACTTAACTAGTTCAATTCCACTCATTTCTGTCAGAGGAAGTTCTGTAAGGTGCAAAAAACCTTCACTGAGCCCACTTTCTGGAATATTTAATAAGCTTATTTGACCTGGGAAGATGCTTGAGATTTCATATCTATTTACTAAAGGGACCCTTAAACCATTCCACAAGAGGATATATATTCAAAAAGTCGCCCAAACAGTGAGTTGATAACTTTTCACTTGATCTTGGATTGAGTACACATGTTATTTGCAGTTTCGAGGCTGCTGATCTTGTGGTTTAAAGTCAGGCATCACAGAGAAATACTCCAGAGGTATTCTTAAAGCGTGCCTTTCCTCAGGTCAGCAGCAGCCAGCTATTAGCACCATAGAGAGAATAGTTGTAGTCTGAACTATGTGTGACTGGTTTCATCAGGCTGTTCAGGCATCAAAGACTCAGCAGGAGGGGTTTGGTGTTTATTCAAAAAACAGGTGCAGCTGCTCTGTAGTCCAGCTCTACGTTTGATGGGCAGAATTATCATTCAGCCATGTGGGGCAGTGAGAGCTGCTGGGCAGCTGTGCATCAGTCTTACTCTCTGATCTGCACAGAGTGAAACACACAGAGGCTCATCAGTATGAATCAAGCACTTAAAAGATGGGACAGCTTTCAAAAAGATATTTGACCTGCCATTTTCCACACCTGACACCCAGGCCGCTGAGAACCTCCAAAGAATCTGACATTCAGCGCTTGGCCTGCCTAATTTTCTCTGTTGGTGAACTCTGCAGCCCCCAACTTCCTTCTGCATAGTTAGCAAATGACAGCGAAAGGTCGTTAAAAAAGGTCATGTTCATCATCTGTTGATGAGACAAAGGTTGATAAAGATACAAGAAAGCTACTTGGTTGAATTTAGCTCTCCTGGGTTGCTGCTTTTCATTCTAACTGGACCCTTTTGCAAAAGACAGCCTTCAACCAACATAATCTCTTCTTTCACTTTAAAGGGGAACTCCGGTATTTTTAAACCTGGACCTTATTTCTGGCATGAAATACGTTCATCTACTCACCGAGAACAGTTTGGTGAAAGTCGGCATCCATCGGAAGATATTTAGATAACTGGAGATCCATATAACGGAGTGAACGGGGCTTAGAGGATGCAGCCTCTAAATAAGGCATTATCTGTCTTTATTTCACCAATACTTTAAGAAGAATGAATGAATGAACGTGTGCTATAGCTCTGTTAGCTCAGAGCTGCTGTGTTGTTGTTATTGGCGGCTATCGGGGGGCTTATAGAGGGCTTTCTACACACTCATCTACTGGGATGACGTCATCAACGCCCCCCTGCAGCACAGCTCATCCACTCCGGTAAGAACGTCCATCTTACTCAAAGTCGTTGTTCACGTTGTCAAAATCTGATAAATATCCTGCCATGTTGCACAAAACTATCAGCAGCAAACTCTGTGTGAAGTTAGCCGACTGTCACAGAGCACGGAGTGAATAAACTGTGCTGCAGGGGGGCGTGTGGATGAAGTGGTCCCAGTAGAGTGCCTGTGTAGAAATCCCTCCGTTAGCTCTCCTATAGCTGCAAGTAGCCACATAACAGCAGCTATGAGCTAACAGAGCTATAGCACACGTTCATTCATTCATTCTTCTTAAAGTGTTGGTGAAATAAAGACAGATGATGCCTTATTTAGAGGCTGCATCCTCTAAGCCCCGTTCTCTCCGTTATATGGATCTCCAGTTATCTAAATATCTTCCGAAGGACGCCGACTTTCACCAAACTGTTCTCTGTGAGTAGATGAACGTATTTCATGCCAGAAGTAAGGTCCAGGTTTTAAAATACCAGAGTTCCCCTTTAAGAAATCTTGGTGGTGTCTCAGGGACTAATTCACTTATGGCAAATCTTTTCTATGGGTGACCCCAGCAAGTCAAAGAGGACCATGTCACCAAATCTGCCATGAGAAAGCCAATAAAATCATTTCAGCAATCAGCGTAAGGCCGTAGGGACTGAAGGACTCGTGGGTACAGCCAGAACTTCCAGTGACAATTCTTGAATTAGAACTTTGTATTTAAGGTGACGTTCAGCACAGTGTGTGGCCTGGGAAGACAGACTGTATGTTACTGTCATTTTGAACTCTAACATCCATGGATGATGTAAGCAAGTGCAGAAAGCTGCTGAAATAGCTGCTCCTCACCTCCCACTAAGTATTAGAAACTTTTCATAATGCTTTGACAGTTTTCTCAAAAACTTCTTCTTTCTTTAAAATACTACAAAAAAGGGAAAAGAGGGGGAATAAAAGCACTTTGCCCTAAAGGAAGGAACATATTTAAAAAAGTATTGAGGTGTGAGAATCAGAAGAAGCTCTCATGGGTTCAAACTAAAAGTGGTAAGATGTGATTGATCAGCCAGCCAAGTTTCCCCAAAGCTCTGTGTGGACTCGTGATCTTTCAAAGAGAATAAGTTGCTCTGGGTGGAAAGTCAAGCCCCACTTTTCTGCACATGACACTTAAAAGATGGAGTGAGATGGGAGCTACGGCACAACAGTGGTCTCAGTGCTGTCTGCTGTCATCTCAAGGCCTGAAGGCAGAGGAGAGTCGGGTCATTAGCCCGAAAGCATGAAGACAACCTGGTCTGGCAGATGGTCAACATTTCCTGTTGTTGGATTTCTGACATTTTAACCTAAATTTAGATTTATTTGTACTCTGGCATACATGCGGCTGCATTAGACAGCATCCCATCTATCTGAGCTATTTCAGTCCTGCCAGACACACCTACAGCACAGATCCAGTGTTTCTTGTTAACTCTGGATTTGAATTAAACTCAAAAGAAACTAAATGCAAAGTTTTGAATAACACCCAGCTCAATGTTGGGGAAAGAACGCGATTAAGGTATTTTCAGACATGCAAATGTCACTTAGAAGAGGGAAATTAACATCCAGATGTAGATTAAATACATGTCTATTGCTCCTCTGCATGTTTTGTTAGATTTAGCCGGTCAGTATTCATCTTTACTCCAACATACCACAGATTATAACTCTGATCTTCAGTTATAGCCTGTGGAGACATCTTTTTCACCTCAGCCTGGCATGTCGGCTCCTTTGTTTCAGCGATCGGCAAAAAGCGAGTTGATGCATTGGTTCTTTTCAATTGCAGTAATATCACAGAGCAGCTAAAATTACTGGATGTTTTATAGCTCTCCGGCACATTTTCTCATAGTTGTTGTGTCATTTGGAAGCATATTATCTTCACCTCCACATCTCTTCCAGACAGAACATGAACTTTAAGGTGAGTACTCTCACAAAAGCAGAGTGCTTCGGCTGCTTGTTTTAGGATCTTATGCTCAAAGTGGAAGGATGCTAAGCAGTTTATCAGGTGAGACACTGTCGTTAGCACAGCCCAACCGTGGGTTTTCTGGGAGCAGCTGCACCGACACATCAGAGAGTCCAGCTGGATTCCCAGCTGCTGCTCCAGAGCTTTAGGAGAGCAGCTTCACTTAAAGCTCATCCAAGCCACTGCACCCCTGAGGCAAATGCACCTTTATAACCTGGGATTCAGATGGGAATGGTTGTGTTTTGCCCTGCAGTTCAGGTACAAAGATAAGAAAATAATTCCTTCTTCTGTACTTTGACCTGTTGCAAACTGCATCTTCTCTGCCTCACACATAAGAATATACATAAATAAATATAAAAGCCTTTAATGTATAGCTCACAAAGATATTTCTTTTCAATTTTGGAGTCAATCTGGACAAAGAGGAGGCATTTATCTTGGTGTAAAACTTCAGCTATAATACAAAAATGCTGATGAAGCTGTGTTAGCACCCAATGCTTATTACTTGTCACATTATACAATTTTCCCTTTGGGAGAAATAAAGTATTTTTTCATATAATTTAATTTCATTACATGCTTGGTCACACCCCTGTGCATCAATTCTCAACATGCTACTCCTCTAGATTTCAGTAAAAAAAACAAACAAAAGTATTTGTGTGATGGCAAAAAGTTGAAAAGTTCAGAGTTAATAGGCCTGTTGGCCACAATGTTCTTAAAGGCCAATAAAGCTCATTATCTCACCGTAGAACCCTTAACTGTGGACACATTTGTATGCATTCACTACATCTCACTACTCAGCACCCCCCCACCTCATTTTCACAAAATCTGGCCACCTTCGCTGTCCATCAGTTCAGATTTGGCATGCACTTATCCTGCCGTTGTTTGTTTATATGATGCATTAACTGTTAATATCCAATGCCGCATAATTACGAAGCACCACTGCATTCAGAAAGTGCTTGAAATGCATCATCAAAGCTACCCTGACCCCCCCCCCCCAGGAGTCCTCTACACTGTGAGCACTATTTGAGTGAGAGAATGAGAGGATAATCTGAACACAGCCACAGTTTTATACGAGGATTTGAATTTACAGTGTTCAGTGAGCATGGCCCAGCAGGATGTAGTTAAACTTTCAAAGACTTTTCATATGAATGAAGCCTCTTCGCTTATTGGACAGTGACTAAAAGGAGCTTTGTTCAAGCTTACGTCGTTGTCATTGCTCACAACCCCAGGCTACATGAAAAGTATTGAATCTTCCTCATGCCTTTGTCCTTATCCAACCAATTTAGCACAGTGACTGCAGAGTGCCATGAAAGTATTGTCTTGAGGCACAATCCCCAGTGGATTGATTTATGGGCTTCTGCTTCTCAATTCCTATGCAGCCGTCAGGAGGAACGCAACAGAAATTACAGTAAATGATGGAAATTAGCTTTCCCTCATTCCACTCAGCGTCTTTCAGCAGTAATACCCCCCCTGCAGGGTCCAAGCAGGTCAAACTAGGGTCAACTTCAGAGCCTGAGATGAGAAACAGCAGCTTTTTCAAGCGTTATTACGCTTTTCATGCTGTTGCCTGGAGGATGAAGATAATGCTGGCACAATGCTGGCTTGCTCACACAGCATTGTGGAGCTGATAACAATGACTCAGTTTTCTGTGTTATTTTCTAAATGAAATATACAGCCAGGATGACATTATGCATATATACAGTATAATATAATATTCTAAGTTGTTCCAACCCATTCATCTGCTGTTGCTGCATACAAGGAAAGAAGTTTATAAAGTCCAGCTGCAGAATGATGGACGATACTTTCAAACTAACTCCTTGATCAACAATTTGCTCGTCGTTATCTTATCTGGTCTCAAAACTTACTTTCCATTTGATATATTTTCCTCTAATTTCTCTGACTTATAATTTTGTGGAAAGTGTTCCTAATCAAACCTTCCACTGGTGATATAAAGATCCCATTTATTCCAGCTCCGTATTCATTTGAACTCAATTATATTTAATTTCTAGATGCACCAAGTTTCGAGAGAGTATTTTAATATGCCTCCCGGTGGTTAGGCTGCAGGACATGGTCCATTACGACAGAAAATAAAAAACTCTTTCGATCAATTAACATCAGAGCACAAGGCTAAATATTTTACCCTTTCGTGCGGTTCATGATAAATCAAAGATGAGTTTAAGATTAGAAATTAAGGATGCAGCGCAAGATCAAAACAGAAAGAAAGGAGGAGGAAGTTTAAGCTATTTGTTCTCTCAATCATCATGGGAAATGTGAATTACTGGCAGATAAGACAGATAATTTCAAAGCCCCGACAAGGTGGCAGCTAGAATAAAATTAAGGTAGTCTCAAAACTTACTTTCCATTTGATATATTTTCCAATGAAGTCACGCGATTTCCTCTAATTTCTCCGACTTATAATTTTTTGGAAAGTGTTCCTAATCAAACCTTCCACTGGTGATATAAAGATCCCATTTATTCCAGCTCCGTATTCATTTGAACTCAATTATATTTAATTTCTAGATGCACCAAGTTTCGAGAGAGTATTTTAATATGCCTCCCGGTGGTTAGGCTCCTGTGATGCAATATGTTTCCGCATCCTTATATTTACATAAATCATTACTGCACAGCTCCACAGAATGAAGCTCCACTCCTTAACATGTCTTAGAAACAAACATACCTCCAGCACATGGTATCTTTTCCTGACAGTTGAAGCAAAGAACATTGATTGTTAATTTAATTTGCCTGTAACCCGGTGGGTTTTGCTGGGGACCCATAAACAGTCCAGTTTTTTCCAGTTTGAAAGAAGCAATATTCTATTTGCATGGACATTTTTTTCATATATATATATAACACTTCTACATGCTTGAACTGAGATTTGTGTAAAAAAAAAGCTGATAAACTTCTGCAGAACAGAAAATACAAAACTCTTTCGATCAATTAACATCAGAGCACAAGGCTAAATATTTTACCCTTTCGTGCGGTTCATGATAAATCAAAGATGAGTTTAAGATCAGAAATTAAGGATGCAGCGCAAGATCAAAACAGAAAGAAAGGAGGAGGAAGTTTAAGCTATTTGTTCTCTCAATCATCATGGGAAATGTGAATTACTGGCAGATAAGACAGATAATTTCAAAGCCCCGACAAGGTGGCAGCTAGAATAAAATTAAGGTAGTCTCAAAACTTACTTTCCATTTGATATATTTTCCAATGAAGTCACGCGATTTCCTCTAATTTCTCCGACTTATAATTTTTTGGAAAGTGTTCCTAATCAAACCTTCCACTGGTGATATAAAGATCCCATTTATTCCAGCTCCGTATTCATTTGAACTCAATTATATTTAATTTCTAGATGCACCAAGTTTCGAGAGAGTATTTTAATATGCCTCCCGGTGGTTAGGCTCCTGTGATGCAATATGTTTCCGCATCCTTATATTTACATAAATCATTACTGCACAGCTCCACAGAATGAAGCTCCACTCCTTAACATGTCTTAGAAACAAACATACCTCCAGCACATGGTATCTTTTCCTGACAGTTGAAGCAAAGAACATTGATTGTTAATTTAATTTGCCTGTAACCCGGTGGGTTTTGTTGGGGACCCATAAACAGTCCAGTTCTGTCCAGTTTGAAAGAAGCAATATTTTATTTGCATGGACATTTTTTCATATATATAACACTTCTACATGCTTGAACTGAGATTTGTGTAAAAAAAAAGCTGATAAACTTCTGCAGAACAGAAAATACAAAACTCTTTCGATCAATTAACATCAGAGCACAAGGCTAAATATTTTACCCTTTCGTGCGGTTCATGATAAATCAAAGATGAGTTTAAGATTAGAAATTAAGGATGCAGCGTAAGATCAAAACAGAAAGAAAGGAGGAGGAAGTTTAAGCTATTTGTTCTCTCAATCATCATGGGAAATGTGAATTACTGGCAGATAAGACAGATAATTTCAAAGCCCCGACAAGGTGGCAGCTAGAATAAAATTAAGGTAGTCTCAAAACTTACTTTCCATTTGATATATTTTCCAATGAAGTCACGCGATTTCCTCTAATTTCTCCGACTTATAATTTTATGGAAAGTGTTCCTAATCAAACCTTCCACTGGTGATATAAAGATCCCATTTATTCCAGCTCCGTATTCATTTGAACTCAATTATATTTAATTTCTAGATGCACCAAGTTTGAAGAGAGTATTTTAATATGCCTCCCGGTGGTTAGGCTCCTGTGATGCAATATGTTTCCGCATCCTTATATTTACATAAATCATTACTGCACAGCTCCACAGAATGAAGCTCCACTCCTTAACATGTCTTAGAAACAAACATACCTCCAGCACATGGTATCTTTTCCTGACAGTTGAAGCAAAGAACATTGATTGTTAATTTAATTTGCCTGTAATGCGGTGGGTTTTGTTGGGGACCCATAAACAGTCCAGTTCTGTCCAGTTTGAAAGAAGCAATATTCTATTTGCATGGACATTTTTTCATATATATATAACACTTCTACATGCTTGAACTGAGATTTGTGTAAGAAAAAAGCTGATAAACTTCTGCAGAACAGAAAATAAAAAACTCTTTCGATCAATTAACATCAGAGCACAAGGCTAAATATTTTACCCTTTCGTGCGGTTCATGATAAATCAAAGATGAGTTTAAGATCAGAAATTAAGGATGCAGCGCAAGATCAAAACAGAAAGAAAGGAGGAGGAAGTTTAAGCTATTTGTTCTCTCAATCATCATGGGAAATGTGAATTACTGGCAGATAAGACAGATAATTTCAAAGCCCCGACAAGGTGGCAGCTAGAATAAAATTAAGGTGCTTATTTAACTCTCTACATGGCTTAAACTGGCAGACAGAGACTGTAGAAAATGCAGAGCTTGGAATGTCTAATCCTCTCTGCTGCACTTCAACTTTCCAATATAATGATATATTAATTTAATTTTGTTATCTATGTATAACAACAACAACATATCTGTGACAATATATACTGCAGCAGTGCAGCATAATCATAAAGTTGAGTTGAACAGAAATTATCTAATCAATAAATGGAACTAAACATGTGCAGAAATCATGATTTTTACCATAAAAGTGCATTTCTAATATGAACAAGTTAAATTGGCACAAATCGATTGAACTTTCCTTCTTTCTTAAAGAACCTTTTAATTAAAAGTTTAAGACTATAACATATTGAATTAGCTCAGAGCAAAAAATCATAGAGAAACGCAAACAACTATCACAAAAACTCTCGAATAACCTTCATCACACCAACATATTTATGCTTTTTTCTGGTTCCTTCTCCACCAACTCGCCTTTGGGGATTTTATTTTCCATTTTAGTATAGAAATACATCAAGATGTGAGCCGCAAAACATTATTTTTAGGACCCTAAATTGTAAAAAGAGAATTTTCTGCTGCAAATAAAACTCTGAGTCTAATCATGTGGGTGTTCCAGAGAACAGCTGAGGTTCCATATGCAAATGTGTGCAGTGCACAAGTGACTGTGGAGAGACCATTCTTCATCACTTCCTCACATCTACTTCCCAAGGCAATATGCAGACCGCTGATGGGTTGTAGAAACATAATTACAGTCCTCATGCATATGCTTAAACTCTCCTCCTTTGACTTAACAAGTTCAGCCTTGCAAGAGTACAGCTAATTCCAGTAGGGTGACTCATTCTTTGTACAACTTTCCTTCCTCATCTTCCTCCTTTTCTCCTGATGCACACCATTATGTGATCACTCCTGGGTTTGTATGGAGGATAAACAAGATTAATCTTAGTCTGCCTCACTGCAAACGCCACAACATGCACCGCTGTCACAAACTAAACGCTGGGTTGTCTTTATTTACTTTGCACTGCCTCTGTTTGCAGGGTTATGCTTATCATGTTAAAGCAGACATGGTTATTTTCACAGCAGGAGGGTCGTGACCCATACAGTACCATCACGGATTATGGCTTTTAGGATTCTGTACTGGTAACAAGATGAATGGTCTGTGTCTTCTTTAACCAAAAATAATTAGATATAAGAAGAATTGTTTTGGTGTTTTCATGTGTGCAGAGAGTGAATAATTATGTTTAGTAACAGTGGTTTACTGTTGTTGTACTTAAAGGGGAACTCTGGTATTTTTAAACCTTATTTCTGGCATGAAATACGTTCATCTACTCACCGAGAACAGTTTGGTGAAAGTCGGCGTCCTTCGGAAGATATTCAGATAACTGGAGATCCATATAACGGAGTGAACGGGGCTTAGAGGATGCAGCCTCTAAATAAGGCATTATCTGTCTTTATTTCACCAATACTTTAAGAAGAATGAATGAATGAACGTGTGCTATAGCTCTGTTAGCTCATAGCTGCTGTTATGTGGCTACTTGCAGCTATAGGAGAGCTAACGGAGGGATTTCTACACAGGCACTCTACTGGGCCCACTTCATCCACACGCCCCCCTGCAGCACAGTTTATTCACTCCGTGCTCTGTGACAGTCGGCTAACTTCACACAGAGTTTGCTGCTGATAGTTTTGTGCAACATGGCAGGATATTTATCAGATTTTGACAATGTGAACGACAGATTTGAGTAAGATGGACGTTCTCACCGGAGTGAATGAGCTGTGCTCTAAAACCTTTACTCGTCTGTTTTTTCTTTGCAAATTGTAACATTCTTGAGTTTTAATAACATGAAACTGTCACAAAAGTGATTTGGCGCGTTGATCGAGGTAAGAGAGGATGGACGATGGCTTTAAACCTTGTTCTGTTACACAAGAGAACCAAGATTAGGTCCCATTTTACCAAATATTTTCCAATAATTTAGCATTTTCTCACCTTTGAGGTCAGTTGCAGTTGGTTTGGTTTGGGAGTGAAAAAAGGTACATGTTGCCTTCAAATATGAATAAGAATATAATTATGTTTGTGTTCAGAATTAATTTGCTGTGCTCACAGGAAGATTAATTTCTATAACGATGGCGTTACATCCTGTAACAGTAGGGGGCGCCAGAGAGTAAAACACAGTCAGATTATCTGGTGCTATTTTAACTGTGACCTGCTATATTTTGGAAACAGATGAACCTGTTGTAAACATGTCTGTGATTTTTCTCCTCATGTGCACACTCGTCCACGAGCACTTTTCACATACTATTTCACTATTTATACTTTTTCACTTACTATTGCTCTGTTAGCACAGAGATAAGGACACCATTACCCTTCTATATCTTTACAATAGTTAATATTAGTTGTTTGTTGGTGTATTAAAGTTAAAAATTGTATATTTAAACTGACAATATTAATAACACTTATAATAATAATAATATTAGTAATATTATTACTTTATAGCCTCTTTACTTTGAGACTTCCTTTGCTTCTACTTGATCCAGCCTAGATGGTTGCTGCCTGAGTATATCTCTTCAGGCGTTTCTACAGTAATAATTACTTAATACTCAGAATTAAAGTTCAACTCCACCCTGAAGGTTACACAAAATGATTTGTGACCGGCACCAGTTTGAGTCTCTGGAACAGCTGGTAACATACATGCAGCTGCAGTGAGTCATCTGTTCCTGAGCTACAGTATATAATGTAAAGCTCTGAATGCTCCCTCTCTAACCAAGCATTTGTCCCTGTTATTTGTTTAAAAACTTCCCATTGTGTCATTTAGAAGCCACCTGTGATGCAAAACGAAGTGGTCCAGCCATCACCACTTCATGCAGAAGCCATGAAACATGCATCAGTGCACAGATGCCAGCACCCACGTGGTTGTCATCATTCAGAATAAACCTCATGTGACGCTTAAGGTAGCCAGCATCTTCTGCGTGACACTCTGCACATCATCCAGGCTCTGCTAATTTAAACAAATGAGTTTGCTCTGGGAGAAAAAAAGACAAACAGACCAGATTTTCATTAGCATTCAAGTGGTAAATTATTCACCGCCTGTACGTTTGACCTTCCTGCTTGGTGCAGCCCACTTCGGAAACCAATAAAATGCTAAATGTGCTGCTATTTGGTGCTGCTCATATTATGTAAATGTAGGTTTAAGTGAAGAGGAGACGATATGTGCATGAAATTTGAATAAACTACAGTGAAATTCGCTCCTCTGACTGAGGAAACAACACATATTTAAAAGATGGATCTGTTAGCCAGAGGTTTTGAAAGAAAAATCAGAAAAGAGCCGTAAATTTTGACCCTGACCACAGCTGCAGGGATATGTGCAATTCAGTCATATCTGAATGTTTTCCCAGAAAAAAAAGGGTTTCAAAAGGAGATTACAGGGCAAACAAAGACAAAAGACAGTGTTTTTTCTGCCTCAGCCTGACAGAGTTGATGCACCTGCTGGGGAATTCTCTGTGATGACGACACAGACCTTTGAAGTTTAATGACGGTTTGATCTTTTAGTCATCCAAAGCGAACTGAGACAGGAAAATGAGTCTGCGCTAACCCTGTCAGCTACATGATGCTGCATTCCCTCATTATTTTAGCAAAAGACATCCAGCAACAGAGCAGCAATAGAGGCAAAAACCTGTTTCCCCTCAATGTGCTCTGCAGCTCCCGAAGAGATGTATTCCTCCTCATTTCACATTGCCAAAAAAGCCTCCGTGCAGAGGCAGCCAAAATAATCCAATCAGCTCTTTTTCATGCTTTTCATTTGCTGCTAATTGCCTCGTGTGATCTTAGAGGTCAATCACCACATTGCAGAGCTGCTGGCCACCTCTCCATAATGGCCCCCAAACCCGGCGGGATTAGCAGCAGCGGTACCTCCGCTGTCTGCATGCTGCTGAGGCCATTACCCTCGGATCGACCAGCCGAGCCCTGCAGCATGTCAAACGCTGTTATTGTGACATGCCCAGGCCGTTTAGCAGCACTTGTGTATGCTGTTGGCTGATTGAGCATGAATCTATGTTTGTTAGGTCATGCCAGACCTTTACAGAGCTGCCACTTTAATGTCTCCATTTTCCTATACTTTCACATTTTGGGTTTTATGGTCCCTCAAACTTTGCACACAGCAGATGAAAACCAGTATTATTGTTATTGTTTTACTCTTTATAACCAAAAAAAAATGTCCAGCTCAAAGTTGATATGTGCAGAAATGCTTTAATTGATCTTTTTTTAATTCAATTTCCCGTCTTTCTTGTCATGTAATTAGGCTCCTTTTTTTCTGAGTGTGAATTTAGCGTTTGAAGCTCCAGCTGCTCTTACTGCTTTAACTGTGCAGAAAATGGAAGATCAACTAGAAGTGGAGATTGTAGTGAGTGGAGTACGCTGCCTGTGTTGTTTGGAGATAAAAGCAGTCGTTCAGTGGGAATATATTCATGAAGAAACACTGAATGAAATACAGAGAGAAGAGTCTGCCTCCATACATTTACACACAGCCAATATTCATCTCCAGACCTATTATGTTGGAGAACAAATTAAATCACACCTGAAGGTATCCAATTTAG
Source organism: Leuresthes tenuis (assembly GCF_036924035.1). Classification (NCBI taxonomy): domain Eukaryota; kingdom Metazoa; phylum Chordata; class Actinopteri; order Atheriniformes; family Atherinopsidae; genus Leuresthes; species Leuresthes tenuis. Next base: position 2,724,564 of record NW_027325365.1, read on the forward strand.
TTAGTGAGATAACGTCTTAATTATATATTTGTATTTACAATTAAATTCCGACTCATTACATTAATGGTGTTTTAAGCATTGAGATAATCACACGGGTTCCTGCACTCCTTCTATGCTTTGTGGCCGGTTCTCAAACCAGCCGGGCTCATTTCTCCTGGTGCTGCAGCAGCTGTCGCAGCAGGATGATGAGCTTGAAATTACACCGTGAATTTTGTGTCTTACAAAAGAAATTTGGGGATTTCTAGCTCTAAAAAAGGGGCTTTGGATGTATCTGACTGTCATTACTGTGGCAAAAAGGCATAATTATGATTATTACTGCAATAACAGGAGAAAACTTTCAAATATACATGTATTGCTCTCATACTAATTCTTTTTTACCTTTCTTGTGAATCAATTTCTGACACTTTCAATCCCCTGTTTACATAAAGATGGAAATGAACTCGTCTTGCTCGGTGTGCAACATATTCAGGAAGAAACTGAACACAAATCTTCCAGTGAACCAAAAGCTGTTGGAAGTGGAGGAACATGAAGCTTACCCACAGACATTATGTTCTTGCCAAACAGCACTTTTCTGCCACCTCCGTGCTGAGAGTGTTCCTCACTGCAGGGCTGCCTGCTTCTGCCCACAACAGCCAGGCTCCATGAAGATACCGCTTTGATTTGGGGGAATGGTGACAAAAATATGGACTTTAAGAAGCATGAAGTAGTCAGACTTTGAATTATATAATAAGGTTTTCATCAGATCCTGCACTCCTTATGCGGAGTAAGACCAGGAAGTCTTTCTTTCGAATAGTAAACTTGTAAAGATAATTTGTATTTAAGCTTCAAAGATGGATTGATGCTTTTAATTGAATGCTACTGAGCCAATGGGGCACCGATGTTTTTGCTGTTGTTTGTAGATTTGAATAATTAGGTAAGAGACAGGGCTGATGGTTGAGTGATGACAAAGACACTGAGAACAAAACAGCTCATTATCACAGACAAAAGACTGGGAACAATGAGACTTTACACACAAGCAAACAGAAAAACTGATTTAATTAATATATATGGTCACTTAGCAACAGAATACACCCATTTTGCACATTTTGTGTGTGTTCTGGCCACACTACAGAGGATAAGGCTGTTCTAATAAGGCTGTTCTTCATGGATTAGATGTTTATGGACATGAATTCCCTGAGAAACACCACTGATGATGACTGGGAATCATGTGCACTGTTTATTTATCCAGTTGTGTAGTTTCTCCTGTCATACTGTGAGATTCTTTTCTCTCGTGGAGGGTGGAAATGTTGCTAAGGCGACTCAGCTGAGAGATGAAAAGTGGAAGTACGATGTTGCACTGTCACACTGAAATGTTTCTTGCATGTAGGTAGTGTTGCATGTGGAATAATTCAGAAATAAATGGTGTTACTGCAGATTTAACTTCTTTTTTTAGTCACTTTGTGAAAGTGAAAGTGCCAACAGACCAGTATAAAAGCAACTGATTTGGACTTGTCTCTCAAGCTCTCTTATCTTAAGATAAATACCATTAGCACCATTAGCCCTACTTTAGGCTATGACGTCCGACCTTTCACCTTTGTGACAATTTGGGCCGAATGTAACACGCATAAAGGCATTTTCTTTAAGAAACAGGCAAATGGAATAAACAAACACTTTTTTTCCAAGCATCCAGACTTCCTTTGCCTCCAGAGAATTAAAACATCAAAGTGCCAATGCTTGTTGGTACCTAACCAAGAAAAACCTCACCCACATGTATGTGTGAAATAAGCACAGCCTCTTTATATGTGTGTTACTGGCAAGTAATGTGTGAGAGTCCATTAAAGATAAATTAGCAGCTTTGTAAGACATTTTACCCATAATCCCTGGTGGGTTCCTGAGTAGAATCTGTTTTATGTTAATGTTGATATGTGGTGCTGAACTGTTGTTTTCTGTCGCTCTTTTTTAAGGTTTTACAGGGTTTTGGCTGCCTGCTTTTTTACAAACATCACCTCACTTTATAGAGACAAAGTGAACATTAAATAGACTATTATAATCCACTTCAGCTCAATCAAACTCAGTAACTTTTCTCTGAATTAATGACTCTTTAACAAAAGATGAATAACAGCATCTTTTGTTAGAGGCCTCTCAGTCACATGTTGAGCAAAGTCTCTTTTCTTCAATATTTTAGTCCTTAAACCAGCACAAATGCAGACAATTAAACTTGTTTTTTCTGTTAGTTTCTTACTTAATTCTTTTCCGATTTCTTTGAGGCTTTTAATCGTGGTGGAAAGAAAACAGGAAAGTAGGCAAAGAGATGGAAATGACTGGGCTACAGGCCAGGAACTTCCACCTGCATCAGCACCCCCCGCATTTTCAAAGAATATCGAGACAGATTTAGATGGAAAAGTGTGGAAAAGTGTTATCTACCCAGTCAAAATACGTCCAGCAAAGGGTTTGTATTTTTTAAAGGCTATTTCTTATATTTTTTTTCCTGTTTTACACTCTGTGCTGGAGTCACAGATGAGGATATGTTTCCATCAACAATAAATACCTCATTCTGTGGCCTAAATATCCTTAGAATTAGTAATTAAACTGGTTCCATTTCACATGAATCATCACCATTTCCCAGGAGTGTTCGAAGAGTGTTGTAATATTGATACGAATGTTTAATTTCACATTTATCCTACTGACTGGACTCTTGACAGCTGAGAGACCTGTAAGCTCTTCCTTCATTTCTTCTGAGCCTGAAGGCTCTCAGATGTGGGGCAGATGAAATACATCAAAGAAACTTTGAGGCTTTCTTCTTCATTGGAAGAGAAAGAGCCCACCATCTTCACTTCAAGGACAAAGCCTGATGAGGGAGATGAAAGAGAAGCAGGGTTTCACTGAACCATTTGAACTTTTGACATGAGAGCCGTGAAGGATAATGGCCGAAGGAATATTAACATTTTTAGTTTTAATTCATGCAGGATCAAGCTGAGCAGGTAAAAACAGCAAATTACACCCTGTTAACCAGTAATTCACCAGATAATAAGTCATTTCTTACTTTTGAAGAGGCTGAAAGTCAATACTGGATAATAAATGGATAATAAGGTGTTTCACAGGAGCAAAGTGGCTGAAAAGAATTATGGATTATGGTGTTTATACTTTTAAACCGTGTCAGACTTTGCTTTTACTGCTATTTACAACTTTTCTTTGGTCTCATTGTTCTCATCAAAGCAGATGTCAATGAAGCCCTAAAGAGAATTGAAACTGAACATGATTTTATGGATCTATTTATCTATTAGAGCAAATGTCACCACCAATAAGACCTGTTGTTGAGTATTTTCTGCTCCGAATCAGCAAATTTGAGATAAAATAGATTCATTTATTCTCAGGTTTCAGCTTCAAGTTAATAGATTTAAACTAAAAAATCCTCCTGAAAGTAAAACATTTGTGAAAATCGCAGACTTGTGCCACCTGAGAGAAAGGCTTCTGTGAGATTCACACCAGAGCTGTCAGCTGAAAGCAGTCAGAATTAGTTTTATTCATGTGCTCAGTATTAAAAATAATGGGGCAGCCTTTCGCTGAGTTCCAGACCTTCCTTAATGGGAACACTAATGGGTCCAACTTATTAAGGTTTTGTTTCTCATATTGGGAAATGTGTCCAACCAGTGCACTTCTCTCCCAGAAGTTTAAGCTGCATCTCAGAAGCTGGAGAAGGTCATCCATTAATTGGAAGACTTGTGGTTTAATCATCCGGTCCTCATGTTGAAGTGACTTTGGGTGAGACACTGAACCCCTAATTGCCCCGGGGTGCCTAGCAATAGAATAATGTGCCCTTATTCGTTCACCAGATTGAATAATAAGTTTGTGCTGGTGATTCAAATTAGAGACCTTTGGCTGAAAGAGCTGTAAACATGTGTTAGGAGGGTTTATTTGACCATGTGCTCTGATGTCTTCAGTACCAAGAGGCAAAGTAATACAGGAAATAAGACCAAGGACAAAGAGGACAATAGCTTTTTATACTAAGACTTATGTGCAGAACAGCAGGTCAGTTCTGGCTCTGTTAAGTTAAGGGTCTCTTAGACCTTCTGGTGCCTGGCTGACACGCATCAGCACATAAATGCCTGAGATAAACGTCTCAGGGTCAGATCATCCTAACGTGGTACAAAGCATTGATCAGGTTTGGCTTCCCCAGACATATTATCGACATGCGAGAGCCGCACACCTGCAGTAAATTCAGTGCTACCTTTCAAACACGATGCACATGCTCTCCATGAACACGGGAGTATGTGCCAGCCCACATTACAGCACCATGGGCCCCGGGGCTAACCGCTTTCTCAAGGCCCTCCACGCCACCGCCACCGGGAATACAAACTTAATAATAAATCAAATGATGCTTCAAGAATCCCTGCAGTATAACTTTGACTGAAATCGGATGTCGTGCTAAATTATAACTGCATTTTCTTATGATAGTTAGCCTGCTGCTAACCTGTGCCGGCCGGCTCCTTAGTCGCTGTCGCCTGGGCAACGCCGCTGTCGCCTGGGTAACGTCGCTGTCGCCTGGGCAACGCCGCTGTCCCCATTGGGGCTTGCAGCTTTGAAATATCCCGCGAGTTTGGGGATTTTTGTTAATAGGTAATGATTTAATGATTTTTTTTTTTAGTTTTTGAGCTCCACTTTCTGGTTTCTTTCCCGCCATTTTTCTTTTTCCTTTACTCACAATTTCGACTTTGGCAGAGTTTAAAAGACCACAACTCAGTCATTGGACTGACTGGCACATCACAAGATGACAGCCATAGTCATTAACCAATCACAGTGGCTTAAATTTATTCGATACATTAATCTTCCCGCCCAGCAGACAGCAGTCAGAGCAATGATTTTCTTTTTTCCTCGAGCCTTGCATCGGGCCCCGGGGCTCAAGCCCGTGCATTAATACAGGCTTAATTATGTGTGTGCCTGAAGTTGCATCACTGAGTTGCATCACTCCTTCAGGTATTTATTGGATGGCGGTTCTATATGATAGCAGATTTATGCCGGTTAAGAAGCATTTCAGCTCATAATAAGTAATCGTTTTATTCTGCAGTTATAAAACTGCTCAAATAGTGAGCGAAATATCCTGAATCCCACTTTCTCTCTCTTACTGATGAGACTCTGAAGAACCTTAAAGTTCTCAGCAGAGATTTAGTCTCATCCTGATCCTGAAGAAAGAGCAGATGAGCTACTCTACTGTCTGACTGGAACTCAAAGAGGACTCATCATGCTGGATAGTTACAGGAAAAGCTTGAGATTCACATTCTGACAACTCAAGACGATTGGTTTAAAAATGCCTCGATAAAATAGCCCAGCATGCATGAAAAGTGTGTTAATTACTTACTGTAATCATAATTAATTGCTGTAAAAAGAAGAATTTGAGAAGAATAATCAATTTGTTTGACTTTTCCAGCACCAAGTAGAATTTATCAGTTTCAGTAACTACTGTCATGTTAATGTTTAAAGTTTGCTTATTAAAGTAAGTCCTAAGTATTTAGGCCCAGAACTATTTGGACATCAAAACAAATGTTATGTAGTTCAGATTAGATTTATTTAATGAACACGGGCAGAAAGTGTAGATTCTCAGCTTCTAGATTCTTAATTAATTTACAGTAATTTAAGCCTTTTTTTAGGGACTCATATGTAATAAAACTTCTTAAAGTGTAACCGTCACCAGTCACTGGACCTCCGCCTTTGTTAAACTTTCCTCCAGCTGTTTTTTGTGTGTGGGGGGTGTTTTTTTGCTGTTTTTTTGTCCTCACTGTGCCAAATGCAACTTGTTTGGGTTGATTTCAGGTGATTAACTCAAGCGCTGAAGAATTTTCACTGTCCATCTGTACCAGGAAGCGCCGTTCAGTCAGTGTTGCTGCATTTGGCTGAGCTTCCCTGTTTACTTCAGAGTTAATCTATTTGACTAAATCAAACACTTTTCACTCATTGCCACTGGAAAACATGCAAGCCCGTGTTATCACACAATGTGCTGTACAGATAACGCTGGATGCCTTGGATCCTGACCCCATACCATCTTCTGCAGGGACTCTGGTGCAAGTTTATCCTCATTTAATCTGATTTGGTTGTTATAAAAGTAGCCTTGTTGTTCTGGAGGCATTTGAATGGTGGTGAAACCATTGTATTTGATTTGGAAAGATTGTGTAGACCTTCATAATGAGATGCCTTCCTCTTAGGGAGTGTTCATCACTCTGCTGGATTGTCTGAAAGAGCTTTTTCTTTACCATTGAAAGGTTCACAACGTCTAGATCTTTTCATGTTGCCAAGCTCACTGCGTTCTTTTCTTCTCACTCCGATTCAAAATGAACCCATCTGCAAATAAACCGTAGAGTGAAAAACCCCATGTATTATCACGACAGATATAAGGAGCTAGTGATCATGGAGCCAGCATGAGATGAAAGAGATTTAAAGTGACAAAGATCTGCCTTCCAAAGCAGTTGTTTTCCTCGGACACATGTGGTCTTTTCTGCAGGAGGCTTGACGCTGCCAAGTCATATACGGTCATCTGCACAGTGTTTATGTAAATATTTCCTTTTGTTCGGCTGCAGGACATGAAACGGCCAGAAAAAACCCACAAAAGCTTGGCATTTCTGCTTTGTCTGTGACATTTACAAAGGGACAGCTCAACACTGAGGCTGTGCAGACCATCAGAGGCTTGCTCCAAAAATGTGTTCCGATTGAGCTGTCACAGTGCCACAGTAAACCTCATTTATTTCTTGTGAGAATCTACTGTCTCCTGCTCCCACGTTTTCTGGCAAACACTTCTTGGATGGATAGTCAGTGGCTGAGGAGAAGTGATACACCTGTGTCTCTGGTAACAGGATGAAGGCTCCCGGCTGCCACCGGCCTCTGTGAGTCATTCACTCAAAGTTACACTTTTGTGGGCTAAAATGGATATCTGCTATATTCAAGGATATCTTCTGGCAGTGAAGGAAAACACAATCACATTTAAAACTACTGTAACAAAATAACAACAACAGTTTGAGTCTTGTCCTGCACAATATTCCCTGCATTTGTTGCACTTTTCTGCTTTCTCCTGCTGTGGAAATCAGAATATGCTCTTTATGGGAGATGAACAAAGGGTCTTTTATGTGTTTATTCAGGTAAGGACCACACAACACAGCTATATGTTCCAAAACCATCAAGGATGCCACTGAGGGTAAGAGCAAAACAATGACTTATACTGCCTAAGACACAGTCCATGCCATGGTTGCCATGGTTGCCATGGTTGCCACGGTTGCCACGGTTTATGATATTTGGTTTCCATAGAAAAAGTACAAACAAGTGTGTCCATTGGATGTTTCAGCTCTGCAGAGCTGAGGACTCATCTGGCTTTTATCCCCTTGTTATTTACTGTTAAAGGGGAACTCCGGTATTTTTAAACCTTATTTCTGGCATGAAATACGTTCATCTGCTCACCGAGAACAGTTTGGTGAAAGTCGGCGTCCTTCGGAAGATATTTAGATAACTGGAGATCCATATAACGGAGTGAACGGGGCTTAGAGGATGCAGCCTCTAAATAAGGCATTATCTGTCTTTATTTCACCAATACTTTAAGAAGAATGAATGAATGAACGTGTGCTATAGCTCTGTTAGCTCATAGCTGCTGTTATGTGGCTACTTGCAGCTAAAGGAGAGCTAACGGAGGGATTTCTACACAGGCACTCTACTGGGACCACTTCATCCACACGCCCCCCTGCAGCTAACTCGCAATCCAGACTAGCAGGAGCAAACTCGGTAGTTCTACAAACATACTGAACCCAGTCTATCCATCCATCATCCATCCATTTATCATCCATCATCTATCTATCCATCCATCCTTCATCTTCCATCCATCCATCCATCCTTCATCTTCCATCCATCCATCTATCATCCATCCATCCATCCTTCATCTTCCATCCATCCATCATCTTCCATCCATCCATCTATCATCCATCCATCCTTCATCTTCCTTCCATCCATCCATCCATCCATCCATCCATCTATCTATCATCCATCCATCCATCCATCTATCCTTCATCTTCCATCCATCCATCCATCCATCCTCCATCCATCCGTTTCCAGACTGTATTGCCTGGAATGGGCTGTAATCATAATTTATAATCATTTATAATCATTTCCATATTCATTAGTACTGCTTCAGAGACTGAAACTCACACTTTGATGGCATCCTGATCTGTTGGCTACAGCACAAAAACGACAGAAAGAGGTTCCTTCCTGTGGGGAAATGTGCTGGGAGAGTCACCAGACTGTCTCTGATGCACATCAAAGCTAAACCTACCTTCCAGCCATTCATACTTGTTGTGGGTACTTCATACTGGCCCTGGTGGGACCTCCTGCATCTCCTTAAACTCTGAAGCAGACACAACAACTTTGTGACATTTTACCGTGTTAAAGCGGACAAATTTGGCTGTAAACATCTCATTCCAATTGATTAAAAATTCAAAAGAGAATGAGTAATGAGAGAGAATTGTTTGGAGTTGCTAAAGTGGTTTAAGGGGATTTATACAGAAGGGGAGTTTAAATGGCTCTGAGGGCACAGCACTACTTTCTAAAAGAGCTGGAGGAAACACATGATCTTACATGATGCTAATACTGTGATTTCAGAGGGATATGGAGGTTTCCGGGAGGTCAGACGTTGCCGTTTGTTTCTAAATAAAGCAACTTGCAACAGGAAGACTTCACAGGAAGCCATTAAAACGCTGCCATGCATCACAGTCCTGCTGCACTGAGCTTGAATCTGAATAGAAACTTTATCAGTGTATACAAGGGAATGTATGAAAAAAACTGCAGCTCAATGTTCCAGTTGAGTTTTCAGTGTCAAGTGGTCACATTTGGGAGGAAAACTCATAGGAGATGATGTGCTGTCTGAGCCTTTGGTGCTGGGAGCGCCTGCCACTCCGAGCAGCCTCTGAGCATCAAATGTAGATATTTGCAAGAATCTCTTCAGCTTTGCAGCAACTCAAGAGACACTGTGACATGAAAATGATTTGAATAAAACGAAACCACTACTCCCTGCCAAGCCAGCCATCATTATTACATCCTGAAACTCTGAAGCTTTTCTCTTCTTCATTCCAACTGATAGAAAAAAGAAAATCGATGTCTTCTGCATTTTTACTGGTGAATTAGTTGCTTTCCAACCACCATCTTGATTGCAGTTTAAGCTAACTATCTATCAGCTAACAGCATGCTTTTTATTTGGTGAAATTGGTCTCTTGGGCTGAAGTTGCCATTAGCCAATGAGTCTGAAGGTCTTTGTTCCAGCTGATGACCTTAATATGACATTTTAATGACTGGTTCTCATCTGCTTTTAGCAAATTGTCGACTTCACACAACAACTTATAGAACAGGTAAAAGCAAAAAGAGAAAAAGAATGAATTAAAGGGAAGGTTGCTGTCAAAGCATCTGAGTCAGCTAATGGATCAGCAGTTTTATTCAATTTCTTTTAGAAGATTTAACATTTTGTTACATTTCAAAATACTACAAATATTTTCTAACCATTTTTTTTCTGTAAAAGCTTTATATAAAATAGAAAAGGCTGTTTTTAACAGAGCACCTCACACAGTACTGTCCTCACTTTGTTTGCCTGCAGGCTGAGTTTGACAGAGAAAGGATTTAGAGAAACTGCTTTAGTACCAACCTTCTTATTTATGACTTATGTGTCATTTTAATTACAATTTTTCTCACAAATATAACAACATGATAACCGGTTTGAGTAGGTGACTTTCACAGTTGACATTGGAGACATTTGGACAGATACTGTACCTCTTGAAGAAGCTCCTACGCCTACTTTGCAGACATCTGTTGGGACTAGGGTGTATAAATGTTAAAGTTATAAACCAAAAACACTCCTCTACTGGAGATACTACTGATAATGACAAAGGTAAACAAAGCTTCACTTGAGCTAAATCTATGACTGTGGCAAAAACTTACAACAGAAAATAACTCTCAAGGAGGAAATCATCAGTAAACAAGATCTTTGATACTAATACTTTGGTTACTTTGGAGGCTAGAGGAAGAAAGCTCGAGAGACAAATTCAACACACTGGTAACGAGACGCAGACTAAATACACCTGAGGAACCAAGGGGAACAGGTGGAAACACTTGGGAATCAATAAGACGCATGACACGGGAGGAAAGGCAAGTTATCTGAAACGAGAGGAGTTGTTAATTTCAAAATAAAACAGGAAGTGACAAGACAAGGTACAAAAAAAAAGAGCTTTTGTGAGACCTGACAACATCTGTTGGGGCTGTCACGGTTAAGGAATTCCCCCTGAGGTGAGTCAGGGCGGCTCAATATCGCGATATGCGATATTATCGCACCACCTTTTCTTTTGTTTAAATCTATCTATCAAGCAAATTCGTTTGTTATTTACTAAAATACTAAACTCGTTGCAATATTTCCTCTGAAACATGGCGCTTACACATTTAAAAAAGGTTATATAAAAAAGAAGACAATTCATAACACTTTTTATTTCACTGTTAGTCACTGTCTCTGCTCTACTCGACTCCAAGCTGTCGGCTGCTGCTCCGCGGCTGTGTGGCAGGAGCCCAATATCTGGATGGTAGCTTGCTTGGTGAGCCCTTAAATTCCTTGACTTTGCTGGTTTTACTTGAACCGTTTTTGTAGGTTTTCCAACAAACCTATCGGTTTCCACCGGAGTCCAAAGCGAAACCATGAAAGAAGTGTGTCCTCCACGATGATTTATTTTACAGGTTTATTCGCCAAAGTACAAAAAATAAAAAGCACAAGTTTTCCACGGACACTGTAACCAATTATATGCACACTTCGTTTTCTTGCACGACATCAACTAAATTATGAACACGGTCAGAAAAACCGTGCGCTCCTGTCACTCTCCCGTGATCCACAGCCCAGTTCCTTAACTCCATGCTTTGAACAGCTACCTTCTTAAAGATTTAGGTGCTTACTGTCATCTGCTTCACTGAAATTATGAGTTTATGTACAAATAATAAGTAAATAATAATAATCATGACTTCAATTAACTTTAAATTCAATTAAATCATTAAACTGCCATGAAATACATTCTCCATAATGAACTAGGATGTTCTATGATTTATATCAATCATATGGCACCTGCAGTTTTGCCGCAGATTTCACAGATTGCCTCATTTAAATTGGCTGGAGCCCCCTTTTCATTTGGCTGAAAGCGGAAAAGCTCCCAAAAGGGCGAAGTAACATTTGGTTTTGATACCAGTGCGACGGCCATTGTCTCCTTCTCAGCGTGTGTTATGGCGAGATCAGGTCACGTGCGGCGATGGCTTGGTGGGCTTCTTAATATCGACATATTTAATTTTTTGCCCGAGTTGGGGCAGCAGCATCAGAGCCAGAGACTCAAAGAGACTTAAACTTACGCTCCAGCTTCACTACAACAAAGAACATTACAGGACATCAACAACTACATCGTTTCCTATTTTGGGATAAATTATTATTATCTAATTAAATTAAAGTCAATTCAATATAATTCAGTTATTTTACCGTCCGGTCAGTGCAGGTTGTGAGTTGTAAGAAAGTATATTTATGTTAAAATGTACCAAGTAAAAGTAAATTCAGTTGAACCATTGATATATGAAAATTATATTCAAGAATTATAATAAATAATTTGTTCTTTGTTACTTTAAAACTCTGCTTCAAACATTATACTTAAGGGCTGTTAACAATAATTCCTCTTTTTTTAACGCAGGATTAATGGTTCATACGTTCTGTGGTGCCATAGTTTGGGAAATCAAGAAAGGATGCAGCATGATCTCGTGGCTGGAAAGTAAGAAAATAGATTTAAAAAAGGGTCTTTTGAATGGTTCTCTCAACATGACCAAAGTTACCTGCTAATCATGAGTTAACTATGGACGCTTGTGGAATTAAATGGTTTAATAATCTTACTTTTTACATGCAGAAATAACTAAAACATGATCACAGCTTAGAAGGAACAGAATGAAGCCGAATCAAACTGGTTGAATTAATGATCCACAAAATTGAATTAGTTTTCCTGCAGTGTGCATGAAAATGAATGAAGAAGAAATGGAAAAGACTGAAAACTGCACAGTGGTTGTCAGGAGAATGTGAAGAAATGAGTGGGCTGTTTTATTATTATCAGCTTATAGATACAGTCCAGACTGACTGTCTTCTGCACGCGTGCACGGCAGCAGACGTGTGACCAGTTCAGCTTTATGTGATTTATTTACTTTGGTCATCAATCAGGCAGCCTTCCCTTGGAGTTTTGTTTTTCTCCAGGAGGATAAGGCTGCAGAAGTTTTATTTGTCACGAAAAGACCGCCGACATGTGACAGATTGACATGGCTTCAATTTAAAGCACGTCGCTATGACAACCCTTCAGCCCTTTGCAGGAAGCTCCAGTCGTGTGTTTATGGGCAAAAAAAATACAAAAATTGTGCCACAGAGTATACGCAACTTTATCTCAATTACTGTTGCTAGGAGACCGGAAAAACCCTCTGTAAGTCTATTAATTAAAAAAGCATTTTCTCGTTTCAGTTTTTTGCTTTATCTGTTGTGCGCACATGCACATTTTTTGTCAATGATTGCATGGAATTTTGTTGCAAAACTAATTATCTCATCATAGCAGAAACCAGTCCTCATCCTTTCTGTCACCAGTGGGAATGTCTGAGAGCAGCGTCCTATTCCTCATCCTCATTCCAGTTGCTGGTTAATTACGAAGGGCCCTGAAAGACCTCCAACATGAGCACGCTTTGAGGTCAAAAATAAGAGAAACACGGGGACAATGCAGCAGAAGAAACCTGCACATTTCGTAAGAACACAGACAACCTGATAAAAACTAAGGAAACACACTCCGGTTATGGTCAAATTGTTAAATAAATTAGCTTCTATAGTCTTTTACGAAGCAATTCTCCTGGAACTATTTGGGAAAAGCCATGAGGTTAAAGAAAGATGGATGAGAAAACTTCTTAAGGACCTTAAAGGGGAACTCCGGTATTTTTAAACCTGGACCTTATTTCTGGCATGAAATACGTTCATCTGCTCACCGAGAACAGTTTGGTGAAAGTCGGCGTCCTTCAGAAGATATTTAGATAACTGGAGATCCATATATGACACATTCACTCCGGTAAGAACGTCCATCTTACTCAAAGTCGTCGTTCACATTGTCAAAATCTGCTAAATATCCTGCCATGTTGCACAAAACTATCAGCAGCAAACTCTGTGTGAAGTTAGCCGACTGTCACAGAGCACGGAGTGAATAAACTGTGCTGCAGGGGGGCGTGTGGATGAAGTGGTCCCAGTAGAGTGCCTGTGTAGAAATCCCTCCGTTAGCTCTCCTATAGCCGCAAGTAGCCACATAACAGCAGCTATGAGCTAACAGAGCTATAGCACACGTTCATTCATTCATTCTTCTTAAAGTATTGGTGAAATAAAGACAGATAATGCCTTATTCTAAGCCTCGTTCAATACCGGAGTTCCCCTTTAAAAAGAGGTGCTGCAGTGAGAACATCAAAAAGCTGTGATATGGGTCTGCAGTAGTGAAACTACATTAGTTTGAAAAAAAAACAGCACTTAGGTACTTAAAGTTAAAGAGTTCTAAAGGCTACGAATGCATCATTAGTATAATCATTTATTACGTTAATATAACTGTTAACTTATTATGTATAATATAACTTCATTATCATGGCTGGATATTCAATAAAAGTGAAAGTGAAAGACATTGTTATCACAAGATGGGGTCGCTCAGCCTTCTCGTTTTCATTCACATGAATCCTAAACAGAACTATTTGAAAATAATTAACGTCATTATTTTGCCATTTCCCTTGTTGCTGTTGCAAGAAACTGTCGGACGAAATTATTTCCTTTTAAAAAAGAACATTTCAGTGTTTCTACGCCAAAAGGGAATCATGAAGGAGGAACTATAACTCCTTCCCTAAGCATTTAGGGAATTTAAACAGCGTTTCTCTCAGCTGCCACTTGGACACTTTGGCTCACTTCACTCAATTACTTCACTTTCTTAAACAAAGAAATACAAATATATCCTATTCAGCCAAACTCTGTGGACTATATAGACTGTTTAACATTTTATATGATGCACTTTTAACTCGTCATGTGCTACAGAAGCTGAACCATCAAGCATTTAGGATGGGAACAACCAGCAAGTATCCACAGCTTGTTATTCTTATCCACTGATAAGTGGTCAGAGGTCCTGTTTTCTGCCTGAGATGCAGGATTTGAGAAATTATCACCCCCTTTTGACACCAAATGGCAGCAAAACTGGATGTTTATGGAGTGAACCTTTATCCATACATGTGTTACAGTGCAAAATAACAACAACAGATTACATTTGTTTCGTGCTAAACTCCATTTCATTAGTGTTATTGGGTCACATTTAGTGGCGCACCACTTTGGGTGGCCAGCTTTTATTTTTCCATTAAATTAACACCACAATTGCACTTCATTACCCAGCGACAAATGCTTCTGCACATTAAGTTACGACCTCTTACCTGATGAGTTATTACGTGTCAGGCTGTGTTCTCGTGACTTTAAATTGCTGCTTCCTAACAACCATGTGAGTGCTGCACAAAGGGATGGAGACTGCACCCATGGGTGCCGTTGACTTTGTGGAGCCTCCAAACAGGACCATCCATCTCGACCTGCTCGGTGCCTGGGAGCCGCTGTGGGCAGCTGAAGCCCACATTCCTGTTCCTGAATTATGACTGACAATTATCCACCTCCTCTGCATTATAGGAAGGCTTCTAAATGGCCTTCATTTAAATTCATGACTTTGGAAGGAAACCATAAACTGGTTTAGTGTTTGTGTGTACGTGTCCAGTACTTATTAGATGTATTTTATACAAAAACGGGCATTTTCTGGAGGATAAGTAGCCTGTCTTTACTAATACTGATTTGGGAGCTCAGAAACAGCATTTAACTTAATGTTGCTAAGATCAGTTGATTTGTTTTTACCTCCGAAAACCATCTGCACAACACAATGGTTCCATTTGAATTACTTGAATATTTGATGTTTAATCTTTAGCAACTACTGTCAAATGTTACTGCAGATTATCTAAGGCAGGGGTCGGGAACCTATGGCTCGCGAGCCAGGTTTGGCTCTTTTGATGATTGCAAACAAAATATTCTCACTTGTTTTAATCCATCCATCGATTTTTCATGTCCTGTTCAGGGCTGCAGGAGCAATTGTCCATTATTTTAATTGGATGATACTGGACTACGTTGGCCGTTGCAGCATAAAACAGGTAAACGGCCCCTTTTGAATCAGTCTGCTCGGTCATTAGCTCAAAGCTAACCCTTCGACGAAGAAGATGGCGAAAAGAAAAAAAGAGTATCGTACATTTCAGGCCGAATGGACTGAAGAATCCGCCTTTGTGGAGAGAGCAAATTCTGCGGTGTGTCTAATTTGCAAAGACAAAATTACATCGATGAAACGGTCGAATGTAAAGCGGCACTTCGACACGCGCCATGCTACCTTTGCATCAAAATACCCGGCAGGAGACAGCAGAAAGAAAGCGTGCCAAGAGCTACTAAAATATATTATATGGCTCTCATTGAAATAAATTTCCAAATTTTTTGCTTTCATGGCTCTCTTAGTCAAAAAGGTTCCCGACCCCTGATCTAAGAGATCAAAAACGGACGTTTAAAATGTATGTAAAGATGTTAGTCTGACCAGAATCATGAGCATTTGTCTTTGGACCGCTCCCTTTCAGTCTGTAAGTAATCTTTACTGAGAGGTATTAAAGGCTTATTGTCCCTTTTATGCTGATGATACTGCTGCATCTACACCATATCAGGCTGTCAGACACAACAAAGCACCTTGAGTGGCTCAAAACTTGTTTTGAATGCCAACAAAACAAAACTTAACCTCCAATAATCTTCCATCTGTTCGCACTCATTGTGGTTTGAATTGAGTCTGCATCTCAGTACAGATACTTGGGAATTCTGATTATTGATGAGTCTTCTTTTGTCATATCCAGCATTTGGATCTACTAAAATAAAATGTTTTACTTTCAGCCGTTGGCAATCAGGTCGATCGAATTAAACAACATAACATGTTATCTGAGCTTATAATGAGCTTATAATAATCGTTACTGACACAGGAAGCAAATTACATTAGTTAGTCAACAGTAAATTATTGCACAAACACAGATCTTAGAAGCATCTTATTGTTGAGGATGAGGTCGCTGGGGTGTATAAGAGGCTGTTAGTTGGTACCAGAAATGGCTGCAGCCTGAGATGTTTGACTGTGACTCAGTGTTGTCTCTTCACTGTGGGCGAACAAACACCTGGTTGGTCTCCTGTTTTAATCCAGCTGCTGCAATTCAATTCAATTTTATTTATAAAGCGCCAGATTACAACAATTGTCATCTCAAGGCACTTCAGTAATATAGTCAAATTCAAGCCAATTGGAATTCAATTCATTGTAATCATAATCCAATTAATTCATATGGAGCCAATTCAAAAATAAATATCCGAGCTAAGGAAACCAACAGATTGCACCGAAACTTGTCTTCAGTCCAATCTCCCGTCCTGAGCCTGAGGGACTGTGGAAAGGAACGACTCCCTTTAACAGGAAGAAACCTCTGGCAGAACCAGAACCAGGAAGAAACCTCTGGCAGAACCAGGAAGAAACCTCTGGCAGAACCAGAACCAGGAAGAAACCTCTGGCAGAACCAGAACCAGGAAGAAACCTCTGGCAGAACCAGGAAGAAACCTCTGGCAGAACCAGAACCAGGAAGAAACCTCTGGCAGAACCAGAGTAAACCATTAATTTACTCTATCAGGCGAGTTTAGACACTCACATAAGAAATGATCACGGGTGCATGGTGATGGTTACATGAAACCAGGGTTGCAATGTTAAAAAAAGTCAATTAGTTTAAGTTTTCTGAGACAATTTCCATGTTTCAGAAAATATTTGTGGAATTTAATTTAAGGGAGCATGAAATATGAAAGAAACTGACTAAATACACCTCAGATTTCAACCCACTGATGATGCTAAAGTGCTGAATAAAAGTTGGTGAGAACAAACCAGAGCTGCCACAGCTGCCACAGGCAGAAAGAGAGTTTATTTAAGAAATTAGATCTAAAGAAGCTGCAGAACATCCAACTTCCTTCAGCTTCCTGGAAACTTTAAACTGCAGCTGCGATATATTGGTGTTGATGATAAATGTGACATTAAAACAGTGAAATATCGATATAAAGATGATTATAAACATTTAATCCACAAGATAATATCATAATTTGATCTCAGCTGTGTGAAAATTGTGGTATTTGTATAATTTTTATAGTTGCTTGCCTGCAATTTTGACTCTAATTCAATTACAAAAGAAACAGAGAGAACAACAAAGATGACTTGGAGTTGAAAATAAGATCATTTTTAGAAACATTTCTATCGATACGGCAACAACACCGTTATCAGGACTGCTTTTGGCCGATAATCGTGCAGAGAAAATGTTAAATGATGCCAGTGAATGCTTACAGGTCTGAATAAAGGAACTCTAATAGAGCATTAATGCCTTTTAGATGAAGCAGCAGCAGTTGTCTGTCTCAGCAGAACATGAGAAGCAATAACCGACGGCAAAGATAGAAAATAAAGGCTGTTTTGTTATTTTTCTGCTAATATTGGAGGTTTGGCCACACTTTTTTTCTCTTGTAACTAAGAGAAACCGCTCCACACAAGTTAAACGCCAGGACTCTATTAGAAAGATTGGATTTAAGCATATTATGCCAGTGATATCCTTATATTAATGAGCTCTGTGACTGTAGGCACTCCCAGCAACTGCAACCAAGCACCAACAAAAACAAACCCAAACACGGCTCCTCATTCATCATCCGCTCCCACTCCGATGTGAACTAATGACATCGGCTTCTTAATCATAATTGAATTGGCTTGAATTCACAGGTTTCCTGACGTGGCAATGCATCATGTTTTGTGAGCTTAGTTCCACTTGACAGGTTCATTCTCTTGTTTCCCCCACTCAGTTCTTGATATCCCTTTCGAGTCGTCCCTGCCGGCTCTCTTGGTTCTGAGGAACAGCGTTGTTTGATCCTTGGGCCGCGGTCCAACTCCTCCTCTGCCTCACTTACCCAGCGTGTGATTATTTGAACATTTAATCTCTGATACCATCAGAGAAACTGCGGATTATCATCTAGCTGATAAGGATCTCATTTAAGGGATTGTTGGTGAGAAAACGATGCTTTTATGAACTAAATCATCTCACACGCTAACATTTGCAACAACTTGCAGCCACGGAAACATTAATGATTGGAGATTAGTCTCAAATGAGGGTCAGTCGTTCACACTGTGCAATGCTGCACAGCAAGGAGCCTCAGTGACAGCCTCTGTGTGCTTTGGTGGAAACTTTGAAACAGTCATTTACAGCAGAATGAATTAGAAATGCATGCAGTTGTTTGCAGAATCAGAATTTAAGGTTAAATGGGATTTCTCCTGTTGAGCTGCAGCTAAATTAAAACTGATTTAGTTTAGTTTGGGGATTTGAACCATTTGAAATGAATTAATCACATTGAACACAAACACAAAGTTTGTTCAGTTTAAATAACATTGAATGCTTCTATTTAAATGCAGCTTATGTTGTTGAAATCTAAAATGATGAACAAATGGAGTGAAGAGGATCCCAGATGTCATTGGTGGAGAGGCGGGTCACCAGTTCATCACAGGGCCACACAACCATCAATTTAAGGCAATTTTATGCCAGGCCAGTTTATTTGTAGCACAATTCATACACAAGGTAATTCAAAGTGCTTTACAGCTACATAAAATCAGAATAAGGCAAATAAAATCATTCCATTGATATAAAAATAATCATTAATTAATTAAATTAAAAGCAAAGAGTGCAGATAAATGCTTTCAGCTGTCATATTCACAGCTAAATAAACTGTTTTCAGCCTGGATTTAAACAGAGTTTAGGCCCGTCTCACATCTTCTGGAGATCTTTTCCAGGTTTTAGGAGCATAAAGCTGAAAGGCAGCCTCAGCTTGTTTAGTCCTGACTCTGGGCCCCAGCAGGAGACCCCCCCCCCCTGAGGTCCTCAGAGTCCCAGCTGGTTCATATGGCTCTAACATGTCAGAGATGTGCACGAGCAGAGCTGTTTTAAAGTCTCTGAGTGACAGGAAGCCAGTGCAGAGACCTGAGATCTGGACTAATATGGTCGTATTTCCTGGTTCTGGTCAGGACTCGAGCTGCAGAGTTCTGGATGTCCTGCAGCTGTCTTACGGCCCGTTTAGAGCCCAGTGAGCAGCCGTTACAGCAGTCCAACCTGCTGGAGACAAACGCATGGATTAGTCTGTCTAAGTCTGGTTTAGACACTGTTCCTTTGATGTTTTTTAGAAGGTAAAAAGCTGCTGATGTTATTCTTTTAAGGTTAAGGTCTGAGTCCAATATTACCCCCAGATTTCTAACCTGATTATTAGGTTTTAGAGAGAGAGTCTCAATATGACTGAAAACACTTTCTCTTTGTTTCTGTGGGCCACAGACAATGATTTCAGTTTTAACCTAACATGCATGTTTTAAACTGGACAATAAATCCATTTAAATTCCCAAATTCCATTTAAATCAGTCGTCTTTGGAAAACAAACTGAAAAATCAAAGCAGAATGAAAAGGCATTACTTAGAGCAACATATGAAGCATTTCGGATTTTAATTAGCACCTTAATTCTAAGACTTTTACAGTCCAGTGATTTTGACATCTGAATTAATTAATCCATCTAGTTTCTATCCCCACTTAAAGGCTCACGGGGGGGGGTTGCTGTCACGAACCAGGCACACTCACGCTTTAATTTAGAGTCACGATTAACGTTCGTGTTTATGAAGAGTGGGAGGAAGCCGGAGAACCCGCGGAGAACCAGGGAAAATGAAAACTCCTCACAGAAAGGCTCCAGCCGGGACTCAAACCAGGAAACTCATGCTGGAGGGCAGCAGACTTAATGAATCCAAGTTAGTGTTTCTTTAACTCACATTTTCTATTGCTCATTCTAAACTGAGACATCTACAGCTACAGATAGAAGATACAAATATGCTCAGTTAATCGTGGAATAAAAGTGCTTATATGTCAATAATCTATTACGAATATTGTTTAAATCAAAGGATGAGTGATCCAGCTCAACTGTGATCAAACTAACTGAAAATTAAAGCAAAAATGGGCTAAAACACAGCATCTCTTCCCCAATAAGTCGAGTTTTTATACCCATTTGACTGCTGGATGTTTCTGTGTATCTACCACAACAAATCTGGTATCTGTCAGCTTTGCTTTTGTTGTTAAAGAGTTTTAATTAATGTGTTTTTGTGAAGAAATCACCTTGTTCTTCCCCCTTAAAGGCTCACTGTGCCACCATACGGTAATTATTCTCTTGATTATCTGAATAACCTTTGAGGTGTTTGGGTTTTCTAACTTAAAAGAAAATAAATGATAATAATAGGAATATTAAAATGGATTCATGGATGATTAATGTTGAATAGCTACATCTAACTAAAGGGAAATCTGGTAACTATAAGACTATAATGACATTTCATATTGAAGTTAAAAGTTCTCTTGTTAAGAAGTTTTGTACTGAACATATCACCTGATGTAACTTCGCTGACATTAAGTTGACTTTTGCACTTGATTGTTTCAGCAAAACTTTTGTCATTAATAATCAGACAAGAAGTGTCACCAAATGAATCATTGGTTAGATTTTTCCTAGTTAGGACCGGCTCTAATATCCTCCTGAGGCATCATTTAACACTGAAAACAACACGAACAGCAGACACACAGGGCGCTACGGCTAATATGACCTTTCTCACATAGTCTGCAGGCTTTTTTGGATCATAATGATGGTAACAGACCCAGGGGTGGACAAAAAGCCAAACTGAAACATGAAGGTTTACAGAGCTGAGGGTAAACATGTCACAAATGGGTTGTGAGCACAGTGGGGGAGTCGGGGGGGGAGATTCTGATTGCCTCCATTTTTCTCTCTCAAATCAAAATGTCACCCAGCATGAGGAAAATGGTCCAACTGTGTTTGCTCATAATTAGAGGATCACTTCTTGTGTTTCTCGTAATGGCAGCTCTTTGGAACGTAAAAGATTGTCCAAGCAGGATCATTTGGGCTCGTTTTTCACTTTGCGCTGCACTTTTCCTTCCGTGATTGTAGGATTTCTGCAGCGTTTCAGCACTTTGTGAAGGTCACTGCAGGCATCTGTTCCATCTATTTTCTGCTGAAGTTTCAGTTTTCTGATATATTGTGTGAAAAACAAAAAGCAATGAATCATTAACGGCGAAAGAAGAGATTGTTGCAGAAGTCTTGAGCTTTGTTCAGATGCAGCTTTGCAAACCTAAGCTGTGCTGCCATGTTCTTTTTAGAGAGAAGAGGCTTTCTCCTGCAGCCCTTCCAAACAAGCCATCCTTGTTCAGGCTTTTTCTAACTGTGCTGTCATGAACTTTAATGTTTCTGTTTCTGTATTTATCAGACGCTTTTATCCAAAGCGACTTACAAATGAAGATATAACAGCTTTATATAAAGCTAACAATAAACTACATAGAAGGAACCCAGGAGTCCGACTCTGTCAGAGGGGACAGAGTAGAGATAGGGTGCAGGCATAGAAGGAAGAGCAGAAAGATAAAGAGCAGAGATAGAGGGGGGAGGGAAGTACAAGGTAAGTGCTGGGATAGGAGATGCTCTCTGAAGAGCTGGGTTTTCAGGAGCTTCCTGAAGATAGACAGGGACGCCCCTGTTCTGGTAGCGCTCGGTAGGTCATTCCACCATCGTGGGACGACACATGAACAGAGTTTGGATTGTCTTAGGCGTGGTGTAGGAGCTGCTAGACGACAATCCTGGGACCAACGGAGGGACCCAGTTGGGACAGAAGCCTTTGCAAGAGCATTCAAGTAGATGGAGCCGTTCCATTAAGCTCTTTGTAGCTAACATCAGGGACTTGGATCTGATGCAGGCGGCTAAGGGCAGCCAGAGGAGCTCAATGAACAGAGGGGGGACGGGTTCTTTCAGGCTGATCCAAGACCAGACGCACCGCCGCGTTCTGGACCATCTGCAGAGGTTTCACAGGCTGGAGACCAGTTAGGAGACCAGTTAGGAAACCAGTTAGGAAACCAGTTAGGAGACCAGTTAGGAAACCAGTTAGGAAACCAGTTAGGAGACCAGTTAGGAAACCAGTTAGGAGACCAGTTAGGAAACCAGTTAGGAGACCAGTTAGGAGACCAGTTAGGAAACCAGTTAGGAAACCAGTTAGGAAACCAGTTAGGAGACCAGTTAGGAGACCAGTTAGGAAACCAGTTAGGAGACCAGTTAGGAGACCAGTTAGGAGACCAGTTAGGAAACCAGTTAGGAAACCAGTTAGGAGACCAGTTAGGAAACCAGTTAGGAGACCAGTTAGGAAACCAGTTAGGAGACCAGTTAGGAGACCAGTTAGGAAACCAGTTAGGAAACCAGTTAGGAAACCAGTTAGGAGACCAGTTAGGAGACCAGTTAGGAAACCAGTTAGGAGACCAGTTAGGAAACCAGTTAGGAGACCAGTTAGGAGACCAGTTAGGAAACCAGTTAGGAAACCAGTTAGGAGACCAGTTAGGAAACCAGTTAGGAGACCAGTTAGGAAACCAGTTAGGAGACCAGTTAGGAGACCAGTTAGGAAACCAGTTAGGAAACCAGTTAGGAAACCAGTTAGGAGACCAGTTAGGAAACCAGTTAGGAGACCAGTTAGGAAACCAGTTAGGAGACCAGTTAGGAGACCAGTTAGGAAACCAGTTAGGAAACCAGTTAGGAAACCAGTTAGGAGACCAGTTAGGAGACCAGTTAGGAAACCAGTTAGGAGACCAGTTAGGAGAGCGCTGCAGGAGTCAAGGTGGGAGATGACCATGGCCTGCAGCAGGAGCTGGGGGGCATGTTGGGTCAGGTATGGTCTGATCTTTCTTATGTTTAGTAATGCAAAGCGGCTGAACGAGCAACCGAGGTAACGTGATCTTTGAAGGTTAGTTGGTCATCAATCATGACACCCAAGTTTCTAGCAACCTTTAACATGCTAACTGAGGCCTGTAGAGTCTGAGATGTAGCTCTGGGCTTCTTCACCTTGGGGTGACCTTTAACCTTTAACATGCTAACTGAGGCCTGTAGAGTCTGAGATGTAGCTCTGGGCTTCTTCACCTTGGGGTGACCTTTAACCTTTAGCATGCTAACTGAGGCCTGTAGAGTCTGAGATGTAGCTCTGGGCTTCTTCACCTTGGGGTGACCTTTAACCTTTAACATGCTAACTGAGGCCTGTAGAGTCTGAGATGTAGCTCTGGGCTTCTTCACCTTGGGGTGACCTTTAACCTTTAACATGCTAACTGAGGCCTGTAGAGTCTGAGATGTAGCTCTGGGCTTCTTCACCTTGGGGTGAACTTGCTGGGACGTCCACTCCTGGGAAGATTGACAGCTGTCCTGAATGTTTTCCACTTGTGAATAATCTTTCTCTCTGTAGAATGATGGACTCCAGATAGTTTGGAAATAGCCTTATAACCCTTCCCAGACTGATGGGCAGCAGCAGCTGCTTCTCTGAGATCATTGCTGATGTCTTTCCTCCTTGGCATCATGTTAACACACACCTGAAAACTGACAGAACTTCTGCTTTTATAGAGCTGCTCACACTGACTGATGATCAGTTAATCAGAGCATTGATCAGCAGCTTCTGGCTGCTTCTTACCCTCTTAATTCATATTGAAGCAGTAAAGATGGACCTCATTTTAAGACCTGGTAAAAACCACATGATCCTTACATGGAAGTCGGTTTATTTCCTTTATCATGTGAAACCCACTAAACAGAAATGATCCATTGTCTGATTTTTAAATTGAAGAAAAATCAGCTGCATTACAATTTAGTTGGAGTCATAGAGACAAGAGGCAATTCTCTGTGGGCTCATAACAAGAAGCATGTTTTTATCTGTCATTTATACGAAAATACAAACTGAATCCTAAAACTAAAAGTGTTTGATTCAGATGCTTCTAAACAGGAGGAAGTACACCTGAACAAGTCAACATGTCCTTTAAATTCACGGCAGCCAGCTAAATGTTTTTGGATTGGCTGCAACAGCTTCTAACTTAAGTCAAAAGAGAGCTGCTGTTGAATGGATTTAATCTGTGAAGCAGAGCATTAAAGGCTGTAGAAAATAATCACTGCTTATCATCATTTATAATGCAGAGCAGCAAGCATGAAAGAAACAAATGTGTTTAATGTGCGCTTCATCCACTTATTCCCCATCGGTTTGGGGAAGTAGGTCAGTTGTACATTTAGGTATCGCTGCACAGCTGAAAAATCTCCTCTCCTCCAGGCTGAAGCTGTAAATACAACAGCAGCACGAGCCTTAAAGGAGTTTTAATGATCTGTGACCTGCAGAAATCATTAGTACAACAAAAAAGTTGGAAGATGACTCACAACGAAAGAGCTGCTAACTGGAGAAGAGATGCAACAAACTAAATACTTACGTATCCCAGTGCTATTCTGTGGTTTTATAGAAGACAATCCCTCTTTTTTCCATCTTATCTGCTTTCTAGCAATGACAGCAACACAGAACAGGAAGTATTGGCCTGGATAGGCTTTTTTCTGGCCTCTGCTCATCCTCAAGTGAAGCTTTATGTGAATATTTCATGCCTAAATTTCTCAGAGCTCAGGTTTTAACAAAGATTAAAGATCAATCATTGTGTTATTTAAGCACACTGTGATATACAGCAATAAATAAAATTGACTCATCTTTTCCTGTGTGGAGAAAAACTAATTTGGCCTCAATCTCTGAATCATGAACGTGGGATTTGCAGTGAGAACTTGATTACGACAGAACATTAGCGCTATAGGGGCTGTGCCCAAAACCCATTACATTCAATTAGAGATGAGTGTTGGAACTGATCAACAAATGAGTGTGTGGAAGGGAAAGGGTTATAGCAGTGAGACTCACCTCCTGGTCGTAAAAAGCTCTCCTGGTAAAGCTGCTTCATGACAAAGGCTGGAACTATAATTCCCCCACAACTGTGGAAGTAAACTTCTGATAAATGTTTAATAATTCTCTTACAGAATCATAAATAATGCACTTTATTCTTATTTATCCAGCTGTTCCATCTCATCGGAGATTAGATATAATTCAGCAGGTCTTCAGAGCAGCAACTCAGATCCTAAGAAAGAAGTAGATAAACTTCATCCACACGCCCCCCCTGCAGCAGTTTATTCACTCCGTGCTCTGTGGCAGTCGGCTAACTTCACACAGAGTTTGCTGCTGATAGTTTTGTGCAACATGGCAGGATATTTATCAGATTTTGAGTCAATGAGATTTGAAAACTGCTGCATTTTGTTTTTATCTACAAAAAAACACAACTTTTTTTGTATTTAAGGTATCGTGCAAATGACCAGAGAGCTATTAATACTGGGAGGGTTGAGGAGTTAAGTGACAACAGGTGAGTGATTAGCACATGACAGGTGTGAATAAGACCAGGGGACAAGACCAAGAGGGGTTCAGGTAAAGAAACTAAATCTAACACAGAGGCGGAATAAAGCCAAAACCCAAATATGAGCACAGGAAAGAGACTAAACCACAAGAAATAACTGAACCAGAACAAAGAAAAACACAAAAAAGATGGATCACGACAATTTGATTCGCAATAGAACATAGAAAACATCTCAAATGTTCAAAGTGAGACATTAAACTATCAGCTTATCGTGAATTTAATGGCAGCAGCACGTCTCAAACGTTGGGACAGGTCCATGTGCAGCTTCCCCCCTTTTTTTAAAGCAACATCTGTAAACATCTGGAACTGACGAGACCAGCTGCTGTGCTGCAAATAAACTGTGCTGCAGGGGGGCGTCGATGACCTCATCCCAGCAGACGAGTGTGTAGAAAGCCCTCTATAAGCCCCCCGATAGCCGCCAATAACAACAACACAGCAGCTATGAGCTAACAGAGCTATAGCACACGTTCATTCATTCATTCTTCTTAAAGTATTGGTGAAATAAAGACAGATAATGCCTTATTTAGAGGCTGCATCCTCTAAGCCCCGTTCACTCCGTTATATGGATCTCCAGTTATCTAAATATCTTCTGAAGGACGCCGACTTTCACCAAACTGTTCTCAGTGAGTAGATGAACGTATTTCATGCCAGAAATAAGGTCCAGGTTTAAAAATACCGGAGTTCCCCTTTAAGAAGAAGAGCTTCAGAAAAGACTGTAGCCTTTTTTAATCTATCTGACCCTACCTTCACTTTCTTTATATGCAGCAGTTTGACTGATAAACCGAAGACAAACAACACGGACTCCATCAGCTCATGGTGATGTGTTAGGTACAAATGTTCTGATCAAGAGAAAAAAAGCAGCATTTTAGGCAGCTGAAAACAGTTAACACCAACTGTACTGTCCAATGAGGGAACCTGCAAGTGTTTCTGAGATTTCATTGTTCCATTTCAGTCAGTAATTTCAGTCAGAATGTCATCGTGCAGCTGGCGAAAACTTCCTTTGTTCATGTTGCATCTAATATGCCCTCAAGATTACAATTTAGCTGTTACTTTTTCTCATAAAATCAGTTTAATTCTGACTCCAAAAACCACCCGCGAGGCTTCTATGACATCTTTCCTGTTGGAGCAACAACCTTCATCTCGACGACATCCAGGAGATCTGCACATAGAGATCAATTTTCCCTGTTTGGACAGAGTGTACAGAGAGAACTGACTCCCCTTATTGTTGCTTCCCTTGCAGGGAGCCTTGCTGGGTCAGATATATCATTTCCCAGCACAGCGTGAATGCAGATGAATCACTGCTGCAGCATGAATGTTTCAGTTCTGTGCTCCATACAGGCAGATTTTTCCCATGTCAGTGGCTTTTACTTCCATGAACCTGTTGCAGAAGAGGAGCAGGATGTAGGAAATATTGAAAGATTTCTTGCTGTGATTATGCCTTTAACATGTTAGATAAGTTTTGGAAGATTCAGCTCTTTGTGTTTCTGGTAAAAAGCTAATTTTCTCTGAAATTATTGGAGCTCTCTTCCTGTTTTGCCAGTTTCCTTTTAGGAGTGACGCACCCAATGTCTTCTGTGCACTTTCATCTGTAAAAGCCTTATTCAAAAGTCTGCTGGTTCTACTGCAACAAAAAATGACCGTAATTTAGAGTGAGTGCTACCTTCAAACAAACAGTTTTCAGGCCTTGACAGAGATGCAGGTGTCCTGATAACAGTCTGGTTCTTGTTTTTTTTTGTAAGGAAGCAATCAGGCTGTGACCTCACACACATTTGGCATGCAGCACAGCAACATAATGACTTGTTGCCTTCCAAGAGCATCCACTCCTATTTCTGCTCTGACGTCCAGCTGTAGACTGTGGATCCAAAATGGTCTAAATGAAAGGCGATTAACATGTGTCACACACAATTATGTTTAGCATCCTTGTGTCTAATTGCATTCTGCCCGGCAACACAATGCAGGAGGATGCTTCCTTTCATTATTCCAGGCCAAACTGCTCGGGAATCACGGCTCTTTGCAGATTGCTGGTGACTTTTTGAGTTAGAAAGGGATGAAAAGTCTAGCAAAAACTGGTCTATGTGACCTGTAAATAATATTTATACATATTGCACTATCGATTTTGGTTGCCCTATGACCAAATGACAGCAATAACCAGTCAAAACTTGAACATTTGAAGGAGATATATGATCCCACTTTTAAACGGGGTGACTTTACAGCTCTGATCAGAGCAGACTGTTATCACAGGTGAAGTGAGCCACTAAAAGAATCAGTTTGACACAAATTATGCTCAATAATCGATGAAACGCACATCATTTCCACACATCAAGCAGAGTAAAACAAGCGACTGGCTGTTTTATTCTTAAATACTTCCATTCAACCACAGATTTCGGGTTAATGAAGCCTCTGATTACAATCTCATTGTTTTGAACTGGTCCAAGAAATCCAACAACCAGGTAACAAATTAGTTCAAATCAACCTAATCTTACATCCTATGTTGCCTCCATAAATGCTTGGCTTCGCTGTTGCTCCACTCCTCTTAGTTTAGTTCAAGGCTAAAAACCTTGGGCTCATTTATGCTGCATTTAATGACACATGGGAACTGGATATTTTTTCCCATGTTCAGTCTCAACAAGGCGGGTCGTAACAACACTGGATGCAACATGAGCTAAAGTTGAGGGTGGAGATGAAGGTTAATCTGGCTAATTTTACTCTGGGCTGCTTAATGTGACACAACAGCATGCTGCAAACCTGAATATCTCACTGAAAGAGCATTCTGCCCGGCAACACAATGCAGGAGGATGCTTCCTTTCATTATTCCAGGCCAAACTGCTCGGGAATCACGGCTCTTTGCAGATTGCTGGTGAGTTTTTGAGTTAGAAAGGGATGAAAAGTCTAACAAAAACTGGTCTATGTGACCTGTAAATAATATTTATACATATTGCACTGTCAATTTTGGTTGCCCTATGACCAAATGACAGCAATAACCAGTCAAAACTTGAACATTTGAAGGAGATATATGATCCCACTTTTAAACGGGGTGACTTTACAGCTCTGATCAGAGCAGACTGTTATCACAGGTGAAGTGAGCCACTAAAAGAATCAGTTTGACACAAATTATCCTCAATAATCAATGAAACGCACATCATTTCCACACATCAAGCAGAGTAAAACAAGCGACTGGTTGTTTTATTCTTAAATACTTCCATTCAACCACAGATTTCGGGTTAATGAAGCCTCTGATTACAATCTCATTGTGTTGAACTGGTCCAAGAAATCCAACAACCAGGTAACAAATTAGTTCAAATCAACCTAATCTTACATCCTATGTTGCCTCCATAAATGCTTGGCTTCGCTGTTGCTCCACTCCTCTCAGTTTAGTTCAAGACTAAAAACTTTGGGCTCATTTATGCTGCATTTAATGACAAATGGGAAATCTGAATTTTTTCCCATGTTCAGTCTCATCAAGGCGGGTCGTAACAACACTGGATGCAACATGAGCTAAAGTTGAGGGTGGAGATAAAGGTTAATCTGGCTAATTTCACTCTGGGCTGCTTAATGTGACACAACAGCATGCTGCAAACCTGAATATCTCACTGAAAGAGCTTTTTTCAGACCTAAGCAGCATCTAACAACAGGGTTGTGTGGTGTCATATTTGAGCTGTTGGGGACTTCGGACACCTAAACACGTGCTCTAAAGCACAGAAAAAGTGATGGATTTCATAATATGTCTTCATTTATGTTGAAAAGAGTTTGATAGGCAAACTTTCAGAGTTGTAAAAGATGGTTATTGAGGCCATTGTTTAAACTCTGTTAGCAGTTTTATGAAAATTAAAACAGCTGGGGAACACACACCTTAAATAAAAATGACAATCCAAAATAAAATCATTTCAGATTGAAGATGTAAACGGCACATATTCAAGTCAAAAGGGTGTCTACATCATATTTATCTTGTTCTACAACTCCAAAGCTGCTCCACAGAGTAAGACATTAGTGTTTACATTGAAAGGCTACTCCGAGGTTCTTCTGGCTCTTTGGAGAAGCTCAGCATAATCTTTTCATTATTACAGAGACATTAAGCCGCATTTGTTATTACTGTGCATCTCGCACCTGTTTATTGGTTTCCTGTGAACATTTACAGCTCACACGAAGACCTGGGGAACTAAGTGGGAGTGCAACATCGCCAACGCAGCAGCTCCAAATAGCCCACACTGAATTCCCAGAGGCTCCTCTACCATCTGCAGCTCAGCAGCCACCAGCAGCCATTACACGTGCCGCAGCGAAGGGGGGTGGGGGTTAATTAATGAAGCCCCCGCTCTGGTGCAACAAGCAAATGCAGTAACCCTCTATGTTTTAGATTTAAATGCTTTGCTAATGTCTGATGTAGCTCAAAAGGGGGGAAAAAACAATCAGGTTAAGTTACAAGTTATTATCCTCCTTTTGCAAAGCTGTTAAAATGGCCGCACGGACACACAGATGTGTTGCTCTGCTGTGGTGTGCGGCCAAGTTGGCGGCCAGTTAAGGTCCATCTCTCGCTCATGTTTTCTGGATGACCCTGTCCAAAGACAGATGGATCGGACCAGGCCCCCATGTTCCTCTCCGTAGTCATGACAACCAGCCAAATACACCGCAGAGTTACACTGAGCGAGATTACAGCCTCATTGGGCAGCACACAAGCTGCTCGTATATTCATCGGGTCACACAGTGTTCAATAAGGAAGGCAGTTA
Organism: Leuresthes tenuis; assembly: GCF_036924035.1. Classification (NCBI taxonomy): domain Eukaryota; kingdom Metazoa; phylum Chordata; class Actinopteri; order Atheriniformes; family Atherinopsidae; genus Leuresthes; species Leuresthes tenuis. The sequence continues at coordinate 2,754,752 of NW_027325365.1, forward strand.
CCAGTTAAACTGAAGGATTAAACTTTTAGTTTAGTGCAACTTTTTTGGAGCTGTTGAGGTTTGCTTCCAATCCCAGCGGCTGTCTTCCACTCAGATGATGCAGGTGGCAAAGATGCAACACAGCTGCACAGTAAACACAGTGAAAATGTCAAATTCAGTGCACGCTCTGTAGATTAATAAGGATATTTCAGTTTTTTTAGTGTTTTTATCAGTACAATATTCAGTATTTAGTGTGAATCAGGTTTAAATGCATCAAAATCAAGTTTTAAGCTTAAACTAAACTTTATTAATATATACATAGATGTTTAATGAGCTTAATGAGCATCAGATCTGCTGTTTTTATGGAAAATTCTGTTCGTTAAGATACATTTAGTGCAATTATTTTGGCTTATTGATGATGTAGCGTGCTTTGTTCCAACAAGATGTCATCAAAAGTAAAATGTTATAATGTTAAATTAATATAAAAGCGTTTGTGTGAATGATCAAAATACAAGCTGGAAAATACATTACACCTGCTAAAGTTAGAAGTATGTTAGACATGTGTCTCCTTTAATGTACGGTCCAAAAAGGCTGCGAGTTCCTGCCCAAATTAACGCTTTTAAAGGGTCCAAGAGTTGACATCCAGCTCATTCACACCAGCACAAAACAGGAGAATCATTGCTTTTCTTGTGAGGTCAGACTGCAGAAACTGAGATAGATTTGGTGCCCAAACTTAAACTAATGCAACAGTTTCACAAACTTAGAAAACATTTGGTGAGAAATGGTGGCTGGATGGCAAGGATGTGGCTACTTTACTGCACCAGTTCAAAGACTTTAGAGCACAAATTTCCCATAATGTCCAGCACAAACTGAACAGTTACACGTGTGTAAAAAGAAATCAAATGCTGGCAGTAAAAGTAAAAAACTAAAGACTTTAATTACAGATTCGGCTTGTACAGGTGCGTTTTATTTCACAGCTGAAGGTCACAGCTGCAACACAAGCCGGTACTTTTCTTGTCACATTATCATCTCAATGCTCGGTGACCTCAAAGGTCAGTGCGCGCTGTTCTAAGTATCCCTTCTATCATGCACCCTGTCCAGCATCTCTGGTCGTCATCATCGATGTAATTGCTGCCTTGGCATAAAAACAGGTTGTGAAGGTGCGATAAATGCGCTCAGTAACTTTGTAGGACCCTCTGTGAGGCAAAAACAACATTCAGTGTGTCACAAATGTCATTTGGGGAGGAGAGGAACTAAAAAGGAGCTGAAAATCCATTAAAAATGTTTGGATACCTTCGACTGGATCGTGTTAGGATCATTACAGGCTGCAGAATGTGCAGCTTCACACAATAACCTTTAATAATAAACATAAGACAGCTGATGCTGAGGAGAAGTCTTGCATTTTACCTGCAGAATCAGCGGATCTTAAAGGTTATTTAAATTCTGTTCCCAATTTTCAGGATCATGATGATACTTTCCAACCTTTGCATCAATTCATTGTCATTTATTGGTGCGAGTTTAGCTTCTATAAACAATAAATCTGCAGTGTCTCCGGCAGCATCTGATGGTTCCTATATGAAATTCTCACTGCAGGGAAACCCTTTTTGGCCTTCATGTCATTTCTCCTATCAGAGAGAAAACATTAAGAGGATTTAGAGATTATTTCCAGTGCATGTGGTGACACTGGTCCCTTAAATTGGGGAAATGCATCACATTTGTTTATAATTGCCTGAAAATTCAGTGGACCACAGGCGAGTCCCTGCCTTAGAAAAACAACATTAATTTACTCTGCTTGTTGCCGGAGGATTTCCAGGTGGGGGGGCTGTGTGCAGACAAACAGGACTTGATGGGCTGAAACAGATTTGCTTAAACACCACTACCCTTTCATGTGTTGTCTGGTCTGCTTTTATAGTTTTAAACTATTTTCCACATCACATACTCACACATGCTGTGATGCTGTTTGTATCCCAGTCCCTCAGAAGTCTCCTTAAATAAAGCAGGTTTTTATCATTTAATTTCTCTGCCTTAATTATTTTTATCCACTCTGAGTTTCAGCTGATGTGGTTTTCTCATCTGCATTTTAATGCAAAAAAAGGAAGGTTTTCTAGTCTGCTTTTATTCTTAGATTCTGGGAGGTTAACCTTTAGGGAAAACTCCAAAAAGGAACAGACTTATTAAAGGGGAACTCCGGTATTTTTAAACCTAGATCTTATTTCTGGCTTGAAATACGTTCATCTACTCACCGAGAACAGTTTGGTGAAAGTCGGCGTCCTTCGGAAGATATTTAGATAACTGGAGATCCATATAACGGAGTGAACAGGGCTTATAGCCTCTAAATAAGGCATTATCTGTCTTTATTTCACCAATACTTTAAGAAGAATGAATGAATGAACGTGTGCTATAGCTCTGTTAGCTCATAGCTGCTGTTATGTGGCTACTTGCAGCTACAGGAGAGCTAACGGAGGGATTTCTACACAGGCACTCTACTGGGACCACTTCATCCACACGCCCCCCTGCAGCACAGCTCATTCCCTCCGGTAAGAACGTCCATCTTACTCAAAGTCGTCGTCCACGTCGTCAAAATCTGATAAATATCCTGCCATGTTGCACAAAACTATCAGCAGCAAACTCTGTGTGAAGTTAGCCGACTGTCACAGAGCACGGAGTGAATAAACATTTTGCACAAGCCTGCTAATGATGCATTGATCTGAATCAGGTGTGTTGAAATTGGGAAACAGCTAAAACCTGCAGGATAGCGGCCGTCGAGGACCGGAGTTTGACATCCCTGTCCTATAGTCATCAAGTCATCCAAACTGCACCAAGGGGCTAAAATGCAGTTTGCAAAAAGTCTCTTTAATAAACAAATTCTTGTTTACGCAGTTATGAAATGACTCGACCATAAAACCTATTTTCGTAGTTCAGAGTTTAGTATGAAGATGTGACTCTGTGGGAATAATTCGACCCGGTTGTTGCCGTTGGTCGCGTTTTTCTGCTCTCTCTATTTGACGATATTAGCAGCAGTGAAAAAGTTCACTTCATTGGGCTCAATGAGAAAAACACTGACAACAAGGTCACCTCAACCAGCCCCAGACATCCTCTGTAAGCAGGAGACGAGGCAGTCTGGGACGGCGGCTGGAACTGATTACAGTGTTAGTTTGGATTATAACGTAATAAACTATTCTGGGAAATGACGAGATAACAGCACAACGGTTAGACATTTCCCAGTGAGGCTCTGCACAGAACACACGCCTGATATGACATCTGAATGCATCTCTATTGGCTCTCCTGCATTTTGATGGTAATTTTAAATCAAGACATGATTCAGAGTAATACAATTTGAAATGAATTATGCAAACTACACATATTTGATTTCCTGTCTTGTGGAAAAAAAGTGGAGTAGAGCAGCAAACCACCAGTGGCTGATACAAGCAAACTATGCAACATCATTTGAGGAACAAAATGTGCTTTTTCGTGCATTACATCATATTTCATCTTGCAGATGTGTAGATGTTCGTGTATTTGACACAGCATCCAAAACTGGTGTAAAAACAATAGTAACTTTAAGGCTCATTTGTCTTTTTATATAGTTTACAGCTCACATGATCGCCATGGGAACTGGTTTGATATATCAGGGCATAATGGGGGGAAAAGATCATCTGGTTCTTACAGAGTCTTGAAGTAGAGTAAATATGGCCTCAGCGAACCACCACCAAAAAACAGATGAAGACGTGTCATTATTTGACAACAATTAGGTCAAAATGCAAAAGTAGTCCACAGATCCAGATCATCAGCCCTCCACCACCGTGCTTGACAGCTGGTATGAGGTGTTTGTGCTGATATGCTGTGTTTGGTTTCCTCCAAACGTGCTGCTGTGCATTAGGACCAAACATCTCCACTTTGGTCTGGTCTGTCCAAAGGACATTGTTCCAGAAGTCTTGTGCTTTGTTCAGATGTGTCACGATCCGTGAAGCACTGGATGCAGATGCAGGGTAGAAACAATAACCAGATTTTATTTATATAATGATAGTCGCTTGCAGAGCAAAGCAATAGGTTATAAATTCCTAACTCACTCTTCTCGATACCTATGGAGAGAAGAGTGAGACTATAAAACTTATCAAAAGAAAACTCTCTCCACGCTAGGAGGAAAAAACAAAAGGTTATATAAATCTTACAAATAAACTTATCCCTCTCCGAACCATCGGAGAGGGATAAACCAATAAACAAAAGAGGCTCCTTCTACTGGAGTTGCTATGAAAGTTATAATTATAAATCAAAGACACTCCTCTACTGGAGATACTACTGAATAAATGACAAAGAAAACTTCACTTCGCTAAATCTATGAAAAAACTTACAACAAAAAATCGCTCTCAAGGAGGAAATCATTAACAAACAAGATCTTTGGAATACGTAGGCGTGGAATCACTGTGGAGGCTAGCGGACGAAAGCTCGAGAGACAATTCAACACACTGGCAACGAGACAAAGGGAAACCCAGACTAAATACACCTGAGGGACCAAGGGGAACAGGGGGAAACACTTGGGAATCAGGGAAGACAATGAGACACATGACGCGGGAGGAAGGGCAAGTTATCTGAAACGAGAGGAGTTGTTCATTTCAAAATAAAACAGGAAGTGACAAGACAATAAACAAAAACCTACGAGTCTCTGTGAGACCTGACAAGATGCAGCTTTGCAAACCTAAGCTGTGCTGCCATGTTCCTTTTAGAGAGAAGAGGCTTTCTCCTGCAGCCCTTCCAAACAAGCCATCCTTGTTCAGTCTTTTTCTAACTGTGCTGCCATGACCTTTAACCTTTAACATGCTAACTGAGGCCTGGAGAGTCTGAGATCATTGCTGATGTCTTTCCTCCTTGGCAAAGTGTATTTGATTATTCCTTTATTCCACCTGTTAGGGTGGCTTTTGGCATTGTTTTTGTTGAACAGATAACAACATATGCTGAATACGTCATGTGCTGTGTCACAGTTTAGGTTTTTTCTGTCACAGTTTAGGTTTTTCAGGTCACAGTTTATGTGATTTATCCGGCCCTGCTGCGCTTTCTGTTTTTGCCTAGCTCCCTGTTTTGTTGATAAACCTTTTTTGAGTCTGAAAGAACTGCATCTGGGTCCTATCTTCCACCGTTCGTGACATGCTGTAACTGAGGCAATCTCAAGCCAGCCGACAGAGCTCCTCAGTTTGCCTCAAAACCTTTTCCTGGAGGGACATAATCAGATAACTGAACCACCTCAAGCGGCTTATTTGGATGCGGTAGATCAGCAACTCCTTAATGTACTCCATTAGAAAAATGACTAGAATCCAGCTGAATACTATCCTAATAACATTTAATACAACATGTGTTTAAATATAATGTTTAAATGCGCATCAACAGCACATAAAACACATAGATGACACATGAAATGTGCTTGAGTTGCTGCACTGTTTGCACCAAATGAAATGAGATCTTGTAAGTGGATATTTTGGCCCATATTTTCACAGGGCTAAAATGTTCTGGATCAAGGTGTATTTGCTTTAAAAACAGCCATTTCTACATTTCGAATGTTCCCAAGCATGGCACATTGAGCTGAACCGGCTGCCAAGTAATACCAGGGCTGAAATGGTGGCAGAATTAGTTGTGCTTCACATAACTGACTTATTGTTAGGAGCTGCTATTAGCCTCTAATTTTTAATATTGCCTGGTGACAAGGATAAGGAGACTTTCAAAATCCTCAATAATAGTGTGCAAGGTTGCTGAATTTAACTCTTTTCATGTTAAAATTACAAAAGCCTTGTAGGTTTATATTCTTTTTAGCGAATGAAAGACTTGTTTTTTAGATCAGGCATGTTATAACTGGAATATTCAGTACCCAGCTGTAGTCTTTGCTGCTATGGATGTCTGTGATGTACTCGTTTTTGAGTTTAAATCGCTGCCAGTTACAATTTTCTGTTCACTGTGGATCAGACAGTGATCTCTTTGTGCTGTACAACAAGCGGCTCATAACAGTTTACTGCAGGGATGTCAAACTCCGGTCCTCGAGGGCCGTTGTCCTGCAGGTTTTAGCTGTTTCCCTGCTCCAAAACACCTGATTCAGATCAATGCCTCATTAGCTGGTTTGTGCAGAATGTAACAATCTTTTGAAGAGATTCATTTAATCTGAAGCAGGGAAGCATCTAAAACCTGCAGGACAGCGGCCCTCGAGGACCGGAGTTTGACATCCCTAGTTTACTGCAACCTACCGTCCCCACAAGCAGCAGAATATGATTCGTATGAGTCTCAGGTCTTTTGTTTAGGAAGTGATAAAGTGGTGATAAGGACAGGGGAGAAGGGGTGGCTGGAGCAGCACTTTCACCAGTGGGTCTTTGTGTGGTTATAACTATATCTAAGGTCAGAAAACTGGGCTATAACACAACATTCACTCCCATGGACGCCATTTGCTGCCCATTTTGCCGATGACAACACACAACAAAAATGGATGCCGTGCACTCGCTCTTACGACTTCATATCCTTTAAACACTGGTTGCCAAAGAGAGGTGAAACTCAACAGTTTCCAGTAAAGAGAGAACTGTGCAGACATGCATGTTTATTCACTTTATGAAGGAGATAATTTGATCTCAGTGCCTTCAACATGTTTCATTTAACATAAGATTCTTCGGTTCTTTTTAAGCGTGGATTGACTTGCCAGACATACATTTGCTGGTTGATAATTTTCCTCTTTAAAGAGCCCATTTTATGACTTTCCTTCAGTGTTATATGTCTCTTTGAGCTTGTTAAAGATCTGCAAACACAGGAAACTAACTCCCTGAAACATCTCATTTGTTGCCACACTTTTCCTTCTCCTATTGAGCTTTTTTTAGTGTGAAATATATCTGAAAGAAATTGTGATGGACCATTGATGCTGAAACTAAAAAAGGGCTTAATTAAGTTCAAAAGGGAAAGTTTTTCTTTCAATTCTTTTCTGAAGACAGCGCTTTGACGTTCACTTTTAACACAGACTACTAGTGTAATCCGTTATGGTGTCTTTTTTAAATTTCATGCATTTTCCCTTTAGTTTATGAAGCTGCACTTGAATGTGATGAAGCGATCTCTGCTGTTATGTCTTTGTGTACCGAAATGTTGGAATTGTGATCTGGATCTCATTCAAAATCCTGCAGTCAACCGTTCAATGTCCCCCATGAGAGAAAAAGCACTGAAAATCGGGGGTTTTCGGACACAGAACAAGAATAAATCTGCTTGAGTTAGATCTCCATCATTGTTAGAGAAAGGCAAAGGAGATTTTGCTTTCCGTTGGCCAATGATTCCACACACACAGCCAAAAACATGTCAGCTGCAAGGTTACAGATGGTAATGACACTCTGAGGAGCATTTCCCAAAGCCCTGGTTTTAATGGTCCCCATAACAACTGCCACCAACCTCTGCCCCACAAGCACGGATTAGAAATTACACACAGCACGCATGTGAAGGAAGTATGGCGCGTTGTTGCTGAACCAATCAACAGCATCAGAGTCGTCCACAGGAGCTAACCTGTGTGAAGACGACAACCTGCAACCTGCAGAGCTGCGTGATGCCCTTCAGATGAACATGGAACAAAGAATTCAGCCTTCAATTGACCCACTCAGCATGTTTTTTCAGTTTCTATTCCCAGCTATTAACATACTGTTGGTGAAAAGCCCTTTATGGCAGTTTTAAACACACATGGTTATCCCAGCACAGGCACTTTTTTATGGGCAGCAAACTGCTCCACAGCTGCTTATTCTCAGTAATCTCTCTGTGGTGGTAAGTGACACAGCTGCTGCACCGATGGTAAACTGAACCAGGATAATGCCGTTTTATAATCACGGCTGGTAACAAGCAGCATATGAGGAGGTTTCTTTGTTAATCTGTTACATTTTGTGCTTCAGATCAGTGTAACCATCATACATCCTGTAGTGAGAACAGATGAGGACTGTTTTTTATTGAGAAAACAAGTGATTTGGCTGATATTTTAGCGCTAATAAATCAAGAAACACCGAAGCTTTTTGTTTGACGGCTCAGATTATCAAAGTATTTGCCACATATGCTGCTGAGACCTTCATCACATCGATTTTATTCTCTTAAATACAGATAAATGACTGAATTGTTCATGTGGTTACATTTTGTGCTTCAGATCAGTGTCACCATCATACATCCTGTAGTGAGAACTGATGAGGACTGTTTTTTATTGAGAAAACAAGTGATTTGGGCGTTAAAATAAAATGTTTTAGCGCTAATAAATCAAGAAACACTGAAGCTTTTCATTTGACGGCTCAGATTATCAAAGTATTTGCCACACATGCTGCCGAGACCTTCATCACATCGATTTTATTCTCTTAAATACAGATAAATGACTGAATTGTTCATGTGGTTACATTTTGTGCTTCAGATCAGTGTCACCATCATACATCCTGTAGTGAGAACAGATGAGGACTGTTTTTTATTGAGAGAACAAGTGATTTGGGCGTTAAAATAAAATGTTTTAGCGCTAATAAATCAAGAAACACTGAAGCTTTTCATTTGACGGCTCAGATTATCAAAGTATTTGCCACACATGCTGCCGAGACCTTCATCACATCGATTTTATTCTCTTAAATACAGATAAATGACTGAATTGTTCATGTGGTTACATTTTGTGCTTCAGATCAGTGTCACCATCATACATCCTGTAGTGAGAACAGATAAGGACTGTTTTTTATTGAGAGAACAAGTGATTTGGGCGTTAAAACAAAATGTTTGGCTGATATTTTAGTGCTAATAAATCAAGAAACACCGAAGCTTTTCGTTTGACGGCTCAGATTATCAAAGTATTTGCCACATATGCTGCCGAGACCTTCATCACATCGATTTTATTCTCTTAAATACAGATAAATGACTGAATTGTTCATGTGGTTACATTTTGTGCTTCAGATCAGTGTCACCATCATACATCCTGTAGTGAGAACAGATAAGGACTGTTTTTTATTGAGAGAACAAGTGATTTGGGCGTTAAAACAAAATGTTTGGCTGATATTTTAGTGCTAATAAATCAAGAAACACCGAAGCTTTTCGTTTGACGGCTCAGATTATCAAAGTATTTGCCACATATGCTGCCGAGACCTTCATCACATCGATTTTATTCTCTTGAATACAGATAAATGACTGAATTGTTCATGTGGTTACATTCTGTGCTTCAGATCAGTGTCACCATCATACATCCTGTAGTGAGAACAGATGAGGACTGTTTTTTATTGAGAAAACAAGTGATTTGGGCGTTAAAACAAAATGTTTTAGCGCTAATAAATCAAGAAACACCAAAGCTTTTTGTTTGACGGCTCAGATTATCAAAGTATTTGCCACACATGCTGCCGAGACCTTCATCAAATCTATTTTATTCTCTTAAATACAGATAAATGACTGAATTGTTCATGTGGTTCTTGAGAGGAGAGTCTCTCAGTTTCCCACCAAAGAGTAAAGCAACAGCCTGGAATGATCTCCCTTCTTCTTTCGCTGCTTCTTCACATAAAGTCAAAGACTTTATTGCAAGGAATCGACAAGGAATCGTGATCTTAATACCCAGAGATATATCTTCATGTCACTCGCGTCATCTCATCTGCTTTAAACCAGTTATCCTCACAGGCTCCACCTACTGAAGGTCTTCTGTTCAGGGGCCACTTTGATGGTAAATTATCAGCTCTGCAGCTCATATGAAATATAAATAGAGACATCAAGCTTGCTTCTCCAGAATTCTAAAGGAGCACTGACTCAGAACTGAAATTACAATCTCAAAATGTCAGAAAATGACAGCATTCATGGTGTGACTCACCATAACAGCTGCAATTTAGCATCTTTCCATTTCTCCAGAATGGTGCAAAGTCAGTTTGAGGCAGCAATTACTGCTGAGAATACCCCTATAGTGATTTTTTAAATTGCCATGTGCACTTGTGAGAAGATTTTACTGACTGTGTTCAAATCATGAACTTGTTATTTGGATGCTGCCCTTAAATGTTTCATTAAAAGATGTGGGGCAGTCTCATGTATTTCTGTCTCCTTGTCAGTAAATGTTGAAACGATCCACTGTGCTAAATCTTAACATTTATTTGATGTTCCATGTTTCCTCTGGTATGAGTTCTTGTAACTGTTTAACCATTTAGCTGGACAGTAGGGGACGATTCACAGTTTTAAACAAAGTAATGTAGCCTGAAGCATAAATAAGGCATTAACAGAGCACATGTAGACTTAAAGGGGAACTCTGGTATTTTTAAACCTTATTTCTGGCATGAAATACATTCATCTGCTCACCAAGAACAGTTTGGTGAAAGTCGGCGTCCTTCGGAAGATATTTAGATAACTGGAGATCCATATAACGGAGTGAACGGGGCTTAGAGGATGCAGCCTCTAAATAAGGCATTATCTGTCTTTATTTCACCAATACTTTAAGAAGAATGAATGAATGAACGTGTACTATAGCTCTGTTAGCTCATAGCTGCTGTTATGTGGCTACTTGCAGCTATAGGAGAGCTAACGGAGGGATTTCTACACAGGCACTCTACTGGGACCACTTCATCCACACGCCCCCCTGCAGCACAGTTTATTCACTCCGTGCTCTGTGACAGTCGGCTAACTTCACACAGAGTTTGCTGCTGATAGTTTTGTGCAACATGGCAGGATATTTATCAGATTTTGACGACGTGAACGACGACTTTGAGTAAGATGGACGTTCTTACCGGAGTGAATGAGCTGCACTGCAGGGGGGCGTGTGGATGAAGTGGTCCCAGTAGAGTGCCTGTGTAGAAATCCCTCCGTTAGCTCTCCTATAGCCACAAGTAGCCACATAACAGCAGCTATGAGCTAACAGAGCTATAGCACACGTTCATTCATTCATTCTTCTTAAAGTATTGGTGAAATAAAGACAGATAATGCCTTATTTAGAGGCTGCATCCTCTAAGCCCCGTTCACTCCGTTATATGGATCTCCAGTTATCTAAATATCTTCCGAAGGACGCCGACTTTCACCCAACTGTTCTCAGTGAGTAGATGAACGTATTTCATGCCAGAAATAAAGTTTAAAAATACCAGAGTTCCCCTTTAATGTAATCTTGGAAAAAAATCATCATGTCAATTACAACTGGAGACATAAGTTTACAGGTTATTGATACATACCGTATAAATATATCTCACCAGAGAACACATCTATCCAATTTCAGGGGGGGGGCTATCCCAGCTGTCATTGGGCAAGAGGCAGAGTACACCTGGATGGATCCCAGAACACCATTAATGACTTAATAAGAACATTGTGAGCATGCCCACTGATCTTATCTGATCTTTGGCAGTGACTGCAGAATCAGTATGATGGTAGTTTGTTTTTTTGGGTGGGGGGGGGGCAAGATGGTGCAGCATGGCCAAAAGTAGCTGTGAACAGATGACAGATCACTATCGTTTCTAATGCCTGTGGATTGAGTTTCTCTTTGTATGTGGACGAGATTTGAAAACGCAGAAGAAAAGCCCACTTTGTGAAATAACCGTGAGAGAAATCTTGCCTCTGCTTCGGTGCCGGTAACAACCATCCTTCTACCGCAGAACTCAGCATGAGTCACCTGAGACTCCATTAAGCTGCTGTTTAATCCACCAGGTGCAGAACAAAGTGAAGCAGCAGCCTGTTGGGATTTTCCAGAGAAAACAAAAAGTCAGAGCACCTCAGAGAGCTGAGTGTGCCGTCCTGTGGAGTTAAATATGTGCAGCGAGGACGACAAACAGTGCTTCATTTGCATGAAACTGTGTTTGCTTTACATACGAGGAGGCTGACGAGTGAGTAATTAAACCAAAAATACACCCTCAAGGTTGTCGGTTCAATACTTTGTGGGAGTCATGTGGAACAGGTAAAGAAGTGTTCATCTGTTGGTGCTAATGGAGGCTCAGGGGAGACTGTAGCCTGCATTTTATTGCAGTTACAACAAAAAAGACCCAAAAAGAGCGATTTGTAAAAGAAACCATTAACCTTACTGCATGTACATGTGTTTTCCTTTGCTAATAGAACCAAAAAGGGAGCTTTACTGTAACAGCATGGCATCGTTTGGGGTTATTTCTAACATATGGGTAAACAAGTTTGCATATTTATCACTATAATTCTATAATTTCATAAGAACATTCTCTCTTCTTGAGTAGAAATGCACAGAAACATGGTCGAAAACAAACAATAGCCATCCAATCAATGCACGAGGGGGAAAACTGAGATATTTTGAGGAATTTGGGTGAGTTGTGATGCTTTAATTCTTTATTAACAGCTAAAGTATTGCTACCGTTTCTGAAAAAGACCTCATGTGAGAGTAAAATGGCAAAAAAATGAAAGAAATGTTTCCGATTTGTGTCGTTTCCATAAAGCCTTTGTGTGTAACTTCAAAATGTTGAATGAAAGCATAACTCAGCAGCGGTGCTAATCCCCGAGTCTCTCTTTATAATATGCATAAACCAGCACTGACTCGCACTAAGTCCCTGAACAAACTGACAGAACATCGCAGATTATTATTGGAATTAGTCACTAAAACAACACAAGCTTGTGTACTTTTTCATGTGTTTACTCTGGGGACGTCAACGCTTCTGAGGAGCTACAGATGGATTAATTCATTAAGTAGCCCCTTATTTCTGTGCTTGAGAACATATATTTAAATATCTGAAGTGACGACAAAGGTTATGTCACAGCAGAATTAACAGAATTTTATTCTGGATTCTCATCTGCAGACACTTCACTTAAGAAAGAAACGAGCTGATACTGCTCTGTCATTATTTGTCCAATGTTCCAGATCAAGAACTGTAAATGAAAGATTTTATCTTCACTTGGTAACCAAGGCAACCCAGATTAAAATGTGGAAGTTGGATGATAAACCTTCCTCAAGTTTCTGTGTCTTGAGTCGTAATTTGGTCGTGCAAATCTAAACCCCGGCGAAACGGGTCGATTCTGAACCCAGAAGTCCGGTTCTGGTTGGGAACACAGCTGGAGGATAACGTTTTTTATCCTCCAGCTGTGTGAAAAGCAGTGGAAAAGGCCCTCTGTGGTATTCTGACCACAACACATCACCTCAATGGAATTTAAAAGTACAGACATTGTGTCAATTTGTGGGAAAAAGAGGAGAAAAGTTTTCGTCTTTAAACATTTCAGCAGAAATGTCACCACAAGAAAATTCTCTTCAATACAATATTTACTCCTCAAGCTGCTCAACGGAGCTCGTTATCTTGTCTGAACAGTTGTCACCTTCTTCTAAGGCAGCTAAAATTCAATTTTAATAGCCAGCCACCTTTTCAATACTTCCACAAGCCATTAGAGTGAAATGTTGTTATAGATTTTGTAAATGCAGACCCTGGTGAAAACAAACAGCCTTTCCTGTGTAAAATCAGACATTTTCATCAGAATTAGGACCCAGACGCGGACATTTCTACACAGCAAGGGTCTGAGGACACACTTTGAAACCTCATTGTTTCAGGATATGAAAACAACAGGCAGAGAAAACAACTTCCTCTTGTTCTCTTGATCGTGGAAATGACCCAACAGTAAGAGGGACTGAAAAAGCTCAGCAGGTGCAGCCTATGAGACCAATCAACACAGGTGCATTTAATGAGAAAACAGGCCTCCTACCTTTTTAACTCGAGTTTAGGCTCAGGTTCAAAGGCAAGGCAACTTTATTTGTACAATTCAACAACAAGGTGATTCAAAGTGCTTTACAGAGACATTAAAACAGAAGAAATAAAAAATAAAAAGCATGATTTATAAGCAAAAGAAAGAAATAAGAACAATAGATAAAAACAGAAAAAAAAATATATATGAAAGATAAAATTAGTAGTTAAAATATGATTCCGTTTTGAAACTCAAGCTTATTCAAATGCAGCTGAAAATAGATAGAACTGGACTTAAATACTGAGTGTTTCAGCTGATCTGAGGCTTTCTGGGAGTTTGTTCCAGACATGTGGAGCATAGAAGCTGAATGCAGCTTCTCCAGGTCTGGTTCTGACTCTGGGAACTGATAAAGAACCGGATCCAGATGACCTGAGGGGTCTGGGAGGTTCATACTGGGTCAGGAGGCATCATTTTACCATCAAAACGTAGGCAAGGCAAGTTTATTTGTACAATTCAACGACAAGGTGATTCAAAGTGCTTTACAGAGACATTAAAACAGAAGAAATAAAAAAAAAACATGATTTAAAATTTAAGCAAAAGAAAGAAATAAGAACAATATATAAAATCAGAAAAAATTATATATATGAAAGATAAAATCAGGAGTTAAAAACGTTTTGAAACTCAAGCTTATTCAAATGCAGCTGAAAATAGATGTTTCTTCAACCTGGACTTAAATCCTGAGAGTTTCAGCTGATCTGAGGCTTTCTGGGAGTTTGTTCCAGACATGTGGAGCATAGAAGCTGAATGCAGCTTCTCCAGGTCTGGTTCTGACTCTGGGAACTGATAAAGAACCGGATCCAGATGACCTGAGGGGTCTGGGAGGTTCATAGTGGGTCAGGAGGTCACTGATGAGACCATTCAGAGCTTTATAGAGCAGCATCAGAACTTTAAAGTCTATCCTCTGGCAGCCAGTGTAAAGACCTCACAGCTGGACTGATGTGCTCCACTTCTTTGGTCTTAAGTAAAAAGTAAAACGTGTGTCGGCCTTTCTGCTCGTGGGAAACATCACAAAGTGATACAGATGTTTTCTGTATCAGAACATCCTCATTCTGTCTTCATTTGACATCACAGCCTCACTTCAGTCCCTTGTCTTTTCCTCACTGTCTCCTTGTCTGATGAAAAAATATCTCCATCAAAACTACATAAAGGCAGTATTTAGTATTTTGCTCATTTCAAAGAGCTGAAGTTGTTTCGTAACTTGTTCACAGTTAAAGTAATGATTCATTTCCAAAGGATAAAATACATCAGATTCCTTTTCTTCAGGCCTTGATAAAGCAGCTGTGTTTGTGGCTTGAATCCTGAGTGTGAGAGCTAACTTTTCCCCATCATCCAACAATGCCTCAGCCTCCGGAAAGCTGTTAAAAGTGTCTTTTCATACAGGACTACAACCTATTTCTATTTTATTTAGATAATTCAGCTTGTCAGAGGTGAAGGAAACTGCAGCAGTGTATGAAGCGCAAACACAAAGACAGGAAATGGATTGTAATTGGCTGATATTCTCATTCAGAGGCGACAGAGAAAAAGCCAAGCGAGATGGTGGCAAATGAGAGCCATTCATCTGCACCTGTGGGAATTAAAAGCTTCCAAAATGGGAAATTAAACAGTTTTATCCAGAAAAATACAGATAATCTGATACATATTGAGCAGGTCTTGCTGTAGCTACCATTCGCTGCTGCTGCTTTCACGTTTTGTCTCCATGAAAGGTGCTAAATTGGAAGAGCGACTTCCTGCAGAGTTTAAGTCCCAAAACTCTACCCAGTTGGAGGAGTTTTGTAGACTCTTTAATTCGGCTCATGCATCAACTTGTCTCTTGGTTTAAAAGAAAAGTTAAAGATGGATGAAAGTAAAGTTTCATTAAATGGTCCAATATGGAGAGACGCCTCCTCCGCAGGTCTTAATCTAATTATATGCAAATAAGTTTAGATTTGTGGAGAGAATTTGTGAATAGCATCATTTATTGCATGTGTATCCCTCCAATAGTGAGCTATCTAAAATTCTACCTATGAATTTGAATAGTTTGAACAGTATGAGCTGTGTGAGGAGAAGCCTTCTGGATAAGGACTCCCAAGATGTTTACCGTGGATCCTCCAACAAATAAGCGGGAGATGACACAATATTTGAAGCTCGCCTGTGTTTTTAAATGAGGTTTAAGCAGCTTTTGGCTCTGCATGTCATCTCAGTGTCGGAATAAAATAAAGCCTATTTACGATCAAACGACGATGTAGTTGCATAGCAACCGTTTGAAATCAAACGGAAAACAAGTTGACCTGTGAATTTCGAGGCTCCAACCAGCCTACACCCGCTCCCACATGCATAGTTTGAAGAAAGCACAGAGCTTTTTGTGGGGATTGCTGAATGTTATGTTACCATTAATGCAAATTGCACTTTTCTTTATTCTTATGGATAAGTTGCTTCAGTGCAGCAGCAGCAGCAGCACAGGAGGCATGTCAGAGCTGAGAAAACACCCACTGGTGTCACAAATACAGAGCTGAAGACTAATACGCCTTCAGGGCACAAACTATAATAAAAGAAACACCAGAAAGTACTGAAGATGTCACTCAGGAATGCGTAATTCACCGATAACAACAAAAACTGTGGAACAGTGGCAGCATTTCTATTTCTATTCCTCGGCCAATGTTTGAGTGATATAATGTACTTTTCCTTTCTAAACCTGACCGTAATATGCTTTTTATGCCATTTCTAACTTCAGCTATGTACCCTAAAGAAAGTCGGCCATTTCTTTAATTTCTTTAAATCGAGGCTAAAAACATATTTATTTCAGATGGCTTTTAATACCCAGTAGTATGGTGACACTTTTATATTATCTTATTAAATTTTGCTGTATTTTATTGCGTTTACTGTTATTTTATTTTATTGTTTTGTACTTATTATTTTCTTTATTCATTATCTGCTGTAAAGCACTTTGGTACACTGTAAAGTGCTGTGTAAATAAATTACATTTACATTTCTGTGGTACCTTTTTATCAGAATAAGGCTTTTAATGATTAAACTGACTGCAAGCTTTGACCTTATGGATGGGTTTTACTCTACTGACACAGATGCTCAATTTGTTGGCCTTTCTATAAAGAAACATTCATGTGATGCTAACCTTTTATCAGATATTTCTTAATGCTTTAAGCTGTTTGGACAATATTGAGTTGGATGCAAATTTGGCCTGACGCCACCTCTGTGTAAGGTTTTCAATTTTCAATGAATTGGAATTCAATTCATTGTAATCATAATCCAATTAATTCTTATAGAGCCAATTAAAAAATAATATCCGAGCTAAGGAAACCAACAGATTGGACCGAAACTTGTCCTCAGTCCAATCTCCCGTCCTGAGCCTGAGGGACTGTGGAAAGGAACGACTCCCTTTAACAGGAAGAAACCTCTGGCAGAACCAGAACCAGGAAGAAACCTCTGGCAGAACCAGACTCAGGAAGAAACCTCTGGCAGAACCAGACTCAGGAAGAAACCTCTGGCAGAACCAGAACCAGGAAGAAACCTCTGGCAGAACCAGAACCAGGAAGAAACCTCTGGCAGAACCAGAACCAGGAAGAAACCTCTGGCAGAACCAGAACCAGGAAGAAACCTCTGGCAGAACCAGACTCAGGAAGAAACCTCTGGCAGAACCAGACTCAGGAAGAAACCTCTGGCAGAACCAGAACCAGGAAGAAACCTCTGGCAGAACCAGAACCAGGAAGAAACCTCTGGCAGAACCAGACTCAGGAAGAAACCTCTGGCAGAACCAGACTCAGGAAGAAACCTCTGGCAGAACCAGGAAGAAACCTCTGGCAGAACCAGACTCAGGAAGAAACCTCTGGCAGAACCAGAACCAGGAAGAAACCTCTGGCAGAACCAGAACCAGGAAGAAACCTCTGGCAGAACCAGACTCAGGAAGAAACCTCTGGCAGAACCAGAACCAGGAAGAAACCTCTGGCAGAACCAGAACCAGGAAGGGTGACCATCCGCCTGGACCAGCTGGGGTTTGAGAAGACAGAAAAGAGGGAAAAGAGGGGGAAAAACACCATAACACCATTCAAAGGATACCTGCTGGAACAGGGAAACACAAGTTAATAACCACAATAATGTCACATGGACAGAAAATCATTTGAGAAATTAAACAGGAGGAAAAAGAGAGCAAAGTGAGGAAAGGTGACAGATGAGCTCCCCCAGCAGTCTAAGCCTATAGCAGCTTAACTATGGGATGTTTCAGGATCACCTGAGCCATCCCTAACTATAAGCTTTATCAGAAAGGAAAGTTTCAGCCTGATCTTTAAAGTGGAAAGGGTGTCTGCTTCCCTGACATTTACTGGCAGCTTATTCCACAAGAGAGGGGCCTGATAACTGAAGGCCCTGCCTCCCGTTCTGCTTTTAGGGGCCTGATAACTGAAGGCTCTGCCTCCCATTCTGCTTTTAGGGGCCTGATAACTGAAGGCTCTGCCTCCCATTCTGCTTTTAGGGGCCTGATAACTGAAGGCTCTGCCTCCCATTCTGCTTTTAGGGGCCTGATAACTGAAGGCTCTGCCTCCCATTCTGCTTTTAGGGGCCTGATAACTGAAGGCTCTGCCTCCCATTCTGCTTTTAGGGGCCTGATAACTGAAGGCTCTGCCTCCCATTCTGCTTTTAGGGGCCTGATAACTGAAGGCTCTGCCTCCCATTCTGCTTTTAGGGGCCTGATAACTGAAGGCTCTGCCTCCCATTCTGCTTTTAGAAACTCTGGGAACCACAAGGAAACCTGCAGCCTGAGAGCAAAGTGCTCTGTTGGGGAAACATCCAACTATGAGATCTTTAAGATATGATGGAGCTCGGTCATTAAGAGCTTTATATGTGAGGAGAAGAATCTTAGATTCTATTCTGAATTTAACAGGGAGCCAATGAAGAGAAGCTAAAACTGGAGGAACATGATCTCTGCTGTTAGCTCTCATCAGAACTCTGGCTGCAGGGTTTTGGATCAGCTGGAGGCTTTTCAGAGAAACCATCCGTCCATTTTCTACACTCGCCTGATCCAGTCCAGGGTCGAGGGGTCCAGAGCATTTCCCAGCTGCCATTAGGCGAGAGGCAGGATAAACCCTGAACAAATCACCAGTCCATCAGAGGGCCACACGGAGACAAACAACCCGGCACACTCACCCCTAAGGTCGAGTCGCCAATTAGCCTAACATGCAAGTTCAAGGAGGCTGGAGAATCCAGAGAGAACCTCACGAGGAGCCAAATAAAGACATCAACGGGTGGAGCATCGAGGAGAAGAAGAAAGGACGAAGGAAGTTCCTAATTTTCAGACACAGAAGTCTTTCTTGTTAAAGCTACAACTCTCCCGGGTTTCTTGGTACGAATCAAATGCAAAGGAAAGCTTCACAATAACGTCGGCAGCCACAGTTAACGACAAAGAATTGGGAGACAATGAAGTGAATGCAGCCATGAAGATGCAATTAAAAACCCTCTTGAACTTTGAACTTTCAGCTTACGGTCAATGTAGACGTGTTAATGTGAACTTGCCCCCCTTCAAAAGTGTCCTGCAGTTTGTACCCTAAGCTCTCTTCTTCAAAATTAATGAGTTTGACTCGCAGAGGCCCGGATTTTCCATTTGAATGATTTTTTGTAATGCATTACTATAATTAGCTCATTCAGGTCAGCTCAGTTACTCCAGTGCAACACGAATAGCTGTCTGACACCCTGCATTATACAGTAAAACGAAGCATAAGATGATGTCATTTACACTTTTAAGAACAAGTTGTGCTCCAAATGTTTCCGGTTTTCTTTCAAATTTAAGGCCGAAATGTCTGACTTTAAGACTGGATGCCTGTAAGTGTGTGTGTCTACTGTTACTGTCACAGTTGTGCTTAAATTGGTTCAAAAGAAGGAGGCAGGTTGGGGTGAAAAGATGAAAAGAAACATTTTCTCTAAACAATGTGTTTTGACAGTAAGGGAGATGAAATGAAAACTACAACCAGATACATCACAGTACAAAGAAACTTTGTATTTCCTGCTTATAAGCCACAAACGGCCCAATTTAATTCCTCATTCTCCCATAAGCAGCGAACCTACACAATGCATCTGGAATGGGGCAAATACTGAGTGCCAAAGAGATAATTGTTTTATTCTTTTCAGCCAGAGAAAACACCATTGAGCTGTTCTGCTTTGCTTCTTCTTTTGAATTGTTCTTTTATTGAGGATTTTCGAGCATTTTCTCTCCATAAAGGTTGGATTATTAGAAACATTTGAACACAAGCCAAGGAAAAGGGATTGTGTTCCATTCAGATGATAATAACTTTGTGGCACATCTGAACAAGCAGCCAGCGTAAAGCACATATTATAAAACAGTTCCAGCTCTTTTCTGTTTACCCCTTAGCAGATAGCGAGGTATTTCAGCATGATGAGCTGATGACAAAAGGCTTTGGGAGCCATGATTTCACGGTAGACTCTTCAGAGTTTGATAGCACACACAGAGTGGCTTCAATAAATCATTATCACTGCATCACCTCCCTCGAGCTGCAAACGTGGCCTGGAAACCGTCTCTTTGATTGTCAGTCTGTGATCAAAGCATCTGAGACTTTAAACAAACTGGGTCACTCCTAGCTTGATCTGCAGGGTTGACTTGTGGATTCTTTTTTGTAAACTCCAATAAGCGTTGCTGGGCCCTGGAAACGGTCACATGATTGTCACATCCACTCCTCAGACTGTGTGTCAAATATGTAAAATTATGATTTGCATAATACCGAGGAGCATTACATGCATGCTAACCCCTACTTCTGCTATACTTATGTCAGAGATGTCAAACTTGTCCTGCAGTTTTAGCTGTTTCCCTGCTCCAACACACCTGATTCAGATCAATGCCTCATTAGCTGGTTTGTGCAGAATGTAACAATCTTTTGAAGAGATTAATTCAATCTGAATCAGGTGCGTTGAAGCAGGGAAACGTCTAAAAGCTGCAGGACAGCGGCCCTCCAGGACCGGAGTTTGACATCCCTGACTTATGTGCTCGCATGACATGCTGAAGCATTTTATTAAGATATATTCTGGCTGTCTTTGTGGTTTTTATGGTTATAGTCCACCTTAGATTTAGATTTATTATATCAAGGCTAAAAGATCTGATGTCTCAGCAGGACCTGGAAAAACTAGTCCATGCATTCATCTTCAGTCGGTTTGATTATTGTAAAAGCATCTTTAAAGAGTCAGTCAGACACCTGCAGCTCATCCAGAACTCAGCTGCTCGAGTCCTCACTGAGACCAAAGAAGTGGAGCACATCAGTCCAGCTGTGAAGTCTTTACACTGGCTGCCTGTCCATCAGAGGATAGACTTTAAAGCTCTGATGCTGCTCTATAAAGCTCTGAATGGTCCAAAATGCATCAGTGACCTCCTGACCCACTATGAACCTTCCAGACCCCTCAGGTCATCTGGATCCGGTTCTTTATCAGTTCCCAGAGTCAGAACCAGACCTGGAGAAGCTGCATTCAGCTTCTATGCTCCACATGTCTGGAACAAACTCCCAGAAAGCCTCAGATCAGCTGAAACTCTCAGTATTTAAGTCCAGGTTGAAGAAACATCTATTTTCAGCTGCATTTGAATAAGCTTGAGTTTCAAAACGTTTTTAACTCCTGATTTTATCTTTCATATATAATTTTTTCTGATTTTATATATTGTTCTTATTTCTTTCTTTTGCTTAAATTTTAAATCATGTTTTTTTTTATTTCTTCTGTTTTAATGTCTCTGTAAAGCACTTTGAATCACCTTGTTGTTGAATTGTACAAATAAACTTGCCTTGCCTACGTTTTGATGGTAAAATGATGCCTCCTGACCCACTATGAACCTCCCAGACCCCTCAGGTCATCTGGATCCGGTTCTTTATCAGTTCCCAGAGTCAGAACCAGACCTGGAGAAGCTGCATTCAGCTTCTATGCTCCACATGTCTGGAACAAACTCCCAGAAAGCCTCAGATCAGCTGAAACACTCGGTATTTAAGTCCAGGTTGAAGAAACATCTATTTTCTGCTGCATTTGAATAAGCTTGAGTTTCAAAACGTTTTTAACTCCTGATTTTATCTTTCATATATAATTTTTTTCTGATTTTATATATTGTTCTTATTTCTTTCTTTTGCTTAAATTTTAAATCATGTTTTTTTTTATTTCTTCTGTTTTAATGTCTCTGTAAAGCACTTTGAATCACCTTGTCGTTGAATTGTACAAATAAACTTGCCTTGCCTACGTTTTGATGGTAAAATGATGCCTCCTGACCCACTGTGAACCTCCCAGACCCCTCAGGTCATCTGGATCCGGTTATTTATCAGTTCCCAGAGTCAGAACCAGACCTGGAGAAGCTGCATTCAGCTTCTATGCTCCACATGTCTGGAACAAACTCCCAGAAAGCCTCAGATCAGCTGAAACACTCGGTATTTAAGTCCAGGTTGAAGAAACATCTATTTTCAGCTGCATTTGAATAAGCTTGAGTTTCAAAACGGAATCATATTTTAACTCCCGATTTCATCTTTCATATATATAATTTTTTCTGATTTTATCTATTGTTCTTATTTCTTTCTTTTGCTTAAATTCTAAATCATGCTTTTTATTTCTTCTGTTTTAATGTCTCTGTAAAGCACTTTGAATCACCTTGTTGTTGAATTGTTCTACACAAATAAACTCGCCTTGCCTTAGATTTGAAATGTCACTTTAAGGCTCGTGGGTCAGGCTTGGTTTGAGTAAAAGGTCCGGGGAAGGTTGAATTTCATAAAGTTGGCACTTTTCTGCATCACTCTGGTGGAAAAGCCTTTATGGAGGAGTAAAGGTTCTCACACAATTTGTAAAGCTCTAAAACTAAAAAATCATTCTCCTGTAGAGGCATGACTTATTCTCAGAGGACACCTCTCTGAAACTACATTACATGGCGATACGTTAGCAAACTGAATGGTGGACGACTTCCATACCTCCTCCTCCTTTTTCTTCATATTCCACAGACATCAATCAGCCTCAGCCTCAAGAGCCTCGGAGTTACTCCATATTACACCTGCCACAGAGGATTCACAGGTTGCATGAGCTCAAATGGATGTGCATATTTTGGGAGTTAAAGACCCAGAGCTTTAGATAATAATATTATTCTAATTCTATTGTTTCAGAATATTCTTCTGCTGACTTTGGGACTTCAGGCTGGTGTAGGCGGATGTCGAGTGGGTTTGTTGTAGAGATGAAAATCTGCAAAATCCTTCGTCTTTTGGAGCGTTTATGAAAATGTCAGGATGACCTTTACATGGTTTTATTTCCAATCGCTTATAGATTAGCTTAAAAAAAACTACAAAACACATATCGAGTGGAGAGTGCTTATTGGCCGGTGTGAAAAGATGTTCCCTCTGTGGGTTTCTCCCTCACTGAGCGACAGAGAAAATGCCTCCATCACCTGTCAGGCGAGCACTTCGGGGCACAGATCTGTACTATGTTTAGCTGAGAGATGACAGCCCAGAATGAATGAGCTGTCAGTGACATGGCAGCCTGATAGGTTTTAGATTTAAAATGGTAATTCAACAGCAAGCTATCTGAGAATGTAGCCATAAAGGTGAGACCATCTCTCACTGTTCACCACGTAATTTGAGATTTGATCTTGCAAATGCATGCGTGTGAATATCAGGGTGATGGTTTGAAAACGGAACTGAGCAGGTTTCATAATTCAGGATGTAACCACAGCTCATATGTACTCAGAGCTGCATCAGCTGATTGTTTTGCATATTTCTGCAGCTCTGTTAGGGTTTATTTGTTTTTCCAGTTTCCCTTTTAGTCTCTTCGTTTCTCGTGTTCACTTTAACTAATTCTCATCATTGCTTTGTTTTCTGTTCAATCCTTTTTATTAGACTCATTATGTATCATGTTTAGTTTGTATTTGTTTTCAGTCTTTGGTGAAGTTTAAACCTGTTATCAGTTAGCTAATCAACCCTCCCGGTGTTTTCAGCTCTCCTGCCCTCTGTTTACCAGTTCATTCTTGTCTGGTTTTCCTTGTAACTCGACTCTGGCCTGTCTGCATTAGAGTCTTCTATCTGACAAAGGACTTCTAATAGTGTGAAAAATGACCAAAGGCGAATAGTATTTGTTGAAGGGGAACCTTTAAGCTGACACTTACAGATTTTGCACATAAAAAGCTGTTTCCCCTGTCAGTAACCTTTACTGAAGTCATTAAAACTGTAGTGCACACCTTCCTCGCCTGAAACTCGTACATACTGTCACATTATTAACTAAATAATTCAGGAATTTGTATGTAGGAATTTGTTGTAAGCAGGAATTTGAGCTTGTTTCTGGTTTAATAATCTATTTACTTGCCTCACATAGTGCTCCGAAAATCTAAATGTTAGATTCGACCAAAACAAATGAGCAGCACTCACAGTGAGGGTCACCATCAGGGCACATCTGGGAGAGCCTGACCTGAACTGCAGACCATACATACAAATATCAAATGCACGCCTTTACCGTGCAGCAGATACTAAAAGCTCACATCATGAGTTTTACTGTCACACAGGAAGAAAATTTAGGCCATTTCACTTAAAAACGTGTCATTTCTTCACTGTCCCGTTCGCCAAATGTTGCACTATTACAATAAAAGCTAAACTCTAATATCTAATACATTTTCAAGGCTCCCAAGATGCTACGTGCCTATTTATTTTTTTTATTGTAAATTGTGAAATGTCTACTTTCTGCATAATGAGAAGCAAAAAGGCTTGTAAAGATGTGGGCTGGTAGACAGATTGTTATGCACTGTAAGTCCACCTTTCATGTAAAATATGGATAAATTCAGTTATGTGTTGGCATCACGCTGAGTGGAATCTACCCTGTTATCATCTCATTAAACCAGGGATGTCAAACTCCGGTCCTGGAGGGCCGCTGTCCTGCAGGTTTTAGACGTTTCCCTGCTTCAATGCACCTGATTCAGATTAAATTAATCTCTTCAAAAGATTGTTACATTCTGCACAAACCAGCTAATGAGGCATTGATCTCAATCAGGTGTGTTGGACCAGGGAAACAGCTAAAACCTGCAGGACAACGGAGTTTCTCTGCATTAAACTGAGGAACATGCTTGTAGTGTTAACTCACAGAATCAGAGAGGAAGAGACGTCCCTGAGTCACATTTTGTGCAGATATTCTACGTCTTGATTCGTGACGCAATTCACCTGCTCAGCAGAAAGCGGACTGAGACGCCACATTCAAATCAAGCCTGTCAAAAAGACAAATCTGCGCCCTCAAACTCCTTTCCTTGTATTTCAGAAACAAAGAGAAAGCTCCAGAGGCTCCTAGCACACAGAGAAGAAAACTGCGTCAGAATTTTCTGCTTTTATTGGTGGTGGCATCCAATTGATGTGGAAGAAGGTCGGGTAATTGCACTTTCCTTTCATGTTGGCGCTGTTTGGATTCTGAGACCAAGGAGGATTACTCCGCCTCCAGCAAACGCCCACGCTTGGAAGGCTTGATGCATTGAAAAAAAAAAAAAACTCTGCTGTTACATGGACTGTACTGGGTTAAGTAAAAATAAATGGCAGTTATTCATGATCAGTCTCCCTGACTCTGACCTAAAAAACATTCATTGTTGATCGTGTTTAAGTGACTCTTTGCATGTTTGACTCGGACCAGCGGAGATGCAGTAAACTGAGATTTATCGCGTCACAATTTGACCTTAGAGAAAAGGTGAGGAAAGTAATCATGTTACAGGCAATGGAAATATAATTGACTTGATGTATAAGAACAGGCAGGTGACTTAAGTAGCTCATAATAATAAAGCAGCAGGAGACACATAAAGACATAAAAATTACCCAAATTACTGGACGGTTGCAATGGGAATAGGAACCTGCAGATCCTACTGATTTGCATTATCAAATGTGGTTTGAAATGCTGGATTTCAAGAGCAAACTAATATGTTGTTTTGTGAATTAAAACATCTAAAGTTCATGGGTTTGCCGGATGATTCTGGGACAAAAGTAAGCGGGTTGTTTGAGAAAGTCTCAAAGTGTTGCACACTAGTGTTGCCGTTTCACTGCTGTTTTTTTCCCCTTACTTCAGTTGGCTAACAAAGCTTTTTACTGTTTTCTAAATTATCTCTTTGTGCTGGTGCTATGAGTGGATATCAGTGGGCTGAAAAACAGCCTCAGTTTGTGGAACAACTTGAGAAAAGATGTTAGAAGGAAGCTCCTCAGCAGGAAAAGGGGCTTATATGGCTGTAGTTTTCTGACTCTGTTATGAAGTTGGAAACAGGGACCAGGCTTTGCTTGTGTTGTTTGTTCTTTAAGAATAAGAGTTAGTGGTTTGTCAATCGGTTTAAACAAAAATGAGGAAGGAGACGTCGACTAATTTGACCTACGCAGGGATTTTCCTCCCACAATGAACTTCTTAGAAAGAAACATGCAAAAAAAGCCTGAATGTCTCATCTATTTTGCCTGAAACGCTTCCTGTAGCCACACCATTCATTTATTAGGGATTACACTGAACATTTAAAAGATAAATCCACTTTTTTTTTTACAACCTGGTGCATTTCATCATGTAAAATGTAGAAATTAGCCGTCTATAAAAGCTATTTTGCTAACTGTATTATGGATTTGAATCCAGAAACTGACGCCCCCCTGCAGCACAGTTTATTCACTCCGTGCTCTGTGACAGTCGGCTAACTTCACACACAGTTTGCTGCTGATAGTTTTGTGCAACATGGCAGGATATTTATCAGATTTTGACGATGAGGACGACAACTTTGAGTAAGATGGACGTTCTTACCGGAGTGAATGAGCTGTGCTGCAGGGGGGCGTGTGGATGAAGTGGTCCCAGTAGAGTGCCTGTGTAGAAATCCCTCCGTTAGCTCTCCTATAGCTGCAAGTAGCCACATAACAGCAGCTATGAGCTAACAGAGCTATAGCACACGTTCATTCATTCATTCTTCTTAAAGTATTGGTGAAATAAAGACAGATAATGCCTTATTTAGAGGCTGCATCCTCTAAGCCCCGTTCACTCCGTTATATGGATCTCCAGTTATCTAAATATCTTCTGAAGGATGCCGACTTTCTCCAAACTGTTCTCGGTGAGTAGATGAACGTATTTCATGCCAGAAATAAGGTCCAGGTTTAAAAATACCGGAGTTCCCCTTTAAGCTTGTCAAGCTTACGGTATAAATGTTATCAACTCTGTCACGAACTGGTGGAGAGGTAGGACCCCGATGCAGTTCTTTTTGTTCACAAAAAAGGGTTTATTCCACAAAAAACAGGGAGCAAAGGCAAAAAACAAAGCGCGGCAGAGCCGGATCAAAAATACTTAACTATGAAATAAAACAAGACTGAGATGACTGAGAGTAAACAAAGGAACATGACTATGACAAAACAAACTGTGGCTATGAGGCAAAAACCCCAGACTTATCTTTGTGGCAAAGCATGAAGGGATAGTGAGGATTCTGCAGTGACTGAAAGGAAACCAGGAGGCTAAATACTGTGGAGGGAGTGATCAGTGAATGCAGCTGTGAACAATGAAGCAGGTGATGTGAGTGAACTGAACGTGACGGGGAGAAACAAGACAAGAACAACCTGAAAACAAGATGATTAAACATAAACTGTGAGAACATAGACTGTGACAAACTCGGTGTAATCTTTTATTTCAGCATCTGTAATATGACTCTATCAGAAGAGAGAAGCAGTTCTCTGTTGTGATGTCATAAAAATCTATGTGAAGCTAACAAGCACAGAGCCTGGTGCTAAACCCACCACTTTTGTTACTGTTGGTTTATAACCGGGAGGAGCAAATAAACTTAGCATTTATTTATACAAAGCGGGTTTTTTCTTAGTGATTTGGTGCAGATGCTGAGGAAAAAAACTTGATTCTGCTGCTAATTTCAGGTCAAAAAGTTTGAAAAATGCTGGTATTTATCTGTCAGATACCTCAGATCACATGTTAGTTAAACCTTCTACTGTGCACGTTTCTGTTAAAAAGACTGCTGTCGCTCAGACCTCAGCGGTGTTGAACATAGCTAGAAAATGCATAGTTTGAAATATAATATATATTTAACAAAAGGAGCAGATTTATGACTCTCAAAATGGAAAAAAAGTTTCTAATATTTGATTTATTTTTTCAATTCAATTCAGTTTTATTTATAAAGCGCCAAATTACAACAATTGTCATCTCAAGGCACTTAAATAATATAGTCCAATTCAAGCCAATTGGAATTCAATTCATTGTAATCATAATCCAATGAAATCCAATTAATTAATTTAAAATAATCCAATTCATTCTTTTAGAGCCAATTAAAAAAACAATATCCTAGCTAAGGAAACCAACAGATCGCACTGAATTCATGCTCACAGACTTTGAGAGGTACCTGATTCAGGGAAGCTGAGATATCTTGATTTGTCAGCTACTGATGAAGCAGAGAATAGCTTCTTCCGGGGATAGTTGTGGGAATTGATCTGCCTTTGATGGCACTGATCACTCCAGTGACAGATGGAACATGAGCAAGTTGGAAGGAAAGGAAATGGGTTCTATCTTGTGCACATCAAGTGCTATTTTGGCTCTTCAAGGAGCAGCTAATTGTCTGAAGGTGCAGGCAGTCAGTTCACCAAATGCTTTCTTCTAACACTGTGATATGCACATTTATTCTGGCCTGCACACGCTCGGGTTGTATGTCATGCATCCTGCAAGGGATTACACACGAGTTTAACCTTAGAGTGCAATATATTTGTCTTTAAATAACTACCTTTACAATTAAACAAAAGACAAAGATCTAATCAAATCTCTAGAGAGGAAAAACAGCAGGTATTCGTCAGCTTCAGCACATAAATCAATCCAAAGCAAACTGCAAGAGCCTCAGTTGCAACACGAGCTCCTAAACAATGAAACATGTTCCTCTCTAAATGAATTTGACCTGTGGGGAGTCTGCAAATCATTCACAGCTAGAGGAAAATCCATATAACCCTAATATTACTGCAGAAGCAGGAGATTTTTCCATCAATACGTAGAGCTAATTCAGTCCAGCATCTCAGACGTAGAGGAACCTCAAATCACAGTTATTTATATATCTGTTTATTTCTTATTCAACCAGGCTCTTCTCCTACTTTCGTATCTATCTGTCAGGCAACCACAGTTAAAACTGTTTTTGTACAAAAATATAAAGTATGTGTTTGATTACAATATGACCAGAATGGTCCCAAATGTATGTTAGATTAGGAAAACTACATGCCACAGATTAAAAATGGAAGTTTATAAAGTTCGTTATTCATTTTCAGCCTGGTGTCATTGCAGAAAGTGTTGAAGCTAACTTTGTTCACATTGTAAAATATAAAATGTATGCTCAAATGCGTCCAAACTGCAACATTGTAAATGAGCAAAGGGCCAAGAAAGTGAAGAAAGGGAAGCAGCTGCAGTCGATTTCACAAGAAAAACACAGTGAAACCATAAATTTTCCCCAAAAAACGGAGGACTTTTAACAAGCCTTTTTGTTGCTGTATATTTGTACTTTTTTGAAGGGACTTTCTGTGATTCAGAAGCAGTAATTGTTGCATGTACACCCATTAGAGTCTCCTGTCACACAAGAGCCAAAGAGGGGAAAACAGCATGCAAAAGCCCTCAAAGTCGCTGCTTACATATTCCTCTACACTAATTGGGAACAAGGGAGATGGGCTGAGAGCTGCCTGCCCATGGGGTACGTGTCACCGTATCAACCACATGCGGCTTAGCATGGGTCTCCTGACAAATACTGCCGAAAACAGTGTTTATTTCAAAAGAGAAAGAAATAAAATGTCAATTTTCCATGAGTTTTCCATGAGTTTTCCACGTGAATCTTCAGAGTTTCATGCTCGGTACTCTGACTCTTCGCTGCTTGCTCTGAATATTCCAAGTCCCAGTTTGGTAGCATTTGGTTGTTGCAGTTCCTGTTCAAACAGGCTTCATAGCAGGAGACTTTCATTGCTTGGGAGTGTCGGGCTGAAGATCACAGAAGACGGGATGCGATGCTAAATTAATGTTTTTTTCACAACGCACTGAAAAGAGTAGATGAGATTCCTTGTCTTGATGATCAAAACTTAGCCACAAAAGCAAGAACTGTGTGGAGAGCAACTTGCAGAACAGCAGAAAGGACCATGGAGCCGGATCACCTGTCTGTACACTCACATAATTCACTCTGCAAACTGATTTTCATTTTTTTCCACTAAAAAAAATCACCTTAAAAACATTTTACTGGTCCTGACTTTAATTGAGTTCAAAAGTGAAGGTTTATTTTCAACATCTTTGTGAAATATCGGTATAATTTCTGCCCTGATTAACCGATCCCTGAGCTTTCTGTAATTAGGGGCAGCTGTGCCTCCTCATGGGCAGGTTGTCACTCAGACTGTGTTGTTGTTGTTTTGCCCGACTAATGTTGTGATATAACCAGTTTAACAGAGCAAAAAGGGCCGGAAACTAACCGTTGGGCTTGTTTTATGATACTTTTATTCACCCGTATGTATAGGCTGGTTTATTTTTAAACCTAGACCTTATTTCTGGCATTAAATACGTTCATCTACTCACTGAGAACAGTTTGGTGAAAGTCGGCGTCCTTCAGAAGATATTTAGATAACTGGAGATCCATATAACGGAGTGAACGGGGCTTAGAGGATGCAGCCTCTAAATAAGGCATTATCTGTCTTTATTTCACCAATACTTTAAGAAGAATGAATGAATGAACGTGTGCTATAGCTCTGTTAGCTCATAGCTGCTGTTATGCGGCTACTTGCAGCTATAGGAGAGCTAACGGAGGGATTTCTACACAGGCACTCTACTGGGACCACTTCATCCACACGCCCCCCTGCAGCACAGTTTATTCACTCCGTGCTCTGTGACAGTCGGCTAACTTCACACAGAGTTTGCTGCTGATAGTTGTGCAACATGGCAGGATATTTATCAGATTTTGACAATGTGAACGACGACTTTGAGTAAGATGGACGTTCTTACCGGAGTGAATGAGCTGTGCTGCAGGGGGGCGTGTGGATGAAGTGGTCCCAGTAGAGTGCCTGTGTAGAAATCCCTCCGTTAGCTCTCCTATAGCCACAAGTAGCCACATAACAGCAGCTATGAGCTAACAGAGCTATAGCACACGTTCATTCATTCATTCTTCTTAAAGTATTGGTGAAATAAAGACAGATAATGCCTTATTTAGAGGCTGCATCCTCTAAGCCCCGTTCACTCCGTTATATGGATCTCCAGTTATCTAAATATCTTCTGAAGGACGCCGACTTTCACCACTGTTCTCGGTGAGCAGATGAACGTATTTCATGCCAGAAATAAGGTTTAAAAATACCGGAGTTCCCCTTTAAGTAAGGGTGAAGAGCTCAGTAAGTAATCTGGGTATTCATTTATTTCTGTAGTTTTGGTTCTTTTGCTGGTCGCTGCACCTTTGTTTGGCATCATTACGTTGTACTTTCACTTTCTTAGAGGTTTTTGTCTTCAGATATGCAGCAATCATAACTCTGAACAACAAATCATTTGTCCTTTAACCTACTTAAACGTGTTAATGTCGCCGCCCCTTTTCCCTGGCTGAGTCGGGGGTTGTAAAACCAGAATTCATTTTCTAAAGATAAAAAACAGTGTATTTATATCTGAGCAGCAGCTTCTGTCAAGCAGCAAAGTATCACTTCTCCCCTGCAGATTAGCTGAGTGTCTTTTCAAGGAGCACACGCCCTGTTGAGGAAGGCCAGATGGTGCGATCAGCTGGTCTTCTCAGAGCTCAGCAGGAATATGGCCTCTCCTCACTCAGATTCCTTCATCATCTAATGCCTTCTTGGATCTCAGTCAACCGTTGCCAGCCTGGCCGGATCAAAGAGTATTTACAAGGCTCTCCTGTGTAAGTCCAGCGTTGAGAAGAATCTGGTAGATTTCTACTGCTTTTGCACTTATTGTTTGAACAGAGTCGAGAGCTGCAGGATGACTCTGCACCGCTCAGTTAATGTCCAGAGTGGAAGAAGCTACTGAGTGTTGGCATTGTTTCTTACTCGTCTCTGGTAATGTGGGGTTCACTTTGCATCGAATGCCCCGGTGACAGCTGACAGTGGTGAGGTGTTCACACAGCCCTCAGTCACATTCTTAGTCAGTGGGTCCACATGATGAGATTAACTGGATTATAGCTACAGTTGGGTTCTGCTCCTTATCTGAGGGTAATTATCCTTGGATATATGGCGGTGAATGAATGGAATCACTGGCACAAAGCATGTCATACCCCGGTACGATAGGTGGCGCTGTCCCCATTTCAGCTATCGCTAATAGAGCCACTTCCTGTTGACGTCTTCACCGCCAACAACAACAAACTCAGGCATTCAGAAAGATGGAGAACGAAGAGGAAGATGAAGCTGCGTCCCTCTACATTTATTTTATTTATTTATTTATAAAGCGCCAGATTACAACAATTGTCATCTCAAGGCACTTAAATAATATAGTCCAATTCAAGCCAATTGGAATTCAATTCATTGTAATCATAATCCAATTAATTCATATGGAGCCAATTCAAAAAATAATATCCTAGCTAAGGAAACCAACAGATTGGACCGAAACTTGTCTTCAGTCCAATCTCCCGTCCTGAGCCTGAGGGACTGTGGAAAGGAACGACTCCCTTTAACAGGAAGAAACCTCTGGCAGAACCAGAACCAGGAAGAAACCTCTGGCAGAACCAGAACCAGGAAGAAACCTCTGGCAGAACCAGGAAGAAACCTCTGGCAGAACCAGAACCAAGAAGAAACCTCTGGCAGAACCAGAACCAGGAAGAAACCTCTGGCAGAACCAGGAAGAAACCTCTGGCAGAACCAGAACCAGGAAGGGTGGCCATCCACCTCGACCAGCTGGGGTTTGAGAAGACAGAAAAGAGGGAAAAGAGGGGGGAAAAACACCATAACACCATTCAAAGGATACCTGCTGGAACAGGGAAACACAAGTTAATAACCACAATAATGTCACATGGACATAAAATCATTTGAGAAATTAAACAGGGGGAAAAGAGAGGAAAGTGAGGAGAGGTGTGACAGATGAGGTCCCACATCTGTGATGAACTGGTTATGGCACAAACCCGATGCCCAACGGCGCATTCTCCATCGCGTTGTTTGTTTCTTTCTGACAACAACAGGAATATCGTCTCCTTCCACTTCCGGGTGACGATCGCGGGAAAAAATCTGGAGCATGCGCAGAACGCTCGATCCGATCCGCTGTCGTCTCGGGTCTTAATTCGATCGCAAGTAACTGCATGATTCCTCTCATGTGAGGGTCTGATGTCAGACAGAAAACAACATCATTCAGGATTTCAATCATCTGGAGAATGTTTGGGAACATGTCAGAGAGACTGAAGCAGTTCAAGGATAACAACTTTCTTTCCCCTCGCTTCTGAAGGATAAGTGCTGTCACAGATCTCGTCCTGAAGCACATCTTGGGCCATAATGAGGGCTCGCTGCTGGTGATGATATCGTCTGACTCCAGGGGAAGCTGCAGAGGAGTGAAATCATCTAGATTTTTGACCTCTCGGCCCCCTTTTCATCCCAACCGATGACTAATTAAGCCCCGCAGGTAAAGGTGTTAGCAGGTATCTGAGGAGAAGGCAATCAATCTCACTGTGGGCACTTCTTGACCTTTTCTGGTTGTTAGGATTTTCTCAGGCACCATCTATACGTGCAGTTTGTTTGTAAATGGGATGGTCGTGCATTTTCTCCATGTGCGATGCTTCTCCCTCATTATCTCTCCTCTTGCAAACTCTAATTAGCTTGCAGAAGGTCAACACACCTCTGTGGTGTGAAACAATGCAGGGATACACTTCGCTGGTTCTGCTTTAACACTCTCACACATGCACTGAGACTGAGTGAAGTGGTGAAAACAAAGCCAAGACTATGTCTTACTGGAGAAAGAAACAAGATAGATATGGATCCAAGCAGCAAATCTGAGGAGTGTTTTTGCTGTTTGTGTCCCTGTAAACATGTGGAATGCCTGTACGTATGTATAACTATATAATATATACCCTAGCTTTGCCCAAAGTCTAACTAAACATCTAAATCCTTTCCTTTCGAGGGGCTTCACTACTTAGTTGAAGCAATCTATGCAAGCTGGTCGAGGTTAAGGTTCTGTGCTCAGCTCAGGTGCAGTTTTAAGGTTAAAGATCGTGCCTTTGGTGTAGCTGTATGCTAACTTTCAGAATGTGATAGCTACATAAAATAAATGTCTTTAAAACTGTATAATTACAGATGCAGCTTCAGTTTTAATACAGAACAACACTACAGAGACTCATTAAGTGCGTCAACATCTTGCGTCTCCATTAGATACTAATGGAAGTCAGTTTTCATGCAAACCTTTAACATTTGTGTATTATAGAGGGTTGAATTGGAAAACTAGCCAGAAATTAAACTTACAAGAACTTCAAGGACTTTATGTCACAGGAGGTGAGAAATTTTCTAAAACTTATTTGCTTCAGATTCTCTCAGTAAGACATTATACATCAGATCTTTTCCCAGTTTTTCCTGTGATGGACTCCAGGGTGCACCCCGCCTCTTACCCAATGACCGCTGGGATAGGCTCCACCCCCTTGCAACCCTAAATTGGATTAAGCGGGAACAGAAAATGGATGGATGGATGATTCATGTTTGTATCTGCGTGGTCATGATTTCTCTAAAGGCAGCATGCATGCAGACAAAGGTGCTTGCCATTCAAATGCCTACCAACCACATGTTAGTGCAGCTATTCTGTTCAGAAAAAAAGATCTAAAAGATGGTTTTTCTGACGTTAAATAAATGTGCACATGCTAACAGAACTGACCGTTACCCAGCCAACCTGGGGTCCCGGCTGCTCGGGTTCTGCTCATGGGTGGCTAACGGGGCAGCTAACGGGGCAGCTAACGGGGCGACTAACGGGGTGGCTAACGGGGCGGCTAACGGGGCGGCTAACGGGGCAGCTAACGGGGTTAGCGACGCTAGGTGGCTCCACACCAAGTAAAGGCACCTGGCCAGCAATCGGGTGGTTAGGTTTAGGGTTAGAGCTGAGCTTCAGTTTTAAAACAGAACAACAGTACAGAGACTCATTAAGTGCGTCAACATCTTGCGTCTCCATTAGATACAGACAAAGGTGCTTGCCATTCAAATGCCTACCAACCACATGTTAGTGCAGCTATTCTGTTCAGAAAAAAAGATCTAAAAGATTAAGATTAAAGATGCTAACACAACTGGATTTGTGAAACACAGAGTTTTATAAGAGAGCCAGGGTCTTGATACAAACTGTCGGTTTCATTGTCCGCAGCAGCTACTGTTTGACTAATGTGTAAAAATATGAGCTGATTATCATGAGCTGCTGTACAGCTGGCAACACTTTCTCACTGCTCTCTTTTTTTGGATAAAAAGCACATTAAGTTATTTCATTCTCATTATTTTTACCACTGCTCCCATTTGGCTGAATTTCTGATCCAATAATCTTCCAGAGAGAAATATCTTCATTAAAAAAAACAGCAGCAAATTGTATAGGTGCACCATGACAATTTTCTGGGGAAGATAGTTAATGCCAAACATCCTCGCTGCTGTTTCCATGTCTTCCCACCGGTGTATTCCTGTCAGATCCAAAAGTGTTTCACTGGAGTGGATAAGACACACTCCCTCGTCCCTCTGGGTTGTCTTTACGGTTGAGAACTTCTTAATTGCATCAGGTTTCTGCATTGCGGTGAGACACGTCGAACAGAAAGACTGAACACTTTAGTTACTGCACCGATGCAGCAACTGGTATGTTAATTATATATTAATAAAGTAATGGGATGATGGGGCACATGGGAACTTAAATATTAAATTTCCGGAGTGCTTTTTTATCATGGGTTTGATTTATTCCTGCAGAAGTTGGACAACTAATGAGATACAGTCTTGTAATTGCTACTGTATTCTGCATGTTCCAGTCATGCAGGACAACTGCATTTAAGGCACTCGTTGCACGATAAAGAATGGATCCACACTCTTTATTAAAGCCTTTTCTTTCACCTCTGCCCACTGACAAGAAGGAACAAATTGCAAATTGAATCAAAGGGCTTCTCCTCTTCTGTGCAGTTTTTTTTTTAAAGACGAGAAATACATTTGGTTTCTTTTGCTTTAATGAGCAATGCTTGGCCAGAGCGCAGCGAGCAGGATGATGAATGGTGCTACATATCAGAATCACCACCTCATCGTGCATGCAGCTTTGTGTGGAAAACATTATTGGCCCTTTATGACTTCTGCCTGTGGGCACATTACTGTACGAGAGCAAAAATACAACAAGTGCTGCGTGTACAACTGAAAGAAAGAATAATCACCACACTTTTTTGAACATGCAGACACAGTTTGTCGTCTTGTAGCAATTATCTACTCGTCTGCCAAAGGGAATATATATTTAACAGTGTGTCGCTGAGTTTTAAACGTGGTCAGGTTGATGGTGAACCACGGGCTTGACTTTAGGGCTATGCCTTGTCTTCCTGACCGTCACCCAGCCAGCCTGGGGTCCCGGGCTCGGGTTATGCTCAGGGGCAGCTAACGGGGCGGCTAACGGGGTGGCTAACGGGGCGGCTAACGGGGCGGCTAACAAGGTGGCTAACGGGGTGGCTAACGGGGCAGCTAACGGGGCGGCTAACGGGGCGGCTAACAGGGTGGCTAACGGGGCGGCTAACAGGGTGGCTAACGGGGTGGCTAACGGGGCGGTTAACGGGGTGGCTAACGGGGCAGCTAACGGGGCGGCTAACGGGGTGGCTGACGGGGTGGCTAACGGGGCGGCTAACAGGGTGATTAACGGGGCGGCTAACGGGGTGGCTAACGGGGCGGCTAACAGGGTGGCTAACGGGGTGGCTAACGGGGCGGCTAACAGGGTGACTAACGGGGCGGCTAACGGGGCGGCTAACGGGGCAGCTAACAGGGTGGCTAATGGGGTTAGTGACGCTAGGTGGCTCCACATCAAGTAAAGGCACCTGGCTAGCGATCGGGTGGTTAGGTTTAGGGTTAGAGCTGAGCTTCCAATTCAGATAACCTTGCCTCCAAAACTACAAAAAGACTACATTTGTTACATGTACCATTATCGTCAAAGCTTGGTGATCGTTTCATACTTTTCTATTATTGGCACGTAAATGTGTTTGGTGCCATGTTTGAGACACTAACGGCCGAGACTAGATACAAAATTACCAAATGATCTTGTCTTGGATGTTTTGTTTGTCATCGTGGTCCGTTTGAATTTCCTTTGAGGCATGAATTATATATATAATCAAAGGCCTCATAAATGCCAATAAATTCTTCATTTCTGATCTTTTTCCAGAAAGCAAAAAGGCCCATTTCATTTGTTTTTGAAAGGTTTCTTCTTTCTGGAGCTGAAATATTTTCTTTTGTGTGTCATGGCTGATGAGATATTGACCTTTTCTTTGTCCACCGGTGTCTCTGCCCTGCATCACACAGCAGTAATAACCTGAAGCTACAGTAACACCAAACCCATTAAGGGCTGGAATTGGAAGTAAATGAAAATAAATAAATAAGAAATACATTTATAAAAGCCAGAAGGACAACACTTCCGTAAGCCTGCAAGGTTTTTAATCTGTTATACTATACTCACTCAGAGTTTAAACTAAAGGTACTTTCTGAACTCTGAAAACATTTATTTCCAGAAGTGTCACCCTGACAAAGTTAAACACTGCGGTGAGCCAATCCTGTGCAAGCTGCTTACAGCAGGCTTTGATTTTTCAGCCGAGGCGAGAGGGGAGATGGACGGGGAGGCCATGTCAAAATCAGCAGTAGTGAGGAAATCGCACCGCACAGGGCTGCTCTCGCTGTCAGTCCACTCATGGCTGTCTGGACACATCAAGTGAATTGGATGCTGAAACTCACCATCCTGCTGGCATCCAGCTGCATCCACCGGGCAGCTCAGTTATTTATTAGCTTGTTTATTCGTAATGCTGGCTCAGATAAGTGGTCTCTGATCAGCTGCAACCCCACCGCTGCCAACATGGATGAATGATAAAGTGCTTTTAAAGGCAGAAGTGCCAATTAGGCACTCACACACTGGCTCTACTTCTGCTTCGTTCAGTTTTTAAGCTGCACATCAAACCTCTGATGCCCTTCAACATGTTTCATTTAACATAAGATTTATATGTAATTCTTCGGTTCTTTTTAAGCGTGGATTGACTTGCCAGACATACATTTGCTGGTTGATCATTTTCCTCTTTAAAGAGCTCATTTTATGACTTTCCTTCAGTGTTATATGTCTCTTTGAGCTTGTTAAAGATCTGCAAACACAGGAAACTAACTCCCTGAAACATCTCATTTGTTGCCACACTTTTCCTTCTCCTATTGAGCTTTTTTTAGTGTGAAATATATCTGAAAGAAATTGTGATGGACCATTGATGCTGAAACTAAAAAAGGGCTTAATTAAGTTCAAAAGTGAAAGGTTTTTTTTTCAATTCCTATCTGAAAACAGCGCTTTGACGTTCACTTGTAACACAGACTACTGGTGTAATACAACTATCCTGTGGTCCTGTACTCAGCCTAATCGTCCTCTGTTAATGAGAATGTTAACGTCTGTCCTCGGCAGCTCCTTTTGTTCAGCTTTAATGAAACCTTTGTTTATCCACCGCCAGTCTTTGCCTCCTCATCTGGTAGTTTGTGTCCTTCCTCACCGAGTTCCACCATGAATCCTGACGAAAACATAAGTCAATGAGATTTGAAAACTGCTGCATTTTGTTTTTATCTACAGTGTCACAACTTTTTTTGTAATTAGGGTAACTACACTGATCGTGCAAATGACCAGAGAGCTATTAATACTGGGAGGGTTGAGGAGTTAAGTGACAACAGGTGAGTGATTAGCACATGACAGGTGTGAATAAGACCAGGGGACAAGACCAAGAGGGGTTCAGGTAAAGAAACTAAATCTAACACAGAGGCGGAATAAAGCCAAAACCCAAATATGAGCACAGGAAAGAGACTAAACCACAAGAAATAACTGAACCAGAACAAAGAAAAACACAAAAAAGATGGATCACGACAATTTGATTCGCAATAGAACATAGAAAACATCTCAAATGTTCAAAGTGAGACATTATACTATCAGCTCATCGTGAATTTAATGGCAGCAGCACGTCTCAAACGTTGGGACAGGTCCATGTGCAGCTTCCCCCCCTTTTTAAGCAACATCTGTAAACATCTGGACCTGAGGAGACCAGCTGCTGGACCTTTGGCAGAGGAATGTTGTCCCATTCCTGTCTGATGGAGGATTCTGGCTGCTCAGCAGTCCTGGGTCTTATTTGTTGTGTGTTTTCAGGTGGTGAAACATCTGGACTGCAGGCAGGTCAGTCCAGCAGCTGGACTCTTCTGCTACGAAGCCGTGCTGCTGGAATAGATGCAGGATGTGCTTTAACTGTGTCCTGCTGAAATATGCAAGGCCTTCCTTGAAGACGAGAGCAGATGTTGCTCTAAAACCTTTGATGGAGCCTTTCCAGATGTGCAAGATGCCAGTTCCATCAGGGATTCAGGCTTTTAAACTGACTGCTCACCATGCTTTCCAAAACGATTTTCACATTTTGATCCATTTTGATCCATTTTGATCCAGTTTCCCACTTTGCCTCAGTCCATTTTCAACGAGCTTCGGTCCAGAGAAGACGGCAGAGTTTCTGGATCACGTTCACATGTGGCTTCTTCTCTGCCTGATGGAGCTTTAACCTGCACATGTGGATGTTACGGTGAGCTGTGTTCACAGACGATGATTCCTGGAACTGTTCCTGAGAGTGAAAATCCTAAATTTACCCATAAAAATGTGCAAGAAATCTTGGAGTATTGCTTTATTGACGTAATATCAGTCATGGTTGAGTGAAATGTACAAAACGGTTTCACTCGAGATTCACATGAGAAGAAAATTAAAGCCCATAGAACGTTAAGTGCACTCTAATGACGAGTCACAAATGGACGTTTTTATGACGTAATCCCCCCAAAAAGGTCTGAAATCCCAGCATTCCACCATCCCAGCAGCATCTCGTGCTGATAAACTGCTGTGAGTGTGATTCTTGTTGCCCCTGCTGTGTAACAGCACCATGTGGGAAAACATCAGCAAGAAAAACCAAGATTCTCAGCCTCCACTCCACACTCGGTTAATGAGCTGGTAATGTGGTTTTCCTCTTCTCATTTTACACATCTGAGCACCCCGCCCACAGACACGGACTGAAATAGCTGCCATCTAACAGTCCTGAGAAAACAAACAACCCGTTGCTTCCTGTTGTCTCCTGGGAGTCATTTCTGCACCAACGGGAACAGCCAATAAAGGCTCGACTATTTCCACCAAAAATCAGCCGCTGATCCCATAATTATTTGATGTACGACGGTGGCACAGAGAGGATTAAAGATGCCCGTGTATGTTTAATGTTGTGTTCAGACATTAAGAAGAAACTGTTTTTAGTGAATGTGTTAGTTAAATTCGACATGTGTAGCGACTGTTCTTTTTCTGTTTAAAGCAGCCGACTGTAACGATAAATGTGACGATACAGCTGTTGAGTCGCCTCATCCTGAATTCACTCCATTTGTTGGTGTTAGTTTCACACTTTCAGATGCATTATGTACTTTAATTATTCAAACAGAGTTCATATTAAAGGGGAACTCCGGTATTTTTAAACCTGGACCTTATTTCTGGCATGAAATACGTTCATCTACTCACCGAGAACAGTTTGGTGAAAGTCGGCGTCCTTCAGAAGATATTTAGATAACTGGAGATCCATATAACGGAGTGAACGGGGCTTAGAGGATTCAGCCTCTAAATAAGGCATTATCTGTCTTTATTTCACCAATACTTTAAGAAGAATGAATGAATGAACGTGTGCTATAGCTCTGTTAGCTCATAGCTGCTGTTATGTGGCTACTTGCAGCTATAGGAGAGCTAACGGAGGGATTTCTACACAGGCACTCTACTGGGACCCCTTCATCCACACGCCCCCCTGCAGCACAGCTTATTTACTCCGTGCTCTGTGACAGTCGGCTAACTTCACACAGAGTTTGCTACTGATAGTTTAAATAATAAATTTAATCAACTGTGCAGCAGCGGGCGTCGATGACCTCATCCCAGCAAACGAGTGTGTAGAAATCCCTCTATAAGCCCCCCGATAGCCGCCAATAACAACAACACAGCAGCTATGAGCTAACAGAGCTATAGTACACGTTCATTCATTCATTCTTCTTAAAGTATTGGTGAAATAAAGACAGATAATGCCTTATTTAGAGGCTGCATCCTCTAAGCCCCGTAAGAGTTCTCCTTTAATAACATTCAGAAAACCTGCATTTTTTGGCTAAAACACCTTAAAGATAATTATAACTTATGAAACAAAATGTCATTCAGAACTCTACAAGTTACACTAATCCAGCTGCAAAACCTGCTGAAGAGTGCATCTGTAATAGGAATGTGGATGATGTGGATTTTACTATTTTAATGTTTCAGGTCATATTTTACTCTTTTTCACAAGTTGATACAATTTCCCGAGGTCATCCACTGGTCAGCAGGTTAATACACCAGCATGGTATATTTCCTCCATCACACACGGGCTCCGTGAAAAATGAGCTCCTTCATTGCTGCTAATTTAAGAACTGTGTGTTTTTGTGAAACAAACATTCAGAGAGCAGATTTCCTCTTGAAATGACCTAATTTGATTCCAAAGGTAACCAGAATTATGTCCAATTTCCCTCATTTACTCCAACCAAACCTCCTAAAAACTGGTTGATAATTAAGTGAGATGTTGTGATGTCATTCTACCGGCTTACAAGCAGACCTGAACATCCATTCTGATGAACACACAAACACATACAGCGGTGACCAATGATGTTTCGAGCTGGTGGTCAATTTAGCCAAAATCCAGCTGCCTTTCCAGTTAACACGACTGAAGATACTTCAGCCAATCACAGAAATGTCTGCAGATGTAAATCATGACTCTTTGGAGATAATCTTTTCTACTTGCACAACCATTAGCTTGAAAATAGTTGAATCAAATAGTCCCTGAATGTGTCAGCATGAGGTTTGATAATCATTTCCCCTTCACTTTGGACCAAGACAATAATTTAGTATCATATAAACTTGAACGTTGTCCATCCAAAGAGCTGATAAGCTGATAAGATTTACTGCCCAGTTCCCAGTTTATCATTAACATCCCAACATTCTCCTGATAGGTCCTCTTAGTTATGAAACCCATATAAAAACACACAGTTCAAACTTTCTGCATGTGATGAGGACCAACATATGAAGCCCCCGCGGCCACCAGCTGAAAGCAGCTGCATCGTGAGCAGATGGAAACCCAAAGCTCTGCCACAGACTGCCTGACATTTAACATCTGCCACCATGCTGGAAGGCTGCTGCTGGTGGTGACAAACAGTCTTTTGATTGATAGTTTTTTGTCTTTCCCGATGGGATAAAAATCCTAGAAAAAGATGTTACTTGCTGTTGTTGATCTGTTCCCCTGAAAGCTGCCCGGTGGAGCTGTTCCTACCACACGCTTATTTCACGGCTAATTCCCCTCCCTGGTGCATTTTAAAGTAACTAAAAGTAGTCTTCACAGGCCTTTCTCCCATGTAGAAGTAGAAAAACAACTCTGAGGAGGTGCTGAGAGCACATCTGCCTCATCTTTAAAGAGAACATTTAGCTTTAGCCAGACTCAGATTAACTATCAGGCCCCAATCAGCCTAAAACATGTTTGATTTATGTGCAGCAAATAATTCCATTATTTCAGGAGAAGCTCGTCTGCTTTATTTAAAGTTCTGTGAAGAAAGAAGCTGACGAGGAACTGGAGCTTTAACACAATGATTCATTGTGAAAGAGAAGCTAAATTTCTTTCCAAAGGGATTAAAAGAAGAATCAATCTGTATTTTAACCATGAAGACTGGTGTAAAACAGCTTCAACACAGCTCCGCTCTGCCCACATATTTCCTTGTTCCCTCCCCTTCAGATCTGCAGGCTGATGATGGGTGTAACCAGCACCTGGTGAACTGATAGGGTCAGAGCTCAGACTAGTTTCAGCTTTCAGAAAGTTAACTTTCACAGCTGAACCTTTCTGATCCAAACAAAACGTGTTTATTAAGTTTTGCATTCTAAAGATCGTTTTCTGTGACTCAAAACAAGTGGTAAAGTACGAAAAAATTATCCTTAAAGTGTAAAAAGTGAAGGAAACAAATAAACATGCAGCAGAAATCTTTATAGCCTGTTAGTCATCAGTTCATTCTCTGAAATCAGATCCAAACAACACATTGGGCCTCATGCAAGAACATTTTCGTACTTTTATTCTAAATTTCTCACTTTTTTCGAATGAAGGCCTCGTACGAACTCGCCACGTCAGATCCAATAAACGCTCTTAACTTTGGAAAAAGTGTGCAAACGACCTGTGTACATGATACATAAGTCCACGTGCACGAGGATAGTAAATCTGCACACTCCACACCCTAAATGATACCATATAAG
This sequence comes from Leuresthes tenuis, assembly GCF_036924035.1. Classification (NCBI taxonomy): domain Eukaryota; kingdom Metazoa; phylum Chordata; class Actinopteri; order Atheriniformes; family Atherinopsidae; genus Leuresthes; species Leuresthes tenuis. Next base: position 2,797,775 of record NW_027325365.1, read on the forward strand.
GCTACGCTTCCTCTCTCCTGTGCCAGAAAGTGTTGAGTCATGATAAAGGCATCAAGGTGCAAAAAGAACAACTTTACGGGCTCTGAGACTGAAGTTGAAGCAAGATTTAAGTGATTACGGGACCTGCTAAAGCGAAGAAATGGGAAGAAATTACGAGTGCTGTTAATTCCGTGTCACCTGTGGTTTGTAATGTCACCGAAATAAAGAAGAAATGGTTTGATATGAACAAGGCTTTAAAAAAAAACGTGTCGCCATGACCAGGCGCTCGATGACTGCAGCTAAAGTCGTGCAATCAGTTGCTGCCTCATCATGAGGCGCATTCCCACTGTAGGAACCTTTTGCAGTTCCTGGAACCTTTTCAGGACATACAGGAACTAGGGACCACGGCCCTCAGGAACTAGGGACCACGGCCCTCAGGAACTAGGGACCACGGCCCTCAGTTCCTGGAACCATTTTAGCTCCTTCTGGGTCTTTTCTGGGCTCCACAGGAACTTGACGTAGGTGTTTGGTGGCTGGTAGCTCCGCCCCTTGTCTGAAATGTTTACTCATACGACACGGACCCAACCGGCGCCTGTTTAATAAGTTAAACTTCGTCTCCTTTGTCTGCGGCGCTCTGCTCTCCTTCTTTCCTCCATGAAACGAAGAAGTATCGCCCGCTGCTGGATTCTCCGTCTCCTGACTCTCGCTGTGAGCTCTTCCAGCCTCCATCTTAGACGCCTGATGTGATCGTCCATGATTAATATCACCGCCATGCAGACCATGAACACGGTGGCCTCCTCCTCTCCATGTTAGCTTCTTGGTGCTGTTGTTTTCTTCTCTCCTTACTTTTCCCGGGTTTTGTTTTGTTGCTGAGTGGCGCTAAAGTAACACGTCTGTCGCAAACGGCTGCGTCACATCAGTCCCTGTCGAGGCCCCCGACTCATGTGCAAATGCAAAATGAAACAGTTCCTCTGGGGAAGGACAGGTCTTAGAACTCTCTGTCCGAATGCGCCTATGATGGCACTTTGATGGGGGCGGTCCATGGTCTTCTGGCACCACACCTTCTGCTCTGCAGCATGCCAGAATAAACTGGTATGCCTTCTCTGGGCTGTAGAGCAGTTGTCATGGCATGAAAGACCTTCTTAATTTGTACTTGTTGGACAGCAGTGTATGGGAATTGAGGACTGAGACACACCCGATCTGTCTCCAATCTCCCTCTGAAAGGTTCCCGTCGCCAAAAATCCAAGGATGTTGAGGACCTGGACGTGTGGTGGAATTGGGTTTGAGTTGTGGCTCCAGCAAGCTGCATATTTGCAGCAGCACAGTCTTTAGCAATCTAAATGGCGATGTTAGCCATTTGTCTGTCTTCGTAAGGATATCCACACGGTCTCAGAACACACGCTCTCTTCCAAGAGCCTGGCGTTTTACACAGAGTCAAATTAACCTTCAATTAGTGCATAATTTAGGTAAAACAGAATAATGTCAGCATATTTATGGGCTATAATGTACTTATAAGTAATTAAATATACAATCCCAGGCAAAGTTGATCTAAATAACAGCGGACTATTTTTTACGACAGGTCTGGATCGCTCGTAAATTCTGTAAAATGCTAAAAAATTGAATGCGCAAATTCTCTTAAATCACTCGTACGCACTTAAGAACAAATCTGTTCGTATGACTGGTTGTTGCATGAGGCCCAATGACCTGTACTTTGTACTGTTTTTATGTCTTTAGGATGAATAAAACCACTCAGTTTTTATTACTTACTGGATATTATTTCAAGTTTCTCCTCCTCCTGGAAAGATTAGAGACTGATGACACAAGTTAAAGTCCAAAGTCTGCAAAGTGCAGAACTGTGAGGAGTCCTTTACAGCAGGAACACAGACGACTCAGTCACTGATCTGAGAGGAGAAATGGCGCAGAAAGGAGTTCAGCTGGAAAGCTTCTCTTGTTCGATCTGTTTGGATCTGCTGAAGGATCCGGTGACTATTCCCTGTGGACACAGCTACTGCAGGAACTGTATTAAAGGCTTCTGGGATGGAGAGGATCAGAAGGGAATCCACAGCTGCCCTCAGTGCAGGAAAACTTTCATACCGAGGCCTGTCCTGGTGAAAAACACCATGTTAGCTGATTTAGTGGAGCAGCTGAAGAAGACTGGACCCCAAGCTGCTCCTGGTGATCACTGCTATGCTGGAGCTGAAGATGTGGCCTGTGATTTCTGCTCTGGAAGAAAACTGAAAGCCATAAAGTCCTGTTTAACCTGCCCAGCCTCTTACTGTGAGAAACACCTTCAGCCTCATTATGATGTGGCTCCATTAAAGAAACACAAGCTGGTGGAGCCCTCCAAGAACCTCCAGGAGAACATCTGCTCTGGTCACGGTGAGGTGATGAAGATGTTCTGCCGCACTGATCAGAAGTCTATCTGTTATCTCTGCTCTGTGGAGGAACATAAAGGCCACGACACAGTGTCAGCTGCAGCAGAAAGGACTGAGAGGCAGAGAGAGCTGGAGGGGAGTCGGCAGCAAATCCAGCAGAGAGTCCAGGACCGAGAGAAAGATGTGAAGCTGCTTCAGCAGGAGGTGGAGGCCATCAATCAGTCTGCTGATAAAACAGTGGAGCACAGTGAGAAGATCTTCACTGAGCTGATCCGTCTCCTCCAGAAAAGAAGCTCTGAGGTGAAGCAGCAGATCAGATCCCAGCAGGAAACTGAAGTGAGTCGAGTCAAAGAGCTTCAGGAGAAGCTGGAGCAGGAGATCACTGAGCTGCAGAGGAAAGATGCTGAGCTGCAGCAGCTCTCAGACACAGAGGATCACACCCAGTTTCTACAGAACTGCCCCTCAGTGTCAGCACTCAGGGAGTCTACACCCTCATCCAGCATCAAGATCCGTCCTCTGAGGCACTTTGAGGCTGTGACAGCAGCTGTGTCAGAGCTCAGAGAGAAACTACAGGACATCCTGAGAGAGGAATGGACCAACATCTCACTGAGAGTCTCTGAGGTGGATGTTTTACTGCAGGAACCAGAACCAGAACCACAGAGCAGAGCTGACTTCTTAAAATATTCATGTAAAATCACACTGGATCCAAACACAGCAAACAGACAGCTGTTACTGTCAGAGGGGAACAGAAAAGTGACATTTATGAAACAACTTCAGTCTTATTCTGATCATCCAGACAGATTCACTGAATATTCTCAGGTTCTGAGCAGAGAGAGTCTGACTGGACGCTGTTACTGGGAGGTGAAGAGGAGAGGGAGAGGAGTTGCTGTAGCAGTTTCATACAAGAACATCAGCAGAGCAGGAAGAGGGGAATGAATGTAGATTTGGACGTAATGACAAATCTTGGGCATTAGATTATCTCCTAGGCAGTTATTCATTTTGGTACAACAGCATGGAAACCTCCATCTCAGATCCTGAGTCCTCCAGAGTCGGAGTGTACCTGGATCACAGAGCAGGTATTCTGTCCTTCTACAGCGTCTCTGGAACCATGACTCTCCTCCACAGAGTCCAGACCACATTCACTCAGCCGCTCTATGCTGGACTTTGGTTTTGTAATCTTCTTGGTTCTGGAGCCACAGCAGAGTTGTGTAAAGTGGAATAAAGGTATCCTGTCAGCTCTTTGCTGTGATGCAGCCATGGAGGATATCACTGCTAATGATGAGTTTTATTCACAGAAATGTTTCTCCACATGAAAATCTAAACTTCTCTGAGCTCTAAATATTAGTTGGATGCTTGTTTTGATGTGTCTGTATGTTGTTGTTTCTCTTCCACTTCATGGAGCCCAACAGAGAGATCAGCAGACCTTCCTTTACTACAGACTCTGTTCACATCTCATCACTTTGTAAATGTAAAATTATTCTGTAGCTACACTGACTTTGATTTGTTTCAGAGATCAAATGTTGTCGCTGTTTTCTAAACCAACCAACAGATGAGGTAGACTGTTCTGAGGTGCTCAGAAACGGTCATTTCCAGGATCAACAGGAATCAGGAGATCCTTCATCAGCTTTAATGTGAGAACCAGTGAAGATTTTCACAGCAAAAACCACTTTGAAGGAGTGAACAAAGTGTTTTCTTTTGTCTTCATTTCAGTGTTTGTGTGAAATCTGACGGAGAAAATGTCAAACTGATGTGAGGGTATAACTGAGGCAGTTTTCCTGTAACAGCACAAAGTTCAGAGTTCATGTTCAGAGCAGAAAATATTTGACTTTCTTCAATAAAACAGCTTCATCGCAGAGAAATGAGTCCAGTTTTCTTTCCTCCACATGCTTCAGATGATTAGTTTTTATTCTGTGAGCTCTGTTGTTCTGACGTTTCTTCTTTAACAGCGTAGAAACCGATCACTCCCGTTATACGGATATAGGACGCCGACTTTCACCAAACTTATCGGTGTTCTGCTGAATAAGATTAATGCAGGTCTTTAAAGCTGCACTGGTTTTAGTTTCTGTCTGGTTTTATTTGGCCTCTATGTGGAAGATTTGGTAGGAAACTGTTTATTTACTCACCCAACAGTTACTAAATCTGTTGGAAAACCAAAGAAATGAGCCAAAAGAAGCCAAAAAAGGTACATTTGTGGGTCGGGACGGGGAGTGAATCTGTATTGAAATGAAATCACAGGACCAGCAGCACTTTTAAAGGCATTTATTGATGAAATACACATTTAGGTTTTGACAAAAGCTCCTGTAGTTTTGTATGTAAGAAATTCCAGCCCCATTCTAGACCCAAAACTCCTTGAATTACATGTGTTTAAATGGAAACCAGTTCATTACATGTGCAATAAATAACAATACAAAAGGAGGCAAGGAAATGGACACCTGAATAAGTGCCGGCGTTAACCTGGGAAAAAAAAGTTTGAGGAAAGAAAACAGAGACGAGACTCCAGTCGTTTGTATTTTGGGTGCATTAGTGTATGTTCTGAGATCTCCTGGTCACCCTCAGGACCTGAAGGCATTTAACGACCTGAGGAACTGACTGGAAAAAGAAAACAACAATAATGAGTTCTACGCTGAAACCGGAACCATCTGAGAACCACATATTGCACATTTTCCTTGCAAATGCAAATACAAAGCCAGATTCACACCATTTCTTTTTCCTGTAGTTCTTTTCTTTTTACATTTGACCTAAGAAAAAGAAACGTTGGTTTGTTATACAGAGACGGAACATTGCTCAGACATAAAACAGGTGGATTAATAAAAAAAGGAGGAATTTTCTGCGTGAGTCTGGCAGCGAGAAGAGTCAGAGCAAAAAGTCTCTCAAATTAACGAAGAAACAAGAGCAGAAGTCACCTTCTGATTCAAAATGAATAAGAACCTGGACAGATTTATCACTGGGAGACCCGGCTGAGTTGGTATCAGTTTCTAAAAGCAACAATCAGGATCCTCCAGAAGTAACACAATCCGTAATTTAACCGGCTCAGACACTTTTAGAGCCCCAGCGAACCAAAAGCTGTATTTTCAGGAGTGTTTTCAGCTCAGAGGGACCCTGGTGGCCTCCATCTCTGCTGCACACAATACCCGCCGGTGAGATTACTCAGCTTCACAGAGAACTCAGAAATGAAGGAGGAAGAGTGAGCTGGGCAACAAAGAAAGCTTCCACCTCCCAGAGTGGAGGCTTGCAACACACAAGGGCCATTTCATGATGCCCCGAAGGGTTCTGCAGCCGAGAAGCTGGACCAGATGAATGCGGCTGCCGTTTCAGAGTTCAGAAACAGCACAAAGCAGCCAGAAAAGCAGCCAGAGCACACGGTTTCCTCATCTTCACATCCTGGTGTGAGAGCAAACTACATTCTGCTCGGACTGACAGCAGAAGCAGGAGAAACCACCTCAGAGCCGGTTCAAAGCCATCTGCAGCCAGGCAGTTTGCTGTCAAGCACCGCCTCACGAAAACTTAATGTTGGTCCCAATAAAAAGCTTAACGTTGATCCGTTCTGGTGCACTGGAGGAGGAAGATGGAGCCAGCAGTATCCACACACTGGTGGTGGTTAAGGATATTGAAAGAAAATCAGCTGGATGGCATTTTAAAAAGTCCTGCAGAGTCAATTATCAGTAAGAGATTGAAGCAAGTCTCAATCTGACTGAGGCGCAAACATCTCACCAAAGAAGCCCGTAATAAGTGTGATTTCTATTCGAGGCATGAAATTGGTGCTAGCACAGCCAATGTCTCACCACTTTTCTTTTACTTTTCACAGCATCAGCCCCGTCACAGTCTCTGACTCCTTTAAAATTCCCTCAGTTTGCTTTCCAGAGCAAGCCAAAGCTGGTGGGTAGAGCCAACAAATCAATAAAAAAGTGGGGGAAACAGCAGCTTCTTTATCTGCTCACAGGTAGAGAGAAAAAGGTGACAGGAGGATTTTCTCACAGTGCCTTTCTGTCTCCCAGTGGATGTCTCTCTTTAAGAAGTCTGAAAGCAGGAGTTGTTAGCACCATAGAAAGCTCCGGCGTCTGACCACACACTTTCCATCGGGTTTGTCACATTCATCACAGCCTCATAAACAGTTTAGTGCCAATGAAGCCTTTGCTGAAGTGTGTAGGATCAACAGGACACTGGGTGGAAAAGCTCCAAAAAGCTCCAAACCAACAAAAACGTCCTGGCCTCCTGTTTAAGGTGGAGGCGAGGACCACACCAGTGACTTTAGCTGATGATTTCATCACTTTGAGTCAAAGCGAAACACGAATAAATCGGCACTGATGTGACGTGAGTGCTGATGCCAGTCAGCCTAAGCGGCACCGAGCTGTCCAGTCAGTGCTCAGCGTTAACCAGAAGCCTGCGATGAGAGTTTCTCTTTGTTGCCATAACTACAGCAGCACCATGTTGGCTGTTTCACAGCTTCATCACCTGAAGAAAAAGCTGACGTACAGTGAAGAGATCTGATCCCGAACAGGCCCAACGTTTAGCAGAGAACCAGGAGTTACCAACACTGATGAGGACCGGCTGCGGCGCTCTGGCAGGGAGATGAAAAGCACCACCTGCATGACTGATGTGAAGCACTGAGCCTTTAAAACACCAAATACGGAACATCTCACAGTGTTACATTACATTTGCAAGGATTTCCACCACAAACAAACACAATACTCATTGTTTTTGGTTTTCTTAAACTTTTTGAGAACAAATTTGAACACATTAGCTTCATCTTCTTCACGGTTAGAATATTCCAAAGGTGGCGAGTGTTTTTGCAGCAGTCCAATCACATTTCTTCCGAGTTTGGATGACGGGAGGCAAAAAAATGGGGACAAAGCACATGAACAGAAGTCAGACAATTACTGGAGGATAAAATCCTGAAGGATTTCACCTCCAAAGCACAAGCCAAGCCTTCATGAGCTCGTCTTTTTACCGTTTGTGAATTTCATGCCAGAAACTGCCCGAAAAAATCCCAAATACTGAATGATCAGACTGTCCATTTGTCATTTAATCCAAAACTGAACAAAGGGACATTTTAGACCATCACTTTTCATTATTAAGTACCAATGATGGCACCGAAAAACCAAAAACAATGCACACGTTACGTATCCAGGGCCTTAGCATTAGACTGTTAGCAAAAGAAGTAGGAGTTTGGGTTGTAACCGGGGGCGATAATGCATTAGTGGTAGGGTTTGTTTTATTTCAAAGGCCTTCACAGACTTGTTCAGAACGTAAAGAGGCCCCGCACACAAACACAGACCAACTCGTGTTGTTGGGTGAATAACTGATGAGGTAATACTGCTCGAGGTCTGACCCGGCGTCCAGCTGCGGGAACATTAAAGACAGTTCAGAGAGTTTAACGTAAGACATTTTGTTGTTGCTTTGCTGCGTCACCCAGTTAAGAACAGCATGCTGCTGAGGAACAATCCCGCTTAAGATTAGAAACAGACATTTATAAGCACCAAACGACCAAACACTGGCCGTTTTATTCTGAATTTCACTATCAAAACGTTCAAAAATCTCAGTGCGATACCTGAATTAGTGTTTTGTGTTATTTTCAAAAAGACTTGGAAAGTTTCTCGAGAAGTCGATCTTGAACACTGGCTATTCTGCAAAATTATTCTAAATTTTATACTGATTTTATCATAAAAATGATGTCTAATTAACGTCAGAAATGCTCTTAAATACTGTGCAACTTTGCATCTCAAGCTGGCAGTGAGATGTAACAGAAACGAACCCCAAAAACGCAACGATGCAACATCAGTAACCTGCAGTCGATCAGACGAAACCATCCTGGCGAGAGATCGGTTAACTTCCCCTGTCCACACGTCTGAATCTGGATAAAGACGGAGTGTGTTGGTTTACTCTTACAAAAATCATCCGACTGCAGCTTTGGTAGGTTTGCAGTGAAAGGAAAAGACTGGCGTGACGGCGGGAGAGACGCCTCTGCCCAAACGGCGTCATATTTTACATCTCACGGGCGAGAGCTGCTCGAAAATATTCAAACTGCATGTTTTCCATGAGCTGAGGAGCATGAGTTTGGGAGCGTTTAGTCTCGTCCTTCTCTGCCCTAAAGGTCAGACAAGTTCAACACATTTCGACCCCACACACACAAGCAGAGGAAGATTCGATATAGCTGTTTTGTGTCTTTCTCAGACAACATAAAGACGCTTTTATATATTTTGATACCGATAGTGAGTCTGTCTTTAAAAATCCTAATTTCTGAGCTGCGGACACTTATCGCCCAACATATAGATAGCACTTCAGGGATCCACTCTTAACAGTCTAAAGTCTCTCTTCAATCTCTCTGTAATGACATTTTATGTACAATATTGGTATATAGAACATAAATTACTACACAAAAAATTAGCCTATTCACAACTGACAATCATCGGGAATCCAATAGCAAATTAGACAGAATGAAATGATAAAAAAAATTAAAAAAGGGTTCAGAGACAGTTGATAACAGCTTAAAATCGATGCCTGTTATATAACTTTTCCATATATTTTCTGTGCTCCCAAGACATGTCGAGTGTATTGTGAAAAGACACCTTTTATATATATATTTATATATATAAAAAAAAGACCTTCCTCTTCTGTCAGCCATCGTCGGAGGAGGGTGTGGTCTGCGTGAAGCTCAAAAAGACGGTCACATGACTCCAGACATCTTGTTTGCGTGTAAACAGAGCACCAGTAGTGTCTTGGTTCATGTGTCTCTTCTGTACAAAAGTATAAATATATGCTTTCTCTCCATTTGTTTTTTCCTTTTTCTTTTTTTGTTCACATATGTAGGATGTAGCGGACGAAAAAAATGGTTGTTTTAGTTCCTAAAAACACGCCAGTGTTGCAGTTTCTGTGCAGGCGGCTGCCAGTTTGTTTTTTTTGTCATGTCAGATGTCGATTTGCTGGCTTTTGTTGACTTTTACCGTCAGGTGTTTGCTTGGTGTTGGTTGATCGTCTTTGCATAAATAAAAAGGTTTCGGCACAGTCTGGCCACCGGGCCAAGAAAATAATAATAAAACAACCATTGGGTCCGTTGTAGCTACAGCAGGTCCATCTTGGGTCTGTAATGAAGCAGGAGAGGAGACTTCTGGAAGGAACAAAAGACAGAACAACTTAGAACCCGACAGAAGCTCCTTTGTGAGTTAGCTGCACCCACGTCTTTGTGGCTATAGGACAAGCTGCATTATTACTGGGGTTTTCTTTAGGGATTCCCTCATTTTCCACTAACTTTGGAGCCTTTTTACAGGATCCTCCCATGCTACCTTCTATGGTTTCATGAGGTGAGGTAGAGCTGGAAATCAAAGAAGAGTACTTCCTCGGGTTAAGGTCTGCAACAGATGTTAAAGGGGAACTCCGGTATTTTTAAACCTTATTTCTGGCATGAAATACGTTCATCTCCTCACTGAGAACAGTTTGGTGAAAGTCGGCGTCCTTCAGAAGATATTTAGATAACTGGAGATCCATATAACGGAGTGAACGGGGCTTAGACGATGCAGCCTCTAAATCAGGCATTATCTGTCTTTATTTCACCAATACTTTAAGAAGAATGAATGAATGAACGTGTGCTATAGCTCTGTTAGCTCATAGCTGCTGTTATGTGGCTACTTGCAGCTAAAGGAGAGCTAACGGAGGGATTTCTACACAGGCACTCTACTGGGACCACTTCATCCACACGCCCCCCTGCAGCACAGTTTATTTACTCCGGTAAGAACGTCCATCGTACTCAAAGTTGTCGTCAAAATCTGATAAATATCCTGCCATGTTGCACAAAACTATCAGCAGCAAACTCTGTGTGAAGTTAGCCGACTGTCACAGAGCACGGAGTGAATAAACTGTGCTGCAGGGGGGCGTGTGGATGAAGTGGTCCCAGTGGACGAGTGTGTAGACAATAAATTAAATAATAAAGTAAATAATCCGTTATATGGATCTGCAGTTATCTAAATATCTCCCGAAGGACGCCGACTTTCACCAAACTGTTCTCGGTGAGCAGATGAACGTATTTCATGCCAGAAATAAGGTTTAAAAATACCGGAGTTCCCCTTTAAGGTCATTCCTTCTTGTAGGATTAAAACCAGAGGCCTCAGTTGTGAGCTACAGTTAAAGAAAAACATCCTACTTTGTGCATTTGAGGCCAACTGGCTGAATACGACACCCTCCGATCGGTGGTGTGAGGGAAAACTGAGCTGAAATGCACCTTTTTCTGTAGCTGACAATATGGTCCAATAAAGTAATTTATCTTCACTTTTTTTTACACGTTTACAGTAACATAAAAAAGAAAGTTCAGCCTCTTTTTATTCTAAGGTTAAAGAGAACTTCTAAAGAACAAAATCTGCAGCTAAAACTGAGCTAAAAACACAGAGGAAGTGTGCGAAAATATCCAAAGTTGCATGTTTAAACTGATATTTCAAATAAATTCACAAAAACAAACCAATAGTTTGGTTTCACTGGCAGTGAAGCGTGTTTATCTTCAGTGTCTGAGGGCTGCGCTGCCTCGCTTTATTACAGCAACGCCAAGGAAGCCGTGCTCCTGGAGATCCCAGCTCTGAGGTAATCAGGCTCGTTTACCATTTCTGTCTGGACCTCACGGGTCAGCGCCACACAGTGCCCAAGACTGCTGTAACCGCCAGTTTGAGAAGGTTCGTTTTAGCTGATTTACAGCCGATAAACGTGCTTCTGCTCAGGGAAAGTGACCCGTGTCACACGTTTCTATTGTGTTGCAACTCAAAGATCCATTAGTTTCAAGAGGCTTTCGATTGGTTTGTCGTTGAGGACGTCTGCAGATAAGTGATCAAACCACGTCTCAAACAACGTGAATTTAATTCCAAAAGTAGTCCCTTCATAGCTCCGATCTAATTTAGCAACTTTACCAACTTTAATTCGGCTCAACTTCATCAGCACAGTTACTGATGAAGTTATTATGTTAAATGAACCCGATGTCACTGAGACACACAGAGAAAACACCATGTTTACAGGGTTAGAATCTAGATTTTCATCAGAAAAAAAGCAGTTCAAGTCATTCCACCAGAAAAGAGATAGTTGAGCAAAATTAAAGATATTATCAGGAGAGAAGGCCTTAAAACCTTAAAAATCTGCCTTTTCAGTGCAACATCACAGCTTCAAACCATCACTTACCTTAAATCTCCATCTCGTCACGACAACAAATTTCAAAGTGTGGTCCTTTCCCAAGATCTCCTCGTTGCATAAAATGTCCAGCTGTGAAAAGAAAGGCAGCAAATTTAGAAGTGCAGGAAGTCAAAGGTTCATATTCCCTCAGAGAGGGCAACAACTGCACCACGACATGGCTTCTGCATCTGAGCCAAGTGATGAGGAAGCAAACACCCGGTTCTCTCCTGCTCAACCCTGTTCGGACCTCGCGTTTCTGCAGGAAAGGCCTCTGGATGCTGAAGTTCGATACTCAACACACGGCCGGCTCGAAGGATCCAGCCGCCCCCTGTGAATCCACATCGATATTCTGCTGAGCAGCGTCTCACATCTGCTCGTCAGTTCTGTGAGGCGGAGAAGAAAGGAGAACCACGCCGCCACAGCGCCGCCCGCTGGCTCCCATCAGAGGACGCGAGGAGCGTTTATCAGCGCCGACGGAGATGAGAAAGTCAGACTAAACCAGCTCCAAGGAAGAGTAGGAAAAGGGTCTTTACAGAGGCCAAAGAGAGGGTTTGTCTCAGGTTTGGGTCTCAACCCAAGAAACGGAGATGCTCGTCCTTAATTTAGCTGTCAAACCTTCTATATTTACTAAAATAACTAAGCCACAATGAAAATGATCCCCAGCTTATAGAAGCTTATCCACCACGGAGACGCCGGCTGCACATTTTACTGAACACATCGAAGTCCTTGATGACTTTAAGTCAGTTTAAATCAACTTCTGTGTCTGCTTCATGTAGTTTTTTTAAATTTGCAGATCACATCTTGCATTGGATGCATCAAGCTGCAGAACCAAATCGATCCGACGTGTCCCCGACTTACAAAGTCGGAAGTTTGAAAGTCAACATCTGGTTCATGAGCTGGTCACAGAGATAATTGCACAAGTTTACTTTCTTGCAGGCTGAAATAATACGCCAGATGGTGCCAAAAAGGGGATGACACTGCAGGGTTGGAGACACACAAAACCTAAAAGATGGCCTCAACACTTAAAAGAGAATCATAGAATCATAGAAATGTTAAAATAATGGAGGAAGGCACTGAAACCCATTTATTTTCATCACATCTCTTTCGTGAGATTAATCGAAGGCTGTAAATGATCCCAAAGTTTTGATTGAACAAGGACTTCATTTCTAATTAAGACGCCTCGAAGAAGGCTCGTTTTTCAAGGTGAAACCAAACGACGCACCCACAGAGAAAGAGAGTCTGAGTTTATAAGGAGGGTAAAATGGATCCGGAGAGGTACAGACACAGCTCAAAAGAAGATGTGAGGGAGCAAAGAAAGACTGGAACAATCAGCAGGTTAAACTAATGACGGGTGAGGGTGTCAGGATCGGATATAAAAGGAGCTTCGGAAGGTTTGGTCCTCTTTTAAATGTGGCCGACATCAGATTTCAGATGTTCCCAAACCGTTAATAAGTGTCATTACTGCAATAAAGTTGGTGAGAAACGGGCAGAAAAGCATTTCTTCCCCTTGTGTTTGTTAAATAAAGGTGGAAAACAGACACCAAATCACAGATTTAAGTTTCTATGGTGTGATTTTAAAAAAAAAGACATGAGAAATGTGTCGGTTTGGGCATTTCTTCTCGGTCTGAATCATTAACGGACGCACTTCCTGCAGAGGCGCTTAGATGGGTGGCGTGACCACGATGGCGAACATGTAAACATGAGCGTTGACGAAGTGCTGTGTTGTTCTCCCACAAAGCGTCGTTGTGAAGCTTTGAGCTTGGAAGCTGAATCGTTTCAAACAACATCTTTTCATAGTTGGTAAATAGCACAACAATAGCTGGCGGGGAGAGCGCGTCCGCCTCGCCGCCGTTTAGTTATGGAGGCTGACGATATGATGGAGCCTGCCCACTCATCTGTGTGAAAGCCAAAAAAGGGGAAAGAAACAGAGAAAATGGAAAAATAGACAACAAGAGGGCGACTGACGATTATTCACAGCCATCTAAAAATCCATCTGTCAAATTACTGCCCACTCCCCCCCCCCTGCTGCTCTGAATGGGGCGGGGGAGACAATAAATGGAAAATTAGATATCATGAGGGCTTGTTTTCATGCTAAATATAACGAACACAAAGGCTGAGCGTGAGTCAGAGCAGGAAAATACTATAATCTGACCTTTATGTTGTATTTTTGCAATCAAGAAAACTTTCAGGCCCACACCACCCAGCTGGTGCTCAAACAAACGATCGAGATTTAAGAGATCAGGTCCAAGCTGCTACTAATCCACTTTCTCACACACACTGGAGGGAATCTGATTAAACTTTGTGGAATATTTCAGAGCTGAGGGCAGCTCCACACCTGATGCATGACCCACTCATCTTTGGGGCGTCTCACCGGAGCTCAAAGCTCCCCAAAACGACCCAAACTGCTCCAATTTATCCCCTAAAACTGCTCTTTGCATGCGGCTGTGCGGGCCGGCGTCGGTACCTCATTAAACGATGTCAGGTTAAGCTTTTTGGCGATGAACTTCTTTAGGTGGAGGACTGTGGCTTGTGCTGAACAGCGGATCCACTTGCGCTTCAGGCCCCGGAGTTTGCTGCTGTTGCACTCCAAGCAGATGCTGACCTGTTGGAGGACAAGCACAGAAGAGTGATCCTGCAGCCATGCAATGCTCCTCATTGTAGGATGCTTTCTGTTGGCAGCAACACGAGTTTTAATCACTCTAAAGTCGTCCTGAAACTGCTCCCATTCACCACACTGTGTTTAAACACCACATATTAGCAAAAATATCACCTTTTTTCTCGCTTGGGAGCAAATATTTGGATTTCTGAAGAACTAAAAGATTAAAAAAAAGGCTTTTTGGGGAAATCTCCCGCCTTCTTATCCTTTATCTCCACCCAATTTCAAAGCTTAGCTCTTTAGCTCTTTCTTTTTGACTTGCTATAAACAGAAAACTATTTGTCTGACATCCAGACTAAGAAATCAGACTTTTTTTTAATTCTTTTAACGATTAAACGCGTTTCACAATTACAAAAACCAACATTAGTTTGTCTCTCGGTGGCATTTTAACCAAAGCATATCACAAACATCTCATTAAGACCTGGAAAAGGATGCAATGTGTCTCCTGTCAGGATAAGAACGAGTGTTATGGCTGAAAGAGAACTCTGACTCAGCCAAATGAACATATGTGAAGCACCTCTGTAGATCTGACTGAACGCTGACATTTTAAAAGCTAAATGAACCCAGTAAAACTATGTATTCCCAGTCTGACGCCAGCTTTAAACTGTCGAGTCGTGACTAATGCAAACAAGTGACTGAATGAGTCGGCAGATTGATGCAAAGCAGGAAGCAGTTTAGAAATGGACTGGTTTCACCTCCATTCATGCCACATAAAGAGGTCACTTCAGCGTTGAGCCAGAGCTGTTCATGTGGCTGACTTTCACTGGCCCGGGCGCTGGTTTTCTCCCTGAGGTGACATGGTGGCTGGTTTTTGGCGGTCGATGGCTGCAGCAGTCAGAATGCATCACCGCCACTGGGCCTCTGTCCCTCACATATGAAGATACCAAGCAGAGGGACAGAAGCTTTCCAAATGTGTGGGTGTCCCCATGTCTCTTTTCATTCCTCTCTTCAGAGACAGGATGAGCCAACAATGCCCTGGTCCCTGTTTAAACTCTGCAGTGCTCTCTGTGTGCACACTCATCAGTGCACAGCCTGCCCTTCAATAAGCAAAGACCAACATCGTAACAAATTCTTTTCCAGTGGGAGGCTCATAATGTCAAATAAAAGCCTTGCCGGTGATCTGGACTCGGCGGCTGCTCGGTGGCGGCCGCACGGCGGTGATAGTGCTCTAATGACAGGTCCGCGGAGCCGAGGCTAAGCACACAGCCTTGGTATTGCAACAGTGACATAAAGAAAACATCCAGCGGGGAAAGCCTCGGGCTCATTATTGTCCTGCATCCTTGCAGAGATCTGATGCAACAGTTCTATCCGTATTTGTTCTTCTGAAATCTTTTGTGTGCAAGAAAAGTTTGAGCGTGAGAGTTTTCAGTGTAAGACTTTGGTTAATAATTTAGAAAAAAGACTATTTTCCCCCAATTTCTCTAAAGCAGACCCAGTTGTTCTCTCAAACTTCTGCCCATACCACCGATCCACGGCATCCCAAAAGGAAACTGAGAGCTGTTCAAGAACCAAAGCTTGATTTTGATCTTTTTTTTTACCCCTAAACTGTAAGAATCCTTCAGATGTTCAAACACACTGAAAACCAGTAACTGTGGTTTTAACCCGGTAGTAAGAGAACGCCATCAGTCCACGTCCTGACGTCTCACCCGGGTTTTTCACAGCTAAGTCCAGGCATTCTCCACTAATTTGTGTTGGCTATTAAACCCTGAGAATGTGAGTTTCATCTGAAGCGTCAATCAAAAGCAAACGACTCCAGCTTTGTCCCCAAATCACCGTAAAGAGAAAGTTTACATGGGTGCCAGACTTATAATGAGGCGACCTGGAGGCTGCAGTTTTCCGGGGCAGTTTTCAGCATTTATTGAGCTGGACGTGCGTCTATGGCTGAGGAGGAGAGTTGGTGGATGACCAGGAGTGTTTCAGGCGGGTTGTAATGATTATACCTGCTGCGGTCACAGTGCTGGAAAAGGCTTTCAATCAATAGAATAGCAAGAATCTGTGCTTTCCAACAGTATGTTGCACGTTCACCTCCCCAGGACCCCATCCTCAGACTTCATACCTCATCTGGAAATATTAACTTGTGAAACCACGTTTTCAGATAAAGAAGGAGGCTGTTGTTGCTGTTCAAGTCGATGGTGTCATCAGCTTTCAGTGGCACCGCCTCACAACCCAAGGTTACTCTCTGAAAGGTCACCCAGAAGGCAGCAGGGAAGTGTTCTGGAGACCGGCCATGCGTGCCGGTTCGCCTGCTGATTCTTACATCTGAGTGATGGAAGAAGGAAGAGATTTGGACTCCAGGGACTGTTTTGTTCCTCAGCTCGACTGAACCTGCTGCTCTCACTCTTCTGCCTTTCTTCAGAAGCTTTGGTGTCTTGTTTCTTTGCTCAGAGATGCATGTTTTTGTTTAGAATTTCCTAATCTTCTCTTTTATCTGCTTTTGGATTTCAAACGCACAGCATACTCTGCTCCAAATCCGCTTCTGAAGGAATTTTGTACCTTTAAGTTTCCTCAAACCGAGTCTTTGACTGCAGGAAGTCTTTGTTCTAAACCTTTTATTTATCCTTAAAGGGGAACTCCGTTATTTTCAAACCTTATTTCTGGCATGAAATACGTTCATCTGCTCACCGAGAACAGTTTGGTGAAAGTCGGCGTCCTTCTGAAGATATTTAGATAACTGGAGATCCATATAACGGAGTGAACGGGGCTTAGAGGATGCAGCCTCTAAATAAGGCATTATCTGTCTTTATTTCACCAATACTTTAAGAAGAATGAATGAATGAACGTGTACTATAGCTCTGTTAGTTCATAGCTGCTGTTATGTGGCTACTTGCAGCTAAAGGAGAGCTAACGGAGGGATTTCTACACAGGCACTCTACTGGGACCACTTCATCCACACGCCCCCCCGCAGCACAGCTCAATAACAACAACACAGCAGCTATGAGCTAACAGAGCTATAGCACACGTTCATTCATTCATTCTTCTTAAAGTATTGGTGAAATAAAGACAGATAATGCCTTATTTATCATGCCAGAAATAAGGTTTAGGTTTAAAAATACCAGAGTTCCCCTTTAAGGTCTGTAATAGAGGAAAAAAAACATTTAAATCTGCTTTTGCCTCCATTTAGAATAAGCTGCAGAACCACTTGAATCTCAGGAGCTGGTCGTCCTAAATCAACGGAAGCAAATTTTTAATAATAACTGCAAACATTATCAGTTACCTTCACTGTCGCTGTTTAATCAGCGATGACTGAGGACTAAATGGATGTTTTCTTTATTCATTTTGTCTTGACCCGAATCTTAGGCCTGATCTCAGATCATCTCCTTGGACATAAACTGTCGACTTTCAGAGACACGGTGCCCCGTTTTCTTCTGAGGATCAAGGTGTGACGGTCATCCAGCACTTCACCTGGGCCCTTTGGTTGGTTAGATGACGACTACACCTTGATTTTCCAAAGAAAAGGGTCACCTACCTGACCTGGAACAATGAAAAGCACGGCCCGGCCGTGGCTCCCTGCGTGCATCGCTGAGCCCATCGTGACCCAGCAGGCCAGCAACAACAAAGCTGCTCAAATCCTGAAGCAACCTTTCTCCTTCCAACACGTCAGCTTCCAGGACAGCTGACACTCGCTGCCTCATATATCCCACCCCCTGCCAGGTGTCACTGCAGCAAGGTAATTAACGCTTTTCACTTCATCAGAGCTCACAGTGTTGTGACTGAGCCGTGTAAAGGACAAATTCCTGCTGTCCGGCACTCGAATGGCAGGTTTTACACTCTCAGACCTCAACAAAGATCTGATTTTTATATAAAAACACAACTTTAATGACCAATCTGAGCTTCCACAGCAGCAGGCTTGTTTTTACAGGGCGACACGACTCTCATCATATTGTTTTATCATTTTAATCGATTGCTCAGCAGTCGGCTGCGTGTTGGTGGGTTCCCGGTTCAAATCCCTCATTGTGGGTGCTCTCCGGCTTCCTCCCACAGCTGGCTCTACAGTTGACCCCAGGAGTGAGTGTGGACCCGGGATGTACCCCGCCTCTGGTCCAATGGCAGCTGGGATAGGCTCCAGCCCCCCCGCCGCCCTGTGTTGGACTCAGGAGACTCCAGCAGACGGATGGATGGATGTTTTTCACTGGTCTATAGTGTCTCTTTTCATCTAAAAGCTCCACAAACCCTAAGAATGTGCCCATCTCCCTGCTGCTTCACCTTCTTCCCTCCATCATCCTCCCACCTTCCTTCCCATCTCTTCTGATGAGCTTCAGCATTTCAATCACCTTTCACAACGCTTCCCTTCAACATAAAAGCCAGCGAAGCGCCTCCTGCAGTTTCAGGATCACCTCATCCCCCGGCGCGGTGACTTGCTGCCATCAGCAGCCATTTTCCCTCTCCATCCTGCAATTTCTCCATGTTTTATGAGTCATCTTGCATCCCTCCACCTCCGCCCATGACATTTGACACTGCTGGATTCAGACTGCCATATCAACTATTCTGTGTGCATTCTGCAGCGCTGCTGGATTTACAAAAGGGCAAGAGCTACAGGGCCGTAAAGAAGTGCTTCTTTGGCTGGTTTTTACTCATCTCCACAGCTGAAATGATACAGAAGCCATATATGCTCCAGACAGTGTCTGTCCAGCAATAACAACAAATCCACTCCTCATTTTAATAATCATGTTGGAAGTTTTATAAATGTGCCCGAATATAAATGGAAGAGGAGCTAATTTCCATTGGAAATGTGTGCGGTTGGATGGCAGCGGAGCCCCAAAATAAAACAAGCCAGTGATTGTAAAACAGCCTGGAGAAGCCTGGGGGGGGGGTACTTTTCAATCCAAATTCAATTACAAGAATCAAAATATCTATGGCAGGATACAGCCATGCAGATACAGTGAAATGTTGTGTTTATGTTGCTTAAGTGTCCCTGTTATAGTCCAGCTGACTCACACACAGTCCTGTCCACGGGGGCCATTTCCTTTATTTAACTAACGAGAGGTTGTCCCCGTCTGAGGCCCGGTGGAAGGATACGAAGCTGTCCATCAGGAGAAATAGGGCTCACCTGCTCATCACTACGGTGATAGTCGTTGTCCTCCTCTGGTTTCTCCTCTCCTGCCTCCTTATTGGTCGTGTCCTCTGATTTGGTATCGCCTGTTTGGGAAAGAAAAGGGCCACAGGTCACAAAAAGTGCACGGTTCATGTGCACGACACTGGTGTGCGTTTGTTTTAGCAGCAGCCACTCAACCTTCTGTCATTGTTCACTTAGGCTGAGAGGTTTGTGCGTATCTGACCTCCTGTTGCCACTTAACGGGGAATAAAAGCACGTCCTCAGAGGTTCATTTATGAGGCAATTACACGTCTTTATATGGCGTAACGAGTGTAAAAGTAAGCGGGTGTGAAAATAAAGATAGAGTCTGAGGAAAGAGGCGTCCTTCAGAATCTAAACTTCTGTGGATAATGTTTCTGTATTTATCAGACGCTTTTATCCAAAGCGACTTACAAATGAAGATATAACAGCTATATAAAAAGCTAACAATAAGCTACATAGAAGGAACCCAGGAGTCCGACTCTGTCAGAGGGGACAGAGTAGAGATAGGGTGCAGGCATAGAAGGAAGTGCAGAAAGATAAAGTGCAGAGATAGAGGGGGGAGGGAAGTACAAGGTAAGTGCTGGGATAGGAGATGCTCTCTGAAGAGCTGGGTTTTCAGGAGCTTCTTGAAGATAGACAGGGACGCCCCTGTTCTGGTAGCGCTCGGTAGGTCATTCCACCATCGTGGGACGACACATGAACAGAGTTTGGATTGTCTTAGGCGTGGTGTAGGAGCTGCTAGACGACAATCCTGGGACCAACGGAGGGACCCAGTTGGGACAGAAGCCTTTGCAAGAGCATTCAAGTAGATGGAGCCGCTCCATTAAGCTCTTTGTAGCTAACATCAGGGACTTGAACCTGATGCTAAGGGCAGCCAGAGGAGCTCAATGAACAGAGGGGGGGCGTGTTCTTTTAGGCTGATCCAAGACCAGACGCACCGCTGCGTTCTGGACCATCTGCAGAGGTTTCACAGGCTGGAGAGCAGTTAGGAGAGCAGTTAGGAAACCAGTTAGGAAACCAGTTAGGAGTCCAGTTAGGAAACCAGTTAGGAAACCAGTTAGGAAACCAGTTAGGAAACCAGTTAGGAGTCCAGTTAGGAGACCAGTTAGGAAACCAGTTAGGAGACCAGTTAGGAAACCAGTTAGGAGACCAGTTAGGAAACCAGTTAGGAGACCAGTTAGGAGACCAGTTAGGAAACCAGTTAGGAAACCAGTTAGGAGACCAGTTAGGAGACCAGTTAGGAAACCAGTTAGGAGACCAGTTAGGAAACCAGTTAGGAAACCAGTTAGGAGACCAGTTAGGAGAGCAGTTAGGAGACCAGTTAGGAGACCAGTTAGGAGACCAGTTAGGAAACCAGTTAGGAGACCAGTTAGGAGACCAGTTAGGAAACCAGTTAGGAGACCAGTTAGGAGACCAGTTAGGAGACCAGTTAGGAAACCAGTTAGGAAACCAGTTAGGAAACCAGTTAGGAGACCAGTTAGGAGACCAGTTAGGAAACCAGTTAGGAGACCAGTTAGGAAACCAGTTAGGAGAGCAGTTAGGAGAGCAGTTAGGAGAGCAGTTAGGAGACCAGTTAGGAAACCAGTTAGGAAACCAGTTAGGAGACCAGTTAGGAGAGCAGTTAGGAAACCAGTTAGGAAACCAGTTAGGAGACCAGTTAGGAGAGCAGTTAGGAGAGCAGTTAGGAGAGCAGTTAGGAGAGCAGTTAGGAGAGCAGTTAGGAGAGCAGTTAGGAAACCAGTTAGGAGACCAGTTAGGAAACCAGTTAGGAGAGCAGTTAGGAGAGCAGTTAGGAGAGCAGTTAGGAGACCAGTTAGGAGACCAGTTAGGAGACCAGTTAGGAAACCAGTTAGGAAACCAGTTAGGAGACCAGTTAGGAGAGCAGTTAGGAGAGCAGTTAGGAAACCAGTTAGGAAACCAGTTAGGAGACCAGTTAGGAGAGCAGTTAGGAGAGCAGTTAGGAGAGCAGTTAGGAAACCAGTTAGGAGACCAGTTAGGAGAGCAGTTAGGAGACCAGTTAGGAGAGCAGTTAGGAGAGCAGTTAGGAGACCAGTTAGGAGAGCAGTTAGGAGAGCAGTTAGGAAACCAGTTAGGAAACCAGTTAGGAGACCAGTTAGGAGAGCAGTTAGGAGACCAGTTAGGAGAGCAGTTAGGAGAGCAGTTAGGAAACCAGTTAGGAGACCAGTTAGGAGAGCAGTTAGGAGACCAGTTAGGAGACCAGTTAGGAGAGCAGTTAGGAGACCAGTTAGGAGAGCAGTTAGGAGAGCAGTTAGGAGACCAGTTAGGAGACCAGTTAGGAGACCAGTTAGGAGACCAGTTAGGAAACCAGTTAGGAAACCAGTTAGGAGACCAGTTAGGAGACCAGTTAGGAGACCAGTTAGGAAACCAGTTAGGAAACCAGTTAGGAGACCAGTTAGGAGACCAGTTAGGAGACCAGTTAGGAGAGCGCTGCAGGAGTCCAGGTGGGAGATGACCATGGCCTGCAGCAGGAGCTGGGGGGCATGTTGGGTCAGGTATGGTCTGATCTTTCTCATGTTTAGTAATGCAAAGCGGCTGAACGAGTAACCGAGGTAACGTGATGTTTGAAGGTTAGTTGGTCACCAATCATGACGCCCAAGTATTGTGTTCCGAGAGCTACAAGAAAGGTAAGACACGAGAATAATAAGGCCCAGCGAAGCTTTCGGTCTGAGGCCGAACACCTGGCTGCTCAACATGGCTCTTTCTGCACCTCAGTGGTTCCAGTGCTGGTTCAGATCAGAGCCAAACCTAGAAACCTGCGTCCTTTATCATCACCGGCTGGCATTTAAAGATCCTGCCTTTAACAGTGTGGAAATCCAATCTGCAGCAGCTTTTTTTTAGGTGGAAATGAACGCTGAACGCGGCACAAAGCATCCCAAACACAGACTGCAGTCTACAGCAGGGATCTTTAAATATTCAGATGCCGGTTTGCACAGAAAATGAGACCAACAGCGAGGCTAAAACAGTGTGGGAAGAGAGAAACCTCAATGTTTCTGTAGGTGACGCAGCTCTGAACCGGCTCCTCTGGAAGAGTTTATCTCACAAACTTAAAGCCAGTTCAGTAAATGGCAAAAATATATTGAAACGGTAAAAATTCGTTTGTTTCTGCATCGATGGAATATGGTTCTGCTGCTGTGGCTTTGTTCGGATGCATCTTGCTGCTTTCATTCTTTTGGTGATGAGCACTCTAACCTGAGGCATGTTTGCAGCTGTGGGTGTTACTCTGTGCACGTTTCTGCCTTCCTGAGACTTGAGGCCTTATAACCAAACAGCATATCCATCTTTCTTTGAGGATCCATCCCACCTGCTAAATGTTGCTTGTTGTATCCCAAAAAGCCGAAAGGTTGCTGGAGCTCTAACTCCTCTCACTTTTTGTCCTTTCCTCAGAGAATTTGTGCCCGTCGAGGACAGCTTTTAATCTATTATTCATCTCGGCTCCTCCTGCAGCTCAGCCTAAGCAGCCTCGGTGCTTCGTGAACAGAAACTCAGAGCAAGACATCTCCCCACTGATCAGATTCCAGTGAAACAACATCAGGACAGCTGTGGTTACAGTAAACATTTATTTATGGCTTTTCTCGTTGGCTGCGATGCTCCGGCTTTGAAATATTGAATTTTTTTGATATGAAACCTGGTTATCAAAGTCCAAATTGTGTTGCTGTGACAAAATTGCTGCACAGTTGGATATTGCTTTTCTGTAACCTTTAAAAACAAAGACAATCAGCCTGTTCTTTGTGGATTTGCTGCAGGTAATAACAGAGTTTGTGTGTCTGTGCATGCGAACAGCCGCCTCCTGCTCAGGCTGCACATGAGACCGCCTTCACCCCCTCGTGTCCGACCGGGCCAACCGGCACCAATTCCTCAGAGCATCACGAGCTTCCTCTGTGGCAATTGTCTCCAGCAACGACCTCGCTTATTGCTTCTCAGGGGGGCCGCGCTCTTACGGTTTCACCTTCAAACAACCCCAAGTGGTTCGTGTTTGAGCTGACAGCGTCAGTGATAACGAGGACTGGAGATTTTTCTTTTTCTCTGCTCTCATATGGTTAGAAAATGATCTTCTGTCTGTTTGCTGATTTATGGGATCGTGCCGTAACATTAAAATCCCAAAGGCGTGCACAACATTTTCAGGCTACTGTACATCAGGAATGAGATGGAGTAAACTCTGTGTGTCAGCGGGGGAGTTTGTATTGTCATGAAAGATAAAAGTGTGCTCTGCAGACTCATGTCTATCAATCTTCTTGCCTTAAGTGCTCAGAAAAGAAGGTAATTTAGAAAAATGAGTCTGTTCTGCTCCATTGGAGGCAGAGCTTCTGTTGATAAGTCAGTAAACTGAATAGAGTCAAGACTCATCTCAAGTTTTATCTCTTTAAAGTGTGTTTTCTGTTGGTAAACCTTCACTTGTCCGTCAAAGTTGTGAATCCAAAGTCAAATCTGAATCAAATAGAAAGAAAACGTGATTTTCTTAGAAATCTCCTCCTAATATCCTGCATTCACGGCTCTGCAGTGCGACCAGTGTCTGCTTTATCCTCTGCTCCCTGCAGAGCTGTGGGGGGGGGTGGAAGGCCCTCCCAAAGCATGCATGAGCCTAAGAGTGAGTGTGAGCGTGCACGGTTGTGTGGCACCCATGCAGGGTGTACCCCACCTCTCACCCAATGGCAGCTGCCGCCTCATTTACTGGTCAAATGTTCGTTTAGTCGACATTTGGATGTTAATTCTCCATTAATGCTTGACCCTTTCGTGAGTCTGTATAATTTAGCTGTGATTTGGTTTTTTTTACTGAGGGTTTCTCGGATGGAAAGGTGCAAAAAGCACGTTTAAAACTCGTTTTTAAGTGGGATATTACGCAGTTTACTGTTATAAAAGTCTCACGGTGCCTTGAAATGAGATTTCTGCACTCATTTAAGCCCAGTGCAAGCCATGGACCTAAAACTCAACTTCATGTTTGATGTCTTTAGACTATATGATGAGAATACACTCTAAACCCTTGGCTACATCTTGCTGCTCCACAGTTTTATCTGCTTTGCGTCCCACTTGACGAGGCCACATCAGCCGCAGGGCATGTCAGACAAACAAGCTTCTGCTGACACTACTTCCCTTTGAAAGCATTTTGTTTTGCACATACTGCCTCGCTCCATTCCTTTTGGGTGAGTTTTGGTTTTGTTGCACATGGATTTAACAGCACATTAATCTGCCAGAGGGAAAACGGAGACGACGATGATGAGCCTCTCAAGGAACGCTGATGTTACGGCAACATTTCAGGGCGTTTTTTGTCAAGTAAAGAAGCCTTGAGGTTTCCTTTTCTGCAGTATCTTAACAAGTGGGTCGAATGAATGTAAAGTTCCTGCAATTCTTTGGAAAATGGAGCCGTGAAACAGAAGAATTTTCTGTTTCTGCAGCAGTCACCAACAGCCTTAAAGGGGTTTCTCTCATGTGAAACACAGGATTACTGCTGCGCCTCGTGAATCAGAACGATGGCTGGGAATCATCTCAATGATATCAATTCAAACTCTTCTCTTAGCCTCGGATTCCTTTGGAAAACAGAAACATCTTCATTCTGGTTTGATTAGATCAGATAGCCAGGTCCTCACAGAAAGCTGGGATTTATTAGGCCTTAACGGGCCATCTGTCCAGGCTGCAGAGCCTGTTACTAAGAGCTGTCTTTAGGCACGATGAGAGGAATTTAAACTCTATTCTGTGGCGTTTTCTTGGTATTCCCAACTATTCTGCTCCTTTCTGTTGAGTGCACCATCAGTACTGTGGAACATTTTCATGCTGAAGGTGAACACAGGTAATAATATCACATCCCGAGTGCTGGACACAACTTTCCCTTCGAGCCTTTACAGCATCACACAGAAGAATCCGTCTCTACTTCCTGTAAATGTCAGAAACCAAAACATGGAGACCATCTGCAGAACCATTTTTCCACCTTTCACTTGGTTTGTCACTCAGCCATCTGCGGTGTGCCTGTGCATCATCATCATCATCATCATCGACACAGAAAACAGGCCAGAGTTGTTCCTGGAGTCTCGCTTTAAAGGGGAACTCCGGTATTTTTAAACCTGGACCTTATTTCTGGCATGAAATA
Source organism: Leuresthes tenuis (assembly GCF_036924035.1). Classification (NCBI taxonomy): domain Eukaryota; kingdom Metazoa; phylum Chordata; class Actinopteri; order Atheriniformes; family Atherinopsidae; genus Leuresthes; species Leuresthes tenuis. The sequence continues at coordinate 2,823,100 of NW_027325365.1, forward strand.
CGTTCATCTTCTCACCGAGAACAGTTTGGTGAAGGTCTGCAGCCTCTAAATAAGGCATTATGTGTCAGAAACCAACCGGTTTTCAGCTTTGAGCAGCACATTAATCATCTCAGTTTCTCACAAACACACAACAATGAGCTCAGAGTGAAAACTACGTCTGATTATAGTTGTTTTTTCTGATAAAAGGCTGAGACTGGTTTCATTTCAACACACTGAATGATGGTGTAATGCAGTCCAGCAGCTCTTTTGTTTCCATTTCTGTTGGCGTCGCCACATTAAAACGTGTTTGTGTTTGCACGCTTCAGATAAAACTGACTCAAAGCAACGAGGCCCCAGAGCCGGAGAAGACTTCCACTTCCATCTGAGCCTTAATTACCAAAATCAGAGCGAGCGATTAGGCCTGCCGGCGTGACAGCCCTCTGGACACATGCACACCAGCCCTCTGCAGCGAGCTGGTTTGGAGAAGCTGCTGTGCACAATAACCAGGCCTGAGGCTCATTCTGATTGGCTGAGCTGGTTTAATGGATTTTTGCTGGTCCTCTTGGTTGTTTCTAATGTCACTCGTTAAAGTCTCGTTCTTTTTATCGTGCGACGAGAAGCACGTGACATTCAAACTGCTGAGGTGAAGGGCTCAAACAGTTCAGCCTGCTTTAATCCTGAACTCTGCCGAGCTGTGAGCGTACACGGGCTGTGGCCCCCCAGCAGGGCCCCGTGGCCCCCTAGCAGAGCCTGTGGCCCCCCAGCAGGGGCCTGTGGCCCCCTAGCAGGGCCTGTGGCCCCCCGGCAGGGGCCCGTGGCCTCCCTGCAAGGGCCCGTGGCCCCCCGGCAAGGGCCCGTGGCCCCCTAGCAGAGCCTGTGGCCCCCCAGCAGGGGCCTGTGGCCCCCTAGCAGAGCCTGTGGCCCCCCAGCAGGGGCCTGTGGCCCCCTTGAAGGGCCTGTGGCCCCCCGGCAAGGGCCCGTGGCCCCCTAGCAGAGCCTGTGGCCCCCCAGCAGGGGCCTGTGGCCCCCTAGCAGGGCCTGTGGCCCCCCGGCAAGGGCCCGTGGCCCCCTAGCAGAGCCTGTGGCCCCCCAGCAGGGGCCTGTGGCCCCCTAGCAGGGCCTGTGGCCCCCCGGCAGGACCTGTGGCCTCCCGGAAGGGCCTGTGGCCTCTCGGAAGGGCCCCATGGCCCCCCGGCAAGGGCCTGTGGCCCCCCAGCAGGGCCTGTGGCACCCCGGCAAGGGCCCGTGGCCCCCTAGCAGAGCCTGTGGCCCCCTAGCAGGGCTTGTGGCCCCCTAACAGGGGCCCCCTAGCAGGGCCTGTGGCCTCCCGGCAGGGGCCTGTGGCCCCCCGGCAGGGGCCCGTGGCCTCCCTGCAGGGCCTGTGGCCCCCCAGCAGGGCCTGTGGCCCCCCGGCAAGGGCCCGTGGCCCCCTAGCAGAGCCTGTGGCCCCCAGGCAGGGGCCCCCTAGCAGGGCCTGTGGCCTCCCGGCAGGGGCCCGTGGCCCCCTAGCAGGGCTTGTGGCCCCCTAACAGGGGCCTGTGGCCCCCCTAGCAGGGCTTGTGGCCTCCCAGCAGGGGCCTGTGGCCCCTCGGCAGGGCCTGTGGCCCCCTAGCAGGGCTTGTGGCCTCCCAGCAGGGGCCTGTGGCCCCTCGGCAGGGCCTGTGGCCTCCCTGCAGGGCCTGTGGCCTCCCTGCAGGGCCTGTGGCCCCCTAGCAGGGCTTGTGGCCCCCTAACAGGGGCCTGTGGCCCCCCTAGCAGGGCTTGTGGCCTCCCAGCAGGGGCCTGTGGCCCCTCGGCAGGGCCTGTGGCCCCCTAGCAGGGCTTGTGGCCTCCCAGCAGGGGCCTGTGGCCCCTCGGCAGGGCCTGTGGCCTCCCAGCAGGGGCCTGTGGCCCCTCGGCAGGGCCTGTGGCCTCCCTGCAGGGCCTGTGGCCTCCCTGCAGGGCCTGTGGCCCCCTAGCAGGGCTTGTGGCCCCCCGGCAGGGACAAAGACTGAACCGATGAGCTGAATTCTTCTGTGAATGTTTGCTCTAAACTTTCCAAGCATCTAACTGCTGTTGTTTCCGAGTGCTTCTCAGCATAAGCTGCTTACTATTAGGCTCAAAGCAAATATCGCTTCCAAATTATTGTCATTATTACTTCCATTAGCTTGTGAAAAGGGTCTGTCCTGCAGTCTATTGATCTGTTTTGTACAAAAGCTTGAGATGATTGGGTGGATTTAAAGAAGTAATTACTGAACTGACGAACTGAGAATCAGAACCTCCAAATCCAGCAGGAAACACCCCAGCTGGCCCTCACACCCCAGCTGGCCCTCACACCCCAGCTGGCCCTCACCCTCATCAATGCAGCGGCTAATCGAGGTAGAAACGTTTGGTCTGAGCAGCTTTTACTTTCTGATGCTGCTGGAATCAAAGCCGGTAAAAGCACGGTCACCGCCTACATGTTGCTGTGAGACTTCGTGTGCAGGAGACTCCCACCGACTACTTTATTTTAAACTAGCAAGACGAAGAACCTAAATAGACTCATTTATTTAGCAAGTTTCTGTGCGAATACAGAACCCGGAAAGGTGCAACTGTGTCTCAGCTCGGAGCATCGGTGCAGCAACAGGTGGAGGTAACGCCTGCAGCGAGGGCCGCCAGCTCTCAGGTGATGATGGCGAGACTTTCGCTGCTAACACTGTGCACACCTCCATGTTTCTCACACAGCGAAGAAGAAGAAAAAGGTTCAATTCTCCACTCAGGTTCACGCAGACGGCAGCCGTCCGATGCTAACCCCGCTAACCCATGCTAACCCATGCTAACCCCGCTAACCCATGCTAACCCCGCTAACCCATGCTCCTTATTCCCAGCTGGAAGCCATGAGACATTAACTGAACTATGAGCTATAAAAGGGATCTAAAGGAAATGCCTACTGATGATTGGTCCCTGATAACTGATGTGTTCAGACGGTGAAAAAGGACAGCTGCAGGGCCGTCGTATCGTCCTCTTTCTGGTCTCATCCTTTGTGTGTGACACTGTGACTTTATGATATCACCTGAACAGTCTGTGGTGGGTTTAGAGAAAAGCTGCCATTCGTCTGAGTGTCTGTGAGTCAGAAAAGCCTCAGTCAGTGTGTTTTCATCAGGCTGCAGCTGAACCCTTCGGTTCTTTGGAGGACTTTTAACACACATCACCTAACGAAGCTAAACAACACTCTGACATGCTGTGGCTCCCATCAAGTGAAGCTGATCATAGGTCAGCGGCTGGATCGATGCACCGAACACATTAAAGTTTCTAACCAACAGGAAGAGCTCGGCCGTGACGGTGAGGAAGCAGTTTCATCAGGACCCTGTCTGGGTTTATAAAAACAGCAGCGGGAGGACCGTACCATTGCGCTGGTCTAGATGAGTCTTCATGTTGCACAGCTCTCCTTTAATGTCGCCGGGCACCTCCATGCCCAACTTCTGATAGAACTCCCTCTGCTTCTTTATCTCCGCTGCACAAGAGGAAAAAACACAAAGAAATGTTTGGTTTTTCTCAAGATCACTGCCGGCACCAGACTTTAACGGTTCCCTAAAGTGAGTGTGTCACATCTGTGCTCCATAAGGCTTCTGAATCCACCCGGCAGCAAGAAAATGTGACCAAAATGTCCCCACTGTTGAGCCCCATATGCAGGTAGTGATGGAGGACATCAGTGAAGCTTTAATCTCTGATGACACACGAGGACACTCACCCTCTTGAAGCCCCGGTACGAGCTTGTAGACGATGTCTTGCATTGTTCTGTCATGGCTGAAAAGAACAAAAAAAGTGATTAGTTTTAGTTATCTTTTCATTCCATCCAACAGAGAGGGAAATGAACATCTAAACATGTTTGGTTTCCAACTTTCAGCTGCAGAATAATGTTTTTATCCTCTAATCTTTGAGTTTTTTTACTGAGAGATTTCCCTTATTCACCCTTAAAGTGCAGCACTATCAAAAGAGACAATAAGTCTTAGGATGAACAAGTGGGAACCTGTTGATTTATGCAACACGTCGAGCCAACAAAGGACACATCTTCCCTCCCTTGCTTGATAAAAAGCTGCAAATCTCAGGACGGCATTTACGGGAAAATGTCAAATGTGTTGTGACAAAAAAAAATAAAAAATCCAATTGACACTCTGAGAGGCTGGTGAGCAGCATATGCTCTTGTCAGTCAGAGTGTTAAGTAGCCTTTCCCTGTGCTGGTGACAGGGCGGCTCAGTGGGGGAAGCTCAGGTCTGCCATCACCACAACGGTGCATTTTGACACCCAGCCTTGACAGTCAGCTAACGGACACAACGTGTTGAGTTAGCTGCGGTGTTATGGAGGAAAAGAACCCAGCAAGCTGTGTACTGAGGAGCTGCTGTATCAGGGGCCAAAATCAGCAGAGATGCTCCCTCAATGGCAAGAAAACAGTGGCCCCTGCTGGACTGAGCTGGTACTACATCCTCAGTGCAACAGCGTCTTATTCTACCTTCAAGTCCAATCATTTGGACTCCAACCTCGCAAAAAACATGCAAAAAATACAAGTAAATTTAAATTAATGCGTTAAAGATGGGACAAAATATAACTTTCTGTCATCTTTCACATATGAAAGGCAAAATATACATATATATATGTATATAAATACAGGTGATATGTACAGGCCGAATCAATTCAATCCAGAATAAAATGACATCATGATCACTGAGAGGAGAAGCGGAAAACATCGATAATCCTGTTTGAATAGCACCCAGCAGTGGGTGGAATATATCAAGTGTTCATTCTGCCCTTAAAGATGATGTGTTTAAAGCAGGAAAGATGTGGGGAAGAAAAGATTTGGGTCAGAATGTGAGGATCGCACAGCTGGGTCATCTCCACAGCTGCAGGGATGTTTCCGGTGGTCTGGCAGAAGTTTGTCAGATCGGTGGACATGAGGCTTTGAAGCCTCGTGGACTGTTTTTGCTCATTATCTCGACCTTGGGTACGGCAGCATGAGCCAAAACTGAGCCAGCAGGTTCTTCTCTTCTGTATGACCCATCAAAACCAGAGAAGGTCCGGTTTTTGTACTATTAAAAAGTTGAAACTGGGTAGTATGTGTGTGCATAAAGTGCTTCCTGTATGGCTTCTGGATGAGCTGAGAGACACCGTGAAGCTGAATAGTTCCTCTGTAATATTGTATCTCCTTTGCTTCTGGTACTACAGTGAAGAACTTCTAAGTTTTTACCAGAATCTGTCCCTTGACCCACATATAAAACAGATTTCTAGGACTGCCTTCATTTGCCTTTGTAATACTGTCAAAATTAGGAACATCCTGCCTCAGAGTGATGCAGAAAAGCCAGAGTTCTGCTGAAAAGAGATCATATTTATTCGGTTTTAGCTTCTCTTCATTGGCTCTCAGAATTTAAGGTTCTTCTCCTCACATATAAAGCTCTTAATGATCTTAAAGATCTCACAGTTGGATATTTCCCCAACAGAGCACTTTGCGCTCAGGCTGCAGGTTTCTTTGTGGTTCCCAGAGTTTCTAAAATCAGAATGGGAGGCAGAGCCTTCAGTTATCAGGCCCCTAAAAGCAGAATGGGAGGCAGAGCCTTCAGTTATCAGGCCCCTAAAAGCAGAATGGGAGGCAGAGCCTTCAGTTATCAGGCCCCTAAAAGCAGAATGGGAGGCAGAGCCTTCAGTTATCAGGCCCCTAAAAGCAGAATGGGAGGCAGAGCCTTCAGTTATCAGGCCCCTAAAAGCAGAATGAGAGGCAGAGCCTTCAGTTATCAGGCCCCTAAAAGCAGAATGGGAGGCAGAGCCTTCAGTTATCAGGCCCTATCAGGCCTGAATGGCTCCTAATCAGGTCACTGCAGAGCTTGATGATGAGCTGATCATTTGAATCAGGTGTGGTGAAGGAGGGAAACATTGAAAACGTGCTGGGCAGTGGGTCATGAGGACCGGAATTGAGAAACACTGCTTTAAGGTTAAGGTTCAGGCAGATGGCCACCCCTGCCTGGTTCTGGTTCTGCTGGAGATTTCTTCCAGTTTAAAGGGAGTTTTTCTTTCCAATGTTGCCTCATGCGATGAGGTCCGTTGGTTTCCTTCGCTCTGCAACGTTTCTGTTTTTTTAAATTCGTTAGTTTTCTCAGCAGTGACACCTACTGTTCAGGTTAAGAACTGCAGTGACTGATAAACTCTATTCAAATCTTGGCATCACATCAGTTCGGGTGCTCGTGCCGACCCAAATTCAGCGCCAAGGCACCGAAAGTGAACATGAGAGCTGGGTCACGGTGTGATGGAAGGCGTTGGCTTGGTGGAAGCCTGTGTCCGTGTGTGATGCCTATGCAGTACGGGGTGAAGGCAAGCTGTAGGGGGAGTGATGCTCTGGGAAATACCAACTGATGGAGCTACTGGCAGCTTGGTGCCCGACACCAAAGAAAAGCTTTAGAGATTCAGCATCCACGTCAGGGCGGTTCGTGATGTCAGAGCTGATGGCTGCCTGAGTGGAAAAAGGAAGCTTTTGGGTGTTGGGAGCGGAAAACTGTTTGTTACTGATCTACTTCACACACAGTAAACAGCTGATTTCCTCCTCTGAGCTCCAAAATGCTGTTTGTCTGAGCAAAACATTTAAAATGCTTTAAAACAAGCCGAGTGTGATGTCAAGCTCAGTCTCCAGCATCAACTTTGATCAATCTTTGATGAGCAGATGGGATTTGTCTGTCATCTGCTGGACATTTTGCCTTCGAATCACTGTTGATGGTCCCATCAACTCCAATTTCCTGCAAACACTGAGACAGCTGTGCAAAGAGCTAATGTGTTTGAAATGGAGCATTTCCTGCAGACGTCTCAGTTTACACAGTAATGACTAAACTGCAGGAACACGAAAGTTTGAGTGTCAAATTAATCAGACATTAATGCACGAGTGCTTAGAGGAGAATCAACAACACGATCCCTCACAGAGGAGAATTTAAGCAGCCAGACTGGGTGTCCAATAGCAGTAAGACTGTCAAACTACTCCTGTGAAAAACACAGAAGCTTACAGGCAAACGCAGCCAATCAAACGTCACCGGAGGCGACTGAAGGACCACAACCACACAAGCCCGATGGCAGCGAGCAGAGTCACGGTCCAGGGTGACCCTGAGGCGCTAAACATGGAAACAACCTCAGAACACAGAGAACACAGCCATGTTTCACAGATCCTCACCGAAACTGAACACACCAAGAAAGAAATAGAAATACATTATTCATGTTCCAGTGGCTACTTTCAGTTAAAAGCCTTTAAATGAGTTTTCACAAGGCTCATAGTAAACAAGTAGCTGTGAGTTCTGCTCATTTAAAGGAAGTAAAAGGATGATTGTTTGTTCCAGATTAAGGTTTAATATGAACGCAGACACATCCAGAGCCAGAGGAACCGGGGCGGACTGGAAACCAGCATCGAGAGCCGGCTCCATAATGCAGCTGAAAGTCCTGAGCAGCTGATCCCTGCCGACTCAGTCCCATCAGAGGCTGAGGATGATGCAGCAGGTGCTCGGCCGGGCCTCTGTCTGTCAAACTGAAGCCTGCTCTGGTGAGGACCCCCTCCACATGTGGAGATTATCGTGCACGTGTGCAGCTGCTTTGTGTCGATTAAAACCTGATAAACGTTCACACGAGTCCCTGCCGTTCGGGTCGCATCGATTTCAGAAGTAAAAACACAAAAATCGGGGTGTCAAAGCTGTAATAAAGGAAATAAAAAGCCGATATTTCCGCGCAGGTGCAGGTTTTATTGTCCTCGTGCAGCGCAGACACGGAGCTGCTTGTCATTCCAACCACAGCCTGCGGATAAAACCAATCAGTGGAACCACATCAGGGTTTGATTAACATGCAAATCTGCACTCACTCGGCTCTCCATGAAGCTTTAATGCCAGCTCCACTGTAAAGTAACACCACCGCACCTGACTGGCTGCATTGTTTACACAAGTGGCATCTTTCAGGAAAACACAGACCGCCTCCGCGGCTCGGGTGGTTTCCTGCGGGAGAACGGCTCTTTGGCCCGTTGGAATTTATCGCTCAGTGGCGGCCGTGCTGCTGATTGCGGCCGTGCGCTGCTCTGCGGCGGCCCCTCACTCACCCGATGTACTGCAGTGGATGGCTCTGATGAATAACAATCCTACACGTGGGGCACGTGTTGTTCTCCTCCAGATACTTCACAAGGCAGCTTCTGCAGACTGCAGACACACAGCAAACACAAAGGGTTACTTTTCAGCATGCAAGGCGTTTTTAATTCAATTAAAATGTACTTTTGTTGCAAAGGGAAATTATGCAAAGCACTCATACAATGACCTGACAAAATGAAGCATTGAAGTGAGTGTATTCTCACGTCTGCAGGACATGATAATCCTGAGTGTCTGAGTCAGTGTTTCTTCCCATTTCAAGCGTTTCGAGACATATCAGCGTAGCAAGAAGAGGAGCAAAAAAATCCTGAAAATACATCTATGGTTGTCTATAGAAACTCCTTTTGTTCCGTTCTCTGTCAGATGATCCCACACTGCTTCAATAATGTTGAGGTCCGGGCTCTGGGGAGGATTCATCCCTCCATAAGACCTGTTGCCACTGATTTTCAGTCCACTTCTTGTGTCATTTGGCACAGCTCAGCCTTTTCTCCCTGTTTCCCTTCCTTAAGAATGGCTTCTTGACAGCCACCCTTCCATGGAGACCATTTCTGATGAGGCTTGGGCCAACAGTAGATGGATCAGCTGAAGGTCCAGATGCATCTCTCAGGTCCTGTCAGGTCACAGCTGGATTTTTTCCTCTTTCTTAAGGACATCACTTTCAGATCCTGTTCATCTGCTGGAGATAGTTTTTTAGGCCTGACACTTCTTCTTTTGTCCTCCACTTGTCCAGTTTCCTCAAATGTTTTAAGGACACACTGCACACCATGCTGAGATATGCCAAGTTTTCAGCTAATAGCTCTTTCTTGAAGTTCTCATCGGTTCTCGTGTTGTTTTTATCGGCTGCAGAAAATGTTTCTTCGCTGTTAAAGAAGAAACAACAGAGCTCACAGAATAAAAAGTAATCATCTGAAGCATGTGGATCAAATCTGTGTGGGAGAGACGGAGGAAAGAAAAATTCAAAGAAAACTGGACTCATTTCTCTGCGATGAAGCCGTTTTATTGAAGAAAGTCAAAAGAACAAATATTTTCACAGGAATAAAACGAACAGCAGTGCAGAGACATCACAGCAAAGAGCTGACAGGATACCTTTATTCCACTTTACACAACTCTGCTGTGGCTCCAGAACCAAAAATATTCCAAAACCAAAGTCCAGCACAGAGCGGCTGAGTGAATGTGGTCTG